>NW_027202682.1:10000-731147 GCF_024711535.1 Dipodomys merriami
ACCCTACCCCTAACCCTACCCCTACCCCTACCCCCAACCCCAACCCCAACCCTAACCCTTGAACCTATCATTAACATAAAACAAGCAACCCTATACTTGAACCCAAACCCAAACCAGACCAATCCTAACAACAGTAGCCCTAGTAACACTAGCACATATTGTCACCACCCCAGACTCCTGGCAACCCAAATTGCTTAACCTAATCCAAACCCCACCTACACCCTGATACTTACCAGACTTACCTGCATCCTTGGAGGTAGATGGCCTTCTTTCATCAAACCTGCATAAGCTGGGTCCAATTTTCACAGAGATACATAGCACTCAATCCCCACCCATACCCTCACATGTGTACACATGGCAGGTGTGTGAACAGAGTGAAAGCACAGCTGACTGCTCATTCCAGTCTCTCGTATCCCCCAAAGTTGGGCATAGCAGGGCCCACACCATTGAGCGGGGTAGGGCACAGACTCAGAGCAAACCAACCTCACAACAGCTGAGGCCATGGGAGTGGCCTAACATACACTCTAAACCATTCAGGTTTGGAATCCTGAACACTAACATGTGCCTCAAACATGCCCTAACTCCAATCATAGCCATAAGAAATACCCTAACATGTGCACTAACCCTTACACGTACCTGAACCCTAACATGTACCCAAACCCTAACACATACCTGAACACGTGCAGTAAACCACACATGTACCCTAAGATGTACCCCCAATATACTCTAACATGTTCCCTAACACAACCCTAACATGTATCCTAACACATACTCTAACCCTAACATGTGCCCTAATTACTAACGTACAGTAACAATTACCCTAACGCAGTCTAAACCATACACGCACCCTTACATACACCCGAACAACAATGTGTCTTAACAATACCCTAACATGTACTCCTAATATATACCATAATCCTACCAAACATACCTAAAACCTAAACCATGACATACCTAAACCCTAGCACATACCCGACCTCTAACACAAACCTGCTACATACTAAAATTTTACCCTTACCATAACACGTATTGTAACATATAATCAAGATACTAACATGTATGGTAACAATTATTCTTACATGAACTTTGAACAAAACAGTTACTCTTACATGTATCCTAGCATGTACCCCAAACACTCTAATGTATACCCTAAGATAGAAATTAAAAGATACTCTGACATGTAACCTAAACATAACATGTACCATAACCACTGTCACGTACTGTAAACCTTACATATACCCTAAGAAGTACCCTAAACTTATGCCAACATACAACCTAACATGTTGCCTAACCCAAACCATAACTGTAACCCCAACATACTCAAACATGTACTCAAACACACACTCTAAACATGTGCACATATCTTACAATGTAATCTCGTGTACTTCAAGTCATGAGTGTACGCTAACACATGCACAACATATACTGTTTCCTAACATATACTCCAAATAATAACTCATATCCTAACAAGCACCCTAACACTTATTCAAAACCATGCAAGTAATCTTAAACTCACTCAAACGTGTACCCCAAAGTAACCTAATATACACCCTAATATGTGCCCTAACTTTACCAAGTATTTTAATCCTAACAGATTTCCCAATAGTACTCTAACACATTAAACATACTCTAGATACTAACATAAATGGTAACAAGTACCCTAACATGTACTCTATAAAGCATACAGGTAAGCTTACATGTACCCTGAAATCACCTAATATACTCTAACCCTGACCCTAACATGTATTTATACAAGTATCCATACATGTACCCTAACATGACTCAAACATAAGCTAGCATGTACCCTAACATCTGCTCTAACATACCCTAATAAGTACTGTAAACCACACAAGTATGGTTTTTTGCATCCTAACATGTATCCCCAATGTTCCATAACACAGCCTAACATGTGCCCTAACCCTAAAAGATCCCCTAACACATACCATAGTATCTGCCCTAAGACACACTCTAACAAGTGCCCTAACATGTACCGTAACCCTAACAAATCCCCTATCAAGTACCCTAATTCTAAAATATACCCTAACATGGACCCAAACACATAGCCTAATGTGTGCCATTACTTTACCATATATATTAAACCTAACAGATTTCCCAATAGCACTGTAATGCACTAAACATGCTCTGGACCCTAACCCATATGGTAACAAGTACTGAAACATGTACTCTATAAACCGCAAGTGTACCCTGAATATACCCTAACAAAATATAATCCATACTCTACTAATAAATATGGTAACAAGGACCCTAACATGTACTCTAACCCAGTTACCCTTACATATACCCTAACTCATACCTTCACACAAAAACTAACCCAAACCTTAATACCCTTACACATACTCTAATCCTAACATGTATATTAACATGTGCCCCAACCACTAACACACACAGTAACAAGTACCCTAACACATACAGGTACTCTTACAAGCACCTTAACATGTACCCCAAATGTACCCTAACACTAACCCTAAGCAATACCCTAACACACGTCGTAAACCTAACACAATATTGACTTGTGCCCTGAAACATCATAGTTCCCTAACATGTGCTCTTTTACCTAGGTACCCTTACAAGCACCCTAACATGTACTCGAAATGTAACCCAACACATACCCTAACACGTGCCCGAAAAATAACCAAAACCATAACCTTAACCAATACCCTAACATATGTCCTAATCCATGTCCTAACCCAAACACATACTCAAACACATATCCTAATAAATACCCTAACCACTAATACATGGTCTAAACCATACAGGTAACCTTCATGTACCACAAATGTATAACCTGACACATGACCTAGAGCTGGCTCTAGTCCTAACATGTACCTTAACCCTAACATGTACCAAAAATGTTCCCTAGCATATACCCCATCATACACCCTAACTCTGGCCCATACTCACACCCTAACATATGCCCTAACCTAAATCCACACACAAACATGTACCCTAACACCTTATGTACCTTAAAATGTGCCTCAATCATAAAATGTATGGTAAACATTAACATGTATCCTAACAAGTACCCTAACACGTACTCCAAGTGATCCTTACATGCACCCTAACATGTATCCCCTTACATGTACCCTAACATGTACCCTTACACATACCTAACCCTAACACATAGCTTAACCCTAACAATCCCAAACACTTACCATAACTGTACCATGTACCCTAATGTATACCCTAACCACTAATATGTACAGAATCAAGTACCCTAACATGTACTTTAAACCATAAAGGTTTGTGTACACCCTAACATGTACTCCAAACCTACCCTAAATGCATGCCCTAACATGTACCCTAATGTACCTTAAACCCAAACACTATCTTAACTTGTTCCCTAACATGTACCCCACCATACACCCTAACTCTGAACCCATACTCACATCTTAACATGTGCCTTATCCCACACTCATACTCATACCCTAAGACATACCCTAAGCCACTCAGCAATCTTATGGCCTCACACTAAACCAGCTGCTAACCCAAATCCATAACTGTTTGACTAACACTTTCTACAACTCCCCAAACCTACATTAATCCTTTACTAACAAATTACCTAATCCTCACTTGTTCGATACCCACTCTGAAGACTGCTCCATAACATATCCAATATCCTAACCCATCCCACAAAGTTCTTCCTTGCACGTTCCCAAAGTAACTCTGAACCTAACTTTAACATGTATTTTAACCCTAACAGATTTCACAATAGCACTCTAATACATTACACATACTCTAGACCCTAACACATATGGTTAAAAATAGCCTAACACATACTCTGTAAACCATACATGTAACCTTACATGTACCCTGAATGTACCCTAGAATTCTCTAACCCCGACCTTAACATATACCCTAACATGTACTCTAACAAGCACTATAAAAAACTGTAACCCTAACACACATCCAAACATATATTCTAATACAAGCTCTAAACACTTACATGTATCCTACAAGTACTCTAACATGTACTTCAAGTATTACATGTACCCTGAAGTGTGTACAACACAGGTAACCTTACATATACCCCAAATGTATAAGTACCCAAACATGTACTCTATAAACCTAACCTTAGCCTGACCCATTCCATAATCCAAATGTTAATCCCTTCTATAACTCCTAACTTCACCAGATCCCTAACCCATTCTCTAACTAATCCATTATCATATGGTAACACTGACCCTAACACTAACTTAGCTCTTCATACAAACCTGCTCTGTTTGGCTAATTGAAAACCCAGCACCTGATCTAACCTAGTTCTGATCCATAACAAAAAATTTAATTCTAACTTCCACCCTGAGTAGCCCTAAAACACCCAAACTTAACCCTGCCCTTAGCATCAACAACCCTACACCTATAACCAATTCCTCAACAATTCTTTCATAACCTTATGCCTCTCATAGCTTTGGGAAGTTGGTCAAAGCTCCTGAATGTGTTAGGTACACACTTTGTGAATGGATTTGAATTAGCTCACAGCACAGGACAGAGGGCAGGGTTGGGACCTAGAGTCATCAAAGTTGTTCTGACAAGTAACAACTTACAAGCAGGAAGGAGTAGGCCTCCCTTCCTCACAAATGCCTTCACCCCTTCTCCAGGTAACATAAGCACAGATGAAAGCACGGTAGAGATGAGGATGCAGACCTAAGTTGGGTCTCAGTCTGACAAAGCATACATTGAGTTGTAGAGCAAGATTCTACATGCATAATTCAAAGTGTGTGAACTCTCCCCAGCTTCTCCTGACACTCAGTACATTTTCTCCTCAAAGTGCCTACAGGCAGAGGCAGGCAACCAAACAAAGGATAGGCATCCAGGAGCCCTGTCACAGACAAGGGGGACCTGGTATGTCTGACAAGGAAAAGAAAAAGGCTAGGTTATGCCTTCTGCTTCCCCTCAAAAAATCCTTATCAGAATGTGGACATGACTCCAGTCTACAGAAACTGACTGGCTTCTAATGCATAAAATGGAGAGCTTAGTGTTGAGGTGTTGCCCTAGCCTGTGAAGAGCCCTGAACATAGTATCACCAGAATTCAACAAAGCAAACTGAAATACCTTGGAATGCCTGACAAAATGTCTGTAAGGTGTATGTAATGAAAACAAACATGTGTCACACATCCTCTCACCCCCTAACCACCATACCTTATGCAGGACATAGCTGAAAGCTCAGTAAAGACTTGGTGACATGGATACAGGCCTGGGATGAGCCTAATGTGGTCAAATTTGTTCTGACAGGTATCAACTTACCAAGCAGGAAGGGAGAGGCTTCACCGCGTTCTCCAGGCCCAAGTGTAGACATGAAAGTATAGATGAAAACTTGATGCAGACTCCGAGAAACACCAGTGGCAAGAGCAAGTTCTGATGGGATCCGATCCGTCCAGACCATCCCACATTAGTCTATACACCATGAACCTATATTCGTGATTCCAAGCTTCCAGGCTCTCCCCATTTTATCCTGACACTCTGCGTGTTTTCTTCTCAAAATGCCTATAGTCAGAGAAAGACAACATGCATCAAAGTCTGAAAATCATGGAAAACAGCTCCGGACGCCTGGCTCAGTGCCTAAACACCGAAGTCACCTCAGGAAGTGCTCAAATGACACACCGGGAGAGGCAGGCCGCACTGCTCCACACCCTTCCACAGACACCCGCACCCAGGCCTGGGCCTAGACAGCTCCGGACGCCTGGCTCAGGGCCTAAACGCACCGAAGTCACCTCAGAATGTGCTCAAATGACACACCCGGAGAGGCAGGCCGCACTGCTCCACCCTGTGCCCCACCAGCACCACCCCAGGCCCCGTCCGCACCTGGCCAGAGGCCGCTCGTCCCCCGCAGCCGCCTCACAGTCCGCTCAGCTCCGCTCGTCCTCCGCAGCCGCCTCACAGTCCGCTCAGCTCCGCTCGTCCTCCGCAGCCGCCTCACGGTCCGCTCAGCTCCGCTCGTCCTCCGCAGCCGCCTCAGGGTCCGCTCAGGCCCCGCGTCCCGCCTTCTCCACAGACAAGCTGACCGCGCAGAGCCCGCGTTCTTCCAGGCGCTTCCCCCGTAGAAAAGCCGCTGGCGCCTGACAGGACCGGGTCGGAAGCCCAGCCCGCCACAAGACCACAGCTCCACAGGCCCGCACGCCACCGCGCGCGCTCGGAGGAAGGAGCTGCCCGCGGCCTCAGAAAGAACCGAACCAGACTAGTCCAGCCCTCCGGCCCGCCCCCGCCCCGCTCACTTCCTCTCTCCTGCCCCGCCCCTCACGCGCTCTGCCCCACAAGCCCCGCCCATATCCTGCTCACTCCCAATCTAGTTCTGCCCTTCCCATGCTCTGTCCCCCGAAGTCCCGCCCCTGGACCACTCACTTCCTCTCTCTAGTCCCGCCCTTCCCCCCTCCCGCACAAGCTCCGCCCTGCTACCGACAGGCCCCGCCCTGCTCCTGCAAAGCGCCGCTGGCTCTGCCCCCTCCCCACAGGCCCCGCCCTAGCCCGGCAGAGCCCCGCAGGCCCCGCCCTGCTCCCCACAGGCCCCGCCCTAGCCCGGCAGAGCCCCGCAGGCCCCGCCCTGCTCCTGCAAAGCGCCGCTGGCTCCGTCCAGCTCCCCACAGACCTCACCTGGTCCGGCAGAGCCCCGCAGGCCCCGCCCTGCTCCCAGCCCCCCCCTGCCCCTGCAAAGCGCCCCTGGCTCCACTCCACTCCCCAAGGCCCCACCTGGTCCGGGAAAGCCCAGCAGGCCCCGCCCTGGCCCTGCACAGCCGGAAGACCCCGCCCCGCAGGCCCCGCCCTGGTCCCCGCAGAGGCCCCGCCCACCCTGCGCTGAGAGGCGACCCAGCAGCAGGCAGCCAACCAATGGTGGCGGGCCAGCGCTGCAGGGTGCGCTGGTGGTGGTCATGGGAGTCCGCAGCCGCGGGGTCCGAGGCCAATCTCGGAGGATGAGTGGCAGAGGGGAAGGAGGCGGGGTTAAAGCCAGCGCCCGTGGGCGGGGCCAGCAGGGTGGGCTGCAGGGCGGGGCCGGGATTTCCCGCCAAGGTGGTGGTGCTTGTGAGGCTTGGAGGCGCAGGGTGTGGTGGGCGGGGCTGGGATTTCCCGCCAAGCCCCTCTCGGTGGCCGCTGTGCTTGTGAGGCTTGGAGGCGCAGGGTGTGGCACGCGCAGGGCCTGGATTTCCTGTGGGCCGGGGAGGGGAGGGGCTGAGGGGCGGGGCCGCGGGGGAGGGGCTTGCGGAGAGGGGCGGGGCTAGGAGTTCCCGGGCGCGGTGGCCCGGGCAGTGCAGTGGCAGTGGCAGGAAGTCAGAGGCGCCAGGGCCCACGGACGGAGCGCTGGACAGGCCGGCACCGCCTGCTTTCGAGACCCTACAGGAAAAAAGAAAAGCACAAATAAGTCCCGAACCCGCGTGATTCGACCCCGTACTGGAACTCAGCACACCCGTGCGGGGGGGGGGGGGGGGGGGGGAGTCCGTGTCTGTGCAGGGGTGAGGGGAGGGGTACTGGGGTTAGGAGGAGGGCTCAGGTGGAGGAGGGATCAGGTGGAGGAGGGATCAGGTGGAGGAGGGATCAGGTGGAGGAGGGATCAGGTGGAGGAGAGTCAGGTGGAGGGAGGTCAGGTGGAGGGAAGTCAGGTGGAGGGAGGTCAGATGGAGGAGGGATCAGGTGGAGGAGGAATCAGGTGAAGGGAAGTCAGGTGGAGGGAGGTCAGGTGGAGGAGGGATCAGGTGGAGGAGGGATCAGGTGGAGGGAGGTCAGGTGGAGGGAGGTTAGGTGGAGGAGGGTCAGGTGGAGGGAGGTCAGGTGGAGAAGGGATCAGGTGAAGGAGGGATCAGGTGGAGGAGGGATCAGGTGGAGGGAGGTCAGGTGGAGGAGGGATCAGGTGGAGGGAGGTCAGGTGGAGGAGGGATCAGGTAGAGGGATCAGGTGGAGGGAGGTCAGGTGGAGGAGGGCTAAGGTGGAGGAGGGATCAGGTAGAGGAGGATCAGATGGAGGAGGGCTCAGGTGGAGGAGTCAGATGGAGGAGGGTTCAGGTGGAGGGGGTCAGATGGAGGGAGGTTAGGTGGAGGAGAGATCAGGTGGAGGAGGGCTCAGGTGGAGGGGTCAGGTGGAGGGGTCAGGAGATAGGGGTCAGGTGGACAGGGGATGGTAGAAGAGGGCAGGATCCCCTCCTCTGAGCCCAGGGGCATTTAGGGACAGGGATGAGTGGCCGTGGGGTGGTCAGAACTTGAAGACAAGGGACCGGGCAGGGGCTGAGATCAAAGGCGGCAGCAGAGATGTCTCCTAGACTTAGGGGACAGGGTGTCCTGGGGTTCAGGTCTCCTAGACCTGAGGGTCAAGGTCTCCTGGGGTCAGGGTCTCCTAGAGGACAGGGTCTCCTGGGGGACAGAGTCACCTAGGCCTGGGGTCAGGGTCTCCTGGAGGTCAAGGTCTTTCTGGGGTTTCATTAATGTTCCTGGGTCATCTTCAGAGGCCTGAGGTCTGGAGTCAGTGTCTGCCCAAAGAGCAGCAGAGGCTGAGAGTGGGCACAGCAGGTGGCTGGCATGTGGCATGTGCTGGGGACCCAACCCTGTGCCTCAGGCTGCCCAGGATTCCTCCCAGGTGACAGCTGCTGGGTATGTGGGGGGAGGTGCTAAGTGTCCCCATGGAGGGTCTGACTGCTGAGTGTCCCCACAGTGAGCCTGAGTGCTGAGTGTCCCCACAGTGAGCCTGAGTGCTGAGTGTCCCTGTGGTGGCTGAGTGCTGAGTGTCCCCACAGTGGGCCTGAGTGCTGAGTGTCCCTGTGGTGGCTTAGTGTCCCCACAGTGGGCCTGAGTGCTGAGTGTCCCCACAGTGGGCATGAGTGCTGAGTGTCCCTGTGGTGGCTGAGCGTCCCCACAGTGGGCCTGAGTGCTGAGTGTCCCTGTGGTGGCTGAGTGCTGAGCGTCCCCACAGTGGGCCTGAGTGCTGAGTGTCCCTGTGGTGGCTGAGTGCTGAGTGTCCCCACAGTGGGCCTGAGTGCTGAGTGTCCCTGTGGTGGCTGAGTGCTGAGTGTCCCCACAGTGGGCCTGAGTGCTGAGTGTCCCTGTGGTGGCTGAGTGCTGAGTGTCCCCACAGTGGGCCTGAGTGCTGAGTGTCCCTGTGGTGGCTTAGTGTCCCCACAGTGGGCCTGAGTGCTGAGTGTCCCCACAGTGGGCCTGAGTGCTGAGTGTCCCTGTGGTGGCTGAGTGCTGAGCGTCCCCACAGTGGGCCTGAGTGCTGAGTGTCCCTGTGGTGGCTGAGTGTCCCCACAGTGGGCCTGAGTGCTGAGTGTCCCTGTGGTGGCTGAGTGCTGAGTGTCCCTGTGGTGGCTGAGTGTCCCCACAGTGGGCCTGAGTGCTGAGTGTCCCTGTGCTGGCTGAGTGCTGAGCGTCCCCACAGTGGGCCTGAGTGCTGAGTGTCCCTGTGGTGGCTGAGTGTCCCCACGGGAGGCCTGAGTGCTGAGGCACCCTTACTACACCCAAACACCAACGTCTTTCGTAATGCATACCCTAACATGTACCCTTAATATATACCACAACACATACCTAAACCATAACACATGCCCTAACTGTAACACAAACCCTGCCACATACTATAAATTTTACCTTACCCTAATACATACACTCTAAACACTAACATGTATCATAGCAGTAACTGTTATGTGAACTTTGAACCATACAGTTACTCTTACACATACCCTAGCATGTACCCCAAACACTCTAATGTATACCCTAACCGAAGATAAAAATTAAAAGATACGCTAACATTTACCCTAGACATAACATGTACCCTAACCCTATCATATACTGTAGACCTTACATATACCCTAAGTACCCTAAACTTATGCCAACACACATCCTAACATGTTGCCTAACCGAAATCATAACCTTAACCCTGAGACATACCCAAACATGTTCCCGAAATCTAACACATTAATGTGTCTCCTAACAAGTACTCTATCATGTACTATAAGTCATACATGTACCAGTATATTTACCCTAACATGTGACAAACATACCATGTATCCTAGTATGTACCCAAAACACTTATTCATATCCTAACAAGTACTCTAGCACATACTCAAAACCATACAGGAACCCTTACATGCACAATAACATGTACCCCAGAGTAAACTAATATACACCCTAATATGTGTCCTAGCTTTAACATGTATCTTAAAAATAACAGATTTCCCAATAGTATTTTCACTCTAACACACCAAACATGCTTTAGACACTAACACATATGGTAACAAGAACCCTAACATATACTCTATAACTCATACAGGTAACCCTTACATGTACCCTGAATGTACCCTAACATACTCTAACCAAAACCTTAATCCTGACCTTAACATATACCCTAACATGTACCCTAGCCACTAACACATGCTCTAACAAGCATCCTAACCCATACTCTAATAAATACATGTGCCCATACATGTACTCTAACATGTACCTCCAACATACCCTAACATGTTCCTTAACCCTAAGATATACCCTAATATACACCCTAATATGCCCTAACAAATATTTTAATCTAAACAGGTACCCCAATGGGTACCGCCAATGTACCATAGCACATATCCTAACCCTAACAGTAACTATAACCCTACCCCAATTGAGTACCCTAACACTAACACATTCTGTAACATACCCTAATGTGTGCTCTAACCCTAACCCAGACCATAACACCAACAAATCCCTTATCAGTTATCCTAACTCTAACATATACCTTAACATGTACCCCAACACATATCCTAACACATACCCCAATACATAACAGATATATTAACAAAATGTACTGTAAACCATAGTTACCCTTACATGTACCCTAACTCATACCTTAACACAAAAACTAACCCAAACCTTAATACCCTTACACATGCCCTAAGGCAAACGCCAACATGTATACTAACGTGTACCTTAACCACTAATACATACGATAACAAGTACTCTTACACATACGGATACCCCCATATGCACCCTAAAATGTACCCAAATGAACCTTAACACTAACTGAAACTCCAACCCTAAGTAATACCCTAATACATGCCCTAACTGTAAAGCATACCCTAGCCATGTACCCTGATCCTAACACATCATCTAAACCCATATCCTAATTAGTTCCCTAGAACATACTCAAAACCATTCAGGTGCCCTTACAAGCACTCTAACCCCAAATGTAATCTAACATATTCCCTAACACATGTGTTAACTTTAACAAAACCATAAACCTTATACCCTGAAACATGTCCTAAACCTAACACATACCCCATCACATATCCTAACATGAACCATTAACATTAGCACATATCTTGATATGTGCTAACTATGAACACATACTCTAAATGATACATGTGCCTAACATGTACTACAAATGTATGGCATAACAGTAGCCTATAACTTGCCATGATCCTAACATGTATCCTGACATGTTCTCTAACATATATACATATCCTATCTCTGGCCCATACTAACTCCCTAATTTGTAAACCTAACCATAACCCATACCTTGACATGTACCATAACTAACACATATCTTACCATGTACCTTAAAATGTGCTCTAACCTCAAAATATTATTTCAACATTAACATGTATCCTAACAAGCACCCTAACAGTACTCAAAACCACCCTTACATGCACCCTAACATGTACCCCAAATGCACCCTAACAAATACTCTAACATGCCTTAGCCCTAACAGGTACCTTAACCCTGTCATTTCCTACGCTAACATGTACTCTAAATCATAGCAATACCATTACATGCCCTGTAACATGTACCCCAAACCTACCCCAATGCATGCCCTAACATGTGTGCCAAAACCTAACACCCTAACATGCACCTTAAACCGAAACACTATCTTAACGTGTTCCCTAACATGTACCCCACCATACATCCTAACTCTGACCCATACTCACATCCTAGCATGTGCCCTAACCCAACTCATACCCTAATATGTACCCCAAGCTACTCACCAATCTTATGTCTCATTCTAAGCCATCTACTAACCCCAATCCATACATAACTGCACAACTAACACTTTCTGCAATCCTACCCTAACAAGTTCACTAATCGTCACCTGTTCCATAATCAACTTTGAAGACTACTCCATATCCATACCATATCCATAACCCCAACCCATCCCACAGAGTTCTTCCTCACACATTCCCTAACCCTAAATATTTCCTGGACCCTTACTCTAACATTTCCTCAAGTGCATCCCCAACATCACCCTTTGTCTACCATATTCCCTACACCCTTTCCTTACCTTAAGCCTGACCTATTCCATAATCCAAATGCTAGCCCTAACCTCACCAGATCGATAACTTTAACCCATAATCCTAACACTGACAATGACCCTGACTCTGACCCTAACCCACAACCCTAACCCATACCCTAGCACATGCTCCAACATGTACCCTATCAGTTATCCTAACACATACCTTTACTCTAAAACCCTAAACTGTAACACATACCCTAATAAGTACCATAACAAATATAGTAAACAGTGTCACATTCTATCAAGTACCCTAACAAGTACTGTAAACCATACAGGTAACATTTACATACACCCTATGATCTACCTCGAATTCACTTTAACACATACCCTAACACTTGCCCTTAACCCAAACTATAACCCTAATATGCACTATAGCATATACCTTAACCCTAAAAATACCCAAACTCTAACACAAACCCTGACATATACCATAAACTTCATCCTCACTCAAACACATGCCATAACATATACTCTAAACACTAAAATGTGTGGTAACAACTACTCTTACATGCACTCTAATACATGCCCAAACATACCCTAATACATAACCTTAACCCTAAGCCAAACCCTAACAAATACTCTAACATATACCCTACTGATTAACACAGACCATAACCATTATCATGTACTGTAAAGCTTACATATACCCTAACAAGTACCCTAAACTTATCCCAACATACTTCCTAACATGTTGCCTAACCCAAACCATAACTGTAACCTTAACACATGCCCAAACACATACTCTAACACACACTCTAAACATTTACATGTATCCTAACAAGTACTCTAACATGTACTTCAAGTCATACATGTACCCGAACATGTGACAAAACATACCCTGTTTGCTAACATGTACTCTAAACACTAACTCATACCCTAACAAGGACCCTAACACTTATTCAAAACCATGCAAACACCCTAATATGTGCCCTGACTTTAACATGTCTTTTAACCCTAAAAGATTTCCCAATAGTACTCTAACACATTAAACATACTCTAGACACACATACTCTAACAAATCCCTAACACATACTCTATAAAGCATACAGGTAACCTTACACGTACCCTGAATGTACCTAACATACTCTAACTCTGACCTTTACATATACCCCAAATACCTTGACCCGTACTCTAAAAAATAAATGTACCCTAACACGTGACTCAAACATATCCTAACATGTACCTTAACCCTAACATGTACCCTAACATGCACCTTAACATCCCCTAACAAGTACTGTAAACCACACAAGTATCCTTACATGCACCCTAACATGTACCCTCAATGTTCCCTAACATATAGCTTAACATGTGCTATAGTCTTAACATGAACCTTCACCCTAACGAATCCCCTGTGAAGTATGCTAACTCTAATACATACCATAATATGTGCCCTAACACACACTCTAACATGTACCGTAACCCTAACAAATCCCCTATCAAGTACCCTAACTCTAACACATACCCTAACATGGACTCAAACACATACCCTAATACGTGCCATTACTTTAACATGTATGTTAAACCTAACAGATTCCCAATATACTGTAATACACTAAACATGCTCTGGACACGAACCCATATGGTAACAAGTACCAATTCACATATTCTATAAACTGTAAGTGTACTCTGAATGTACCCTAACAAACTGTAACTTAACATGTACCCTAAACGTAGCACATCCCCTAATAAATACTCTAAATTCTAATAAATTGTCTAAACCATACAGGTAACCTTATGTGTACTCCAAATGTGTAACCTGACACAGGCCCTAGTCCTGACACATACATGTACCCTAAAATATTCCCTAACATATACCTCATCACACACCCTAACTCTGGCCCATACTCACACCCTAACATGTACCCTGACTGACATCCATACGCCAGCATGTACCCTAACTCTAACACCCTATGTACCTCAATCCTAAAATTTGTGGTAAACATTAACATGTACCCTAACAAGTACCCTAACGTGTACTCTAAGTGAGCCTTACATGCACCCTAACATGTACCCAAAATGCTCCAGTGCTCTGCTTTTCCACAAGCCCTGCCCCTGGGCTGCACACTTCCCTGCTCTAGGCAGAAGGTGCTCTAGGCAGGTGCACCGTCCATGGAGGACACTGGGTGCAGTGAGGGCTGCTTCCCACCAGAGGGCGCTCTAGGTATGCACACTGTCCTCCTCACCACCAGGGGGTGCAGTGACCACTGCTTCCCACCAGAGGGCGCTCTAGCTGTGTGCACCGTCCTCCTCAGGACCCCGGGGCCTCCCACAATCTCCGCCCCTGGCCTGCTCACTTCTCCTTTGCCACACCCCTCCTGTGCTCTGCCTCCCCACAAGCCCTGCCTCTGGACTCGTTCTTGCCCCACCCCTATCACTCTCTGCCCCTCCACAAGCCCCGCCTCTGGACCGTTCACTTCCATGCTCTGCTCCTCCCACAAACTAGAGGGTGCAGTGAGCACTGATTCCCACCAGAGGGCGCTCTAGGCTTGCATACTGTCCTCCTCCTCTCAAGACCTGGAGTACATTAAGGGCTGATTCCCACCAGAGGGCGCACTAGGCAGGTGAGCTCCCTGCTGCTCTCCTCGGGACCCAGGGTGCAGTGAGAGCTGATTCCCCCAGAAGGTGTCTAGGCAGGCTCATCCTTATCTTCTCCTGAAGACAGGGTGAGGGGGGTGGGGGTGCAGTGAGGCTGCTTCTCACCAGAGGGCGCTCTGGGTGTGTGCACCGTCCTTCTCAGGACCAGAGGGTGCAGTGAACACTGATACCCACCAGAGGGCGCTCTGGGTGTGTGCACCGTCCTTCTCAGGACCAGAGAGTGCAGTGAACACTGCTTCCCACCAGAGGGCGCTCTAGCTGTGTGCACCGTCCTTCTCAGGACCAGAGAGTGCAGTGAACACTGCTTCCCACCAGAGGGCGCTCTGGGTGTGTGCACCGTCCTCCTCAGGACCAGAGGGTGCAGTGAACACTGATTCCCACCAGAGGGCGCTCTGGGTGTGTGCACTGTCCTCTTCTCAGGTCCAGGGGGTGCAGTGACCACTGATTCTCACCACATGGTGCTCTAGTGTACACATCATCCTCCTAGGACCCCAGGGCCTCCCACTAGCCCCTCCCCTGAACCCCTCACTTCTGCTCCCTTGCCACACCCCTCCTGTGCTCTGCTTTTCCACAAGCCCATCCCTTGGACCGCTCACTTCCAAGCTCTTGCCCCTCCCTTCTCATGCTCTGTCCCTCCACAAGCCCCCATTGATCTGCTCTTTTGCACGCTTGCCCCATCCCTCTCAAGCTTTGACCCTCCACAAGCTCTGCCTCACTTCCAGGCTCTTGCCCCTCCCCTCTAGTGCTCTGCCAGTCCACAAGCCCCGCCCCTGGGCTGCTCACTTCTGGGCTCTTGCCCACCTTTCTCAAGCTCTGCTCCGCCCACAAAACCTGAGGGTGCAGTGAGCACTGATTCTGGCCAGAGGGCGCTCTAGGTGTGGAGCCTTCCTGGTGTGGGGCCTGCCTGGTATGGGGCCTGGTGTGTGGCCTGGCGTGGGGCCTGGTGTGGGACCTGCCTGGTGTGGGGCCTGCCGGTGGTGGGGCCTGCCTGGTGTGGGGCCTGCCTGGTGTAGGGCCTGCCTGGCATGGGGCCTGCCTGGCGTGGGGCCTGCTTGGTGTAAGGCCTGCCTGGTGTGGGGCATGCTTGGTGTGGAGACTGTCTGGTGTGGGGCCTGGCATGGGGCCTCCCTGGTATGGGGCCTGCCTGGTGTGGGGCCTGGCGTGGGGCCTGCTACAGGGCCTGTCTGGTGTGGGGCCTGCCTGGTGTGGGGCCTGGAGTAGGGCCTGGCATGGGGTCTGGTGTGGGGCCTTCTTGATGTTGGGCCTGGCATGGGGCCTGGCATGGGACTTGCCTGGTGTGGGGCCTGCCTGGTGTGGGACCTGGCATGGGGTCTGGTGTGGGGCTTGCTTGATGTGAGGCCTGGTATGGGGCCTGGCGTGGGGCCAAGTATGTTACCTGGTGTGGAGCATGGTATGAGGCTTGCCTGGTGTGGGGCCTGGCTTGGGGCCTGGTATGGGACCTGCCTGGTGTGAAGCCCGGCATGGGGCCTGCCTGGTGTGGGGCCTGGTGTGGGTCCTGCTTGGTGTGGGGCTTGGTGTGAGGTCTGCTTGGTATGGGGCCTGGCATGGACCCTGGCATGAGGCCTGGTGTGGGGCCTAGTGTGTGACCTGGAGTGGGGCATGGTGTGGGTCCTGGTATGGGGCCTGGAATGGGGCCTGGAGTGGGGCCTGCCTGGTGTGAGGCCTGCCTGGTGTGGGGTCTGGTATGGGGCCTGGCGTGGGGCATGGTGTGGGGGCTGCCTGGTGTGGGGTCTGCCTGGTGTGAGGCCCGTTGTGGGACCTGGTATAGGGCCTGGGGTGGGGCCTGGGGTGGGACCTGCCTGGTGTGGGTTCTGGTATGGGGCCTGGTGTGGGGGCCTGCCTTGTGTGGGTTCTGGTATGGGGCCTGGCATGAGGCCTGGTGTGGGACCTGCCTGGTGTGGGGCTTAGTGTGGGGCCTGCCTGGTGTGGGGCCTGGTATGGGGCTCCCTGGTGTGGGGCCTGCCTGGTGTGGGGCCAGGCATGGGACCAGCCTGGTGAGGGGCCTACCAAGTGTGGGGCAGACCCGTCACTCACCACTCCAAGCTTCTGAACGCGTCCCATTCTCTCACTGCAGCACCTGAGGTCAAGGGCAGTCTCGGGAGAACAAAGAATCAGCGTCCTGCAGGCCCTCCACTGCTGAGCGGGATCTGGAGTATGGCTGAGAAGAAAAAGAAAAAGCCATCTCAACCACACTGTCTGCTCCCACCTTCTGCTACCAGACCCAGCTCCTAAGGAGACAGATCTCAGGCCAGGCCCGAGGCAGTGATGGTTTACTCCTAATAACTCTGCCAGTGAGAGAGTCCTCCAGGCACAGAGAAAGATCACAAAGGAGTTTTACTAATGGATCTGCAACTACTGCATCCTGAGCTCTGTCAGAACTAGGAGCAGCTGCAACCTACAAGGCTTTTGTTTTCTCCTTCCCACAGGTGTCAGCTCTCTGCAGGCCCCTCAGCCCCTCAGGCTCTCTGCCTCTCCGCCGGCCCCTCAGCGGAGCCCCGCCGGCCTGAGGAGACCCTGCGCCGGCCTGAGGGGACCCTGCGCCGGCCTGAGGAGTCCCTGCGCCGGCCTGAGACCCCGCGCCGGCCTGAGGAGCCGAGGCCCGCCGCCCTGAGGAGACCCCGCGCCGGCCTGAGGGGACCCCGCGCCGGCCTGAGGGGACCCCGCGCCGGCCTGAGGGGACCCCGCGCCGGCCTGAGGAGACCCCGCGCCGGCCTGAGGGGACCCCGCGCCGGCCTGAGGGGACCCCGCGCCGGCCTGAGGGGACCCCGCGCCGGCCTGAGGGGACCCCGCGCCGGCCTGAGGGGACCCCGCGCCGGCCTGAGGGGACCCCGCGCCGGCCTGAGGGGACCCCGCGCCGGCCTGAGGGGACCCCGCGCCGGCCTGAGGAGACCCCGCGCCGGCCTGAGGAGACCCCGCGCCGGCCTGAGGAGACCCTGCGCCGGCCCCTCAGTCCAGCCCCGCCGGCCTGAGGAGACCCTCCACCAGCCCAGCCGCCCAGCCCCGCCGGCCCCTCCGCTGGTCCCTCAGCCCAGCCTCTCCAGCCTCAGTAACCACTCAGCCAGGCCCCTCCGCATAGCCGGATCCCTTACCACACTTTTCTCCTGCTCAGCTCCACAGACCCCGCCCTGCGCCGCTCACTTCCTGTCCCTAACCCCGCCCCTCTCCTGCTCTGCTCCACAGACCCCGCCCTGCGCCGCTCACTTCCTGTCCCTAACCCCGCCCCTCTCCTGCTCCGTTCCACAAACCCCGCCCTGCACCGCTCACTTCCTCTCCCTAACCCCGCCCCTCTCCTGCTCTGCTCCACAGACCCCGCCCTGCGCAGCTCACTTCCTCTCCCTAACCCCGCCCCTCTCCTCGGCTTCACAGACCCCGCCCTGCGCCGCTCACTTCCTCTCCCTAACCCCGCCCCTCTCCTGCTCTATTCCACAATCCCCGCCCTGCGCCGCTCACTTCCTTCCCTAACCCCGCCCCTCTCCTGCTCTATTCCACAAACCCCGCCCTGCGCCGCTCACTTCCTTCCCTAACCCCGCCCCTCTCCTCGGCTTCACAGACCCCGCCCTGCGCCGCTCACTTCCTCTCCCTAACCCCGCCCCTCTCCTGCTCTATTCCACAATCCCCGCCCTGCGCCGCTCACTTCCTTCCCTAACCCCGCCCCTCTCCTGCTCTGCTCCACAAACCCCGCCCTGTGCCGCTCACTTCCTCTCCCTAACCCCGCCCCTCTCCTGCTCTATTCCACAGACCCCGCCCTGCGCCGCTCACTTCCTTCCCTAACCCCGCCCCTCTCCTGCTCTGCTCCACAGACCCCGCCCTGTGCCGCTGACTTCCTCTCCCTAACCCCGCCCCTCTCCTGCTCTATTCCACAAACCCCGCCCTGCGCCGCTCACTTCCTTCCCTAACCCCGCCCCTCTCCTGCTCCACAGACCCCGCCCCACACCGCTCACTTCCTCTCCCTAACCCCGCCCCTCTCCTGCTCTATTCCACAAACCCCGCCCTGCGCCGCTAACTTCCTCTCCCTAACCCCGCCCCTCTCCCTAACCCCGCCCCTCTCCTGCTCGGCTTCACAAACCCCGCCCTGCGCCTCTCACTTCCTCTCCCTAACCCCGCCCCTCTCATCCTCGGTCCCACAAACCCCGCCCTGCTCACTTCCTCTCCCTAACCCCACCCCTCTCCTGCTCTGCTCTTCCCACAAACCGAGAGGGTGCAGTGACCACTGATTCCCACCAGAGGGTGCTCTAGGTGTGCACACCATGCTCCTCTCCTCAGGACCCAGGGTGCAGTGACCACTGATTCCGACCAGAGGGTGCTCTAGGTGTGCACACCATGCTCCTCTTCTCAGGACTAGAGATGCAATGACCACTGATTCACACCAGAGGGTGCTCTAGGTGTGCGCACCATGCTCCTCAGGACTAGAGATGCAGTGACCACCAATTCCCACCAGAGGGTGCTCTGGATGTGCGCACCATCCTCCTCTCCTCAGGACCAGAGAGTGCAGTGTCCACTGATTCACACAGGATGGTGCTCTAGGTGTGCACCATGCTCCTCTTCTCAGGAACCAGGGTGCAGTAACCCCTAATTCCCACCAGATGGTGCTCTAGGTGTGTGTACTGTCCTCTCCTCAGGACCTGGGGTGCAGTGACCACTGAGTCCCATCAGATGGTGCTCTAGGTGTGTGGAATGCAGTTTTCACTGATTCCCACCAGATGGTGCTCTAGGTGTGTGTACCATCTTCCTCAGGACCAGAGAGTGCAGTGACCATGGATTCCCACCAGAAGGTGCTCTAGGTGTGCGCACCATGTTTCTCATCTCAGAACCAGGGGTGCAGTGACCATCGATTCCCACCAGATGGTGCTGTACGTGTGCACACCAGCCTCCTCTCCTCAGGACCCGGGGTGCAGTGACCCCTGATTCCCACCAGATGTCACTCTAGATGTGTGTACTGTCCTCCTCTCCTCAGGACCTGGGGTGCAGTGACCACTGATTCCCACCAGATGGTGCTGTAGGTGTGTGTACCACCCTCCTCAAGACCAGAGAGTGCAGTGACCACTGATTCCCACCAGATGGTGCTCTAGGTATGTGCACCATGCTCCTCTTCTCAGGACTAGAGGGTGAAGTGACCACTGATTCCCACCAGATGGTGCTGTACGTGTGCACACCATCCTCCTCTCCTCAGGACCCGGGATGCAGTGACGACTGATTCCCACCAGATGGTGCTCTAGGTGTGCACGCAGTTCTCTGGACCCTTGGCCTCCCACAGGCTCCATCCTTGGACCATTCACTTCTGCTCCCTTGCCACACTCCTCCTGTGCTCTGCCCTTCCACAAGCCCCGCCCCTGGAACGGCTCACTTCCATGCTCTTGTGGTCCTTTCTGGTGCTCTGTAACCCTACAAGCCCTGCCACCCAAGTGCTCTCTTTTCTGCTCTTGCCCCATCCCTCTCAAGCTTTGCCACACACACACACAAATCCCACACCTGGGCCATTCACTTACTGTTGCCCCACCCCTCTCATGCTCTGCTACACAAAAGCCCCACCCCTGCACCACTCACTTCCTGCTCCTGCCTCATCCCTGCAATGCTCCGCTCCTCCTCCTAGCCTGTAGCTGCAACTACTTCCTTCTGAAAACTTGAAGCCCTGAGGAAGTGTCCCAACACCTCAGCTCCAAGACAGACTGGCCTGTGTGGTCCTGCTCCAAACTTCAGTGCCCCGAGCCCCAGAGCAGTCTTGTCCCAGCTCTCACTGAATTCTCAGTGTCAGCTCAGGCCAGCAGTCAGGGCCCGCAGTAATCTGCTGGGTGCAGGAAGGAGATGGGGCCCCAGAGGAGCCATGAGGTCAACAGGGAGGTAGAGGCTGCAGGCAGAGGAAGGAACATTGTAATGGGTTGTGTTCCCAAAGTTCATGTATGGACACTCTCATCACCTGGTACCTGTGAATGTGACCTTATATGGAAATGGACTCTGGGAAGATCAACTCCAGTTCCTGTTGTTACTGTGCCCCTAAAAGGGGGAAATTGGGTCCCATAAATGCACCCAGGGATGACCCTCTGTAGAGATGTCACTCTGCTCTCACAGGTTTAGAAGCTGAGAGAAGACCTAGAACTCACTGCCTTGTACCTCCTGAGGGAATATGGCCCAGAAGACAGTGATTCCATGCTGCTGGACTTCAGAGCTATGAACACAGATCTCTAAACCACCCAGTCTGCAGTGGTGTGTCAGAGAAACACTAGCCTCTGGGCCTGAGAGCTGAGCTCTTCAGCTCACGGCTAGCACTTTACCTCGTGAGCCATAGCGCCACTTCCAGCTTTTTCTGCTTATGTAGTGCTGAGGAATCGAGCCCAGGGCCTCATGCATGCAAGGCAAGCACTCTACCACTGAGCCACTTTCCTAGCCCTCCACACTTTTCTCCTCCTCTCGCCTGGAGATGCCCCTGGGGTATCTAGGGTTGCCACAGACCAACTCTGTGGAGGAACTGGAATAGGTGGGGAGATGGCAACCAGACAACTCACACACAAGAGAAGTGAATACTGAGTGCGATTTATTGCAGAGGATAACAAGGTTTTATAGCAAAAGTCTCCATGAGAATGGGCAAAAGGTTACACAATCTTGCTGCAAGGCTTCTTTCTTGGGTGGTCACCAGCTGGTCGCCTGATCTTGTTTTTTGGATGAGGAGCTATGACGACAGGCACTTGTTTTCAGCTTTACCTCTATTTTAAAGAAATACAATGAGTTTCGATGTTTATCACCAATTAA
The DNA here is from genome assembly GCF_024711535.1 of Dipodomys merriami. Classification (NCBI taxonomy): domain Eukaryota; kingdom Metazoa; phylum Chordata; class Mammalia; order Rodentia; family Heteromyidae; genus Dipodomys; species Dipodomys merriami. The sequence goes on from NW_027202682.1 coordinate 31,619, forward strand.
CCATTAACCAGAGCATATGGGCAAGGGGCTGAACAGAAAGGCATGAACTCTAGTACTTCATAGTTACTTTTGTTTAGTTTTGTACTTTATACATTTTAAATCTTTTCTAAGCAATTGTGCTTCTTTGCCATTCTTTAGAGGGTCCCCAATTTGTGGCCAAAATTCATGATATTCAGTATATTTAGTTAAATCTGGCCATATATCAAATTTAAGCTCATAGTGTCTTTTCTGTAACCATTTCACATAATCGTTTACTCTTCTCCATAGAGGCCTTAACTGTCTCATAAGATCTTTTGTGTTCCTTCTTTAATAGTAAGCACCAAGGAGGCCTAGATCTAGCAAGTCTCTCAGTAAATGAAAGAGAGTAATAGGAAGTTCTTTCTTCTAAGTAGTTTACCCAACGGTTGCCATTCTTATTATACACACCTATAAATGCTATGGATGTGGGGGAAGTCTTTGGGGTCCTCTAGATAATGGAGGATCCCACCATTTTTCTCTGATAAGCCATTGCCACCTTCCATCTACCAACCTTTTAGGAATCTTATTTAGCTTTTGGTCTAAATATCCCTCTACATTTTTTTATCTACAGGATATCCATATGGGTCTACTGTATATGTTTTTAGGATTAAAGGGAAGTCTCCAATAGCCATACACTCTTTCTGCTCTGGCCATGCCTACAGCTTCTTGTAAATCTCTTACAAACAATTCCTTCTGCTGAAGTGACATCATGAAACCCCCAATACTTTTATATTTACTTATGACTTGTCTACTAGCCTCCATAAGAGGGGCTTTCAGGGTAGCACTTAACTCTGGTGAGTTAGTCATATTTTTAAGACACTCATCAGATGTTGGAGTCATTAACACTTTCAAGAAAGAGCATTGAATAAAAGAACGTTGAGCATGAGTAAGTACAATAAGCTGCAGGAACAGTAAAAGATTAATAGGCGCTCCTATACAACGAAGAAAAGAAAAACAGCAACACATCTTTCCCAGGGAATTGCCAGCCTTTTACAGGAGGTAGTCCTCTTTGAAGCCGCATTCTCTGATCTGAAAGCAGGTGTTCCATGCTAAGCAGACTCCACCGGAGTAGGCGTGGCATAGGGTGGTGCTTGTTTGCTTCCCTCTGTAGCTGCCAACACTCAAACAGCCATATTACCCAGCAGTCCTGGGTACGCAGCCCTGGAATCCATTCCTGGATTGGTTTATCATTTCAGGTCAGAAGGCTTCTGTGCAGAGGGCCCTCCTCAGCTCCGAACCCCAGATAACCCCAGATTGCAATGAGCTACACCTCAAGGCCACACAAAAAGCAGCCGCCCTCCGGAGCTTGACCCTCTTGTGGATGAGTCCTCTGAGCTCTGGCAGAGAGTAAGCAGCCAGGGGACCTGACGGGACTGCATGTGACCTCAAGGTGCTTGGTTCTTACAGGGACTGTTACCTGATAAGAACAGGATAGGGTCCTGCCAGGTAGTGACGTACTTAAGGAAGGGAAATGGAGGGCCTGCACACTTTCAGAAGCCCCTGGCAGTATTTGTCCAGGTTGTACAAAGCCATCAGAGTCATGAATGGTTCTGAACCAGGGAGGTTTGCTCCACAGTTGATACTGGCAATTTAGGTAGACAAGCCTGCTCTTCAGGCCTGGTCAGGCACCGCTGACACCTAGTGGTCAGGGTTGGGAATGCAGGTAAACACCCTGCCCTGGCCAGCACAATCCAGGACAGCACATTAAAGAAGGCATAAATTGTGTTAATTTTGTAACCACCAATGTGCGCTAAACTGTATTAAATCTACCTATTGTGGTTGTGGCATTTCTACTAGGTATCTTAATCTTCCAGTCTCATGTCCTTCCTCTCTGCTACTCTCAATCTACTTTAATCATCTTGAACACATTTTGCTGCCTCCCCACAAACATACAAATGTCTATAACTCGATATCTGAAAAGTCATATGATCTGAAATTATTCTTCACCTACTAATTAGTATGGAATGACTGTTCATCCTTATTCAATATCATGAAAATTGCCTATTTTCACATTTTACCTTCTCATTACCTCATTCTAACCCTATCAGCCTGACTTTTCACCACACTTAATGATTATAATCAGTTCACCTCATCTATCCCAACAACCCTTAACATTAAAATACTTTTCAAGCTGGTTCCGGTGGCTCACATCTGTAATCCTAGCTACTCAGGAGGCTGAGATCTGAGGATTGAAGTTCAAAGCCAGCCCGTGCAGGAAAATCCATGAGACTCTTATCTCCGATAAACCACCAGAAAACTGGAAGTGGCATTGTAGCTCAAGTGGTAGAGTGCTAGCCTTGAGTTGAAGAGCTGAGGGATAGCACTCAGGCCCAGAGTTCAAGCCCCACGACCGAAAAAAAAAATTATACATATATCTATATATCTATATCTACATCTATATATACTTTTCAATACTAATTCTATTTCAGGTCCTAGTTGTTATTATAATACATCCATGGTATTCATTTCATTTTCTGTTTTATTTGAAGCAACCCTAAATCCGACTCTGACAATCAGTTCCCGAGAATGGAGTCAGACAGAACCACTTCACCTGTGCACGTTCTCAGCTTCAGGATGCCGTGACTCCATGTAGCCCATAGGACATGGTCTCTGCACATCTTCTGCACCCCGGGTCTTGAGGAGAGGAGGGCGGTGCACACGTGCCTAGCACGTCCTCCGGTGGAAGCAGCACCCACTGCACCCCAGGTCCCCAGGAGGACAGAGCCCATGCCTAGAGCAATGCCTGGGGGGAATCAGGGCAAACAGCACCGGGGGTCCTGAGGACAGTGCACACACCTAGACCGCCCTCTGGTGGGAATCAGTGCTCACTGCACCATGGAACCTGAGGAGAGGCAGATGATGTGCATGCCTAGAGCACCCCCTGGTGGGAATCAGTGCTCACTGCACCCTGGGACCTGAGGATTGGAGCATGGTGTGCACGTGCCTAGCAACCCCCTGGTGGGAATCAGTACTCACTGCACCCCAGGTCCTGAGGGAAGATGGTGCATGCACATAGAGCACCCTCTGGTGGGAGTCAACACTCACTACACCTCTGAGGAGGGCAAGGTGTCAGAGCTACCCTAGGGAAATAACACATAAATGTTCTGCTCTTTCCACACGCTCTCCAGACCACAGTGCCTCCCCCAAGGTCGCCCAACAAGGTTTTGTGGAAAGCAGGGCCCTTCACAGGCCATAGCCATGGCCAGGTGGTCACTTGCGTCTGGCATCCCTGTCCTCAGCTCTCCACCTCCTGGGACCAGTGGGGAAATCAGAACAAGAAACAGAAGTATGGGCTGGGAAGGTGGCTCAGTGGTAGAGCGCTTGCCTTGCATGCATGAGGCCCTGGGTTCGATTCCTCAGCACCATATAAGCAAAAAGAAAAAAGCTGGAAGTGGCACTGTGGCTCAAATGGTAGAGCACTAGCCTTGAGCTGAAGAGCTGAGGGGCAGCACCCAGGCCCAGAGTTTACGCCCCACAACCAACAAAAAAGAAAGAAAGAAAGAAAGAAAGAAAGAAAGAAAGAAAGAAAGAAAGAAAGAAAGAAAGAAAGAAAGAAAGAAAGAAAGAAAGGAAGGTATGATATTCTGGAGCTGGTGAGCCTGTACGCTGCTGATGCTGGATTGCAGGATCCCAGCACTTGGATCATCTGTACTTAGAACAGCCAAGCCGTCCCTTGTGAACTCAGTGGGGAAAGTGACTCAGGAAGGTTCCTGAAGAGGCTGTTCCAGCTGGTCATGGCGTCTCGCCTGTGTCCACCGAGCCCAGGCTGGCCCTTTACAGGGGGGAGGGTGGAACAGGCTGTGTATCCACACCCTGCTTCTCAGAGAGGCCTGGGGCAAAAGGACAAAAAGGCCTGGGAAAAGGACAAAGAGGCTGGGTGTCAGGATGCTAAGGGCAGGGACTCCTCCCCACGGGGCTGAGGACTGACGAGGGCCTCGGACCAGTGTGGAGCGACCCTTCTCAGGAGGCCCAGGCCCAGCAACAGTCAGCAACAGGTGATTTCATCCACTTTTCTCAATGTGCACATGAAGCAACTGGATAAAGTCAGAGTTCTGGAATCTTCAGGACAGCCTGCTGCTGGCCCAGAATGGGAGAGAGCCAAATGCCCTGTGGGTCCTCAAACAGTGCACACCTCTGATCGTGGCCAGCTTCCTTACAGGCAGCCCTTTGCTGGGTTTCTGGGCTCTGCTGGACGTAGGAAAGGCCACGGGCCAAGTCTGGGATGGACTCAGCATTTTGCATGTTTCTGGGGAACACAGAGGCGTGGCACCCACCACAGCAGCCCAAGGCACAGTAGTCGCTGCTGCTCCCCTCTGGCTCTGGGGGAGCCGGCCTGGTGGGAGGCAGGCAGAGCCAGTCCTCCTGGGGGAGGTAGCCCGATGGCGGTCCCCCCTCTGCCTGCAATACACCCCCTGGGCTGCCTTCCTCCTCACTGAGGCCTGAGAGGGTCCAAGCGTATCCTGGGCCACAGGTTAGCAGTGTGATGGCCTCCCGGGTTCCTGGAGAGCTGTTAGCACAGTCCTGGCCTGGCTGCAGACAGACTCTGTCGGCCCCTGTCCAGGTCTGAAACACAACACAGGTCAGAGCTAAGGACTCAGGCAGCATGTTCAGGGCTCACTCTGAAACCGCAGCCTGGACTTCTCAGGGAAGCTCTTCTGATCCTCCAGTGTTCAAGTATTGCCAACATCAAGAATACCCCATATCCTCAAAATGTGTGATCATGGCCTCAGTCTGGGAGCCTGAGTCCCTCTGGGTCCACCTCTTCTCTCCAGCCCCGGCTCAGTAGTCTGGACCTCGCTCAGCACAAATGGTTACAGGCACCAAAGACAAGGCAGACCCGTGACAGAGGGGACCTTCCAGCAACGGCCATAGAAAGTGGAAACCTATTCTGAACCCCACTATACACACAAACAAGGAAACAAAATCTGGATCCTTCTGTGGGGGCACACAAGGCCCCACTGCAAACGCCACCAAATGTTATTCACACACCACCCCCTCCGTCACGCCCTGCTCTTGAGAGGTGATCCACACAGAACCAGACCACCAAGGGTCTGGGGCACCCTGGCAGGTTCTGGGCTCCTGCAGGGAGAGGATGGGGCCTTTAAACAGGACCGCACCGTCCAGGCCATCGCAGTCCGACCCTCACCTATCTAGCTTCTTCATAGGCACTTCTGCCATCTGGAGAGCAGGGATGGACTTTGTCCAGAGCTAGGACCCTAAAGAGTTAAAGGGTGTGTGTACACAACAGTCCTCCAAAAGAGGCTTTGCTCAGAGAAGACGTGGATTTGTCAGCTGGAGACACAGCTGCCCACAGGGTAGAGGCCAGCCCTGCAGCACCAGAAGGGAGGGCATGGGAAAGAACAGGACCAGTGAGCCACAACCCTTGGGAGGAGCTTGAGTTTACCCCCAGGAGATTCCCTCCACCAGGACTATGAGCTACAAAAGACTGCATCAGTGGTCAGGGCGACACTCCAGGGTGCTCTTGCTTGCCTGTAGCCTATGGGAGCCAAACAGGCCCACCAGCCTGGAGAAACAGAGTCCATTCATGGGCATGGTGTCAGCACACTACCCTGAGGACCAGTGGGTTCAGGTGCTTCATAGTCGCCACCAGAGAAGGAGCCCAGGTACTGGCAGTACAGGTGCCAGAGACACCGTGGAGGAGGGAGTACGCAGAGGGGTAAAATGGGTGTCAACGGGTGTCTGTACCTTGAACTACCAGCCATGTTCCTCAATGGCAGATAAATCAGGAAAAAGTTTACAGTTTTCCATTGCAATTGGGAGGCAGAGCTCAGCAAGAGGGGAAGTTACTAAGACTCCAGCTTGGGGTTGAAGGCAGGGCTCAGGTGGTTGAGTGCCAGCCAGAGCAAAGCCATCAGATACCAAGTTCAAGTCCCCACCTCAGAGAAAAAGAAAAGAACAAAGTAGGCATGATGGTTCCATGTCTATAAACTCTAGCTATTCAGAAGGCATAGCTAGGAAAACCATGGTCTGAGACTGGCCTGGGGAAAAGCATGAGACTTTATCTGAAAAACCGCTAAAACAAAAGGATAGCTTCAGAGGTAAAGTGCCTGCCTGAGTTCAAACCGCAGGACCACCCTTCAACACGAAGCAGAAAAATGCACGTGTGACGCTGAGCACCAGCAGCGGCAAGCATCCATAATCCCAGCTGCTCAGGAGGCTGAGACTGGAAGAGCCAAGCCAGGCAGACCACTTCACAAGATTCCATCTCCAACATAGAGAATGAACACCTGGGCCAGAGGCAAAGGAAACAGCATCAGCCAGGCAAACAAACTGGAACAAGCATGAGGCCCTAAGTTCAAAACTCTGGTATCAGCCAAAGGGGGGGAAACGCATGTATGAAAGCAGGATAAATAAAACACCTCTTTCAATGTGAAAAAAGGACAAACAAGAAAAAACAACTGAGAGATGATCCAAATATATTATGTATAGAGAAATACCACAGTACACCCTGTTGTGCACATTTTTAATCATTAAGAGTAAAACCATGAAAATTAGAAAGAATGGAACCCGAGATCCAAGAACAAAGAGAAATCACTAATAGCCAGTAGCTCATGCTTATAATCCTAGCTACTCAGGGTCTGGGGCCTAAGAATCATGGTTTGAGGCTAGACCACGCAGGAAAGTCCATGCGACTCTGATCTCCAATTAGCCACAAAAACACAGGAGTACAGTTGTGGCCCAAGTGGTAGAGCTCTAAGCCTTGAGGACATAAAGGCCCAGGCGAGTGACTACACCCTGAATTCAAGGCCCAGGACCCCGATCCGGACCCACACTCTCACACACAAGTGAAAAATTCAGCTGAGTTTTCACCCACTTGAGACAGCATTTAAAGTCCTTATATCCTCACATAGGTACACATATCACACACATATCACACACATATGCACACATGTATGAATGTGTGTGCACACAGATAGTAGTGCTGACAAGGGCCCCCCACTTCATCCACGCCAGGCCGCCCAGGACCCCCCACAGACCCCTGCAGCGCCCTGCACACACCTGGAAATTCCCATTGTGCACACTGTAGAGGGGCTGGAAGAAGACGGCGGGAGAGGGCACATTCTGGTAGAAGGTTCTCTTCACCCTGATACCGGAAGAGACAGGTCAGAGCCTAGAGGCACTCAGAAGGGCTCCGCCAATACCACACTGAGAAGCCAGTGGTCTCCAGCTGCTGCCCCGCCTCCCTCCTGCCGCATCCAGATCTGCCTTCCCAGGGCTGGGCACCGCGGCCTCACCTGTAGCCCCCACTACTCTGGAGGCTGAGGACAGAGCATGGTTTGAGCCTCAAAGTTCAAAACCAGCCTTGGCAATAGAATAACAAGAAGGGAATGAAATACCCTGTGGCTAAACCTACTCCAGGGCAGGAAACCGGTTGGCACGCATGGGTGCCCAAGCTAATGCCCCCATAGACGGAGTCATACCAAGGCATCTTTCTTGTTTACAGTACCCTTCCTGTGGTGCTCTACCGCTGGAGCCACCTCCTCAGCCCTTTAGGTTTTAGTTTTGATTCTCAGGTAGAATGCCCTCCTTTTGCCCTGATGGCCTCAGACAGCCCTCCTCCTACCGCCGTGCACCACATGGCTGGGCTGCGGTGCGCAGGTCACACCTGGCTTATTTTTTACATGGGATATTGTAACTTTTTTTGCTCTGATTGGCCCTGAACCTCGATCCTCCATTTCTACCTCACATGTAGCTGGGCTTACAGGCATGTACTGTCATGTCTGAGCACTCACATGTTCTTTACAGACAGAACTTCAATGCTAGGCACAGACCTGGAAGTGACCAAATGTGTACTCTGCCCTCCGAAAGAGCAGCAGCCCAGGAACCGCATCTGTGCCAGTGACAGACAGCCTGCAGCCCTCACCCTCAAGGCTTCCCGAGCCCCAGAACCTCCTGCCCCAGCCCAGGGCTAATCACAGGGGTGCTGTGCAGGCCCAGTCCACACTCACCACACAGCCTCCTCCTCCTCCCCACCAGGCCCCGCCAGTCCACACTCACCACACAGCCTCCTCCTCCTCCCCACCAGGCCCCGCCAGTCCACACTCACCACACAGCCTCCTCCTGCCCACCAGGCCCCGCCAGTCCACACTCACCACACAGCCTCCTCCTGCCCACCAGGCCCCGCCAGTCCACACTCACCACACAGCCTCCTCCTGCCCACCAGGCCCCGCCAGTCCACACTCACCACACAGCCTCCTGCTGCTGCCCACCAGGCCCCGCCAGTCCACACTCACCACACAGCCTCCTCCTGCTGCCCACCAGGCCCCGTCAGTCCACACTCACCACACAGCCTCCTCCTCCTCCCCACCAGGCCCCGTCAGTCCACACTCACCACACAGCCTCCTCCTCCTCCCCACCAGGCCCCACCAGTCCACACTCACCACACAGCCTCCTCCTCCTCCTCCCCACCAGGCCCCACCAGTCCACACTCACCACACAGCCTCCTCCTGCCCACCAGGCCCCGCCAGTCCACACTCACCACACAGCCTCCTCCTCCTCCCCACCAGGCCCCACCAGTCCACACTCACCACACAGCCTCCTCCTCCTCCTCCCCACCAGGCCCCACCAGTCCACACTCACCACACAGCCTCCTCCTCCTCCCCACCAGGCCCCACCAGTCCACACTCACCACACAGCCTCCTCCTCCTCCTCCCCACCAGGCCCCGCCAGTCCACACTCACCACACAGCCTCCTCCTGCCCACCAGGCCCCGCCAGTCCACACTCACCACACAGCCTCCTCCTCCTCCTGCTGCCCACCAGGCCCCGCCAGTCCACACTCACCACACAGCCTCCTCCTGCCCACCAGGCCCCGCCAGTCCACACTCACCACACAGCCTCCTCCTGCCCACCAGGCCCCGCCAGTCCACACTCACCACACAGCCTCTTCCTGCTGCTGCCCACCAGGCCCCGCCAGTCCACACTCACCACACAGCCTCCTCCTCCTGCCCACCAGGCCCCGCCAGTCCACACTCACCACACAGCCTCCTCCTGCCCACCAGGCCCCGCCAGTCCACACTCACCACACAGCCTCCTCCTCCTCCCCACCAGGCCCGGCCAGTCCACACTCACACTGAGGACAGTGCCCAGGCCCTGAGTTCAAGCTCCAGAACTGGCAAAAAAATGCCCCTTGTGCTGTCCTTGTAAATCAACGTGCATATGAGGTGTGGAGCCTTTCTGAGGAGGAACTTATCCCCTTGCTCTCTGAGAGCTCTCCCAGGGCTACTAACAGGATCCTGTACCCCAGCGGCCTCCAGTGGCACCATGTCCCATGTGTGACAGATGAGAACTCAGAACACATCCCTAAAGGCAGCAAACAAGGACTCAGATGCCAGTCACATGGCACGTGGCATTGTCACAGCTCCCTTAGTCTTCTCTCCCCTGGCTACTTGGGAATCCCACTGGAAAGCCCTCCTCATCCAGGGTCAGTGAAGGGCAGGAGGAAGCTTCCAGACCCCAGCCACTGTGCACCTGTATGAGTACAAGACCCCCGCTCACTCGCAGAGCCGCCCACAGAGCAACACAAGCACGCAACAGTCAACTCGGGGAGACACACACTGGCTACCTACCGGGGAGAGAGCCTGAAGAGAAGGCAGGTCAGGCCAGTCAACAGGAGACAGACAGACACAGCAACAAGGGTGCAGTGCAGCCACCTCCAGGGGCTCAGGGGTCCTGTGGGCAGAAGACTGGACATGACCACATGTGAGAGGGACCCCAGCAGGTCCCTGAGTCAGAGTAGAAAGCGTGCCACTCCACCACGGATGCTTGTGTTGTACCACGGGAGCCCCTGAGGGGCGCCTCGCGCTGGGCCTCTTCGTGCTGGGCCTCCTCGCTCTGGGCCTCCTTGCTCTGGGCCTCCTTGCTCTGGGTCTCACCTCGCTCTGGGTCTCACCTCGCTCTGGGCCTCCTCGCTCTGGGTCTCCTCGCTCTGGGCCTCCTCACTCTGGGTCTCACCTCGCTGTGGGCCTCCTCGCTCTGGGCCTCCTCACTCTGGGTCTCACCTCGCTCTGGGCCTCCTCACTCTGGGTCTCACCTCGCTCTGGGCCTCCTCGCTCTGGGTCTCCTCGCTCTGGGTCTCACCTTGCTCTGGGTCTCCTCGCTCTGGGTCTCACCTTGCTCTGGGTCTCTCCTCGCTCTGGGCCTCCTCGCTCTGGGCCTCCTCGCTCTGGGTCTCACCTCGCTCTGGGTCTCCTCGCTCTGGGTCTCCTCGCTCTGGGCCTCCTCGCTCTGGGTCTCACCTCGCTCTGGGTCTCCTCGCTCTGGGTCTCACCTCGCTCTGGGTCTCCTCGCTCTGGGTCTCACCTCGCTCTGGGTCTCCTCGCTCTGGGCCTCCTCGCTCTGGGTCTCACCTCGCTCTGGGTCTCACCTCGCTCTGGGTCTCACCTCGCTCTGGGTCTCACCTCGCTCTGGGTCTCACCTCGCTCTGGGCCTCCTCGCTCTGGGCCTCACCTCGCTCTGGGCCTCCTCACTCTGGGTCTCACCTCGCTCTGGGCCTCCTCGCTCTGGGTCTCACCTCGCTCTGGGTCTCACCTCGCTCTGGGTCTCACCTCACTCTGGGCCTCACCTCGCTCTGGGCCTCCTCGCTCTGGGTCTCACCTCGCTCTGGGCCTCACCTCGCTCTGGGTCTCCTCGCTCTGGGCCTCCTCGCTCTGGGCCTCCTCGCTCTGGGTCTCACCTCGCTCTGGGCCTCCTCGCTCTGGGCCTCCTCGCTCTGGGTCTCACCTCGCTCTGGGCCTCCTCGCTCTGGGTCTCACCTCGCTCTGGGTCTCACCTCGCTCTGGGCCTCCTCACTCTGGGTCTCACCTCGCTCTGGGCCTCCTCGCTCTGGGTCTCCTCGCTCTGGGCCTCCTCGCTCTGGGCCTCACCTCGCTCTGGGCCTCCTCACTCTGGGTCTCACCTCGCTCTGGGTCTCACCTCGCTCTGGGTCTCACCTCGCTCTGGGCCTCCTCGCTCTGGGTCTCACCTCGCTCTGGGTCTCACCTCGCTCTGGGCCTCCTCGCTCTGGGTCTCACCTCGCTCTGGGTCTCACCTCGCTCTGGGCCTCACCTTGCTCTGGGTCTCACCTCGCTCTGGGCCTCCTCGCTCTGGGTCTCACCTTGCTCTGGGTCTCACCTCGCTCTGGGTCTCACCTTGCTCTGGGCCTCCTCGCTCTGGGTCTCACCTCGCTCTGGGCCTCACCTTGCTCTGGGCCTCCTCGCTCTGGGCCTCCTCGCTCTGGGTCTCACCTCGCTCTGGGTCTCACCTCGCTCTGGGCCTCCTCGCTCTGGGCCTCCTCGCTCTTGGCCTCCTCGCTCTGGGCCTCATCTCACTCTGGACCTCGCCCAGCTCTGCGCCTCACCCCTCCCATTGGCCAGATGGCCTTCCTCACTGCTAGGCACAGGGTCAGCCAAATGCTCATGAAGGAGACTTCTGTCCATCCTAATGATAGCTATTAGTCACAGGAGCCTAGGTAGCCAAGGTGCTGTCTCTCCCTGTGAAACTCAGACTCCAGGGGAGGTGGCTCCAGAATGGTGTCAGGGAGGACAGAGATGCACATGGGTGGGGACAGGGAGGAGGAGGGCAGAGATGCACATGGGTGGGGACAGGGAGGAGGAGGGCAGAGATGCACATGGGTGGGGACGGGACAGAAGACAGGGATGCACATGGGTGGGGACAGGGAGGAGGAGGGCAGAGATGCACATGGGTGGGGACAGGGAGGAGGAGGGCAGAGATGCACATGGGTGGGGACGGGACAGAAGACAGGGATGCACATGGGTGGGGACAGGGAGGAGGAGGGCAGAGATGCACATGGGTGGGGACGGGACAGAAGACAGGGATGCACATGGGTGGGGACAGGGAGGAGGAGGGCAGAGATGCACATGGGTGGGGACGGGACAGAAGACAGGGATGCACATGGGTGGGGACAGGGAGGAGGAGGGCAGAGATGCACATGGGTGGGGACGGGACAGAAGACAGGGATGCACATGGGTGGGGACAGGGAGGAGGAGGGCAGAGATGCACATGGGTGGTGACAGGGAGGAGGAGGGCAGAGATGCACATGGGTGGGGACAGGGAGGAGGAGGGCAGAGATGCACATGGTTGGGGACAGGGAGGAGGAGGGCAGAGATGCACATGGGTGGGGACAGGGAGGAGGAGGGCAGAGATGCACATGGGTGGGGACGGGACAGAAGACAGGGATGCACATGGGTGGGGACAGGGAGGAGGAGGGCAGAGATGAATGTGGGTGGGGACAGGGAGGAGGAGGGCAGAGATGCACATGGGTGGGGACAGGAAGGAGGGCAGAGATGCACATGGGTGGGGACAGGACAGAAGATAGAGATGAACATGGGTGGGGACAGGGAGGAGGCAGGGATGAATGTGGGTGGGGACAGGGAGGGGGGCAGGGATGGACGTGGGTGGGGACGGGGAGGGGGGCAAGGATGAATGTGGGTGGGGACGGGGAGGGGGGCAGAGATGAACGTGGGTGGGGACGGGGAGGAGGGCAGGGATGAATGTGGGTGGGGACGGGGAGGGGGGCAAGGATGAATGTGCGTGGGGACGGGGAGGGGGTCAGGGATGAACATGGGTGTGGATGGGGAGGGGGCAGGGATGGACGTGGGTGGGGACGGGGAGGGGGGCAAGGATGAATGTGCATGGGGACGGGGAGGGGGTCAGGGATGAACGTGGGTGTGGATGGGGAGGGCGGCAGGGATGGACGTGGGTGGGGACGGGGAGGGGGGCAGAGATGAACGTGGGTGGGAATGGGGAGGAGGGCAGGGATGCACATGGTGGGGACGGGGAGGAGGGCAGGGATGCACATGGTGGGGACGGGACAGAAGACAGAGATGCACATGAGTGGGGACGGGACAGAAGACAGAGATGCACATGGGTGGGGACGGGGAGGAGGGCAGGGATGAATGTGGGTGGGGACGGGGAGGAGGGCAGGGATGGATGTGGGTGGGGATGGGTGGGGACAGGGAGGAGGGCAGGGATGGACGTGGGTGGGGACGGGGAGGGGGGCTGGGATGGACGTGGGTGGGGATGGGGAGGAGGGCAGGGATGGATGTGGGTGGGGATGGGGGGGAGGACAGGGAGGAGGGCAGGGATGGACTGGGTGGGGACAGGGAGGAGGGCAGGGATGGACGTGGGTGGGGACGGGGAGGGGGGCTGGGATGGACGTGGGTGGGGACGGGGAGGAGGGCAGGGATGAACAGTGGGACCTAGGCTCAGCCCAGTCTGTGGCAGGCTGCTGCCCTTGACACCCACCCTGCTCCTGGGGAGAGGGGAAGCACACAGGCTGGCTCCATTCACTCCACTGGCTCCACAGAGGCTCCTCCACTACCACCTCAGCATCCAGGACAGCCATCTGGACGCGCAGTCTAGCCTCATAAGTGGAGCCGGGGCTCAGCTCCACGGCTTCGAGGATGAGCCGGGTCACGCCCACAATGCGGTCCTTGTACCGGGCCTGCTGCAGGGTTGGGGAGTCGGCTTGTTGTGGGGATGTGAGAATGTACTCACATGCACACTTGGACGGGGACGCACCATCTCCACGCACAGATGCACACTTCCACACGCATCACACCCATGAGTGCATGTGCACAGAGGCTCCGCGACCCCTCCTCCTGACAGAGAGGGGCCCGCCGGGGGAAGGCAGCCAGGGTTACCTCCCAGGCCTCTCCCCGCCGTCTGAAAGCCAGCTCATAGCTGAGAAGTGCACTCATCGGCTCCAGGACAGGACTCACACTCCAGGAAAGGACGCAATAGCCAGAGCTGACGTTGCTCCGCAGATCAGCAGGAGGGTCCAGTTTAACTGAAACAAGGCAAGGCCCAGCAAGGCTGCAGCTGTGTGCCTCGGGTCAGATAACCCAAACTCGGGGAGCTGGGAATGGACGGGAGTCCAAGGTACAAGGTCAAAGTCACCTTAGACCATAGGCCTCACTGAAAGGCAGGTCAGGGAAGGCCTCGTGGGGAAGAGGTGACAATGATTCCCACTGGACCTCTGCAAAAAGTTGCTTTCTAAACCTCCGCTTCCCTGCCTTCATGATCTATAGTTGCGAGTTCTTGCTGCTGCCTTGCTGGAGTCCTTACTAAAACTGAAGCGTGTTTCAAATGACTCCTGTCCCACCTAGCCAAACATCTTCACTGTCTATGAAAACCCCAGCCTCCCAGTCACCACCCAGATCCCTCTTCCAGTCCTGGGTCTCCTGTGAGATCACAGACGTCACAGGCTGGGGGCCTGACCCACCACCAAGCAAGCAAACAGCCCCTAGCGAAGTGGCCCTGCTCACTGTGTCTCCACGGGAGATACTGGCGGTCCACCAGGCTGACCTGCTCCTTCCCAGACAGGCGGCGGTGGAGGGTGATGGTGAAGTTGTCAGTTGGCAGGATCATCTCTTCGGGGGGCAGCTCCATGGTGCATGTGCTGCCCTGGAAAACGCACCTGTGCTCGCCGCCAGGGGCCTGGTTGCTGGAAAGGATTGGCACCGAGGGCGCTGCTGGCGTGGGAGCCCTCCCTCTCCTGCCCTCCTCCTGGGCCTGACCCTCTGCCCTTACCTGGAGAAGAGAAGCCAAGGACCAGAGTCCTGAGACAACTCTGGGCCAGACCATCGGCAGTCGATCCTGAGGATGCTGTCCGTGAGACAGGTGAGAGGCCCGGCCCTCGGCCCTGGGGAGGAGGACCACAGGGGGTCGCCAGTGGGAGCCTGGAGAGCTGGGCGGGTGGGACACACCTGCCACTGAGCACTGACAGGGCCGTCTCCAAAGAACGATCTCAGAAGTCGTCAGGGCCAGAGCTGGGAGGCCCGGGAGCTTGGCAAAGGCGTGGAGCTAACATTTTGAGTCCATGCTTCTCCCCAAGGTTGGGCACCCACTCCCAGCTCCCCACCCAGCCCCAGGGCCCCGCCCTCACCTCCTCCATGCCGGGGGACAGAGACTCCCAGGCAGGTGTGGCAGCTGCACATACAGGTGCAGAGCAGGAGCCAGGTGCCCACGGATCGAATCGGGGACTCGCTCTCCACGGGCCAGCCTGCAGGGGCCTTGACTGAGAAGCTTGGCTTGCCCCGGATCGGGGCCTCGCCCTCCACGGGCCAGCCTGCAGGGGCCTTGACTGAGAAGCTTGGCTTGCCCCTCCCCTTTGGAAAGGGCTTCTCATGAGGTCCCACTGCAGAGGCCCAACGTGGGGTACCACGTGCACCCCCACGAGATGCTGTGCGAGGGCTAGGCCATGCCCAGCCTCACCAACGAGAGCTGGAGCCCAGCGGCTGACTGTGCTTTCAGGACAGCTTCAGCAACTCCGACTCAGATATGCTGTGTGTCCATGTGTGTCTAGAAGGCTTCTCTGACCCGACACCCTCTGCCATCCCATCCCCCGTGCCAGAGCCCTTACCCATCCTGCAGAGGCCAGGCCCCAGTAGCTGCGGACCGGCAGGGTGGCGGGTGCTGGGGCCTGTGCGGCTGTGGAGCCGGCACTTTCCACTCGGCTCCGACCACTGCTGTGGGAAAGGCGCAGACGTGGGTTTCCCGAGGAAGGGAGGCGTCTTGCCTGGGGTGGCAAGGCTAGCACCTGTGTGCTCCACCTCTCCTCACCACCTTAAATGAATCCACCGCAGGGCAGAGGAGGGTGAGGAGGGCAGCAGGCACTAGTGCAGCACACAGCCCTCCGTAGCCTGTTCCAAGGGCAGCACCTCGAGACAGACAAGGCCTGACCAGGGGTCCAGACACAAAATCTGGTTGCCAACCAGGGCTGAGTGTCAGGAAGAGCCTGGCTTGTGGGGAGGCTGCTGGGGCCCCATCACCCCATTTGCAGCTTCAGATGGTTCGTGGATAGCCTGAGCAGGAAGCCAGGGCAGCGTAGTTATACAAGCCTGATGAGTGATAAGGAGGAGGGAGGAAGCAGACAGACCTCAGCACACGGCGCTGCAGGAACCTGCACCTCTCCAGCAGGGACACCTCAGGGCCGCCCGTCCCCGCAGCCTGTCTCTACGCCTGTAGGGTGGACCAGTCAGGGCCTCGTCCCTTGGGAAGGAGCAGGCATCTGCTCCTTCTCCAGTAAACCACCAGAAAACTTGAAGTGGTACAGTAGCTCAAGTGGTAGAGCGCTCGCCTTGAGCTGAAGAGCTGAGGGACAATGCCCAGGCCCAGAGTTCAAGCCCCATGACAGACCAAAATAAAATAAAATTTTATATATATATATATATATATATATATATATATATATATATATATATATATATATATATATATATATATATATATATATGTAAATGGCCAAGTGCAAATCAAAAACAAGTCTGAGATTCCATCTTACCCAGTCAGATTGGCCAACATTGTGAATTCAAGCAACAACAAACGTTGGTGGGGATGGAGGGCAAAGGAACCCTACAGCATTGCTGGTGGGAAGGTAAACTAGTACAGCCACTCTGGACAGCAGTCTGGAGGTTCCTCAAAACACTAAAGATAGAGTTTCCCTAGGACCCAGCCAGACCATTGCTGGGCCTCTGCACAGAACCTCAAAAGCCAGGATACCATAAAGACGTTGCTGCACTATTAATAATAGCCGTGTTGTGCAAACAGCCCAGAGGCCCTAAAATAGATGAAAACTGTGGTGCCTATACACACAATGGGACCTTACGCAGCCATGAGAAGGAATATTGTCATTTGCCGGGAAATGGATGGACCTAGAACAAATCATGTTCAGGGAGGTAAGCCCAGTTTTCTCTTGATCAAATATTTACTGGAACATAGTAGACTATACAGGGATCGAGACATTCGCACACAATGAGACCAAAGGAGGGTATTCTTGGGGTGGAACACAAGGGCACAATGCCTATGTGCTTATCTGATAGCATAAAATGGTAGTTATTGAAATGAACACCAGGAAATGGAAACAAGAGTGGTTTCTGTTGCGGTTTCTGTTTTTTGGGGGGGTCTTTGTTTATCTGTCTTTGGGAGGGCAAGGGGAGAACAGAAGTGGAGGGACAAAGGGTGAACACATGCAGCGGTGGTACTCACTAGACACGATGTTGAAAATGCACTGTGCAACTGCGTGCAGGAATGGAGGGAAAACTATTGGAGGGAGTGAGGGAAGGGGAGCCACTGTTCAAAAAGAAATGTACTCGTTACCTGACTGGTGTGCCTAGTCCCTCCCCTCTGTGTACCACCTTTAGAATAACAACTTTTAAAAAGGCACCTGCACAGAACCGGCCCAGCCTGGCTTCCACCAACCCAAGCTCAGAGCAGTGAGTGGCTCCCAGGTCAGCAGGGCCCCCTTCGTAGACAGAGACGGAGGGCTCTCCAAGGGGAGCACTCGGAGGGTGTCCCAGAGTTGGGCACTGCCAGTGCAGCACAAAAACCACCACCTATACCGGGTAAACAGTGGGGTGGGTCAGGCCTAGGGAGACCAGGGACTTGCTCAACAATTGGAACCTGGCACCTCTTCTCACTAGGTGTCCCACAATCTCTCACAGAGCCTACAAGCTTCCTGAGAGAAGTGTTTGACCACTATCAGCACACAGCCCCAAGACCCACACACACCCCTAAATACTTCATGTGTAGGGTGAAGCCTTGGACAGAACCTAAACCACCCTATTTCCAGTGGTACTGCAGATCTCTGTCTTTGCGGGCTCCTTGGACACTGAATGGGACATTACTGAAGCAAGGCTCCTCGCTCTAGCTGGCAGACTGGAGACCAGTGCTCAGGGTAAGTGCAGAAAGCTCACTAGTCCCAGGAGAGGCACTGACTTGGGCCCACAATAGCCAACACCACATACAAGGCAGAAGAAAGCCATGTCTGTCATCTTGGAATGAAGCTGCTTCCTGTCTGCTGCACCAGTCCTGCGGAGGAGCCTGGCCAACACTGCTCTCCCGTCAGTTATGAAGATGCAACCCTCAGCCCAGACTCTCTAGCCCCTTCCCAGAGTCCCATCCTCTTCATGGCCAAAGCTTGGGTCTGAATCAGATAACCCATCTGCCCAGCTTGGGCCACCATGAAAACGTGGGTTCCGTGCACGCAGCTACACTCCTGTCTTCAACCCAGGCTCCATCACCCCTGGGGAGGCCTCTACGTGGACTCTCTTCCTTTCTTCCTTGGTCATGGCAAGCAGCTGTCATAAGGGTTGGTCAGGTGGCTCTGAGCTCCCTTGGTGTCTTGAACCACCTGCCCAAGTCAGTGTCACTGGGAGCTAGCCACTGCATTCACGAACACACACACACACACACACACACACACCTCATTCCTCACCACACACAGACACACACACAGACAGACACACACAGACACACAGAAACAGACACACAGACACAGACA
The DNA here is from genome assembly GCF_024711535.1 of Dipodomys merriami. Taxonomy (NCBI): domain Eukaryota; kingdom Metazoa; phylum Chordata; class Mammalia; order Rodentia; family Heteromyidae; genus Dipodomys; species Dipodomys merriami. The sequence continues at coordinate 49,939 of NW_027202682.1, forward strand.
CACACACAGACACAGACACACACACACACACACACACAGACACACACAGACACACAGACACACACAGACACACAGACACACACAGACACACAGACACACACACAGACACACACACACACACACACAGACACACACAAAGACACACAGACACACACAGACACACAGACACACACACACACACACACACACACACACACACACACACCTCATTCCTCACCAGTCCCAGGAACGAGCCACAGCCCAGACCCGCTTTGCATCTCGATGTAGGAAGGGGACTTCACACAGAGGCAGATAGATGAAGACTGTTAACTACATGAACCCCTGACCAGCAGTTTTCTCTCTGATAGAGACGGAGGAAGAAATGCAGCCCCTGGCTCTGCAGAAATAACCAGAGCCCATGACATGAGAAAGATGTACTAGAAAATAAAAGCAAGAGCAGGGACCTGCAACCCTTTGGGCCACACAGGGGGTGGGGCCTCCTCTGCCCCAGGCAGACGCCGCACATTGCTGAAAATAGCACACCTAAGGATGCTGTTTCCTCTGGAAACGCTGGGGGAGGTGAAGCCAGCAGAGCCAGGACAGGACAGACCATCTCAGTGAGGACAGAGGCAAAAGAGGAAGGGGCAGGGAAGGCCTAGAAGAGGCCGCCGCCAAGAGTATATTCCCACACACCTTGGGGTGAGGGGCACTTCTAGGAGTAGTGGCTGTGAGCATATCAGATGAGGCTTGGACACACAAGTGTGGGTGGACAAGACCACAGACTCAGGCAGAGGGAAGAGGTTGAGGACAGAGGTCCCAGGAACAAGAAAGGCATCGTGATAGCAAAGTGGCCCAGGGAACCCTTCTGTAGAACTGCACACAAGCGTGCCTCCTGACGAGGTGTGACTCAGAGCCCAGCTCCCGTTCCCAGCCTGGAGCCTTCCCCAGCCCCAGGCACAGCTAGAGCCAGGCCAGGCTAGCACTGGACTGGACAGGAATGCTGAGGTGACAGTGGGCATGCTCCAGTACAGGTGTTGGCCGGTTCTTTTGGTGGGAGGAAATGTGGCACCAGGATGGACCTCCCGCCCAGCACACGCCTCAGCAGCCTCGCAGCTCACCTGTGGCCCGCTGCGAGCACAGCTCCCAGCTGTACTGCGTGGGGTGAAACTGCTACGGACTTGTGCTGCATCTCTTGGACCCACTCAACTCCATAACCACTGCCTCCTCCACCTCCTAGCGTCAACACTGGGTATGGACAATGCCTTGTCACTCAGAGGGAGACATGACCAGAGGTCATCCTGGGAAAACTCCCACTCTACCTCCAGAGGCCAAGTTCTGGCCTAGAGTAAGGGCAGAACAGCAGTGTCCTAGGGAGAATGAGTAGGGACTGGTGCAGAGCCCCAGAAAAGGTGAGGGTTGCTTCAAATATAAACATTTAAAAGCAATGAAAAGGGGCTGGGAAGATGGCTCAGTGGTAGAGTGCTTGCCTCACATGCATGAGGCCCTGATTTCCATTCCTCAGCACCACATATGCAGAAAATCTGCAAGTGGCTCAAGTAGAGCACTTGCCTTGAGCTGAAGACCTGAGAGACAGCACCCAGGCCCAGAGTTCAAGCCCCACAATTGACAAACAACAACAACAATGAAAAGCCAGGCACCTGTGGCTCTTTTTTTTTTTTTTTTGGTCGGTCCTGGGGCTTGAACTCTGGGCCTGGGCCCTGTCCCTGCACTCTTCAGCTCAAGGTTAGCGCTCTACCACTTGAGCCACAGAGCCACTTCTGGTTTTCTAGTGATGTATTGGAGATAAAGAGTCTCACGGCCTTTCCTGCCCAGGCTGACTTTGAACCGCAATCCTCAGCTCTCAGCCTCCTGAGTGTGGCTCATACTTATAATCCCAGCTACTGAGGCTGAGGATTATGATTCAGAGCCAGTCCAGGAAGGAAAGTCTGTGAAAATCTAATCTCCACTAAAACTATCAAAACAAGCTGGAAGTGGAGCTGTAGCTCAAGTGGTAGAACACTAGCCTTGAGCACCAAAGCTCAGGGACAGAGCCCAAGACCAGAAATCTCAGTAGTGGGGGAGGGGGGGAAATGGGGGGGGCAAAACAAAACACCCGCCCCATCCTCCCTCCTCTTCCTGAAGCCCTCTAGCACCAGCTGTGTCCACGCTCCTCTTCTGCAGTGAAGCCACCCACGTCTGGCTGCGTGGAGGGGTTACTCATTAATACCTCATGGAGATCACAGTTAAGTCCATCCACTCAACAAGGCCCAGTTGCCTTCGTCCCAAACGTCCTCTCAGTCATGGAGGAAGCAAAAGTTCTTTCCTAATTAGACATGACAACTGGCAGATCAGCGCCCTTCCCTCTGTCCAGTCAGGCTGCACCGACCATAACTGAATTCACAACTCCCACAGGTCTGGGAATTACACCTTGCAATTCATACTCGGTATTGCAAGCTCTGTCATCTCTGAGAAGTGCCCAAGGCCGGGACCCTAGAGAGGTAAAACGGGGTGGTAGGCCCAATACTACACTTCATGATGTGTCCGCGGGGCTCAGGGGGAGCGGTCACAAGTCTGTCTCCTGAAGTTAGGCTGACTTCAGAGGTTGGGAAGCTAAGCACACAGACTCACCTTTCCAGGGGCGTCTGCCAAGGGTCATTGGGAGCTTCAGGCGCCTCAGCCAGGGGGCGGCTTGTCACCCACTGTCCCTGTTGTACAGCAAAGCCCCACACCCAATCCAGGAGATGACTACAGCAGGCTGTGATGCCAGCCTCAGGGAGCCTGACATAGGCCACCCACATCAGAAACCACAAAGCACACCACAGAACTAATGGCCCCCAGGGCTGAGAGTGGTGTCTGAGGTGGAGTAAGCTTGGATTCCCATGAGAATTGCCAAGTGTCATTGGTGATTTGTCTCCTGCCTGCTAGATGAAGACACACATTCCTCCTAAGACATACCACCGAGGGCCGGGCACTGGTGGCTCACGCCTGTCATCCTAGCTACTCAGGAGGCTGAGATCTGAGGATCGGTGCTTCAAAGCCAGCCTGGGCAGGAAAGACCGCGAGACTCTAACTCCAATAAACCACCAGAAAACCGGAAGTGGCGCTGTAGCTCAAGTGGTAGAGCACTCGCCTTGAGCTGAAGAGCTGAGGGACAGCGCCCAAGCCCAGAGTTCAAGCCCCATGACCAACAACAACAACTAAAAAAAAAACCCACTGAGACTCACTAGACTAGCCTCTGAGGGACAGGACCTGGTCAGGGACCCTGCCAGGCTTTCCCAAGCCACAGCAATCTATGTACATGGGTGGTAGAATGGGTGCTAAAAGTAGTGCAAACTCAGTTAAGGATAAACCAAGACTACAAAAGGGAACTTTTGAGATCCTATTTTTATCTTAGCCACAAGTAGCCATTGTGAGCAATTAGGCACATATAAATTATCATTACAGGGGCTGTGAAGGTGGCTAAGTGGTAGAGTGCTTGCCTTGAGCTGAAGAGCTGAGGGACAGCGCCCAGGCCCGGAGTTCAGGCCCCATGACCAGACCCCCCCAAAAAAAAAATTATCATTACACACACACACACACACATTCCCCTTTTATATTCATTTCTCACTAATCTTCAAATCAGCCCTTTTAACCAGGGGTTTCGTGTACTGATCTTATTAAAACTCTGCAACGCTGCACCAGCTTCAGCCCCTCACCCCCAACCCCACCCCCCACCCCTCACCCCCCGGACTGGGAGACGCCTGCAGCCCTTACCAACAGCAATGATCAGATTCTAATCTTTGACACTCTGGCAGATATAGACATTTCAGCAGTTTGATTTTGTATTTGCTTGATAATCACTCAAGAAAAGCATCTTTTCATGTTTATTCACTATATTCTTTATCAGACTATTTTGGTGTATATAGATGGGTGTGTTTATGTGCATGTGCTTGTGTGTATGTATTGTATGCCATAGAATCTGTGCAGCCCAGAGCTACAACCCTGGAATGTGAGCATGCCTGAACTCTTGGAGATGGAATCAAAGTCTCAAGGCATAAAACTTCAAGAATGTCCAAGCATACTTCTAACATTTAAGCTTAAACAGCTTGGCCCCATCTTGTCTGTGGCATATACAAGTATGTAGTGTAATCTTTTGAAGGGGAAGGGAGGGACTGGGGTTTGAATGTTTGCTACTCAAGAAGCTGAGATCTGAGGATTGCAGGTCAAAGATGGACTGGGCAGGAAAGGCTGTAAGACTTTTTTTTTTTTTTTGTCCGGTCATGGGGCCTGAACTCTGGGCTTGGGCGCTGTCCCTCAGCTCTTCAACTCAAGGCTAGCGCTCTACCGCTTGAGCCACAGCACCACTTCCGGCTTTTTTCTTTTTGCTTATGTGGTGCTGAGGAATCAAACCCAGGGCCTCATGTATGCAAGGCAAGCACTCTACCACTGCGCCACCTTCCCAGCCCCCCGTAAGACTCTTATCTACAATAAATCACCAGAAAACCAGAAGTGGCGCTGTGGCTCAAGTGGTAGAGCGCTCGCCTTGAGCTGAAGAGCTGAGGGACAGCGCCCAGGCCCAGAGTTCAAGCCCCATGACCAAAAAAAAGAAGAAAGAAGAAAGAAAGAGAAAGAGAGAGAGGGAAAGAGAGATTCAACAATGTTGCCAGGCTGGCCTCAAACTGGGGAAGATGAGGGCTGGAATTATGGGGCGGTAGCACCATGAAATTTAAGATCTTAATTATTTTTTTAATTTATTATTTTTTGCAGAACTGAGGACACAGCCTGGAAAGTGCTTTCCCAAAGGCTAAATGTCCAACCCCTCATCTTTGAACTGTTTTTAAGTGCACAGATCAGTAGCATTCAATATTCAAATTGTTGTGTACCATCGCTATTCATTTCCAAAACCCTTTTGGTCTTGCAAAACTGAAACTCCACACCCATTACATAGTGCCTCACCATTTCCCGTTCACCCGACCTAATAAACTGACAAGAGCATTTAAAAACTACCATTCTACCTTCAGTCTCTAGAACTGTTATACTTCCAGTGCCATCTGTAAGTGAAGGGACTCAGCATGGTCTCTCTGCTCTCTCTGGTGCTGTTTACAAGTGACTCAGCACAATCACTCTGCTCTCTCCAGTGCTGTTTGTAAGTGAAGTGACTCAGTAGTCAAGATCATCATGGCTTGAACATACAGAAGCACCCAAAGAAGACATACTGTCAACAGCAGTACAAGGAGATGTGGCTCACTGGCAAAGCACAGAGCTTGGGGTCCATCTCATCACCACCAAAACCCCCACTAGCATTGTAATGCTTACATCACAATGTCTGTATCACTCAACTGTCTTCAGTCTTATTACACGGGTACTATATCATCTCACACACCATGAGATAATGCAGAATAATCAGACTACCTTGAGAGCTGGGCACCAGTGGCTCACATCTGTAATCCTAACTACTGAGGAGGCTGAGATCTGAGGATTGAGGTTCAAAGCCAGGCCAGGCAGGAAAAACTGTGAGACTCCTATCTCCAATAAACCACCAGAAAACCAGAAGTGGCGCTGCTCAAGTGGTAGAGCACTTGCCTTGAGATAAAGAGTTGAGGGACAGCACCCAGGCCCAGAGTTCAAGCCCCATGACCAACAAAAAAAAAAAAAAAAATCACTTTGAGAGATCATTCACATAACTTTTATTAAGTATCTTGCTCTATCTAGTGTCTGCTGTACTATTGTTAATCTTCCAGTGCCTGTTTATAAACTACCATACACAAATTGAGGGAGAAGAGGAAAACAAATACAGTCATTATAGTCCATGTACATTGTACATTATACAAAAACAACAATGTAACGAGGGTAGGGCTGAGAGTGGGAAAAGGGTTCGAACAGTGGAAGGGGTGATATTGCTCAAGAAGCATTTACTCATAACCTGACTTGTGGAACTGGGACCTCTTTAGAGAACTACTTAGTTTCTTTTTTAAAATGTACCATAGGGATGCATTATAAGAAAAATATGTATATGAGATTCATTACTATACTATTTCAAGCATAGCAATGAATGACTATTCAGTAATGGCCACTGAGAAATGCTCTTTGAAGATAATTCCTGTGAGGACTACATACACTATAGTCACTAGATCCAGTATGCTGTAACTATCTCAACGCCACCCACCTTTCAGCCAAGTGAGTTTACTCCATGGACACCAGAGTAACTGCTGATAGGAAGACTTACTTATGCTACTCTGCCTTTTCTTTCTGCAGACCCTACAGCTTCTTTGACCCTTTTCTCTTTCCGTATTACCTCCTTTTCATTGAATGTTTCAGTGAGATATTGTTACCCCATTCTTAGGGGCTCTCGCTGATTTTCCCACCATGTCCTCACCAAAACTCGCGACAGCCAGGGACCAGTAACTCATGGAGGCTGATGTTGGGAGGTTTGTGATTTGAGGTCAGCCCTAGCAGAAAAGTTCACAAAATAAATTTTGATTACATAACTTTACAACGAATGGTTCAATTAACTTTAACCTTCTAATGTACTAAGCTGTACAGACATCAGCGTGTTGGGTGGTAGTCAGGAAATGTCAACTGACCAGTAAATGTGAATGATGAATGAAGACATAGGACTTTAAACTAGGTACACTTCTTCATAGGTCTCCTCCACTCCCCCCACCCACCCAAAAAAATCCCACCAGGTACTGGTAGATTACACCTGTAATTCAAGCTACTCAGAGACAGATATGAGGATCTCAATTTGAAGCCAGCCCCTGCAGAAACATCCACGAGACTCTGGTCTCCAATTCACTGCCAAAAAGCCAGAAGTGGAGCTGTGGCTCAAGAGGTAGAATGCTCATTCAGAGCAAAAAAAAAAAGCTCAGAGACAGCACTCAGGCCTGGCACACTGACTATGTACACCTGTCTGGGCATTAATGACTTCCTTTACTGATTGTCAGATGGTCTTTCCCAGCTCACTGGCCCCTACTTCAGAAGACAGTTGGACAGCCCATCTGTTCTTGACGCAGACTGAGGCGTCTAATCCCTCCAGCGGTGTCCGCACCGGGCACTGCAGCACTTGTAGAAGGTAGTCATTGGCTCGTCCGCAGAGCGAGTCTGAAGCTGCATGAAGTAAGCGCGGGGATGTTCGCATTTGGGACACGGCTCTGGCAATGAAAACAACACAAACAAAACAAAAACCATGTGATCCATTACACCAAGACATTGCTTGTGATGAAAACAAGTCCACCATGGCTATAATCCTAGCTAAGACCTGGAGGATCTTGGTTCAGAGCCACCCCAAGCAAAAATGCCTTCAAGACTCTATCTACGAAAATACCAGACTACAGACATGGTTTAAGTGGTGGAGCACCATGGGCTGGGAAGGTGGCTCAGTGGTAGAGTGCTTGCCTAGCATGCATGAAGCCCTGGGTTCTATTCCTCAGTCCCACATAAACACAAAAAGCCAGAAGTGGTGCTGTAGCTCAAGTGGTAAAGTGCTAGCCTTGAGCAAAAACAAGACAGTGCTCAGGTCCTGAGTTCAAGACCCAGGACCAGAAAATAAAAAAAGTGATGGAGCATCAGCTGTGAGCAAGAAAACAGAGTAAGAGTAAGACCCAGTATCAGCTCAGAAAACTCACTGAAGGCAATAAAGGCGAGGTCTTCTCCCCTAATCTGATCTCCCTTTTTAATGGTAACTTTACAAACAACAGCATTGTTTCCATAGTGCAGTAACACCGAGGGAAACATTGAGACCTTGGAAACACTCCCCTTCCCCTCTGACCTTGAAAACACTCTTCTCTCCCACTTTCCACCTTTCTTTTCAAATCTCATTAAAGTCTGCTTGAAGCATAACACCAAAGACAAATACCTTAGTCCACTTTGTGCTAAAACAAAAAAGCAAAAACACTTGAAAGCCGGGCATTGGTGGCTCACGCCTGTAATCCTAGCTACTCGGGAGGCTAGGATCTGAGGATTGCGGTTCAAAGCCAGCCCGGGCAGGAAAGTCTATAAGGCTCTTATCTCCAATAAACTGCCAGAAAACCACTCAGAAGTGGTGCTGTGGCTCAAGTGGTAGAGCACTGGCCTTGAGCTGAAGAGCTGAGGGACAGCATTCAGTCCCCAAGTTCAAGCCCCACAACCGACAAAAAACAAAAAACCTTCATACTGGGTGAGAAAAGGTAATAATAGTTAAAAGCTAGGTACTGGTGGCTTATGCCTGTAATCCTAGTTACTCAGAAGACAGAGATGGATGATCAAGGTTTGAAGTCAACCCAAGCAGAATCGTTCAACCAGCAAAACGATGGACTGGAAGCACAGCTCAAGAGACAGTACCAAAAGAAAGCCAAATGAGCGCAAGTCCCACTGACACACACACAACCAGGGCAAAGGAGTGGGTAAGAGAGGGGTTACCCAGGTGCTGCGCGCCCGTCTACCCACGCAAGCCTGAGCTGGAGCGCAGCACGACCTAACAGAGGGGGAAGCCCGGCCTCACCCCCAGCGCAAGCCTGAGCTGGAGCGCAGCACGACCTAACAGAGGGGGAAGCCCGGCCTCACCCGCGGCTCCTCAGGGCTCCCTTCCCTCCAACTGCACCTGGAGAGGCCAGAGGCCAGCGCGGCGCCAGGGCGCGCCCGGGACAGGTGCCTCTCATCGCTCATCGCGTGGCCGCCAGCCGAGCCCCGCTCCAGCCGGCCCACTGTGGGCCGTGGGACCCACGCGAGCCCCGCTCCAGCCGGCCCACTGTGGGCCGTGGGACCCACGCGAGCCCCGCTCCAGCCGGCCCACTGTGGGCCGTGGGACCCACGCGAGCCCCGCTCCAGCCGGCTCACTGTGGGCCGTGGGACCCACGCGAGCCCCGCTCCAGCCGGCCCACTGTGGGCCGTGGGACCCACGCGAGCCCCGCTCCAGCCGGCCCACTGTGGGCCGTGGGACCCACGCGAGCCTCGCCGGACGCCACCGAGACTGACTCGGGCCCAGCACTGTTTCCATAACCAACTCTGAACAGCAATCCCCGGCCCGGGCTCCGACACGGTCCGGCCGGCCGAGCCCTGACCGGGCCTCACCTGCGGTGGAGTCCACGTTCTCCCAGGCAGCCGCTCCCCCGAGGACGTCGTCCACTTCCTTCAGCTTCGGGTACTTCCGGTTTGTGACCTGACAACAGAGACGCCTTCAGAACCAACGTCGGCAAACGCCCCAATCAGGACGGCCTTCACAGCAAACGCCCCAATGGGGTGGACAGCAAAAGCCAGTTCCTGAGGGCACGGCTCGCGCCCCGCGCTTCAAAGCCAGCCCGGTAACGTAACCACCAGAAGACCGGAAGTGACGCTGTGGCTGAAAATGGCGGAGCGCTCGCCCGGAGCGAAGGCGCTCAGGGCAGCTCCAGGCCCCGAGTTCAAGCCCCGCGACCGACAGAAAAACAAAACACAAAGACCCACCTTGCGGGTGATATTGTGCACGTAGGGGCAGGTGTTGCAGGCGAAGCGGTGGCAGCGCTGTCCCTCCTCCACTATCAGCCCATTCCCGCAGCCGGGGCAGAAGAGCAGCATCACCTCGGCCCCGCCGCGCGGACGGCACCCGCGCGCCAGCCCCGCCGCTCGCCGGACGCATGCGCCCAGCGGGCCCAACACGACGCGCTTCCCATTGGTCGGCTTCTCCCATGGGTCGGCCCTCCTATTTCTGATTGGTCACCACAACAGCTTCTTCCCCTCAGTCTTCCAATTATTATCCCCCAATCATGACGCAACCCTGCGGCAGGCGCCTCATTGGTCAGTCGGCGGCCTGCCTCGCCGGGACGTGCGCAGTACGTACGCGTGCCTGCGCGTGCGCGCTGCGCGTTCCCTGCTGGGCAGGCGCTCTCGCTGGGGCCCGGACCCCAGGCGCACAGCCCTGGCGGAGGCGGAGGCGCAGGCGCAGGCGGAGGCCGGGCTGGAGGCGCCGGAGGAGGAGGAGGAGGAGGATGAGGAGGAGGCGCTGCCGCACTCGGAGGCCGTGGACGTGTTCCAGGAGGGCCTCGCCATGGTGGTGCAGGACCCGCTGCTCTGCGACCTTCCCATCCAGGTGCGCGGCGGCCGCCGCCGGGCCGGGCCGGGCCGGGCCTCGCGGGCTGCGCAGCCGCCTCGGCGGTGGCGGCTGCCTTTGGACTCGGGGCCCGGGCGCTTCCCTGAGCTTCCTGTGCTCAAGGCTGGCGCTCTCCCACTCGGGCCACGGCGCCACTTCCGGCCTTTTCTGCTTCTGTGGTGCTGAGGACTCGAACCCAGGGCCTCATGCGTGCGAGGCGGGCGCTCTACCGCCGACCACCTTCCGCCCGACTTCTGCTTTCTGAAAATGCGTTATTACCGACGTGCGCGTGCCGGCGCCGTGGCTCGCGCCCGGCACCCCAGCTGCGCAGGACTGGGATCTGAGGCTCGCGGTTCACAGCCAGCCCTGAACCACCAGAAAACAGAAGCGAGGCTGTGCCTCCAAGTCAGAGAGCTAGCCTTGAGCCAGAAAAGTTCAGGGACAGTCTCCAGGCCCCGAGTTCAAGCCCACAACTGACCAGAAATAAAAAAGGACTATCATGACCAGTTTTTGGTGTCTAGTCAGCCCCGCTGCCAGGCCCAAAGTACCAATTCAGCCCCATTCTTGTTGTTGGTCGGTTGAACTCTGGCCCTGGCGCTGTCCCTCAGCTCTTCAGCTCAAGGCTAGTGCTCTCCCACTGGAGCCACAGCGCCATTCCCAGCCCCATTCTTTTGTGGGTCCAATCCCTGCTATTTCTTTGTCCCTCTCCCCACAGCCTCTGTCCACTTGGAAATTATATATAAATGTGGGTAGGATGAAAGACTACAGTGCTGGAAAACTGGGAAAGCCCCTTCACACCCTTCATAATACAGGGCGCTTCTTTTGAAGTATTGTCAGCTTACTTCTCTTTCAGGCGATAAAAACACTTCCCACCTCTACTTCTGGTCTTTTCTAGGTTACTTTGGAAGAGATCAATTCCCAGATAGCACTGGAATATGGCCAAGCAATGACTGTCCGAGTTTGCAAGATGGATGGAGAAGTAATGCGTGAGTGCGATCCTCCTCCCTTGAGGTCTGAGATGTTAGCAGAGCTAATCTTGAGAAACTTGGAGGGCATGCCCAGGAGCACTAAGACAGCCACAAAGCTGCCCTCGGTGCGCTGGCTGTGGATTCCTACAGGGTTTTTCTCCCCCATGTGTCCACGGTTGCAGCGGTGGTGGTAGTGCAGAACGCCACGGTCTTGGACCTGAAGAAGGCCATCCAGAGATATGTGCGGCTCAAGCAGGAGCGTGAGGGGGGCATTCAGCACATCAGCTGGTAGGTGGAGCAGCAGCTTCTTCACTGTAACCATTCCCAGGGCTGGTGTGGGAAAACAGCAGCTTTCAGTGTTCATGCCCAGGTTCTGCTACAGTCGTGACTGCAGTGTGGAATCCTGGGGAGTGAGGGTGATCTTCCCTGGGAGTCACCTCAGGGCCTTATGTCACCAGAAGTGGCTTCTCTCGTTATGGATGGTACGCCTGTCAGCGCCACTTCTTGCCCTCACCTGGGTGCTGTCAACCCTGGGTCTCCAATTGGATCAAGTGTCCTGTAGCTGAGTCTCAGAACTATCAACTAGGTTATTAGTAAGGTGCATTTGGCCCAGCTACCCCAAACACCAGCTTCTAGCTGCCTCATGCCTGGTGTGTATACAGTGTGCAGGGGAAAAGCCCAGGAGGGGGACACGGCTGTCCTAGGTGCAGAGGGCGGTGTACCTCAAGCCCTTGTGGTCCCAGATGTTCAGCTCACCTTGCTCAAGGGTAGCATGTGGTTCAACTCTTGTTGCAGGTCATATGTGTGGAGAACATACCATCTGACCTCTGCAGGAGAGAAGCTCACCGAGGACAGGAAGAAACTCCGAGAGTAAGTTCAGCCCATGTCCCCAATCCTAGGGAGGTATCTGATCTGTTACCCTCCAGTGCCCCCGACTTCTGCCAGAGAACAGTAACAGGAGGGTCCCAAGCTGGACTGACCCTCCCATAAGGAGCTTCTGGAAGGCCCTCTCCACTAGAGTGGTAGTCAGACAAGCAGCTCCACGGGCCCTGCTCATACTCAGCAGCAGAAGCCCAGGGCTACGGTGCCTCAAAGGAAGGTAGAGCAGTTGTGGAGCGAAAGGCTGCTCTGGTAGTGCAGTGTGGTACACACTATACCACAAAGCGTGCCACACCACTTCCTAGATGCCACGTTCATCTTCACTTGTTTTCTTTGTCTCTCACAGACACCACTTTCCTTCTCTTTCAGTTATGGCATCCGGAATCGGGATGAAGTTTCCTTCATCAAAAAGCTTAGGCAAAAGTGACCCTCGGAGGACATCTGTACTAACGGTTGGCCAGGCCTCTCCTAGCAGGAGGGGCTCCTGTCACTGTCCTCACCAAAAGAATTTTTTTTTTTTTTTTTTTTTGGTCGGTTGTGGGGCCTGAACTCTGGGCCTGGGCGCTGTCCCTCAGCTCTTCAGCTCAAGGCTAGCACCCTACCACTTCAGCCACAGTGCTACTTCTGGCCTTTTCTGCTTATGTGGCGCTGAGGAATGAAACATAGGGACTCACGCATGCAAGGCAAGCGCTCTACCACCCAGCCATGTTCCCAGCCCCCTCACCAAAAGAATATTTGGCTGGCTGCATCCCTGGGGTACCACTCAGCACTTGAGCCCTGAGACACTCAGGGCTAGCACAGTGTCAGCCTCTGTCCCTTCCCTTCCTAGGGACTTGGCCTAAGCCTGCCCTCTCCCTGTGCCCTCAAAAAACAAATCTCACATGGCGAGAGCCCTGGCCTTATGTACAGAATAACCCTATTTGCTTCAAATCTGGAAGAATCAAGGCCACAGTAGCCTGTGTGGGAGGGCTGAATTTGCTCTAGGCAAGAGGTCAGCACAGATAGCTGTTGAAAAGGAGTGCTGAAGTCCAAGATACCACATCTGAGCTGGTGGCCACAGCCCCGGCATCTGTTAGCCTGGCATCCTCAGCAAAGAATAAAAGCCAAGCTGGTGTGCTTGTGGAGACACCAGGAACTGCATCTCATCCTTGTGGCAGGTGTGGGCGAGGAGGCAGAAGGGGGTGGCGGTGGGGTGTGGAGAAATGTCCCGGCCCTGGCCACGGGTCCCTCTGAGGCCTTGGAGCAAGGTGTGCCACCTAGCTGAGGGATTTCCCTGGGAGATGAAAGAAGCGTGGCTGCATTTAATGCCTACCTCCCTGAGGTACATGTTGGAGGCTGGGAGCCTGAAGGGCTTCCTACCACAGTCCCCAGCCAGAGACCAGGAAGGAGACAACAACCCTGGTTGTTAGTGGCAGCTAAAACGCTCCCGGTCCATTTATTGGCCACATGAGGTGGTCGTCGAAGGACTAGTTAGAAGTTTGTCATGGGAACTATTGTAATAAATGTCCAGCAATATAAGTGACTGGACAGACGTGAACAAGGCGCGAGAGGTCTGTGTTCAGGAAGTGCACAGAGCAGGCTGCTCTGTGAGGTGAGGGTTGTGGCCTTGGGCCCATGGCTGCTCAGTGGAGCTGAGCGTCCAGCTCATACTTCTCACAGAACTTGTCCGTGAAGGGGATGCAGGTGAGGAACTCACACCACTCACAGCGGACGGGGTAGAAGTAGAAGAGAACCACCAGGCCAGCCAGCAGGCCCAGGAACACTGCTTGAAAGATGATGATTTGGCAGCGCTTTCGGTACAGGTCGAACTTGCCGAAACTGATGTACGGCAGGAAGGCAAAGGAAAGGAAGAGGCCGCTGACGAAGCCTGAGATGTGGGCAAAGTTGTCGATCCAAGGCAGCAGCCCGAAAGCGAAGAGGAAGAGCACCACAGCCAGCAGCTTAAAGAAGGCACGCCACGGTCGCGCCAAGATCTGCCAACTCTGGAAGAGCTCCACGAAGAGGCAGGCCAGGATTCCAAACTGGGAGCCGGCCGGGCCCACCTGGGAGCAGTGGGATTGACTGTGACTAAGGAGGGTGGTTGATCTGCCTACCCTGCCTCAAGACCTAGAGCACACGGGACTGAGGAGCCACATGGAGAAGCTCCCTGATCCCGGGGCGGCAGCCTCACCTCTGCCCGGTACGGCAGGAAGATGGCACTAGCCAGGTTTCCAGTGATACCGCTCAGCAAGTAGATGATGGCTATGCGGTGCCAGCCTGCCAGCTTCTCCAGGTCACGCAGGACCGTCATCTGGAAGCAGACAGACACCAAGCAATGCAGGACCCTGTGGAGGAGACAAGTCAAAGGTGACCTCACCACCTCCAGGAGGAGGGTCGTGCCTGGGGCACCCCGCCACCCACCAGGACCACATGTGACTTGCCCAGCGTGCAGGAAGAGAGAGAGCCACAGGCGGTAGAACTGATCGGGCACCTCCGGGTTGAGGAAGGGAAGGAGGCCGCACACATCATCCATGCAGTGGACCTGCAGAGTGGTTCATCAGCACCTGCGGGAGGTGAGAGACGTGCACACCCACACGCACACACCCCCTCAGTGCCTACCTGAGAGCAGAGTGTGGCCTCCTCATGGAAATAGCCCCTCATGAAGTCACAGTACTCACGGGAGGTGATCTCACACCTGGAGAGTCAGGCTAGGGTTTGGATGTGCTACCGAGTCCAGGGACAGGCACTGTCCACACCGCCCAGGCCCAGGCTTCTGCTGAACACCCACACACCTGTCCTGGCCCTGTGGGTTTCCCGGACCTTGGGAAGGGAGGGATGGCCGCTCCGTGGCAGTGCTCAGCCCCGGGCCAGCCTCATGGGCACACCTACCTGCCCTTGGTGCCAATGCAGCAGGGCCGGCCGGTTATGGCGCAGTCCATGTGTGGGTGGTTGGTGTGGTTCCCAGCACTGTTTTTGGTGCAAATCTGGATCACAAACGGGAGCAACTGAGGTCAGGGCCTCTCCCTGCCTTTGGCCATACATCCCATTCAGTGCCAAGGCAAACAAGAAAACCCACAGGGTAGGAAATAGGCTTCCTTGAGTTCAGGCATACTGTTGCACCCTAAGACTAAGCTGGCCCATGTGCCAAACTAGACTATTTAGCCTCTTCCCCCTGCCACGTCTCCACCTAGTTCCTTGATCCGGGAGGCAGATGTTGATGAGTAGGCTGGGCCAAGGGCAGGGACACAGCCTCTGAACACAGGAGGCGGTCCCTTCCAGTGGGAGGCTGGTATCATCGATGGTGGGCGTGGTCCCCCCACCCCCCAACGTGACAAGTGTGACTCCCTGGCAGCCGCTGCCCCAGCTCACCGGCCACTTGGTGATGTCTTCTGGCCACTCGTGTGGGTCCTCGGAGGAGGGCTCGTCACACACCCTGTGTGCACCCAGATACTGTCAACTCCTCCATCCCCGGCATTGGCGCCCTCCTGCCCCAGCCAACAACAGGGAACACCCTACCCCTCACAGGCAGATAGGAAGGCAGGTGACAGGCCAGCCAGCAGGACTGACCTGGGGTCCTGGTGGCAGACAGAGCCAAACAGCCTCTTGTGGCCAGCAAGGTCTGGAGCACTGGGATGGATGGGCCACTTCACCCACACTGCCAGAGTGGACTGAGGACACAGGACCAGCCTCTGGTCAGAGCAGACCCTTGCCCACTCTGAGCCATGTGGTGACGATTCAGGAAATCAAAAGCAAAGCCACCGAGCCCCACTTCACCCTGTGAGCTCCTACCACAGCCACACAGAGCACATAGGGAGGGATTCTGAGAGCAAGCAACAGCAGAACTCCTAGGTAAGAACAGTCTCCTGAATTGAGCCACTGGTATTAACGATGGCACCTCCAGGTAGTGCACGACCAGATCAAGAAGCCAGGTGGTAATCTGTCCAGGACTGGGGAAGCACCGAGGCCGGGGTTGAGAAGGCAAAGTGACAGAGCCTAGTGCTTGGTGAAGCCACGAACCAGCTGCCACAGAAAAGGAGACTTCCGAGAGGCTGAGGCGGGGTGGGGGGCCTCACCGAGCACTCCTCCTCGGAGGTCTGCACGCAACCAGACCTGTCGTTGCGCACACAGCAGGCTGAGTGCTTCTCACGCTCCCGGGCTGCGTGGATGAAGCTGTGGACCTGCGGGTCCTGCCGCATGCAGGGTGAGAACTTGGCGCCCAGGTGGATGAGGGCCTCCTGTGGTGAAGACGGCAGCTGTGGCCCCAGGCTCCTGCCCACTAGCGCACCTCCACGCTCCCCCCAGCCCTGCCCTCACCGAGCTGGGGCCAATCCAGAAGTTCTCCTGCTGCACATACTTGACGTTCTCATAGACGCCACGGTTCCGGAGCACCTGGCGACCAGGGACAAAGTTTCCACCACTTGAGGCTCTCTCCTCCCAGAGGGCATCCAGAGCTAGGGTCCCAATCATCCCAGCCTGGGAAAAGGGCCGAGGCTCACCGAGTCCACCGTCTCGTGCTGCGAGAAGCCCACCGGCGCAATGCCGTAGATGCACACAGCTAGGATGGTGACCAGTGAGTGGACGAAGGTAAGCCAGTAGGTGAAGAAGGGCCTGTGGGGCGGAGGGTCAGTAGGGCACACCACTAGCCGGAGCCCCAGCCCTGCCCATGAGCCTCCCCTGTACGCCCAGGCCGTGCCCAAGAGGCAGCGCGTTTTCCCGGCCTACCTGTGGTCATCCATGTCCTCGATCTGGCGCTTGACGTAGCTGTCGATGCGCTTGCGGTAGGTGCGGTTGGTGAGCCGCCCCACCATGCCCAGCCCGTAGGGCCGCTTCTCCCTGGCGAAGAGCTTGTGCACGGGCACGGTGATGCGCTGGCCCCTCCTGGGCCCTGCAGGGCTCACCACCTCCTGCCGAAGCCTCACCCTGGGCTGTGTGGCCAGGGCGCCACCCTCTTTCTGTTTCCGCCAGCCTCGCTCCAGTGGCCTGGAGAAAACCAGCAGCCTCGTTCATCTCCTGCTCAGACCCCACCCACTTGGCGCAGTCCCCCCCACGTGGAATCAGGGTCCTGCTCCCTGCTATGAAAGCATAGCGCAAACTGCTCAGCCTCAGCCTCTTCCTACTGGTAAAAAAGCAGCTATCCCCCACTTCAGGATGGCAGGAAAGGAGCTAGGACCCACTAGAGGTTCCACACCTCTGCATTAATGAGGTCAGCCCCTTCTCCCCACTGAAGATGCCCAGTCCTTGGGCTACAGGTGTGTCCCAGGTGGGCAGTCCAGGCTGGAATCATGCATAACCCTGGGTCCTCCACACTCAGTGCCCAGACCAGTTTCCCAGGCAATTGGGCCATGAATGTGGAGTGTCTCTACCAACAGTCACGGGGATCCTAATGGGACAAAAATTCGCCTTCTAAGCTAAGCACCAGTGGCTCACGCCTGTCATCCTAGCTACTCAGGAGGCTGAGATCTGAGGATCTTGGTCTGAAGCCAGCGCAGTCAGGAAAATCTGTGACTCTTCTCTCCAATGAACCACCAGAAAACCAGAAGTGGTGCCGTGGCTCAAAGTGGTAGAGTGCTCACCTTGAGCAAAAGAGCTCAGGACAGCACCCAGACCATAAGTTCAAGCCCCAAGACTGACCTTTTTTTTTTTTTTTTGTCGGTTGTGGGGCTTGAACTCTGGGCCTGGGCGCTGTCTCTGCACTCTTCATCTTGAGGTAAGCGCTCTACCGCTTGAGCCACAGCACCATTTCCGGTTCTCTAGTGGTTTATTGGAGATAAGAGTCTCATGGACTTATCTGCCTGGGCTGGCTTTGAACCGTGATCCTCAGATCTCGGCCTCCTCAGTAGCTAGGATGACAGGTGTGAGCCACCGGCGCCCAGCTTTTTTTGTCTTTAAGGTTCTCCTGGAGCCATCGCCAGCCTGCTGCACTTACAGCATCAAATGGCTCCGCTCAAGCTCAGTGCGACCCAGGGCCCCACCGGTGAGTTCTGCCTGCTCCGAGACTTTCTCCCAGTCCTGGAGCGCCGCCTCTGAAGGGGACTCAAACACTTCATCCGGGTACGTGGACAGCTCCTCATGAAGGACACCTTCCTGAGCAAGCACAGGCAGTTAGGGTGGACCCAGGGACGCGGCAGGCGAGGGGGCCACCAGCAAGTCTTACCCGGGCAAAGAAGGATGTGTCCAGCTCCTCGGGGAAGTCTGCCGTGTCCTCCTCCAGGAAGCTGGCCGGAGTGAAGCTGCGACGCTGGGCCCGGCGCAGGGTGCCCTCCCTAACCACTCGACCCTGGGGGCGAGGAGGCCGCCGTAGGACCCGGCAGCCGCCCCCACCCCGGCTCCATCCTCGGCCCCCACCAACCTTCACCAGTGCCGCCGCTGCCCGGAAGCTCATCTTGGCCACGGACTCGCGCTTGCGCCGCCGAGGAAACCGGTTGAAACCTGAGCGGGAACTGGAGAAGGAGCAGAGGGAGGCAGCTCCAGGGGTGATGGGGGTGTGGGGGACACTCGGGCCATCGGCAGCGTCATCCGCCAGGCGGAAGGCCCGGCCCCGGGCCAGAGGGTCGATGATCTGGTGCAGGCCAGGGGAGAGGACAGGTCAGTGCGGGCACCTCGGGGAGGCTCGCCCCCTCGGACCCTCACGGCCCTGACGGCTGCATGGGACCACGCTCACCCAGAGCGCTGCCAAGGGGCCTTCCCCCCTCCCCTCCCCTCCCCCTGCTCTGCTGGTCTAGGTGAGATGTTCTCCTACCCAGCTCACCCTGGTACAGACCAGCAACCTTCTCCCTCTCGGTTCCTGTCCTGGAGTGTAGCTTCCTTCCTTCCCAACAATCCCCACACCACCGGGCCTTCTGGTGCCCCTCTCCCACCCAAGGGGCTGGGATGAAAAGCCGATGGGGGTTCAGGAGCAAGCGCACCTTCTGCATGCCCAGCTGGCATGGGCCCACATACAGTGGGGGTGGGGTCTCCGTGCTGGCCAGCGACACATTGTCCTGGCTGGGCAAGTCCAGCTCCCGGAGGACCTGGGGCTTCAGCCTGCCGTACCGCTGGCTGCAGTGGCGGATGCTCTTGCGCTGCCACTTCTGGGTGCTGTCGCTGTCCTTGCTCACTCCGAACCAGTCAGCCGTGCCCCTGACAAGGCAGGGACTTAGCAAGGGGCCCTTGCTCCCCTCCTCCTGGGCATGGGCCTCGGTGCCCAGCCTCCTGGGCAGCATGCCCCACCCCAGGCCACCATTCAAGCGAGGACCAGAGTCCACAGAGACAAGTGGAGTCCAGCCCTAACCACCCCTGGCTCACTCTGATTCCTACCAGATCACCCTACCGCCTTGCCCAGTGGCATTCCACAGCGGCCCTCACCCCTCCCTGAGTCCAGAGAGAGAACTCAGCTGGACGGCAGCCACAGCCAAGGACAGCACAGAGCACGGGAGCTGCTGACTCAGGCAGGCTGCCCAGTCTTTGGACATGCAAACAAAAAGACTGCCATCATCTACCGTTAGGAGCCCCAGGAAATGGCAGCCATTCATGCTGCATAGCATGCACGTGCCAGTGAACACCAACACACTCATGATCTGCCTAAGATACCTGAGCAGGGACCAAGAGAGAGACTGGCGCTGTGGGGGGACCCTGTGGGCAGCCCGGGGGCCCAGGAGGGGCAGAGTGTGAACACGCCCAAAGCGCACCTGTCGGCTGTGGGGGGCCAGAGCATTAGTGTTGGGGAGACAGGCAGAGGCGGCAGAGAGCGGTCCCAAGCACAGGAAGAAGGGGGAGCAACGTGGGGACCAAGATGGAGGAGAAAACTGAGACAAGGGCCCCCGAGCCATTCCCAGCCCCAATGCCCAAAGGTACCCGCCCCGCCCCTCTGCCCCGGAGTGACCAGGGCTGTGGTACCTGCGGATGGTCTGCGTGATGGACGTCTGCCGCTGCAGCGCAGGCCGCCGAGGCTCGGGGTAGAGGGAGGGGACGTGGGCCGTCTCGGCTGGCATACTCACACTCCGCAGGAAAACCTGGCGCCGGAGGGGCTAGGCGATGAGACCGCAGTGAGGCGCGGGGCAGGGCTTACCCTCGGCCCCTGTGGGCCAGGGCCGGGGCAGGCGGCCTACCTGCAGGAGGCCGGGCTCCTCTGCCGCCAGGGGCACCGCAGCCGGGATGTCCAGCCTGAGCCAGGGGGGCTTCTTGCGCTGCAGGCTGCTTGTGCCGTCCCTCCGGGCCTCGCTCATGGTTCCAGCAGGAGGAGGCCTGGCGAGGAGAGGGGAGTGCTGTGCCAGGCAGGCCTGGGGACGGGACACACCGCACAGTAACAACAACCCCGGCGAGTCTGGAGCTGTGACAGGCCCAGGCAGTGGAGAGGTGCGGTGGGGAACCCGACGGAGCACCGGCCTGCTCTGTGCGGCCTCAGCCTCCTCGGATCCCTTCTCAGACAGCAGCCTTGCTGTTGCAAGGAGACAGTCTCTAAGGAAAAACTGCAAATGTTCAGCACGCTTGATTCATTTTTCCCACACCACCACCCAGCCCCACTAAGGACATGCCACCTTCAACAGACCTCCAGTTGCTGTCAGGCACAGGTGGCTGATAAGATACCTGAGAAGCTGAGATAGAGTGAACCATAGTTCAAAGCCAGCTGGGCAAAAAAGTTCACAAGACCTCTTCTCAACCAAATGTTGGGTGAGTCTTCCTAGCCATGTATGAAGTATTAAGTAGGCAGGTGGCGGTCCAGGAACCCACCCAGGGAAGAAGCAGCATCCTGCCTCAAAATACCCAGTGTAAAAAAAGACTAGAGGCACCCATCCACAGTAGAGCACCCTCCTAGCAGCCCAAGGCCAAGTTCAAGCCCAGGGGCACAAACCCCAAAAAATTTCACTTTATCACTTAAACACATCAACTTGCATTGGTGTATGTGTGTGAGAGAGAGACAGACAGACAGAACGCCTATGTGTGTCCTGGGGCTTAAACTCAGGGTCTGGGCACTGTCCCTGAGCTTTTTTGCTTAAGGCTAGTGCTCTAACACTTGAGCCACAGCTCCACTTCTGGCTTTTGGGGTGTTCACTGGATAAAATTCCACAGGGCTGGGAAGATGCTTAGTGGGAGAGTGCGTGAGTAGCATGCATGAAGCCCTAGGTTCAATCCCTCAGTACTACATATGCAGAAAACGCCAGATATGGAGCTGTGGCACAAGTGATAGAGTGCTAGCCTTGAGCAAAAGAATCTCAGAGACAGTGCCCAGGCCCTGAGTTCAAGCCCCAGGACTGTCTAGAAGGAAAAAAACAAAAACAAACAATTCCACAGCTTTTCCTGCCTAGGCTGGCTTTAAACCATGATCCTTAGATCTCAGCCTCCTAAGTATCTAGGATTATATGGGCAGCACATTCAGTTTTACCTTGCTTTTTAGGTACTATTTGCTTTTTTTTTTTCTTTTTTTTTGAATGGGAGGTAGTTATTTGGAGATAAGACTCTCGTGGGCTTTCCTGCCTGGGCTGGCTTCAAACTGTGATCCTCAGATCTGTTTCCTGAGTAACCAGGATTACAGTTGTGAGGCACCAGTGCCCAGCTATTTACTTTTTAGGAGACATATATTCACAAAATTAAGGGTGGAGAAATACTGCAGAGCACACAGTCATTTAAACACAATTGACAGTAACAAGGGACAGAGCTTCTATGCATCAGCTGAGCTATGTAATATACACATTGATACATTGACTTTGAAATTTTTTGTTTGGTTGTTGTCAGTCTTGGGGCTTGAACTTAAAGCCTGGGCTCTATACCTGACCTTTATTGGTAAAGGTTAGGGCTCTACCCCTTCGAGCCACAATACTACTTCCAGTTTTCTGGTGGTTAACTGGAGATAGGAATCTCACAGCTTCAGTCCTCAGATCTCAGCCTCCTGAGCAGCTAGGGTTACAGGCGTGAGCCACCAGCACCCAGCAACCCAAGGAAGTTTTGAACACATACCACCAATATACCTGGATGAGAACCAAGCTCCTGCCCTCCTGGTCCTTAAGAGGGGACATTTACAGTTTATGTAATATTAACCCTCTCAGTAAATGGACACACAGGCTCTATGTGGTAGGGAAAATAAGCCAGCAGGTTAGAGTTGTTTGGTGGGGTCTAGGAGGCCCCTGTGACATACCAGCTGGGTAGAGGCCTCAGGGAGGAGGACTGAGGTCCTGGGCTGTGGGGCCAGGGACAAGGGCCAGGCCTGGGGGGGCTTGAGGCTCCAGCCTATCCACATCCATCTCGCCTCTCACCACCAGGTGGCAGCATGCACCAGAAGTGGCAGCGAGGCTGCTCAGGCAGATGGGAGCGTGTGGGCGCCCTGAACACCAGAGACCAGGTCCAGGGAAAGACCCAGCACCCTGGCTTCCTGGGGCCCCTTACAAGGGTGCTCATGGCACATCTGCATGCGCCTCTTCCAGGGGCCCGAGACAGACGCAAGGTTGGAAGACCCTCTGCGCACAGACATGGGTGGAGGTGGGGTTTTCTGAAGTAAGACTTGGAAGGTGGAAAGCACAAAATTCCTGTCTCCTCAACGTGTGACACCCAACAGCTGTGCTACAGGGTGTGTACCAGGCATCGATGCACCAGACATGGCTTCCACTTGGGAGTTACTCTCTTGTCAGTCGTGGGACTTGAACTCAGGGCCTGGGCTCTGTTCAAGGCTAGAGCTCAACCACCTGAGCAACAGCTCCACTTCTGGTTTTTTCTGTGTATGTGTTGCTGAGGAACTTGACCCAGGGCTTTGTGCCTGCTAGGCAAGCACTCTACCACTGGGCCACCTTCCCAGCTTTTCCATCTCCCCCCCTCCCCCCCACCAAATCTTTTTGCTCAGGGCTAGAGCTCTACCACTTTAAGCCACAGCGCCACTTCTGGTTTTCTGGTGGTTAACTGGAGATAAGAGTCTCAAGGACTTTCCCGCCCAGGCTGGCTTTGAACCGTGATCCTCAGATCTCAGCCTCCTGAGTAGCTAGGATGACAGGCCTGAGTCAACAGTGCCTGGCAGGAGTTTCTCTTCATTGCTTTAGAGGAAACAAGTACACACACACACACACACACACACACACACACCCTTACTTTATACAAATGCAGAAAGTGAAGCCTGGGCTGGGAAGCTGGATGTGGTGCTGTGGCTCAAGCGGTAGAGTGCTTGCCTTGAGCTGAAGAAGCTCAGGGACAGCACCCAGGCCCTGAGTTCAAGACCCAGGACTGGCAAAGAAAGAAAAAAGAGAGAGGCCTGAAGAACAGAGTAATATAACTACACAAGCCCAAGAGGTACTCAAGCTCCTATTGGGCCTACATTGACCAGAGAAGGCCCACAGCACCACAGTAGACTTGACTGACCAGGAACAGCTGTGGATGC
This sequence comes from Dipodomys merriami, assembly GCF_024711535.1. Lineage (NCBI taxonomy): Eukaryota > Metazoa > Chordata > Mammalia > Rodentia > Heteromyidae > Dipodomys > Dipodomys merriami. The sequence goes on from NW_027202682.1 coordinate 73,103, forward strand.
TGCTCACTGCTCCTCCTGGCCTACAGTGACCAGGACATGGGAGACAATCTTTCAAACATTTATGCCTGACTCTAACCCTGACCTAGCTCCAATCCCTTCTCTGAGCTATGCCCCGCTTACAGCAGCTGGGAAGTAGAGCTGAAGGGAACTCCTAGGTGTGGTGGCCAAGGGTCCCTCCCTGCATTCGCACGGCCTCTCTCGGGGCCATGGATCAGGCAATTTGTCTTCACAGAGCTCCTGGCTACCGTGTTGGGAGGATGAACAGTCAGGAAGGCATCCTGACTGCAGAGTGAGTGAGGCAAGGTCTCAATACTAACTGAACCATTCCAGGCTGAAACACTGTGCACCATCCACCCAGCCCAGAGCTGGGAGCCATAGCCCTTCCCAGGAGAGTCCGTCCAGCCCAGCCACCAGCCGGGGACCCTGCGGTCGCCGTACAGTCACCTGCCAGTTAGTGAGCGGAGTCAAGAGCCGCCCCTAGGTCTGAATCTGACACAGTCCTAGGTATAAGGGTTAGGGAGAACCTGCTGAACCTCCCAGGAAGCCAGGCCAGCCCTGCTGGAGGGACCTGGCGGTCAGCTGACCAAGGACAGCCATGCCCACAGAGACAAGTAGGCCAGGCCAGACAGGACAGAGACCCCAGCACTCTGCCTTCCACCCACCAAGAGGGGAGACTGGCTGGTCCTACTACCCATCAGCCACATGGCCTGGCTAGGCTCCATCTTCTCACCTGGAAAATGACCAGTGCTGTTAATAAGCCTGTTATGTGGCCCAGACAGGAACAGGGTCAGGCGTGGACAGAACAGCAGAGCCTGCTGGGAATGCACAGGTGAGCGGTGGTGACCAGCAGGGGTGCAAGCAGCTCTGCAAACGGACCCACACACCCCGATCCTCACCTGTCTGCACAGCCGGTGCCTTCCTCCCCCCAGCCCTGCCCTGGCCGTCTCCCCGTTTCCTGTGTGATGGAGGGCCTGCTCTTCAGTCACAGGCCCCACCCAGCAGGCACCCTTGCCGGCAGAGGGGCGGAGGGCAGTCCCCAGACGCAGTGGCAATGGTGGTTACTGAAGCAGATGACCCTCAGCTGGACCTTCAAGGGGTCCCTGTCCGGCACAAAGGAGAGCACGAACAGCTCCCAAAGCGGGGAGAAGGGCAGCGCGCTGTGCGGTGAGGCCAGCCCTACGCTCAGCCCTGCCAGCTCTGCTCAGGTGGCCCAGCCCCTCCTCCTGGGTAGAGGGAGGGGGTACAGGAGAACCCACATTGCTCTAGGTCTAAAAGCAAGGCAAGGACACCCGTCCACCCCGCAGGGTGGTGACTCCGGCCTGTTCCGTCACTGCGCACTCTGCTCCTTATGTGAGCCTCAAGTTGGCTGGATTCACAAAGCATGGGGGAGGGGCAGGCCCAGGCCAGGGGCAGCACCGTCTGCCCACAGAAGCTCAGTGTCCAGGCGCACAGTGGGCTCTTGTTCCCCAACAGCCCCGGGGACTCTTCCACTCTGGGGCTCCACAGTACAGAGGGCCCGTGGAGGGCCTGTCCGCCTGGGGTCACACAGCATGAGTCACTCCAGCCGCTTGGAGACGCCCACACGGACATGTAGCACGATGAGGTCTGCGGGGCAGGCCTGAGTCAGGGGCCACCGGGAACAGCGGTGCCCTCCACGCAGCTCAGAGGATGGAGGGGCAAGGACAGTCAGGGTGCCCAGGCTCTGGAGACTGGCGGGAAGTGGGGGCCACTGGGACTGTCACAGCCGATGCGTTTCCTGGGGATGCAGGAGTCCTGCTGACTCTAGTTCTGTGGTACAATGTCTGAGGGCTCGCTGGCCATCACTGGTGCATCAAGGAAGGGAGCAAGCGGGGAAAGCCAGGCCAAAATGCTATACTCATAATCTGTCTCCACCTCTAACTCTGGACAGGCCTTGTTTTTTTGTGTGAAGGATCACAGGTGATGACAGTGCCTGGCACACAGTAGGTGTTCATGAGGTGACGGCACGTAGGAGCTCTGAGGGCTGCAGGAGGAAGCCAGGGTATGAGGGCCTCACCCAGGAACACTTCAGAGGTGTGGGGTTCAGTAACAGGCAGCCACGCCAGGCACCAGTGGCTCACACATACATGAGGATCTCCACTCAAAGCCAGCCCATGAGATTCTTAGCTCCAATGAGCCACCAAGAAGCCAGACATGGAGATGTGGCTCCAGTGGTAGCATGCTAGCCTTGCGCTAAAACAGCTTGGGAACAGTGTGCAGGCCCTGAGTTCAAGCCCCAGGACTGTCACCAAAAAAACAAAGAAAGAGGAAGGGGCCACTAAGAAGCACTGGGAGCCTGGAAGCCAGCGGGGAAGGACATCCCTAGGGTCACGCACGCTCTGCTTTGCTCTGCTCTGCTCTACCCCCTTGCCCTGGCTCAGACCCTGTTTTCTCTTCCAACCTGGTGCTCAGCCTCAGTCCTCTCTAGGCGAGATCACAGCTCTGGGGCCTGGATTCCAGTTCTTCACCACATACTACTGTAGTAAAGCAAACGTTTCCCAGCTTCTCTCTGTCTCCTTGCACCATCTCTAAGCATCACCATGTGGAGACTCCCTTTGCAATCCACAAAGCACTCTAGTCCTCACAGTCTCTTCCTGTGGAAGAACCAAGTTTCCACATGCAACAGGGCAGGCTGATACCAAGCCAGCGGCCTCCACAGCACCTTCTCCCTCAGATCTCCCCCCTCCCCCCACGGCCCTGTCACCTGACATGCTGGAGAGCGTGGAGAGCAGCAGCCACAGAGGCTTTTGGCTGCGGTTTGGGAGATGTGGCGGAGGCTGTGGCACTCCGGGCCCTGACACAGAACATAGTCTACAGGACGGACAGAGGGGCTAGCCATGGAGGGCATTGTCCCGTGCTCCAGCCATGGAGGGCATTGTCCCATGGTCCAGCCATGGAGGGCATTATTCGGTGGTCCAGCCATGGAGGCATTGTCCCATGGTCCAGCCATGGAGGGCATTGTCCCATGGTCCAGCCATGGAGGGCACTGTCCCATGGTCCAGCCATGGAGGGCATTATCCCGTGCTCCAGCCATGGAGGGCATTATCCCGTGCTCCAGCCATGGAGGGCATTGTCCCGTGCTCCAGCCATGGAGAGCATTATCCGGTGGTCCAGCCATGGAGGGCATTATCCCGTGGTCCAGCCATGGAGGGCATTATCCCATGGTCCAGCCATGGAGGGCATTGTCCCGTGCTCCAGCCATGGAGAGCATTATCCGGTGGTCCAGCCATGGAGGGCATTATCCTGGGGTCCAGCCAGCCATGGAGGACATTATCCCGTGCTCCAGCCATGGAGAGCATTATCCCGTGGTCCAGCCATGGAGGGCATTATTCCATGGTCCAGCCATGGAGGGCATTGTCCCGTGCTCCAGCCATGGAGGGCATTGTCCCGTGCTCCAGCCATGGAGGCATTGTCCCGTGGTCCAGCCATGGAGGGCATTGTCCCGTGCTCCAGCCATGGAGGGCATTGTGCCATGGTCCAGCCATGGAGGACATTATCCTGGGGTCCAGCCATGGAGAGCATTATCCGGTGGTCCAGCCATGGAGGGCATTATCCTGGGGTCCAGCCATGGAGAGCATTATCCGGTGGTCCAGCCATGGAGGGCATTATCCTGGGGTCCAGCCATGGAGAGCATTATTCGGTGGTCCAGCCATGGAGGGCATTATCCTGGGGTCCAGCCATGGAGGACATTATCCCATGGTCCAGCCAGCCATGGAGACATTATCCCGCGGTCCAGCCAGCCATGGAGGCATTATCCTGGGGTCCAGCCATGGAGGGCATTACCCGTGGTCCGGCCATGGAGGGCATTATCCCATAGTCCAGCCAGCCATGGAGGACATTATCCTGGGGTCCAGCCATGGAGGGCATTGTCCCGTGGTCCAGCCATGGAGGGCATTATCCCGTGGTCCAGCCATGGAGGGCATTATCCTGTGGTCCAGCCATGGAGGGCATTATCCCATGGTCCAGCCAGCCATGGAGGACATTATCCCATGGTCCAGCCAGCCATGGAGGCATTGTCCCATGGTCCAGCCAGCCATGTAGGGCATTATCCTGTGGTCCAGCCAGCACCCATGGTCCAGGGGTGGCTGATGGCCAGAGTCAAAGCTCCCAACAAAGTCTGGACTGACAAGAGACACACCTGGGTGAGTCAAGGCTCAGAGAGGTGAGGGGCCATCCAGACACCAGAGCAAGAAGAGGTAAGAATGGGACTCAGCTGTATCATTTCCTGGGTGTGAACCACCTGCTAAGCTGGATACTTGTGCAGCCCAGCCAGGCACTGGGAGTTAAGGGGCAGCATGCTCCCTGGAGGGCAGGGACATCCACACGTGGTAACAGCAGATGAGCAACCCAGTCTCAGGTCAGCTCACAGACGCGCCCTAACAATCCCACAAACTGCTTCCTGCTACCCAGCAACACTTCCTGGAAGCAGAATCAGACTGACAGCTCCTGAAGGGGAAACGGAGTCAGCAAAAATGGCTTCATCATCAGGAACCTGGCACACCTCCCTCAAACCTGATTCTAGGGCAGTCCTGGTAGTACAAGCCTGCAATCCCAGCACTCAGGAGGCTAAGGAAGGAGGATCATGAGTCCCAGGCCAGCCTGAGCTACATAGCAAAACAATGTCTAAAACAAACAAGAGTCCTAACTAACTCCACTGGTCTGCCTTACCCATGGGAGAAGAGAGGTCCTTCATGTCTACCTTATCCTAACTACTCAGGAGGCTGAGATCTGAGGATTGAGGTTCAAAGCCAGCCAGGGAAGGAAAGTCCATGAGACTCTTATCTCCAATGAAGCACTAGAAAACCACAAGTGGTGCCGTGACTTAAGTGATAGAGTGCTCACCTTGAGCTGAAGATCTGAGGGACAGCACCCAAGCCCAGAGTTCAAGCCCCATGACAGAGAGAGAGAGAGAGAGAGAGAGAGAGAGAGAGAGAGAGAGAGAGAGAGAGAGAGAGAGGGAGAGGGAGAGGGAGAGGGAGAGGGAGAGGGAGAGGGAGAGGGAGGGAGGGAGGGAGGGAGGCTGAAACTCAGGCCAGCCACCGCCTGAGGTCAGTGAACCTCAAGGGACCCCCACAGCACAGCCAGGTGGGCAGGGCTATGGGTCCAGCAGGAGCTGAGGTGGGAAGGGCCGGTCTTCCACTGGCTGTAGAGCACCTGGGCCTCAGCTCTGGGCTGTCAAGGACCCCCAGCATCCTGGGCAACCTTCCTAGAAGCATCTCAGCTCAGACAGGCAGGAGGCATTCATAAAGACAACACAGAAGACACGCAGAAGCAAGGGTGCTGTGCTGGAGAAGGAAGTGACCCCGCAGAGACGTCGAGGTGGGACGGTCCTTCCATCAGGGAAGGGGCCGAGACCTCACAGGAGAACTGAGGTCCGAGAAACAGCTGTAGCCAGAAAGGTCCTAGGGGAGAACCATCTAAAGCAAGGGGGCTGGGGTTCCTCTGAGTCAGATCCTCCAGAAAGCCACGGCTTCAGGAAGGGCAGGCCCAGCCGGGCCACAGGCCCTGGCCTCCGTGCACGGGAGCTGACAGCCCACAGAGCAGAGCAGTGCACAGGGCCTGGGAAGGAGCCCAAGGGAGCTGCGTCCATCCGGACCCGCACTCCACGCTGGGAGGAGGCCCAGCTTGCCAAGACCCCAGTGCCCAGGGCTCAGCACCAGGGGCCCCTCCAGCCGGACAGCTGCTGGAGGAGCTGGCTCATGGGTGGGGAGGACCCGGCCCGGAGTGGGGAGGACTCGGCCCGGAGTGGGGAGGACCCGGCTGGAGTGGGGAGGACCCGGCCCGGAGTGGGGAGGACTCGGCCCGGAGTGGGGAGGACCCGGCTGGAGTGGGGAGGACTCAGCCCGGAGTGGGGAGGACCCGGCCCGGAGTGGGGAGGACCCGGCTGGAGTGGGGAGGACCCGGCTGGAGTGGGGAGGACTCAGCCCGGAGTGGGGAGGACCCGGCTGGAGTGGGGAGGACTCAGCCCGGAGTGGGGAGGACTCACCGGGAGTGGGGAGGACTCAGCCCGGAGTGGGGAGGACCCGGCTGGAGTGGGGAGGACCCGGCCGGGAGTGGGGAGGACCCGGCTGGAGTGGGGAGGACCCGGCCCGGAGTAGGGAGGACTCAGCCGGGAGTGGGGAGGACTCAGCCCGGAGTGGGGAGGACCCGGCTGGAGTGGGGAGGACTCGGCCCGGAGTGGGGAGGACCCGGCTGGAGTGGGGAGGACCTGGCCCGGAGTGGGGAGGACTCAGCCGGGAGTGGGGAGGACCCGGCCGGAGTGGGGAGGACCCAGCCCGGAGTGGGGAGGACCCGGCTGGAGTGGGGAGGACCCGGCTGGAGTGGGGAGGACCCGGCTGGAGTGGGGAGGACCCGGCTGGAGTGGGGAGGACTCAGCCCGGAGTGGGGAGGACCCGGCTGGAGTGGGGAGGACTCAGCCCGGAGTGGGGAGGACTCACCGGGAGTGGGGAGGACTCAGCCCGGAGTGGGGAGGACCCGGCTGGAGTGGGGAGGACCCGGCCGGGAGTGGGGAGGACCCGGCTGGAGTGGGGAGGACCCGGCCCGGAGTAGGGAGGACTCAGCCGGGAGTGGGGAGGACTCAGCCCGGAGTGGGGAGGACCCGGCTGGAGTGGGGAGGACTCGGCCCGGAGTGGGGAGGACCCGGCTGGAGTGGGGAGGACCTGGCCCGGAGTGGGGAGGACTCAGCCGGGAGTGGGGAGGACTCAGCCGGGAGTGGGGAGGACTCAGCCGGGAGTGGGGAGGACCCGGCTGGAGTGGGGAGGACCCGGCCGGGAGTGGGGAGGACCCGGCCGGAGTGGGGAGGACCCGGCTGGAGTGGGGAGGACTCGGCCCGGAGTGGGGAGGACCCGGCTGGAGTGGGGAGGACCTGGCCCGGAGTGGGGAGGACTCAGCCGGGAGTGGGGAGGACTCAGCCGGGAGTGGGGAGGACTCAGCCGGGAGTGGGGAGGACCCGGCTGGGAGTGGGGAGGACCCGGCTGGAGTGGGGAGGACTCAGCCCGGAGTGGGGAGGACTCGGCCCGGAGTGGGGAGGACCCGGCCGGGAGTGGGGAGGACCTGGCCGGGAGTGGGGAGGACTCAGCCGGGAGTGGGGAGGACCCGGCCGGGAGTGGGGAGGACCCGGCCGGAGTGGGGAGGACCCAGCCCGGAGTGGGGAGGACCCAGCCCGGAGTGGGGAGGACTCAGCCCAAGGCCGGGCTTCCCCGGGCTGAACCTGAAAAGCCAGTTTCATCCGAATCTTCTCCCACCCAGCTGTCCCGGCGCGCGGCCCCCGGACCGAGAGACAGCTACAGAGGACACACAGACAGACAGACAGACGACAGACACACACACACACCGCCGCTGCCTGGGAGAAGCGCGTCCAGCACGGGGCTGGCGCCTCCGGACGCAGGCCTCACCCACGGCGACAGACAGACGGACAGACGCACGCACGCGCCCGCCCGGTGCGGCCCGCGCAGCGCCGCCGCGGCCCCGGGCCTCGCGCAGGGCGGAGCCGACGGCGCGGACGGCGGCCCGGGAGGCCCCGCGGGGCGGCCGGGCCCGACGCCGCCCCCTCGGGCGCCCGCGAGCCGCAAACCCCCAACCGAGTCGGCGCCCGGAGCCCGCCCGCCCGCGCACTCACCGCCGCCGCCGCCGCGGGCTTCGAGGCGTCCGGAGGCTGCGGGGCCGCCGAGCCGGGAGGGCGCCCGCGCCGAGTCCCAGGCCGCGCCCGCCCGCCCGCCCGTCCGGGAATGCCGGGCCGCAAGGGGCGTGCGCGGCGGCGGCGGCGGCGGCGGCGAGGGCGGCGCTGACTCAGGGCTCAGGAATGCGCCCGCCCGCCAGGCGGCCCGGCCCGGCCCGCGGCGCCTCCTCCGGGGAGCCCGCCCGCCCCGCCCGCCCCGCCCGCCAGGCCCGGCCCCCGCCCGCCAGGCCCGGCCCCCGCCCCCCGCCCCCCGCCCCCCCGCCCGCCAGGCCCGGCCCCCGCCCGCCAGGCCCGGCCCCCGCCCCCCGCCCCCCGCCCGCCAGGCCCGGTCCCCGCCCCCCGCCCCCCGCCCCCCGCCCCCCCGCCCCCCAGGCCCGGCCCCCCGCCCCCCGCCCGCCAGGCCCGCCAGGCCCGGCCCCCGCCCGCCAGGCCCGGCCCCCGTCCCCCGCCCCCCCGCCCCCCCGCCCCCCGCCCGCCAGGCCCGGCCCCCGCCCGCCAGGCCCGGCCCCCGGCCCCCGGCCCCCGGCCCCCGCCCCCCGCCCCCCGCCCGCCAGGCCCGGTCCCCGCCCCCCGCCCCCCGCCCCCCGCCAGGCCCGGCCCCCGCCCGCCAGGCCCGGCCCCCGCCCGCCAGGCCCGGTCCCCGCCCCCCGCCCCCCGCCCGCCAGGCCCGCCAGGCCCGGCCCCCGCCCGCCAGGCCCGCCAGGCCCGGCCCCCGCCCGCCAGGCCCCCGACCCCGCCCCCCGCCCGCCAGGCCCCCGCCCCCCGCCCCCCGCCCCCCGCCTGCCAGGCCCGCCAGGCCCGGCCCCCCGCCCCCCGCCCCCCGCCCGCCCGCCCCCCCGCCCCCCGCCTGCCAGGCCCGCCAGGCCCGGCCCCCCGCCCCCCGCCCCCCGCCCGCCCGCCCCCCGCCCCCCGCCTGCCAGGCCCGCCAGGCCCGGCCCCCCGCCCCCCGCCCCCCGCCCGCCCGCCCCCCGCCCCCCGCCTGCCAGGCCCGCCAGGCCCGGCCCCCCGCCCCCCGCCCCCCGCCCGCCCGCCCCCCGCCCCCCGCCCCCCGCCCGCCAGGGCCGGCCCCCCGCCCCCCGCCCGCCCGCCCCCCGCCCCCCGCCCGCCAGGCCCGGCCCCCCACCCGCCAGGCCCGGCCCCCCGCCCGCCAGGCCCGGCCCCCCGCCCGCCAGGCCCGGCCCCCCGCCCGCCAGGCCCGGCCCCCGCCCGCCCCCCGCCCGCCAGGCCCGGCCCCCCGCCCGCCAGGCCCGGCCCCCCCGCCCGCCAGGCCCGGCCCCCGCCCGCCCCCCGCCCGCCAGGCCCGGCCCCCGCCCGCCCCCCGCCCGCCAGGCGGCCCGGCCGGCGGCGCCTCCTCCAGGGAGCCCCCCCCCCCCCCCCCCCCCGCCCGCCAGGCCCGCCAGGCCCCGCCCGGCCCGCGTCTGCCCTGCCAGGACCAACCTCAGCCCCGGGTCCAGGGCGAGCCTGGCCCGGCCCTGCCCGGGTCTGTGCGGGGGTCCGGGGCGCAGGAGGGTCCCCTGGCCGGCTAACCGCACGGTCGGCGACCTCCAGCCAGTGGGAGCACTGGCCTGAGCACCGCGAGCCCCGACTGCGGCCTCCCCCCTCCCCCGGGCTCCCCTCCCCTCCTCCCCCTTCTCCCCCCTCCCCCGGGCTCCCCCTCCCCTCCTCCCCCTTCTCCCCCCTCCCCCGGGCTCCCCCTCCCCTCCTCCCCCTTCTCCCCCCTCCCCCGGGCTCCCCCTCCCCTCCTCCCCCTTCTCCCCCCTCCCCCGGGCTCCCCCTCCCCTCCTCCCCCTTCTCCCCCCTCCCCCGGGCTCCCCCTCCCCTCCTCCCCCTTCTCCCCCCTCCCCCGGGCTCCCCTCCCCTCCTCCCCCTTCTCCCCCCTCCCCCGGGCTCCCCCTCCCCTCCTCCCCCTTCTCCCCCCTCCCCCGGGCTCCCCCTCCCCTCCTCCCCCTTCTCCCCCCTCCCCCGGGCTCCCCCTCCCCTCCTCCCCCTTCTCCCCCCTCCCCCGGGCTCCCCCTCCCCTCCTCCCCCCTCCCCCCTCCCCCCTCCCCCCCACACACAGAAGACAAGCAGAAGCTGACCCCCAGGCCCACACGGGCCTGGAGCCCCCATCTCACACGCTCACAGACACGCTCGACCTCGCACACATGAGCACCACACCCGCCTGTGTACACAGACTCCCAGCACACCTATGCAGTACACACTTTTCACGAGGATACAAGCACACCACTAGCGTGTTCACACACGAATGCACACTCGCTGGCCTGCACACGACCCTCTGCTTACACCTGCCCTTAGACCCCAGCAGCGGGTGGCACGCCCCAGCCCGCCTTCCCAGATGGACTCTGCACACTAAGCCGGACATAAAAGGGCCATCGGGCTTCCCACCGAGGCTGCCCATGGCCGGGCCACCCCCGGGTTGTGGGTGGGAACCCAGCTTCCTCTGCTCACTGGCTTGACCTCTCCCTTCTCCCCACAAGTCGCTCTGGCCTCAAATCTACAGCCAGTTACTCAAGAGCCGGCCGGGTCACCAGCCGCTGCTGCCCAACCATATCCTGGGTGCAAGTGGCCCTCTCCCACTCAGAACGGAGTTATTGCTACCAACAGTCAGTAATGCTGCATCCACAGCCAACACTGGCAGGGCCTGAAAATAAAGTTGACTACTTGAACAAAATATGGCAACAGGTCCCAGAGCCTGGGCACCGTGCACAGTCCTCTCTGTTCCTGTGGCCTTGCTGAGGGGCAGGGCGCCTGCTTATGAACACAGTTCTTACCTAGAGGGAGACCTGGAGACTTGGGAGAGAGTGGTGGTGGTTCTCTGAGAGGAGGGGGCTACTGGAGGAAGCAGAGGCTCAGGTCTCCAGGCCTAAGCTAATCCTGCCAGGCCCCCAGAAGGGACAGTCTCCATGCCTGGCACTCTTGGCCCCTCCCAGGGATAAGCTGGCCACAGGGCCTGGATGCCCCGACTAGGATGGCTAGACCAGCAGTGCTGTCATGTCTGGAAGCCAGGGACATGCCACAGTGGGGCATCTGGTATCGGGGGTCCCCTCTCTGCAGCAGACACCGCGGACTGCCATCCTGACCCATCTCCAGGGGCCACGAGCAGGAGCTGACGCTGGCTCACCGCTGCAACAGGCAGCCCTGACACAAGTCACCTTTGTGGGGAAGATGGTCTGCATTAACTGACAGGTGTGTGGCTTCCAGAGCTCCCCCTCCCCAGGACCCCGAGGTGGCCAGGGTCTCTGCGGCGGTCCCTCTGGCAAACCCACTGCCTCTCACAGGTACCTCGCTGCGGTGTCAGTGAGTCCCAGCCTCGGGCTCAGAGCACCTTGGTGTCCTGAATAAGGACATGGAGCAGAGTGAGCTGGGAGAGCAGACACACGTGTCCCCCGTCCACTCTCTCCACTGCATGCCTACCTTGCTGACCTGTGGTGTGGGAGAAGCAGCCTGACAGGGAATCTTGGTCCCTGGGTTCATTTATTGTGGAGAAATGAGTCGGATGAAGCTTCCCCACACACCTGAGGCTGCTGGGTGGGTGTCTGGGGCTGGACCTGGCTTCAGGGCTTGAGAGGAGCACTAGGAGCCCTAGCCAGGAAGAGGACACCGCACAGCGACTCTGGCATCCACAGCAGAGCGTCTCGGCCACAAAACACTCCAGAATATGGCTCTCGGCTTCTCGGGGCCTTGTGCGCACACCTAGGAAGCAGATGCGCAGGTGCAGGGATGGCCCTGGAACCAGCCGCTGGCTAAAGGGGTCCAGCTAGACAGACGGCGGAAGCCACAGACCATCCGAAGCAGCTGCCCCCTCCCATGGCCCCAGGCTTAGCAAGGAAGTCCTAGTAGCTTCCTGGGCCCAGGGCTAGTGGTAGGGTAGCAAGGCTTTCTGCCGGGAAATGGCAGCCCACCCCACTCCTTGGCCTGCTAGACAGCTGCTGCCCTCTCTCCTCAAGAAACAGCTGACCCCTGCCATCCCAGAGGGCTGGGCCAGACGGGGCGGCCGCAGCCATCCCCACTTCAGCAGCTAGCAGCCCATCCCACAGAGCAGTTTGCTGGGCCAGGGGACTGACAGCCACACATTCATAGCAGCAGGAGGCTTCAGCCCTCGGCAGCCTGGAAGCCTTGCTCCCTCCTGCCAGCCCCCAGCCTCCCCCCAGCCTCCCTCCAGCCAGCCTCCCTCCAGCCAGCCCCCAGCCTCCCCCCAGCCTCCCTCCAGCCAGTCCCCAGCCTCCCCCCAGCCTCCCTCCAGCCAGCCTCCCTCCAGCCAGCCCCCAGCCTCCCCCCAGCCTCCCTCCTGCCAGCCCCCAGCCTCCCTCCAGCCAACCCCCAGCCTCCCTCCTGCCAGCCTCCCTCCAGCCAGCCCCCAGCCTCCCTCCAGCCAGCCCCCAGCCTCCCTCCAGCCAGCCTCCCTCCAGCCAGTCCCCAGCCTCCCTCCTGCCAGCCCCCAGCCTCCCCCCAGCCTCCCTCCTGCCAGCCTCCCTCCAGCCAGTCCCCAGCCTCCCCCCAGCCTCCCTCCAGCCAGCCCCCAGCCTCCCTCCAGCCAGCCTCCCTCCAGCCAGCCTCCCTCCAGCCAGCCCCCAGCCTCCCCCCAGCCAGTCCCCAGCCTCCCTCCTGCCAGCCCCCAGCATCCCCCCAGCCTCCCTCCAGCCAGCCTCCCTCCAGCCTCCCTCCAGCCAGCCTCCCTCCAGCCAGTCCCCAGCCTCCCCCCAGCCTCCCTCCAGCCAGTCCCCAGCCTCCCTCCAGCCAGTCCCCAGCCTCCCCCCAGCCTCCCTCCAGCCAGCCTCCCTCCAGCCAGTCCCCAGCCTCCCTCCCTCCAGCCAACCTCCCCAGCGCCCAGCCTCCCTCCAGCCAGCCCCCAGCCTCCCCCCAGCCTCCCTCCAGCCAGCCCCCAGCCTCCCCCCAGCCTCCCTCCAGCCAGCCTCCCTCCAGCCAGCCCCCAGCCTCCCTCCAGCCTCCCTCCAGCCAGCCTCCCTCCAGCCAGCCCCCAGCCTCCCCCCAGCCTCCCTCCAGCCAGCCTCCCTCCTGCCAGCCCCCAGCCTCCCCCCAGCCTCCCTCCAGCCAGCCTCCCTCCAGCCAGTCCCCAGCCTCCCCCCAGCCTCCCTCCTGCCAGCCCCCAGCCTCCCTCCAGCCAGCCTCCCTCCAGCCAGCCTCCCTCCAGCCAGCCCCCAGCCTCCCCCCAGCCTCCCTCCTGCCAGCCCCCAGCCTCCCCCCAGCCTCCCTCCAGCCAGCCTCCCTCCAGCCAGTCCCCAGCCTCCCTCCCTCCAGCCAACCTCCCCAGCGCCCAGCCTCCCTCCAGCCAGCCCCCAGCCTCCCTCCAGCCAACCTCCCCAGCGCCCAGCCTCCCTCCTGCCAGCCCCCAGCCAGCCTCCAGCCAGCCTCCCTCCAGCCAGTCCCCAGCCTCCCTCCCTCCAGCCAACCTCCCCAGCGCCCAGCCTCCCTCCAGCCAGCCCCCAGCCTCCCTCCTGCCAGCCTCCCTCCAGCCAGCCCCCAGCCTCCCTCCTGCCAGCCTCCCTCCAGCCAGTCCCCAGCCTCCCTCCCTCCTGCCAGCCTCCAAGCCCCTCCTCTCAGCCTCCACTGGGCTTCAGTCTGCCTGCAGACCACTGCGGGAAGACCCGGCTGGCCAGCCTGCAGCCGGAAGTGGGGGTGGGAGAAGTGGGGGTGGGACACAGATTGCACCACTCCCACGCTCAGGCCCTCACATCAGCAGTGGGGCTGGGGCGGTGGCAGCAGCCACCTCTTCCTGGGCAGGGCCAGGCTGCCCACGCTACACCAGGGGCCGTGGTATGGTGCTGGCTACTCAGACTGGGGGGGGGAAGGGAGCGTTGTTCCCACAGGAAAGGGGAGTCATCTTTGGGCAGAGTGGCTGGGGGGCGGCCAGACCTCCCTGCCTCTGCCACTGGGATTTGTTGTTTTTAGTTGGGGCCTGGGCGCTATCCCTCAGCTCTCCAGCTCAAGGCCAAGGCGAGCGCTCTACCATGTAAGCCACAGTGCCACTTACGGCTTTGGCTTTTTCTGCTTATGTGGTGCTGAGGAATTGAACCCAGGGCCTCATGCATGCAAGGCATGCGCTTTACCACTGAGCCACCTTCCCAGCCCTTCCGCTGGGATTTATGACAGTTTCCCCACCCCTACCCTGCACATGCAGCAAACAGCAGCAAAGGGGTGCCCTCCCCCCTCCCTCCCCAGACTCAGAGGTGCCCTCCCTCCCTCCCTCCTCCCCAGACTCAGAGGTGTCCTCCCTCCCTCCTCCCCAGACTCAGAGGCGTCCTCCCTCCCTCCCTCCCCAGACTCAAGCGTCCTCTCTCCCTCCCTCCCTCCCCAGACTCAGAGGCGCCCTCCCTCCCTCCTCCCCAGACTCAGAGGTGTCCTCCCTCCCTCCTCCCCAGACTCAGAGGCGTCCTCCCTCCCTCCTCCCCAGACTCAGAGGTGTCCTCCCTCCCTCCCTCCCCAGACTCAAGCGTCCTCCCTCCCTCCCCAGACTCAGAGGTGTCCTCCCTCCCTCCCTCCCTCCTCCCCAGACTCAGAGGTGTCCTCCCTCCCTCCCTCCTCCCCAGACTCAGAGGCGTCCTCCCTCCCTCCCCAGACTCAAGCGTCCTCCCTCCCTCCCTCCCCAGACTCAAGCGTCCTCCCTTCCTCCCTCCCCAGGCTCAGAGGCGTCCTCCCTCCCTCCCTCCCCAGACTCAGAGGTGCCCTCCCTCCCTCCCTCCCCAGACTCAAGCGTCCTCTCTCCCTCCTCCCCAGGCTCAGAGGCGTCCTCCCTCCCTCCCTCCCCAGGCTCAGAGGCGTCCTCCCTCCCTCCCTCCCTCCCCAGACTCAGAGGCGTCCTCCCTCCCTCCCTCCCTCCCCAGACTCAGAGGCGTCCTCCCTCCCTCCCTCCCTCCCCAGACTCAGAGGCGTCCTCCCTCCCTCCTACCCAGACTCAGAGGTGTCCTCCCTCCCTCCCTCCCCAGACTCAGAGGCGTCCTCCCTCCCTCCTCCCCAGACTCAGAGGTGTCCTCCCTCCCTCCCCAGACTCAGAGGTGTCCTCCCTCCCTCCCTCCCCAGGCTCAGAGGTGTCCTCCCTCCCTCCCCAGACTCAGAGGTGTCCTCCCTCCCTCCCCAGACTCAGAGGTGTCCTCCCTCCCTCCCTCCCTCCCCAGACTCAGAGGCGTCCTCCCTCCCTCCTCCCCAGACTCAGAGGCGTCCTCCCTCCCTCCTCCCCAGACTCAGAGGTGTCCTCCCTCCGTCCCCCCGCCCAGGATGGGGTGGGCGCTGGGCCGGGCTGGTCAGCCAGGCAGCAGAACAGGGCCCTGCCTGGGGCCGGGGGCCGGAGGCACGGGAGGGTGGCAGGCACGCGGCCATGGCGTCCACTCCACTCGAGCTGCTGTGCTGTGGGGCTGAGCCGGGGCCACGCGCTCAGGGACAGTTCAGGAGGACCTCAAGGATTTGTACAGACTGCACGGTGTGCGGGAGGCCCTGCACACACGAGGACACGGGGAGCGGAGGGCCCGCGGACACGGGGGGCGCGGAGCGGAGGGCCCGCGGACACGGGGACACGGGGAGGGGAGCGGAGGACCCGCGGACACGGGGACACGGGGAGGGGAGCGGAGGGCCCGCGGACACGGGGACACGGGGAGGGGAGCGGAGGACCCGCGGACACGGGGGGCGCGGAGCGGAGGGCCCGCGGACACGGGGGGGGGCGCGGAGCGGAGGGCCCGCGGACACGGGGAGGGGATCGGAGGGCCCGCGGACACGGGGAGGGGAGCGGAGGGCCCGCGGACACGGGGAGGGGAGCGGAGGGCCCGCGGACACGGGGGGGGGGGCGCGGAGCGGAGGGCCCGCGGACACGGGGAGGGGAGCGGAGGGCCCGCGGACACGGGGAGGGGAGCGGAGGGCCCGCGGACACGGGGAGCGCGGAGCGGAGGGCGCGGGTCCGGGGGGCGGGCGGGGAGCGCGGGTCGGGGGGCGGGGAGCGCGGGTCGGGGGGCGGGCGGGGAGCGCGGGTCCGGGGGCGGGGAGCGCGGGGCGGGGGGCGGGCGGGGAGCGCGGGGCGGGGGGCGGGCGGGCGGGGAGCGCGGGTCCGGGGGCGGGCGGGCGGGAAGCGCGGGTCCGGGGGCGGGCGGGCGGGGAGCGCGGGTCCGGGGGCGGGCGGGGAGCGCGGGTCCGGGGGCGGGCGGGGAGCGCGGGTCGGGGGGCGGGCGGGCGGGGAGCGCGGGTCCGGGGGCGGGCGGGCGGGGAGCGCGGGTCCGGGGGCGGGCGGGCGGGGAGCGCGGGTCCGGGGGGCGGGGAGCGCGGGTCCGGGGGCGGGCGGGGAGCGCGCGCTGGGGGTGCGCGGCGGGGTAAGAAGCCCCGCCCGCCCGCCCGCCCCTTGCTCCCGCGGAGAGCCCGACCGCGGGGCCAGGCCCTCCGGACTCAGGAGACGCGGTCCCCGGCCCCACCCCGTGCGGTCTGACGCCCGCGAGCCGGAGCCTCTCCCCGATCCCGTACCGGGGGCCGCGGCGCCTCCCCCCCGGCGCCTTCCGCGCAGGCGCGGCCCCGCCCACTTCCGGCGGCCGGGACGCGCTGGCCGAGCGGCCGGATGCGAGCGCGCGGCGCGGCCCGAGCTCGCGGGGAGCCGGCGCCCGAGGCCGCGCCCGACGGACCTCCGCCTCCGGGACCAGCGCGCCGCCCGGAAGGCGCCGGGGCCGGCCGGGGAGCGAGCCGGGTGAGAGGCCGCGGCCACGGTCACGTCACGGTCCGGCGGGGGCTGCGGGGCCTCCGGGGGTGGCGGCCGGCGGGGGCTGCGGGGCCTCGGGGCCGGCGGGGGCTGCGGGGCCTCCGGGGGGGGCTGCGGGGCCTCGGGGCCGGCGGGGCCTCCGGGGGGGGCTGCGGGGCCTCGGGGCCGGCGGGGGGCGGGGCCTGACAACCTGTGGCGTGGGCGCTGCCCGCTGCGGACGGGGAAACCGAGGCAGGCCCCCGTGAGCACACCCCGGGCCTTCCGCACCTAGAGATCCGTTTCCCCTCCGGTTTCAGCTTTTTCCGAAGACCGGGCAAAAAAGGCAGCAGCGGCGGGCAGAGGCCGGAGAGCCGCGGTCGCCAGCGGACACCCTGCGGGCCTCCCCTCCCCGGGCGCCGCCCCGGACCCCGGGCCTCCGGCGCAGCGTCTACTTCTCCAGTCCACAGGAGCCTGGTGTGCGGCTGGGGACGGAGTTTTTCAACCAGCCAGCAGTCCCCCTCGCCCGGGCATTTCTGGGACAGGTAACATCCGCCCCGGGGTGACCGCTGCCCAGGTGCGCCTCACTAGCGGGCACGCACAAGTTCCTGGATAGTTGGGTGCCGCGGACCGGGTTCTGTCGGGATGACGGAGGATACCTAGGGGAGGAACCTGGAATAGGATGGGGAGATGGCAAACAGACAACTCACACACATTAGGAGTGGATGCTGAGTGCTGAGTGCGATTTAATGCAGAGGATAGCAAACTTTTATAACAGAAGTCTTCATGAGAAAGGGCAAAAGGTTACACAATCTTGCTGCATGGCTTTTTTCTTGGGTGGTCACCAGCTGGGCACCTGATAGGCATTTATCTTCCGCTTATCTCTAAGGAATACAATGGGTTTGGGTTTCGATGTTTGTCACCAATTAACCATTACCTATTTTTATAGAGGTCTTAACTTTCCCATAAGATCTTTCCTGTCTCTTCTTTAATAGTAAACTTTAAGGAGACCTAGCAGTTCTCTAGGTTTAGCAATTCTCTTAGTAAACAGCAGGAAATTCTCTCTCCTAAATAATTATCTCAGCAATTGCCATACATTCTTTCTGTTTTAGCTGAGCCTACAGCTTCTTGTAAGTCCCTTACAAACAATTCCTTCTGCTGAAGTGACTTTGTGAAACCCCCAATACTTTTATATTTACTTATAACTTGTCTACTAGCCTTCATAAGAGGGGTTTCAGGGTTAGCACTTAACTCTGGTGAGTCCGTCATATTTTTTTTTTTTTTTTTTTTTTTTTTGTCGGCCGTGGGGCTTGAACTCTGGGCCTGGGCGCTGTCCCTCAGCTCTTCAGCTCAAGGCGAGCGCTCTACCACTTGAGCTACAGCGCCACTTTCGGTTTTCTGGTGGTTTATTGGAGATAGGAGTCTCACGGTCTCTCCTGCCCGGGCTGGCTTTGAACCGCGATCCTCAGATCTCAGCCTCCTGAGTAGCTAGGATTACAGGCGTGAGCCACCAGCGCCCGGCTGAGTCCGTCATATTTTTAAGACACTCATCAGATATTGGAGTCGTCAACACTCTTAAGAAAGAGCTTTGAATAAGGGAACGTTGACAATGAGCAAGTACAAAAAGCAGTAGAAGCAGTAAAAGATTAATAGGCACTCTTATGAGGGAAGAAAGACAGAAACACATCTTTTCCCAGGGGTTTGCCAGCCTTTTTAAAACCAGGAGTAGGCCTCTTAGAAGCCCTATTCTCCGAGGTAGACTTCGGTGAAGTCCCAAAACTTGGAGATATGTTTCTGTAAAGCCCCATTCTCTGAGGTAGACTTCGGTGAAGTCCCAAAACTCAAGAGATAGGTCTCTGAAGCCCCTATCATGGTCTGATAGATGGTTTCCCATGCTAAGCAGACTCCACTGGAGTCGGCGTGGCAGTTGGGTCCCAGTTACCTGGGGTCACTGGAAAGAAAAAGGAGACCAGTAATGGCTCCTGCCCTGGCAGTGACGGCAGCAGCTGCGTCCTCAGCCTCACCCACCCGGGGTCCTCAGGAAAGCCACTTGCTGAGACCGCAGTCCATTGCATGTCGTCTGCTCACACAGCTGGTGCCCTGGCTGGGGCCTGACCGCATGACACCATGCGCTCATTTCAGGCACGCGGGACTGAACGTGGCTGCCAGGGCGTTGCTAGCATCAGAATTGCTTGGGACAGCTCCCTCCCTGCCATGTGGCTCAGTTGACACTGACGCAGTTTCCCCAGAGGCAGCCCAGTATAGGGTGAGGATCCGAGCTAAGCCAGCTGGACAGGAAGTGCAAAGGCCCAACCTGTTAGCCTGCGTACACAGCCAGAGTTAGCTGGTTCTGCCTGAAGCATCATAGGTGCCAAAGCACAGCCAGACCTTCATGGCCCACTTCTTTTTCCTTTATTTATTTAATTTATTTACTTAACTAGCTCTGGGGCTTGCATCCCAACCCTGAGCATTTTGCTCAAGGCTAGCACTCTACCACTTGAGCTACAGGTCCACTTCAGGCTTTTTGTGGTTAATTGGTGATAAAAGTGTCTCACACTTTCCTGCCTGGCCTGGGTTTGTTGGTGGTGATCCTGGGGCTTGAACTCAGGGCCTGAGCACTGTTCCCGAGCTCCTTTTCTTCAAGGCTAGTGCTCTCCACAGCTCCACTTCCAGTTTTCTAGTGGTTAACTGGAGACCCAGGCTGGCTTCAAATCATGATCCTCAGATTTCAGCCTTCTGAGTTGCTAGGATTACAGGTGTGAGCCACCACCATCTAGCTCACCTTTATCTTTTTGTTGTTGGTGGTGTTGGTTGTGGGGCTTGAACTCTGGGCCTGGGCGCTGTCCCTCAGCTCTTCAGCTCAAGGCTAGCTCTGTACCGCTGCTTGAGCCATCTTGTAAATAACTGGAGGTAAGAGTCTCACGGTCTCTCCTGCCAGGACTGGCTTTGAAGCGTGATCCTCAGATCTCAGCCTCCTGAGTAGCTAGGATTACAGGCGTGAGCCACCAGCGCCCGGCTCATCTTTGTCTTTTAAATGCATACTTTTAGGCTAAAAGGGGCAAGGACTGCCGGTTTTTGGGGTTAAGGGGAAAACTAGTGCCAAGAATTAGGTGCTAAAAAGAACAGACCTTGAGCCGGGCGCTGGTGGCTCATGCCTGTAATCCTAGCTACTCAGGAGGCTGAGATCTGAGGATCGAGGTTCAAAGCCAGCCCGGGCAGGAGAGACCGTGAGACTCCTATCTCCAATAAACCACCAGAAAACCGGAAGTGGCGCTGTAGCTCAAGTGGTAGAGCGCTCACCTTGATCTGAAGAGCTGAGGGACAGTGCCCAGGCCCAGAGTTCAAGCCCCACGGCTGACCAAAGAAAAAAAAAAGAACAGACCTTAACTTACTGGAAAGGGATGTGATTTTGTTTCTGTTGGGACGTCTTCCCTGTAAGGGTCAGAAGAAATGTTCACTACAGACAGCTTAGTAATGAGCCCTTAGGACAAAACAGCACATGGAACAGGTTTATTCCAGGTTTGGGTCAAGGACCCAAAGGTAGCATAAAGTAAGAGTTCCATAAAACATCCAACCTCGGCATCCTGGGTACATCAGTTACTCCTTCAGCTGTCCACTTGAGCGCATGGGTCAGGTCGAGGAGCACAGCCTTTCCCATGACTTCCCAGTGGAACAGCCTTGCAGAACACAAGTGTGGGTCACAGGCTCATTTAAAAGGTTCAATGCAGTGAGCTGAGATGAAGACTAAGACCATTCTCTGAGGGAGCTAAGGCAGACACTGCCTCCCTCAATCCTGCCAGCAAAGGGTTAGTAGGAGAGCTCTCCAGAGGGGAAGCGGCCCCTGCCCATGTGCTCCTTACAGCTGTGGCAGGACGCAGAGTGGAGCCAAGGCAGGAATGCCTTGTGCATACTTACACCCATGAGCTTCTCTTCCAAAATGTCCAATCCTGTCTTCATTGCCTGGGATAGCTGTGGGGGTTTGAGGGCATCTAGGAATAGCATCATTCCCTTCTTTCCTCCACCTTGTCTTCTATTTTTTGTTATTGCGCCGGTACTGGGGCTTGAACTCAGGGCCTGGGTACTGTCCTTATTAGTTTTTTTGCTCAAGGCTGGTTTGTGCTGTACTTAAGTTTTGGTTTTTTGTTGTTACTGTTTGCTGGTTTATTGGAGATAAAGAGTCTCTTGGATTTGTCTGCCTTGGCTGGATTCAAACCAGTATCCTCAGGTCACAGCCTCTTAGGGTTTCAGGCATGAGCCACCAATGCCTGACCACTGTCTTGTTTACTGAACCTCAAGCAACATGAAATAGAGATGGAGACACCTACTTTTTACTTTCTTTTTTTTTGGTCAGTCATGGGGCTTCAACTGGGCCTGGGTGCTATCCCTCAGCTCTTTTTCAGTAAAGGCTAGTGCTCTACCACTTTGAGCAACAGTGCCACTTCCAGTTTTCTGGGGGTTAATTGGACTTTCCTGCCCAGGCTGGCTTTGAACCATGATCCTCAGATGTCAGCCTCCTGAACCACCACCTCCTAGCAGGTGACTTGTCTTTACAGACAAGAGTCTGTAAAGTTAAGAGTCTCATGGCGTTTCCTACGCGGGCTGGCTTTGAACCGTGATTCTCAGATCTCAGTCTCCTGAGTAGCTGGAATTACAGGCGTGAGCCACTGGCACCCAGCTTGGGACTGCTTTGACAGCAGAGACTGGGGACATGACACACACTGGGAATTCCCTAGGTGGTTGAGTAGGGTCCCTGTCCCTTCTACACTGCCTGGCTTCATGCTGAGCATGGTTCTCAAGCGAATCCTGAGAGGAGATGGAAAGGTAGAGACTCAGTGAACAATGAACTTCCAAGAATCTTCAACCTCTGGCTGAAGTTTGAGATGACAACCTGTGGTCAGGACTCTTAGTGAGCAAGACCTACAATGTGGTGGCCAGGCAGATTGGTGGCCTTGGAAGTGGAGGTATGGCTCAAAGGGTAGAGTGCCAGCCTTGAGTGAAAACGCCAGGTGAGAGAGCAAGGCCCTGCGTTCAAGCCCAGTGCGGGGTTGGGGGGGAGGGGGCACCGGCACAGATGGCCTCAGCAGCTTTCAGGCTCAATGCCAGCACAAGTAGCAGCACGGAGAAGACAGGTGTGGGTGGGAGGCCCACTGTACCTAGACACCTGGCACATCTCCTGAGCCTACAGGGGGTCTGAGCTGGGGGCTGGGGTGGACCCTGTCCCTATGGCCCTGAACAGAGGGACTGCCCACAGGTCCTTGTCCGGCGACTTGCCGATGGCACGGAGCTTCGTGGCCGCATAGTGGAGACAGAGGCCTACGTGGGGCCGGAAGATGAAGCAGCCCACTCGAGGGGTGGCCGGCAGACCCCCCGCAACCGCAGCATGTTCATGAAAGCGGGGACTCTCTATGTGTACATCATCTATGGCATGTACTTCTGCATGAATGTCTCCAGCCAAGGTTAGTGGCACTGGACTTGGGGGAGCAAAGGACTGGCACGTGAGGGACCCCCCAGAGGAGGACAAGGGGAGGTAGGCAGGGAGTGCCGCTCCAGGGCCAGGTCACAGTACCAGGTACTCTGGTTGCTTGTTATGGGCCAAGGATATTTCTTTTTTTTTTTTTTTTTGTCGGTTGTGGGGCTTGAACTCTGGGCCTGAGCACTGTCCTTCAGCTCTTCAGCTCAAGGCGAGCGCTCTACCACTTGAGCTACAGCGCCACTTCTGGTTTTCTGGTGGTTTATTGGAGATAGGAGTCTCACGGTCTCTCCTGCCCGGGCTGGCTTTGAACCGCGATCCTCAGATCTCAGCCTCCTGAGTAGCTAGGATTACAGGCGTGAGCCACCAGCGCCCGGCTTAGGCCAAGGATATTTCAAGGGGTCAGGGGCTCCAGAGTGCATTGTTCCCTTAACATTACCACTTGTCTCAGCACAGAACTGAGTGCTGGTGTAAATGCAGAAGGGACTGGTGGTATGGAATGGAGATTAACTTGTGATGAACTGAGCTTACCCCAGAGCTTCGCTAGTCTATTTTGAGGTCACCATCAGTTCTCACCCAGGGACAGTTGTCTTCGGCAGTGTTTGGGGGTCCTGTCATCTAGGAGATAGAGGGTGCTGACAGCCACCCCACAGTGCCCAGGTCAGCTGCCACTGCAGAATTCTGACTCTGGATATCATGAGTGGAGACACAGGTTCAGTGCACCTGTGAGGGCTTACCCACGTGCTTGCAGTTGCAGGGGGAGCCCAGTGAGCACGTAGCTCGGTGCCAGGTACAGGAGACGGCGGGGTCTGAGGCCAAAGCATCCTGCTGAAGGAGCAAAGTCCAGCTGGCCCGTCCCAGCGTTGGTCTGCTGAATGTTCAGCCTGTTGAACCAGATGCTCGGGGATGCCAGCAAGGGGCTCATGGTCTGGCATGTGAACATGTGACCAGATGCTCTAGGAGCGTCCATTTGGC
Source organism: Dipodomys merriami (assembly GCF_024711535.1). Taxonomy (NCBI): domain Eukaryota; kingdom Metazoa; phylum Chordata; class Mammalia; order Rodentia; family Heteromyidae; genus Dipodomys; species Dipodomys merriami. The sequence goes on from NW_027202682.1 coordinate 95,909, forward strand.
TCAGGGAGTATGAGCAGCACACACGGGGGCCAGGAGCTACTTAAGATTTAAGAGCGTGAGCACTGAGGGCTACAGAGGACAGAAGACGGCTTGGTAAGTAAGGATGGAGCTGTTCCATCGAGTTAAGAGAGCGGGGGTAGTGATGAGGTGAAGCTTCCTCTGTGCCCATTCCCAGGTGGCTCAGGAGCAGGGAGGGCAGGGAGACAGAAGGGGCAGGTGCACACAGGGAATCGGGTGGGAAGCTGAGAGCAGCAAGGGCAAAAGCCCAGGAGCTTCATGCTTTGCTTGCATTTGAAAACTGGCCAGCTGAGTGGCATGTACTTAGAAGAACCTATTGTTTGCCAGGTGCAAGCTGGGCTGGAGAACATGGCTTTGTCCACCCTGGACAGGCACTGGGACGAGGTACAACCTTGTAGCCAAGGCCCAAGAGCAGGGACTAACAGGTGACTCCCAGGACCTCGGCAGCCAGAGCCGCACAGGCCAGTGGCAGTGAGTGTCCCAGGAGAGCAGCTGAACTGGAGTCAGGGTTGCTCTGCCAGGGCCCAGGCTGTCACAGTCTTCAGCCAGGAAGCCTGAGGGCCTTTCCAGACACACAGGGCAGGAAGAATTGGGGTGTCTGTCACTGTAAGGCCGCTAGGCCCAAGAGTGTCAGCCCATCATTTCTAGCCCATGAAGTAGTCCAGCCTGATAGAAGGTTGGGCCAGAAGAGACCAAGGAAAATGGGGCCCTAAGGCACCTCCTGCCGCCATGTGTCCTCTCCTCAAGAGTCACAGATAGGGCTCTCCCAGCATGTATTCACTGGCTGCTGCTCTGCTGTGAACCAGTTTGCCCGAGGGGTGTTGAGGGGCGTGGCAGGCGGGGAGCCCCCAGGAACCGGCCAGGGTAACCCTACCCTGAAGAAAGTGAGCAGTCCTTGCTCTCTGGGCACTCACTGTGTGTAAGTCTCTACAGCTAAGTGTTGGTTACACGATGCAATGGTGGAGGTCTTGCTGCCTGCCAGAGGCTCTTAGAGAAGGCTCAGCTGCCTTGTGAATGCAGGTATGGAGAGAAGGGGAGGCAGGTAGAAGACCCATCCTGCTGGGCACCTGTGGCTCATACCTGTAATATCCTAGCTCCTCAGGAGGCTGAGATCTGAGGACTGCAGTTCAAAGCCAGCCTGAGCAGGAATGTCTCTTGAGACTCTCATCTTCAGTTAACCACCAGAAAACCAGAAGTGGCGCTGTGGCTCAGAATGGTAGAGTGCTAGCCTTAGAAAGCTCAGAGAGAGTGTCCAAAATCCTCCTGCCAGGGTGCACCCAGAAGCAGCGAGTGCAGATATACATGCAGAAAGGCCACTGCATGACTCTTGCAGAGCTGGGAGCATGTTGGCGCAGGGAGGTGTGGGGAATCTGATTTTCAAGCTGTGTCTCTGTCCCACAGGAGATGGATCTTGTGTCCTGCTGCGAGCACTAGAGCCCCTAGAAGGACTGGAGTCCATGAGACAGCTTCGCGGCACGCGCCGGAAGGGTGCTGCCGGCCGCCCCATCAAAGACCGGGAGCTCTGCAATGGCCCCTCCAAGCTGTGCCAGGCCCTGGCCATTGACAAGAGCTTTGACCAGCGGGACCTGGCCCAGGATGGGGCTCTGTGGCTGGAGCATGGGTCTCCGCAGCCCAGTGGACCCGCTGTAGTGGCAGCAGCCCGTGTGGGCATTGGTCAGGCAGGGGAGTGGACAAAGAAGCCCCTGCGCTTCTATATCCGGGGCTGCCCTTGGGTCAGTGTGGTGGACAAAGTGGCTGAGCAGGACATACAGGCCAGGACATAGAGCCTGCTCAGACAAGTTTTTTTAATTGTTTAAATGTCAAATAAATATTTGCTTCTAGGGAACGTTTGCCTACATTTCAGATAGGCCCCTGCTGACAGATGAGCCTATCTTCAGCCAGTGCTTGCAGGACAGGACCCCCGGTGTGCACACACACCCAGGTCCAGGGTTCTGTGCTGCCAGTCAGGCTACCCCGCCACAGGCTGACCTTGAGTGACAGGGCTACTCAAGCTCACTTGGGCCAGCCCATGCCCTTGTCCTTCAGATGATCAGGACAGGGAGATAGCTCCGCGAGCCTGCTGGTGGTTTGTGTAATGCCTGTGGTAGTACTAGGCAAGAAAGACTGATGGTGAGATGGGAGAAAGGGAGTGCGTGGTAAACAGAGGTGGTGGTGGCTTTGGGCCACACAGGATCAGCCTGGTGCTCAGACCTAATCTGCTGCCACAGCTGTCCGATGGGCAAAGGTTTCCTCCCATTCTCCAGGGTAGATGGTGAAAAGACAGCAAAGATAGCCAAGGTTAGAAAGGCACAGCCTCTGTGTGTTTGCCCCTCCAATTCAGTGATGCTGAGGTGCCCAAGGACTGGAAAAGTACTGCTAACCCTGACTGGAGCCCACAGCAAGGAAGCAGTCACACCAGGGTCTGGAGGACTTCAGTGAGCACAGCCAGGGATGGCTGTCCATCCAACGCCAGGCCTTAGAGAAGCAGGCTCAGGGTCCCACAATGAGAGAACCACGAATGGAGATGCCAGTTCATGACATACGTGTGCAGCCTCTGCGTGCCCTGCCTGGTCTCAAGTGAGCAGTGCCTGGAAGACAGCAATGACAGGGTCCTCGTGGGTGGTTACCACCAGGACGCTACGGAACTTGTCAAAGAGCATAAGCAACTGGGAGCGCCGTGTGTTCTCGTTGTACATGATCTCTTCCAGGTGGTGGCGGCCTCGGAAGTAGTGAAGGAGCCTGGAGGAGAGAGGGTGGCGTGAGCCTGGCCCACAGGCAGCCCCACGGAGGCCCACCGCCACTGGTGAGGATCAACTCTGAGCAGAGGGGGAGGCATACGCGTGCGCGCACACACACACACACACACACGTGTGTCCCCGTGCCTTGGTAGTGTCCCAGGGATGAGCGGAGAGCCTGAAATGAACCCGTGAGACACTGCTGCTCCCACCAGGGATGGCCCAAGCCAGCGACCTGACAGGCAGGGGGCTGCGAGAGGCTTTTCTGAGCTGCTGTGGCAGGGACCCTGCTCCAGGGGGCTTTCTGTAGCTAAGGCTGGCACAAAATCCTGGACTAGCTGTTTGGAAGAGCTGCAAATAGTCCATAATGCCTGGGGCATAGTCACACTGAAGGCCAACATGCAGCACCCTGACCCTTCCTGGGCAGGGTGAGTTTGACAGACCGTCAGGCCATTAGGCCACCATATGGGCATCCTAAGCCTATAACTGCTCCCAAGCCCCCTGTGGGTGAGAACTCAGAGCTGCTGCCTCTTAGTGACAGATCAACATCCAAGCCTGGATCTCTGCCCCAGGGCGGCACTCAACACACCTCCCCCACCGTGACTGTACATGTACCTATGTCCCCTTCTGCTTTCTCAGGACCCTGGAATTGGGCATACCCCGCCCCGCCCCGTCACCCTCTGCCCCCACCTGGCAAACATGCGGAGGTCCTCAGGGTTCTGGGCTGCGGGCACACTGAGGATGGCTGCCCGTTCATGCTCTGACAGACTGGCCAGCAGGTTCTCCGTCATTCTCTTGTTCAGTGGGGAGTCCCCACTGGGGAGCAGCTCTGCACTGGAGTTGTCCATGCTGGGACTGGTGAGAGTCATGTCATCACTGCTGGCTGGGGGGGAGGGGTACAGGTCAGACAGCAAGGATTCCTGTTATTCTACCTGAACCTTCTGCCTACACCTAGAAACGTGCATCCCTGGGTGTGTGTCCTCCTATGTGGCAGGCCTGGGACCCAAGGAGCTGCCCTCTGTAGCCATGCTGCACGTCCTACACCCAAGGCAGGGTTGGGTTCCTTAGCCTCAGCCAGGTCGATTCAGAAAACAACTAGGGACAGGGACCCTGGCTCAGGTCCAGAGGCACAGCTAGACTTGTGAGGTGGGGGGGGCTGACATCTAACCCAGAGTGATGCTGGGTGGAGCCCAGCACCTCATGGAGAGAAGGGCGGGGTCAGAGGAGCAGAGCACCCTGTGTAGGTAGGTGTCTTGCATACAGCCTGAAGCCCAACACCAGACTTCAGGCCAAGAAACACCCACCAGGCCCTCATCTTCCCCAAGCCAAAGGCCTGGGTCATGGCAACACTGCTGTCTCAGAGAAAGCAGACGGAGAGGGTCTCAACTGTCTGTGATGGTGGTTAGGCTGCTCCTAACTCCAGTCATGCTCTGCAGAAGAGCCGCCGCCTCAGAGCCACGGTGGTACAGGGAGACAGGGACGTGTACACGTGTGGACAGGTAGGTGCCCGTGCCAGGCTTCCTGGCCACCACCCCAGACCTCCCTCACTACTGCACTGGGGCTGAAGGGGACCCTACTTGGGGAGCCGAAGCTCAGGGCATTGGGTGTGCTGAGGCTGCGGCCGCCAACCCTGGCGGGGAAGGGCACGTCCTCCTCTCGCAGACGGGCCTCCTCCTCGCTGGGCGAGGCCATCAGGCAGACGTAGGTGTGCAGCTGGATGAGGAGCCGGCGCTGCAGCATCCACACCACCATCTGGATGAGCTGGGTCTGCGTGAGGAACAGGAGGTGGGGGCTGAGCCAGTTTCCTCACCCCAACACAATTCCCTCCTGGGGACAAGGAAACCGGTGTCCGAGGTAGAACCAGCTGGTGCCAACTCCTAAGCAGGAGGCCCTCACCTTGGCCAAGGAGCCCCGGATGCTGGCTAGCTCTTCAAGGCCACGCCTCAGGACAGGCAGGGCCAGGAAGGCCCCCGGATCCCACCTCCACACACTCCCCCCGCTTCTCCGAGCTGGCCTCCCCTCCAGTCACCCACTATGCTTCCCTCCTGGACCCCAATGCACTCTTGAACAAGCCCAGATACTGCTCGGAAAAAAGCTGCAGGCAGCTGCCCGTGAGCAGAAGATTCTCTCTGGATCTGCCTTCAAATCAGCCCGGACACCCAGGTGGTTTCAGAAGAAAACTAGGGACAGGGACCTCCTGCCCTCCCTCCCAGAGGCATGCAGGGGGCTGACATCTAACCCAGCTCCTCACGGTTGGTCGGAGGGCACCAATGGTCTCACCTCAGGTCTAGGAGGGACCGCTGCCCAGTCACTGCCCAGAAGGAAGTGGGGTTGAGGCTGCATATACTAACCCTGGCCAAACCCAAGACAACCAGAGGGTGACAAACTACGTGTAACATGGAACACACAACATAACGCTGCCTGTGGGATTTAGGGGGAGGGGAGCAGAAAGACAGGGTGAATAACTTCTAAATGTATTGCATCTGTGTGTGAAGAAAGCAATAAGGAGTCTCAATGAAACTGTGAATAGGGGGTTGGAAGACAGAAAGCCAGGGAGATGGTTCTGAGCAAAATACAACATATGCATGGCTGAACTACATAGTAAAAACCCTTGGCACAACTATACACACTTAACAGAAGAGCAAAACAGATTCTCTTGAACGGAGGTACCAGTGGAGGGGAAGGGAAACGGTGAATGGTAGATACAGTTGCAGTAGTTTATTTGCTTCTATGAAAACAAAGCAAGGAAATATGCCAGAACTGTTTTAAAAAGAAGGGGGAAGGGTAAGGGAGATTAGGGAATGAGTGTGATCAGAATACATAGATATTTGTGTGTGTGCAAATATCACAATGAAGTCCCTTTTGTGTAACTAATATATGCTAATAAAGGAGAGAAGGAAAGGACAAAGGGAAAGGAAGGAAAGAAGGAGGCAAGGAAGGGACGAAGGGAAAGGAAGGTAAGAGGGAGAAGGGAAGGAAGGGAGGCAGGCCCAGGAGCTTTGTAAGCACGGCACAGCACGTCATCCCCCGGAGCTGGTAGGACCAACGCCAGGGCGTCCAAGCCCCCAGCAAGATCTAAGGAACTGCTCGCGCATGGCCTGGACTGCTCACCCCACATGAACCAGACAACTGGGCAGTCTGTGCTGGGACAGGAGCACCGCTGGCCCCTCCCGAGAGCCGCAGGGAGCTGGAGACAGAGCGGATGCAGAGTGTGGCCTTTATCCAGCTGGTACCACCTGGCACTGCGCCCAGAAATGAAAAGCTCTGTCATACTCAGGGTCTAAATTAACTGAAAAACCAGGATCTTTTTCTCATTCACAGTTTGAGAAGAAAAGGGTTTAATTAATTTTAAGTACTCAGTTCAGGAGATCTGGCATACGTTGTTTTTTGAGAACAAGGCTGTGAAAACAGCCAGTTTGCCCCAGCCCTTGTCAAAACTACCTGGCCCTGGCCCTGCCCCTGGTCCGGCAGTCAGTGGAAGGGAGGGGCAGGTTCCTCTCACCAAGGAAGAGGCTGTACAATAGAACCTTAAAGCACACAGGGAAGCCACCCACAGAGCTCATTCTCCCCCTCTCTACCTCCTGCCACACTGGGCAGGGGTAGTCCCAGGAAGGTCCACTGAAAAGTCCTTTTGGATAAGGAGATTCTGGGCCCTGAGGCCAAGCTCCAAGGAGCCAGGAGACTGGCGCCAAGCTCTCCTGGGAGGTAGGGTCCAGGCTCAGACGAAGAAGCTACCATCGCACCCTCCATCTGTGGGAAAGCAGCACGGGCCAGGAGAGGCCAGCATGCTCTGGGCAAGGCTAAGCAGTTCTATTTTTTTTTTTTTTTTTTTGGTTAGTCGTGGGGCCTGAACTCTGGGCCTGGGCGCTGTCCCTCAGCTCTTCAGCTCAAGGCGAGTGCTCTACCACTTGAGCCACAGCACCACTTCCGATTTTCTGGTGGTTTATTGGAGATCAGAATCTCACAGACTTTCCTACCCAGGCTGGCTTTGAGCCGAGATCCTAAGATCTCAGCCTCCTGAGTGGCTAGAATGGCAGGTGTGAGCCACCGGCGCCCAGCCTCAGTTCCACCTTTAAGGGGACTACACAGACTGGTCACGAGCGGAATGTGTGCAGGCAGCCACCTGACAGCTGGCTTTCGGGTCACGCAGATGCACAGAGCGCTGCCAGCCCCAGGCGGGAGGGGTGGCAGTGTGAAAGGCCTCTTGGACAGGACAGTCAGGAGGTGGTACCTGAGCTCACAGGCTGCAGACCGACTCCCGAGGTTTCTGTCACTCACCTCCTGTACTGGCGGGGCCAGAGGACTCCTGAACTCCGACAAGGAGACTGGCAAGGAAAACTTGGCCAGAACAGATGGCAGGTCATGGGATGGAAACTGGTGGGAGAACTGCTCAGCCAGTGGTGAGTACCTGGGACAAGAACACAGCAGTGGGCAGCTGACCCCTGGCTGCTCTCAACACAGGCTCCCAGGGGGCTGCAGAGAATCACGGGATGGTGGGCAGGCCGGGACGGTCAGACGAGGACAGGATGCAGCGAGGGATCCTGGCAGGCCTCTGCTAGGCAGAGCAAGACCCTGCCTTTTCACCAGCCACCCAGTCCCTCTCATCTCAGCCAGGAAAGGGGATCCTGACAAGTAACAGTGTAGCATTGAGCCAGTCTGGAATCCAGATGTGGGCATGTCCAAGGCTGGGCATTAAGGTGAAATCGAGAGCCCAGCCTCAGGGCTCTAGGGCTTTGGGTACAGGACCATACAGGGGTACCGCCCTGCCAAGTCCATCCCTTCCTACCCTCAACTACAGGCTCTGGAAGCCAGTGATACTCACAGACAAACGCTGGCATTGGGAGACAGGACATAGACGTTGTTCTCGCACAGTGGGTAGATGATGACAGCCTTGCCCCAGTACACCAGGTGAGCTGCAAGCTGGAAGACCTACAGGCAAAGGGAAGCCGAGAAGACCAGACCTTGCTGGGTGTCATGGCCCAGGCCTGTCATCCTAGCTACTCAGGAAGCTGAGATCTGAGGATCGCGGTTCAAAGCCAGACCATGGCAGGAAAGTCCTTGAGACTCTTATCTCCAATGAGCCACCAGAAAACTGGAAGTGGCACTGTGGCTTAAGTGGTAAAGCGATCGCCTTGAGCTGAAGAACTGAGGAACAGTGCACAGGCCCAGAGTTCAAGCCCCATAACCGACAAAAAAAAAAAAAAAAATCTCACTTGTGGGACTATGAAGGTGGCTCAGTGGTAGAGTGCTTGCCTTGCATGAATGAGGCCCTGGGTTCAATTCCTTGGCACCGCAGAAGCAGAAAAAGGTGGAAGTGAGGCTGTGGCTCAAGTGGTAGAGGACTTAAGCTGAAGAGGGACAGCGCCCAGGCCGAGTTCAGGCCCCATGACTGACCAAACTAAGAAAAGAATCTCACCTTCTTGCCCAGGCTGGCTTCAAACCATAATCCTCAGATCTCAGCCTCCTGAGATCTGGCGCCCATCAAAACTTGTAACAACAACTCTTTGCTACTCTCTGGATTAAAATGGACACGAGAGCCGGGCGGTGGTGGCTCACGCCTGTAATCCTAGCTGAGATCTGAGGATCGCGGTTCAAAGCCAACCCGGGCAGGAGAGACCATGAGACTCCTATCTCCAATAAACCACCAGAAAACCGGAAGTGGCGCTGTAGCTCAAGTGGTAGAGCGCTCGCCTTGAGCTGAAGAGCTGAGGGACAGTGCCCAGGCCCAGAGTTCAAGCCCCACGACCGACAAAAAAATAAAAATAAAATAAAATAAAATGGACACGAGTAACTTTAAGTCATTCTGTGGCATGCGTAACTGATACAGACGTTTCCCAGAAGGCCAGGACCACCAGGGCTCCCCACAGGGACACTGAGCAAAGCAGCAGTCCCAGAGGCTGGCAAGATGAGCTAGCAAGGCTGGGCCCCAGGGACTTCCACACAGCCATCCCAGTACCAACCCTGACTGCACAGAGCTCAGCAGGGGGCGGTATGAAAGGAAACAATAAGCCGGGCGCCGGTGGCTCACGCCTGTCATCCTAGCTACACAGGAGGCTGAGATCTAAGAATCATGGTTCAAAGCCAGCCCAGGCAGGAAAGTCCGTGAGACTCTTATCTCCAATAAACCACTAGAAAACCGGAAGTGGTGCAATGGCTCAAGCAGTAGAGCGCTTGCCTGGAGCTCAAGAGCTGAGGGACAGCGCCCAGGCCCAGAGTTCAAGGCATCACGACCAGACAAAAAATAAATAAAAAATAAACAGCCCTCCCCACCCCCAGGCAAGGCCAAGACCGAGAAGTGAAGGAGACATCAAAGGACATCAACGCTTTGTCCAAAGAGACTTTACAGTCACTCACCCAGCACAGACCCATCAGACAGTCTCGCAGTATAAAAAGTGGCCAGCTCCTTTCTAGTGTTGGCACAGGATGTGAATACGCTCACGGCTGCCTCCCCCATGGCCTCCCCATGAGAACAAGGCCACTCCCACTCCGCAGGTGTGCTGGAGCAGCAAGTCCGGGACGGCCCTGTCTGGAGGACACGGAGCAGGCAGGACAGGCTCTGCTCACAGGATCCTGGCCAGCCCAGCAGCCAGGCTGGAACACAAAGGCAGAATCTGCCAACTGCTCTCAAAGGGAAGAGGCTCTTCATCTTCCTATTGTTTTGGTGCGAGTGCTGGGCTCCACCTCAGGCCCTATACTCTCACTCTCAAGGCTGGAGCCACATCTCCAGTTCTGGCTTTTTTTGCTGGTTAATCTGAGATAATCTGGGTGCTTTTCTGCTCAGGCTGGCTTTGAATCTTGAGTTGAGTCTCAGATCTCAGCCTCCTGAGTAGCCAGGATTACAAGCCTGAGCCACCAGCGCCCAGCAGGGAACACCTATTCTGAAAGAAGGAATTTAAAAACAGCTTGCGAGTCTGCCAGGCACAGACCATGGTCATGCCACCCCTTCCCAGACCCACACCCCTTTCTCAGACCCACACAGCACCAAGAAACCGCCAGAAGGGGACAAGCAGGCCTGCACCATGCTGTGGCCTCATTCGAGTCCCAGGGTGGGTCTGCTGCCCCCTGGTGGCTGTCTGGTGGGTCTGGCCACCCACAGGCTCTGGCTCACAGCCGCGGCACAGATGACCCCAGAGCAACCCAACCCCTGATGGAGCTTCTTTGCGTCCCCTCTCCCCCTTCACTAAGCAAGAAGCAGGCATTTACACAGCCAGCCGAAGCCAGGCTATGAACACACAGCGTAGTGCCGTGCTCAGGCTGAGGCAAGTGGACTTTACCCGCCACGTGCTTGGCCACGAGCTACTTGTGAGGCTCCCTGAGCTATGGATGACCTGTGGGAGTCAGCTATGATACCCTAAGTGCCCTGCACTCCCGACCCGCCCCACCCAGCCTGGGGATCGCTCCTCCAGGCTCAGCGTGGAAGCAACCCTCTCCTTTATCCCACAGCGTGCCTAACCTCTCCTCAGCAGAGGAGTGAGCTCCCGTGGGAGCCACGCTCATTCACTACAGTCCATGCAGAAGCTCTCAGCCAGACAGGGGCCCTGGGCATGCCACAGGGCATGCCCGATACCTCCCGACTTCACCCCGAGGCCTACCTGCAGCAAGGCCAGGTCGGCATCCTGTGAGAGCTGCTGCAGGTTCTTCACGGGGGACGTGGTCTTGATCACACGTACCAGTGCCGGGGAGCAGTCAACAGGGAGCTCGGCCAGCAGGGACTTCTCATCACTGAGGAGCAGCAGGGCATGGTACGGGCTGAGAAACAGAGTTAAGTAATGGTGTGTGAGGCTGAGGGAGGAATCAGAGAGGCGCCTTGAGAACTGCAGAGGCCGTTTGGGGAGTGAGTACCAGCAGGAGCAGGGATGAATACGAACAAATATGAGGCAGATGCTGGTGGCTCACACCTGGCCTCCTAGCTGTACAGGAGCTAAGATCTGAGGATCTGGATTCCAAGCAGCCCTGGGCAGGCAAGTTCATGAGACCTTTATCTCCAATTAGCCACCAGAAGATGGCGCTGTGGTTCAAGTGGTAGAAAACTAGCCTTGAATGAAAAAGCTCAGGGACAGTGCCCTGGCCCTGAGTGCAAGCCCCAGGACCAACAAAAAGGAGAGGGGGGAAAAAAAAAAAAAAAAAAAAAAAAAAAAAAAATATATATATATATATATATATATATATATATATATATAGTCAGAGTAGTTTATTTTCATGTATGAAAGTGGAACAGTAAGAACTGTTTATATTGTTTTAAGAAGGAAAGAATTGTTTTAAGATAAAGAAGTAGGCAGTGCCAATGGCTTACATCTGTAATCCTAGCTACTCAGAAGGCTGAGATCTGAGGACTGAGGTTCAAAGCCAGACTAATCAGGTAAGTATGTGAGATTCGTTATCTCCCACTAACCAGAAGAAAGGAAAAAGCCAAGCTGGGCACCAGTAACTTACACCTGTCATCCTAGCTACTCAGGAGGCTGAGATCTAAGGATCATGGTTCAAAGCCAGCCCGGGCAGGAAAATCCTCAAGACTTTTTTTTTTTTTTGTCAGTCGTGGGGCTGGAACTCTGGGCTTCGGCACTGTCCTTGCACTCTTTAGCTCAAGACGAGCGCTCTACCGCTTGAGCCACAGCGCCACTTCTGGTTTTCTAGTGGTTTATTGGAGGTAAGAATCTCACGGACTTTCCTGCCTGGGCTGGCTTTGAACTGTGATCCTCAGATCTCAGCCTCCTGAGAAGTTAGGATTACAGGCGTGAGCCACTGATGCCTGGCTTCTGTGAGACTCTTATCTCCTCTAAACCACCAGAAAACCAGAAGTGGTGCTGTGGCTCAACTGGTAGAGTGCTCGCCTTGAAGAACTGAGGGACAGCGCCCAGGCCCAGAGTTCAAGCCCATAACCAAAAAAAAAAAAAAAGTGGAGCTGTGGCTCAAGTGGTAGAGCTATCCCTGAGTGTAAAGGTTAAGGGACAGTGTCGAAGCCCTAAGTTCAAGCTCCAATACCAGCATGTGCCCATGCACACAAACACACACACACAGATAAAGGAGAGGAATAGAGGTAAGTGTGAGCTGGACAAACTATATGTACATACGCAATATCACAATGAAATCCTCCTTGTACAACTCATATGTACTAATTTTGTTGATGTTGTTGTTGGGGCTTTAACTCAGGGCCTGGATGCTGTCCCTGAGTTTTGCTCAAGGTTACTGCTCTACCACTTTGAGCCAGAGTGTCATTTCCTTTTCTTCTGTTGGTTAATTGGAGCTCAGTCTCACAAACTTTCCTGCCTGGGCTGGCTTTGGACTACGATCCTCAGATCTCAGCCTCCTAAGTAGCTAGGATTACAGGCGTGAGCCATCAGCACCTGTCTACTACTTTTTTAAAAGAAAATTTACAAGAATTACTGTTATTCCCAAGGAAAAGAAATTAGAACAAAACACAAGAGGAAGAACTGAATACCTCACCAATTCCACATCCTACCCCTGGGATCAACTAGTATGTTTGCTAATTGCAGAAGAGTGAATTTCCTCCTGAGGTAATGGTCCCAAACCCAGGAAGAGCAAAATCCCCTACACAAACTGAGAACAGAACGACATAAACAGATACGCTGAGCAGGGAGAATGGGAGAAAAAGCATCTGACCTGGAGAGGTAATTGTGGGGGTGGGGAGGAAACTGTCAGTGCTTTGTTTTCTGTGATTTCCAAATGTTCTAGAATGTGCCAGGATCTCATTTCTTTCTTTTTCCTTTAGATATTGGGAATGGAACCAGAGTCTCATGCCTGCTAGTCGAGTGCTCCATCCTTGAGCTACAACCCGGGCTCCAGGCACGCACGCGTGTGCGTGCGTGTGTGTGTGTGTGTGTGTGTGTGTGTGTGTGTGTGTGTGCACGCATGCAAGAGACTCAAATCTCCAATTAACCACCAAGACAGCTGGAAAGGCACCTGTAACTCAAGTGGTAGAGCACTAGCCTTGAGCAAAAAAAAGGTCAGGGACAGTGCCCAGGATGGGTATTAAAAAAAAGTAATAATAATAATTTCTTTTTTTTTTTTTTTGTCGGTTATGGGGCATGAACTCTGGACCTGGGCACTGTCCCTGAGTCTCTTTGTGCTCAAGGCTAGAGCTCTGCCACTTAAGCCACAGCACAACTTCCAGTTTTCTGGTAGTTAATTTGAAATAAGAGTCTCATGGGCTCTCCTGCCTGTGCTGGCTCTGCACTGCGATCCTCAGATCTCAGCCTCCTGGGTAGGTAAGATTACAGGCGTGAGCCGCTGGCACCCCAGCGCTCTCTCTCGCCTCTCCCTCCCCCCCCTCTTTTGTGGGGCTTGAACTCAGGGCCTGGGCGCTGTCCCTGAACTCCTTTGCTCAAGGCTAGCGCTCTACCACTTTGAGCCACAGTGCTACTTCCTGTGATATAGTCTGACTTACTGGAGCTCTGGGTTTTCAGCACACTATGCCACACAGCCTCCTGAGTGGCCCAGCCCAGCATGGGGAACAGACCTTGGCAGGGAGCGGCCTCACCCAGCAAAGCAGTCTGGAAGGACCCAGGAGAAACCGAGGACAGATCATTTCTGGACAGAACCAGATACAAAAATCGTGCTTTTGGGGCTGGGAAGGCGGCTCAGTGGTAGAGTGCTTGCCTTGCATGCCTGAGGCCCTGGGTTCGAGTCCTCAGCACCACGTAAGAAAAAAGAAAAAAGCTGGAAGTGACGCTGTGGCTCAAGCGGTAGAGCGCTAGCCTTGAGCTAAAGAGCTGAGGGACAGCGCCCAGGCCCAGAGTTCAGGCCCCACGACCAGACCCCCCCAAAAAACAAAAAACAAAAAAAAAGTGCTTTTATTAACAGTGGAGCACTTCCTGACAATTGTTTGCATTAAGAAGAGAAGAACTGTGGGATAGAAGAAGCTGTGGAGTCTTGAGAAGAAGGCAGAAGGAGGGTTTCTTACCGGATGGCTTTCAGGCTCCGCTCGATGGCCTCGGGGGGAATCAGGCTGGAGGCTGTGTAGTGGATCTTGTGCGGCAAGCAGAAACTCACCTCCAGCCAGCTGTTGATGTGGAGCCGCACCACACCGGACGTGCACAGGCTGGTGGAGAGTGGACACCATTACTGCAGGAGACTTCTACGCATTCACATGGACTCTTTCTAAACACGCACACATCACTATACTGGCTCAAGGGCATTGCCTAGTACAGTGTTCTAGGAACGGAGGGCGTTGCAGGCCACGTCAGGGCAAGAAAGCATGTTTTCAAATCTCAGAATAGTGAAGATACGAAAACACGCAAAGAATACATACATACAAATTAATTTCTGGAGAGCCTTGGGATTGCAGTCCAACATGTCTGTCACAGCTCTAGGAGAGCCCCTATATCTCTCCTACAGACTTAAAGCAGCACAGGCATTTAATTCAGCAGCGGCTGCCTTCCTGGGGCCCTGGCAGACACAGGGCACCTTGTGAAGGGTCTTCAGCCTACCCTGCACTGAAGTAGGCAGCCAGGCACGATAGGGTCTGTTACCAAAGAGAGAACAGGTAAGGGCAAGGGGGGCTGTCAAATCCCCTAGAATGTTATAACTGTATGAAACAAACAAGCAAACAATAAAAGCGAGCTGGGCATTAATGGCTCATGCCTATAACATTAACTATTTAGGAGGCAGAAATCTGAGGATCATGGTTCCGAGCCCATCTAGTAAGAAAAGTCCCATGACGGGCTGGGAAGGTGGCTCAGTGGTAGAGCGCTTGCCTTGCATGCCTGAGGCCATGGGTTCGATTCCTCAGCACCACATAAGCAAAAAGAAAAAAGCCAGAAGTGGCTCTGTGGCTCAAGTGGTAGAGCGCTAGCCTTGAGCTAAAGAGCTGAGGGACAGCGCCCAGGCCCAGAGTTCAGGCCCCACAACCGGACCAAAAAAAAAAAAAAAAAAAAAAAAGTCCCATGAAACTCTTTATCTCCAATTTTAACCCACGAGTAAAAAAGCTGGCAGTGGAGGTATGACTCAAGTGGGAGAGCAGCTAAATTGAGTGAAAAAGCCAAGAAAGAATGGAAGGACCCGAGTTCAAGCACGAGTACCAGCACCAGAAAAGAGGAAAAAACAAGACACAAAGTGCCCGCCGCCACCCACCCCTCCATGTGCTAGCTGCGCATCTGGTGCCAGGCCTGTGGACACCAAGCCGTGGATACAGAAGCAGCTGGCGAACCAGCCCCAAGACTCCACTGCCACGGAGAGAGCCTCTGGTTCCCTGTTCTCTCAGTGAGGCCAACTCAGGTCTTTTGGACTCCAGACTACGTTCAGGCCCCACCTGGCTCCTCACTTCTTCCGCATTCCAGGCCAGACAATGAGTAGACCCTGTAGGCTGTACCAGCGGGCATGCACACAAGGTAGACCTCCCCAGGACCAGCCGGAGCTGAGCTGGGCGCTGACGCCTGGCAACCTCAGGGTCTACTCTCCTCGCAGCCCAGGGCTCCCACCTGGGCTGCCCATTCAAGGCTCTGCCCTACAGGACCTGTCCATGCCTCCCCATCTCACTTCCAGCCCCATCCTCAGGTACCCGAGGGTCCCTTCATTCCTCAGCCTCAACTCAAGCACCACATCCCAACACCTGACTCCTGCCCAACACTGGCCACAACGGGCTCATCAGAAACAGACCTGCAGGCTTCCTTGGTCAAACACCAGGCACGTGGTGGCTCTGAGAAGTGTTACAAATGGAGGAGAGGGCTCTAAGAACTGTGCTAGGCACTATGGGCACACTCTCGCCCAGGAAACCCCTTCCTTGACCACAGTTCCATACTGGACATGTGTCCCTGCAGGCTGCTCCCAGGGGAACCGCAGCCAGGAGGAAGGAGCTGTGTGGAGGTCCATGGGAGAAAGAGTTGCCTCCCCAGTGGTGCCCACTAAAGTGAGTTCTCTTGGATCTCTTCCTTTCTCTTGTGTGTGTGTGGGTGGGTGCTGGCTTAGGGGCTTGAACTCAGGGTGTGTCACGCTCCTTTAGCTTTTTTGCACTTGGGACTCTACCACCTGATCTATGCCTTCGGTCTAGCATGTCTCGGGTTAGCTGGAGATGGAATCTCACAGACCTTTCTGTCTGGGCTTTCTGGCTGAGATCCCCAGATCTCAGGCTCTCCTAGGTAGCTACGATTGACTACAGGAATGAGCCACTGGCATTTAGCTGGAGATAATTCCTACAGCCTCTTCCCTGAAGCTCCCTAAACACCAGCTCTGAGTTACTCTCAGGCAGGAACAAGAGACGGGGAAAGGAAATATGCAAAGAGGATGTAACACATCTGTGCCCCTCCAAACAACCCTGTTACCTTTTCCTCAGAGATATCTAGAAAATCCATGCCTGCCACTCCCCGAGACTCAGAACTGCTGAGGAAAAGGGCCATGAGTAGGGCTGGCAGGTGAAGGGTGTTCCCAAGAAACACACGAGATAGTTCAGTGAGTATCAAGATTTTGGAACAAACACTTCTTGTAGATGCTAAGTATGACTGAGAAAACAAGAGACCCACAGAGCTTTACCCTCTGTAGCCAAGATGTTTATGGCAGAAAGCTCCCATCAAACCCTGAGAAACTGCCTGACCTCCCAGGAGTCAACGATCCCATCATGAGAGATCTGCCCCAGGCACCGAGGTCCCCTGCTCCCTTGACAGCACCCACACACAGATGGGAAGGGGAGGGAAGGAGGCCTCAGACTGCGGCAGCAATCTCTGTGAAAACAATGAACTCCACATAACTTTCCACATGGTCAGAAGTTAAGCCAGGAGCCACACTCAAATCTGTCAAGAGGAAGGGAAAAGTAAGGTTTGTCCTTGTTTTCTCAGAGTTTATGCCCTGAAATTTTTCCCGTTAAGCTTCTGCCTTTATTTATTAACAGGGTGCTTCATTGTTTGGTCTGAAAAAGCTCTGCAGGGCCATTAGAAATGACAAAATAATGGCATTTGCAGGGAAATGGATGGAGCTAGAAGGAATCATGTTGAGCAAGGTAAGCCAAGAACGAAGAGACAAACAGTACATGGTCTCCCTGATAAGTGGATGCTAAATCCAAAATGTTAGGTGATATGACAAAACTAACAGGACTTAAGAAACAAAGAACTCCCACTCATCTGGTTGAACCACTACCAAATATCCCCATGCTGCTGATCACATATATGGTATATAACATGTGAACACCGTTATATATTACAGACTGTGATAGACAATTTGCTCTAGGAAAGCTAGAATGAACTTGTGACTTTAAATGAGCATCATTATTCCACAATACTGTGAATTTCCGGAAATTATGTAATCACTTAATCACAATCAAAAAAAGAAAAAAAAGAACCTCGGGGAAGGGAGGGAGGGAGGGGATGGTAGGGGGAAAACAATGGAAGGGGTAACAATGTTCAAGAGGAAGTGTACTCATTACCTCACTCATGTAACTGTAACCCTCTGTATAGTATCTTTACAATAAAAAAAAATTTTTAAAAAAGCTCTGCAGGAATCCTGGCCCCCAGGCTTATCCAACACTTGCACAGCCAGAGAAGCCCAACCCAACCTGCAGCAGCAGATAGACGCTTCTGCCAGAACCCTGCGTCCTGATAGGATGACTGGGCACGGACGGCAGGGGTTCAACCCCCCACACCAGACAGCTGCCGCACAAGCTTATCCCACGCTCCACACGTCAGCCTCCAGCCTTCTCCTAACAACATGGCTCACCTGACTGCAAAGTCGAGTTTTGGCCTTAGCTCTGGTCATTGCTCTTCCTACCACCTGTGTTAGGCAGGAGCCGGCCTGCGCAGGACAGACCTGTCCTGCAGGTCATGTGTCCTCTGCACCCCCATCCCTCTGCCCTGCTCTCCTCCGAGCCAGGCTGTCTAAGAGGAAGGGGTAGGACCAAAAGATCTATATCAAAACTTCAAACAAAACTTGTTTTGAGACAAGTTCTTGCTATATAGCCCAGACTGGTCTCAACTCACAATCTCCTAGTGCTAAAATCACAGGCATACACTGCCACAAACAAAACTTTACCCGCAGGTGTTTTTTTGTTGTTTTTTCCTTTTTTTAAAATTGTGAAAATAACATACAGACACCTTCCTGTACACTGACAATGTACAGCAGAGAGGGAAATAAAGGAAGCAACCCCATTCACAATAACCCTCCCAAAAATAAAATATTTAGGAATTAATCTAACCAAAGATGTAAAAGAACTATTTAACGAAAACTATAAAAACTTAAGAAAAGAAATTACAGAAGACACCAAGAAATGGAAAGACCTTCCATGCTCTTGGATAGGCAGACAATATACTGAAAATGGCAATACTGCCAAAATTAACATACAAATTCAATGCAAATCGCAATGACGTACATTTCTGAAATACAGAAAACAGTCCAAAAATTCATATGGAACAACGAAAGACCTAGAATAGCCAAAACAATTCTAGGCAAAAAAGACAACACAGGAGGGATCTCGAAGCTGGACTTCAAACTCTACGATAGAGCCATAATAACAAAGACAGCATAATACTGACACAAAAACAGACCCGAAGACCAATGGAATAGAATAGAAGACCCAGAAATAAAACCACATGCCTACAGTCAGCTGATATTTGACAAAGGAGCCAAAGACATACAGGGGAAGAAACACAGCCTCTTCAACTACTGGTGCTGGGAAAACTGGGAGGCCACATGCAGAAAACTAAAAGTGGACCCCATGCCGGAGGCCAGTGGTTCACGCCTGTAATCCTAGCTACTCAGGAAGCTGAGATTTTAGGATCACAGTTCAAAGCCAGCCCAGGCAGGAAAGTCTATGAGACTCTTATCTCCAATAAACCACAAGAAAACCGGAAGTGGCGCTGTGGCTCAAGCGGTAGAGTGCTCATCTTGAGCTGAAGAGCCCAGGGACAGCGCCCAGGCCCAGAGTTCAAGCCCCATGACCAACAACAACAACAAAAAAAAGTGGACCCCAGCCTATCACCATGTACCAACATCAACTCAAAATGAATTAAAGACCTTAACATCAAACCTGAAATCTCTGAAACTACTGCAGGACAGAGTAGGAGAGACACTTGAACTTATAGGCACAGGCAGGAACTTCCTGAACAGAGTCCCAGGATCACAACAAATTGGAGAGAGACTCGACAAATGGGTCTACCTTAAAATAAAAAGTTTCTAGCCGGGCGCCAGTGGCTCATGCCTGTTATCCTAGCTACTAAGGAGGCTGAGATCTGAGGATCATGATTCAAAGCCAGCCTGGGCAGAAAAGTCCGTGAGACTCTTATCTCCAATAAACCACTAGAAAACCATTAGTGGTGCTGTGGCTCAAGCGGTAGAGCGCTTGCCTTGAGCTGAAGAGCACAGGGACAGTACCCAAGCCCAGAGTTCAGGCTCCACGACTGACAAAAAAAAAAAGTTTCTGCACAGCTAAAGCTATAGCAACCAAGCTATAACAACCAACTAAGCGGGAAAAAATATTTACCAGCAATATATCAGACAAGGGATTAATAATCCAGTATATACAGGGAACTCAAGAAAATAATCCCTCCCAAACCTAACTAACCAATTACTAAATGTGTTTTCTGCCAGTTTGGGGGCTTGAACTCAGGGCCTGGGTGTTGTCCTTGAGCTTCTTTTGCTTAAGGTTAGCATTCTACCACTTGAGCCAAAGTACTACTTCCAGCCTTTTCTGTGTATGTGGTACTAAGGAATCGAACCCAGGGCTTCATGCATGCTACATGGCTACACTGAGCCACCTTCCCAGCCTTCTACTCAGCTTTTGATAAAAGTAACAAATTCAAAAGGATTCCTTTGGAATCTCCCTCTCTAATCTCCAATCTCACTAAGCGTCACTGCTTCTGTTTTTTGTTTTTTGTTTTTTTTTTGGGTCCGGTCGTGGGGCCTGAACTCTGGGCCTGGGCGTTGTCCCTCAGCTCTTCAGCTCAAGGCTAGCGCTCTACCACTTGAGCCACAGCGCCACTTCCGGATTTTTTTCTTTTTGCTTATGTGGTGCTGGGGAATCGAACCCAGGGCCTCATGCATGCAAGGCAAGCACTCTACCACTGAGCCACTTCCCCAGCCCCACTGCTTCTGTTCTTGTGTTGATTGTGAGGCTTGAATTCAAGGCCTAGATGCTGTCCCTAGAACCATGGACTTTCCTGCCTGAGCTAGCTTCAAACCGTGATGCTCAGATCTCAGCCTCCTGAGTAGCTAGGGTGACAGGCAGGAGCCACCAGCGCCCAGCAAAGAGAGGATACTGGAACAACAAGAAAAGCATCGGTCAGTTAAAAAAAAAAAAGGGGGGGGGGAGCACACACCTGTCATCCTAGCTACTCAGGAGGCTGAGATCTGAGGATCTCGGTTCAAAGCCAGCCCGGGCAGGAAACCCCATGAAACTCTTAGCTCCAATAAACCACCAGAAAACTGGAAGTGGCGCTGTGGCTCAAGAGGTAGAGCACTAGCCTTGAGCTGAAGAGCTGAGGGACAGCGCCCAGACCCAGAGTTCAAGCCCCATGACTGACAAAAAAAGAAAAAATACTTTCAGGCTCTCAAACAACTTAAGGTTCATTTTTCTTTTTTAAGAAAAGTCTGGGGCTGGCTTGTGGCTCAAGTGGTACTGTTTGCCTAGCAAGCAGAAGACCCTGAGTTCAAACCCAAGTGCTGGAAGGGGGAGGGGAGGTCTGGAGATGCTAGAGGTGGAAACTATCATGTGAAAAATGTATTCCAAGGTCACTTCTCTTTAGAAGGACCACATAGCTGTTCCTCCCTGTCTGGTCTGTTCTCACCCCAATCACCACACTACTCAGCAGAGACACACTGCAGCAGTGCCCAGCATAAGGGACTGGACCAGGAACAAGAGGCTCAATGAGCACGTCCATTTGCCTTACCTGTCATAAGCTTCCTTGAGGTCCCTGGCCAGCTTGCACTTGGGCAGGATGTGATGGAACGGAGACTGAGGCCCTTCATCTCCTGCAAGAGTCACAACAGAGAAGGACATGAGAGCTTCCAAAGCAAGGAAACACACGTAGGCCCCAATAGAAACTATCCTTAAATCCAGTCCAATTCCAAAAAGGTTTGAATGACTTTAATCCAAACAATAGGAAACTCTCATTTCTTTTACAAAATATGTGCATCCCTGTGAATTAAAATCAGACTTAAGCTGATTTGTTTGACCACCTATACATGGCCCTACAACCTCACAGACAGGAATAGGCAATTTCACCGGTCACTCTAGACAAACTGTCTGAGACTCCATCTTCTGTCCTAGTGATCAAGTATTTCCAGGCTACACCTCAATCTTCCTCCTATGTGTATGTGAACGTACTGTTTTTCCAGTACTGGGACTTAAACTTGGAGCCTCATACTCTTGGCCCTTTCTACTGACTGGCACTCTACCACTTGAGCTATACCTTCACTTGCAGCTTTCAGCTGGTTAATTGGAAACAAGAGTCTCCCAGGCTGGTACTGAACCACAGCTTTCCAATCTCAGCCTCCTGAGTAGCTAGGATTACAAGTATGAGCCACTAGTGCCAAGATAATGCAATTCATTTTTAAGATGGCAATATTGGCCTAGCACTGGTGGTGGCTCAAACCTGTTCAAAGCCAGCTGGGAAAAAAAAAAGTTCATGAGACTCTTGTCTCCAGTTAAGTACCAAAAAAGCTGGAAGCAGGGCTGTTCCTCAAGTGGTGGAGTGATAGTTCAGGGACCTGCACACACAGAGAAAGATCGAAATGCTGTATTAATCCTTCTCCATCAATCTCTAACAAAAAAAATTATACTTCAACTGAAATTTTCACTTCTAGTGATAAAAAGTCTTTTTTTTTTTTTTTTTTTTAACCAGTCCTGGGACCCTAACTCAGGGCCTGGGCACTGTCGCTGAGCTTCTTTTGCTCAAGGTGAGTGCTCTACCACTTGAGCCACAGCACCACTTCTGGCTTTTTCTGTGTATGTGGTGCTGAGGAATCGAACCCAGGGCTTCATGCATGCAAGGCAAGTGTTCTACCACTGCGCCACCTTCCTAGCCCCCAAAAGTCTCACCTTCTAAAGAGAATCTTTTTTTTTTTTTTTTTTTCCCCAATCAGTCATGGGGCTTAACCTGGGGAACAGGGGCTGTCCCTGAGCTTCTTTTGCTCAAGGCTAGCACTCTACCATTTTTGAGCCACAGCACCACTTAGGTTTTCTGGTGGTTAACTGCAGGCTAGGAGTCTCATGGATTTCCTGCCAGGGCTTGCTTTAAACTGGGATCCTCAGATCTCAGCCTCCTGAATAGCTAGAATTATAGGTGTGAGCCACCAGTGCCTGGCTTTAAGAGAATCTTTTTTTTAATGAATTATTATCATAATTATAATTAATAACTGACCAAAACAGAAAGTCTCTTTTTTTCTTTTTTGTCTGAGACCAGGACTCAAACTTGCTTTCACTCATTGAGTAGTACTCTATACCACATGAGCCATGTCTCCGACCCCAGAAAATCTCTTTATGTGTGTGTGGTGTTGGGGATTTTTTTTTTTTTTTTTGTCGGTCGTGGGGCTTGAACTCTGGGCCTGGGGGCTGTCCCTCAGCTCTTCAGCTCAAGGCGAGCGCTCTACCACTTGAGCTACAGCGCCACTTCCGGTTTCTTGGAGATAGGAGTCTCACGGTCTTTCCTGCCCGGGCTGGCTTTGAACCGCGATCCTCAGATCTCAGCCTCCTGAGTAGCTAGGATTACAGGCGTGAGCCACCAGCGCCCGGCTGGGGATTGAACCCAGAACATTGAATATGCTAAGCAAGTAGTCTACTACTACTTTCAGTCATACATTACAAATTTTAACATTTAATTTTCAAACCAAAAATGTAAATTTTTATTGAAAATGCACTTAAAGTATACAGTTTTTATTATTTTTCTTGAGGGGGAGTTGTTTTTGGCAGTCATGGAGTTTGGCGCTTGCCTGGTTTGCTAGTTTAGCTGGCACTCAACCTTCTGAGCCATACCTCCAGCCTATTTTTTGCTTGTTATTTTGGAGATGGAATCTTACAGACTTTCTCTTTTGCCCAGGCTGGCTTCAAATCTCATCCTCCTGCACAGCTAGGGTTATAAGTGTGAGCCACCAGCTTGTTTCTTTTCTGCTAATTTGAGTATGACAATCACTGCTTTTACTTGTAGCTACAAAGTCTGATTAGTTGTGTTTCTCACTTTCTATTCTGTAGGGAGCTGCTAGCCTTAGCAAAGTGGGGTAGAGCTAGCTAGCAGGATCCCTCCATACTCTGGCACCTTTGGGTATGCCAAACATTGTCCAGTGATCCACCAACAAAGGTTATTTTTCATAACTAGTTAGATGCTCCAGCAATTTGGCTAAAAGCCAAGAATCGAACCCACCCACCTCAACTTTCCCAAGTCTCCCTACCCCAGGACACGTCCAATTGGGAAATCAATTTAGGCACATAAATTCAGGCAAGTGGATCTAAAACTGGGCTTCTGGGAGTCTTCCTATACAGGGCACTATCAGTCCAACAGGAAAACCACACAACTCCTGAACCAGTTTCCGACCTGCACATCAGGACAGTCCCTGATCCCAGGTTCCTCCAATGCTGTAGTTCACCCCTGATGGCTGTGCTCTGTGGCCTGGGGAGGTCTCTGGAGGCACAGCGCTTCTCTAGACTCGGGCACCCTTTGTGACAAGTATTCCTAGAAACAGAGGGCCAGTTCATGGGACCATCTTTTAATGCTCATGCTTCTTCAAAATTAAGAGTCCAGAGCCACTACCTGGCTCTACTCCAAAGATTTCCACACCACCGCAAAGCCCACGCCGGCCCGGACGGTGCTCGCCCACCGCCGCACTCACCCTCCGCCATCGTGGACACCTCGTCCTGGAGCGCCAGGATCAACTTGGCCTCCCGCGTGAGGTACTGGCAGCGGCGCTCCTCATGCTGCAGCACGGTGGCGATGCGCCTCGACAGGCTGTGCAGACAGCTGATGACGGACGGGTCCGCACCGGCCTGCGGAAGAAACACAGTGGCAGTGCACTGGGCAGGCTGTGCCGACGGCTGGTGACGGACGGCCCGCACCAGCCTGCGGAAGAAGCCCTACACAGACTCAAATAGCCAGACACAGAGCTGAAGAAGACCTAACACACAGTAACTTAAAACATGAAGAAAGCCTCTCCACTCTACGTGCTCAGGCTGCTCTCCAGGCCACTAGCATGGAACCTCCCTGGGCCCTCTGAGGGCATCCACAGAAGTGCTGGTGTCAGTCACACCCTCTGTTGTCGGGAACCGCTGCCCAGGGGGCTGTAGAGATGACCCTGTGGGGGCCCCATGTCAGAAATGTAAGCAGGGCACAGGTCCAAAGCTATGGGATCCTGGGTCACAAGTCCTAATCTGAGGAAGAACCACCAATGACTGAGTTGGGGAAACTAATCCAACCGTGCTGAGAACAGCCTGGCCTGAGCATGGCTGGGTGTGAGTGGCCTGTGGTATGTAAGAATGCAGCATAACAGCCACATTGCCACAGGCTCACAGTACAGTCACAGAAGCACCATGCTAACTGTGTGGCCTGGATTGAAATCCACACTCAGGGTTAGTGTGCCCGTCAGTCCCTGACCCTGTGCCCCCTCTACACCAGAGTAGGGACAAGGTCAAAGGAGCAGGCGAGAGTGGCCCTTCCCCCTCGAGAATCTATCAGGGGCCAAAGTCAGCAGGCAGGTGTATCTGCCCAGGCCAAGAGTAGAGCCTGTCACTGTGGGGTCTGTGAAGATGTGCCAGAGAGCAGATAACAGAACCCACATGACTCAGTACTTCTCTTCTGAAGGCCGACAGGGATGCTGAGTCATACTACAGTGATGGGGTGGGGAAGGGAGAGGAGCAAATGGCACCACTGATTAGAAAGAACCCCGGGGGCTGCCTTCCCTTTATCAGGCAGGGCAGTGCCTGATCATGGTTCACATCGAGACTTCAGGCTCAAATACCTTGTTCACCTGGATGTGGAAGAAGTGTTCAGAATTCTCAGAAGATCCCAAGTTCACACCCAGAACTCACGTGAGGCAGACATGCCAAAAGGCAGCCATGCTTCCCCTTCGGCCCAGGGCACTGCCTTCACCACGACCGAGGCACTCACAGGACAGAGACAGTAGCCGTGAGACAGCACACACTAGTGTTTGTGTAAGAATGCCCTCACTAGCCGGGCGCTGGTGGCTCACACCTGTAATCCTAGCTACTCAGGAGGCTGAAATCTGAGGATCGCGGTTCAAAGCCAGCCCGGGCAGGAGAGACCGTGAGACTCCTATCTCCAATAAAGCACCAGAAAACCGGAAGTGGCGCTGTGGCTCAAGTGGTAGAGTGCTCGCCTTGAGC
The DNA here is from genome assembly GCF_024711535.1 of Dipodomys merriami. Taxonomy (NCBI): domain Eukaryota; kingdom Metazoa; phylum Chordata; class Mammalia; order Rodentia; family Heteromyidae; genus Dipodomys; species Dipodomys merriami. Next base: position 120,929 of record NW_027202682.1, read on the forward strand.
TGAAGAGCTGAGGGACAGCACCCAAGCCCAGAGTTCAAGCCCCATGACCGACAAAAAAAAAAAAAAAAAAAGAATGCCCTCACTGCACCAGGCTAGCTATTCACTGTGTATGCTGCTCTCAAGGATGGCCTGCACTCAACAGACACACGTCAGGCCCACATCCCTGCCTCAATACTCCTTCTGCACCTACAGTGGATCAGAGAAGCACGCATCAAGCCGGGCGCTGGTGGCTCACGCCTGTAATCCTAGCTACTCAGGAGGCTGAGATCTGAGGATCGCGGTTCAAAGCCAGCCCGGGCAGGAAAGACCGTGAGACTCCTATCTCCAATAAAACCACCAGAAAACCGGAAGTGGCGCTGTAGCTCAAGTGGTAGAGCGCTCGCCTTGAGCTGAAGAGCTGAGGGACAGCGCCCAGGCCCAGAGTTCAAGCCCCACGACCGACCAAAAAAAAAAAAAAAAAAAAAAGAAGCACGCATCTCCGTAGCTACTCATATGATAGGAAGCAACACCAAGGTTACTCCTGAGACTTTCTCACACCTCAAATTTGTATTTAAATGTAACCAGGCTTTCAAAGATAATGTCCTGTGTGCAGGATATAGACACAAATACAATTGAGCCATCTGCCCAATGGATACAGAATGTATGACATGACAAAGGGAGAAGAGAGCCTGGAGAGCACAAGCCCACCACACATACATGCACACGCATACACATGCACGTGTGCACACACGCATGCACGTACATACACACGCACATGCACGCATGCACACATGCACACATACGCACACACGCACACATGCACACATACGCACACACGCACACATGCACACATACGCACACACGCACACATGCACGCGCGCACATACACACGCACACACACATGTGCACCAGGCTGGCTGGGTGGTGTCTTGCTTCAGACAGGCCAAGGGGGGTAGTATTTTCTCAGTCAGGTAGTTCCAATGAATCAGGTACTAATGAGTACCACCAATTATTGTAAGTTTTGTCAAACGTGTAAAAAGTATCACTGCATAATACAAATACATTCTGTTACAGATGTGTTCTGAAGCATAAAAGAATGGACAGACAGGTTTTGGACTTGCCTTGAGATAGAGAGAGAGGGAAAGAAACAGACAGAGCCAACGGGTATGAGTCCTCAGAGACAGGCATATCAGTGTAAAAAAAAAATCTACATAATCATGAAGCTATTTGTTATCTTAACAATATTCCAGGGGTAGACTGTTCGGTCTCAGGGCCTATATGTTCCCTTACCAAGTACTGTTTTCCAGAGACCAGAGCTGGCATGAATCCGAGCAGGCGGGCCTACAGCTGCTTCTCACCCGCTGGCCTGCCCCGGGCACAGGCGCAGCGCGTGCGTAGCATTCATTATGGTATGTTTATTCATTCGGGTTTTTTCCTTTTTTTTTTTTTTTTGAGCTATATGCATGCTGTTATCATATAAGAAATATAAGAATACTGTGAAGATACAGAGGCTGCAGGAGAGGATCAAGCACAATGGCAGATCACCATCCTATCCTTCAGGCCAAGGACAGCCACCAGTAACAAATTTGAGAAGGCGTTCTGGTTGGGCTGTTTGTCTGCAGTGCTGGATGGGAAACTGCTCCACTGAACTACACCCTGAGACAGGACAAAGCATTTGGTATTCATTTTGGTCCCTTATTTATCATCAGTTTTGTGTGTTTTGGAGGTTTTTTGTTTTGTTTTATTCTGCTTTTGCCAGTACCAGGACTTGAACTCAGGGTCTGGGCACTGTCCTTGAGCTTCTTTGGCTCAAGGCTAGCACTCCACAAATTGAGACATAGTGCTACTTCCAGCTCTTTCTGTGTGTGTGGTAGTGAAGAGGTAAACCGAGGGCTTAATGCATGCTAGGCAGGAAGTCTACCACTGAGCACATTCCCAGCCCCAGGTATCCAGTTTTAACAACTAGGTTCCCCTTAAAAGCAGCTTTTCTCTACAAGTTTGATTTTTGGGGTTTTTTGGGTCAGTCATGGGGCTTGAACTCTGGGCCTGGGCGCTGTCCCTCAGCTCTTCAGCTCAAGGCGAGCACTCTACCACTTGAGCCACAGCCACTTCCGGTTTTCTAGTGGTTTATTGGCAATAAGAGTCTCATGGCCTTTCCTGCCTGGACTGGCTTTGAACCAAGATCCTCAGATTTCAGCCTCCTGAGTAGCTAGGATTATAGGCATGAGCCACCATGCCCAGCTACTAGTTTGATTTTAAATAGTGTATTTCAAAGGCATTCCATTATTTTATTATCAGTAATTTACTATTTACTATGTATTTCAAAGTCCCATCATAATATAAACCAATCTTACCCTGGATACACTTTTTTTCTTTGTGCTGGCCCTGTGGCTTATACTCAGAGCCTGGGTGCTGCCTCTGAGCTTCTCTGCTCAAACTAGTGCATTACCTCTTGAGCCACAGCTCCATTTCTAGTTTTTTGAAGGTTTATTGGAGATAAACAGTCTCAGGGGCTTTTTACCTGGGCTGGTTTCAAACATTAATCCTCAGACCTCAGCTTTCTGAGTAGTCAGGAATTTAGGCATGAGCCACTGGCACTCAACTACAGTTTATTTGTATCCTTTCTACTTTGATAGGCCTATTGGAAAGGCATTTCCCATAACTAGTGAAGACAACCTCAGACAGAGCTAGAACTATCTTAAGAAATAATGAGAAGGGCCGGGAGCTGGTGGCTCACGCCTGTAATCCTAGCTACTCAGGAGGCTGAGATCTGAGAATCGCGGATCAAAGCCAGCCCGGGCAGGAGAGACTGTGAGACTCCTATCTCCAATAAACCACCAGAAAACCGGAAGTGGCGCTGTAGCTTAGTGGTAGAGCACTCGCCTTGAGCTGAAGAGCTGAGGGACAGCGCCCAGGCCCAGAGTTCAAGCCCCACGACCGACAAAAAAAAAAAAAAAGAAAGAAATAATGAGGAGGGCTGGGAAAGTGGCTCAGTGGTAGAGCGCTTGCCTTGCATGCCTGAGGCCATGGGTTTGATTCCTCAGCACCACATAAGAAAAAAGAAAAAAGCCGGAAGTTGGCGCTGTGGCTCAAGTGGTAGAGCGCTAGCCTTGGGCTGAAGAGCTGAGGGACAGCACCCAGGCCCAGAGTTCAGGCCCCACGACCGGACCCCAAAAAAAAAAAAAAAAAAGAAAGAAAGAACGATGAGCTGAGCACTGGTGGCTCAACCCCTATAATCTAGCTACCCAAGATGCTGAAAGCTCTTGAGGCTGAGACCTCCAGCAGAGGCAGGAGAAAGTTCTTGAAAAAACTGGAAGTAAAGCTGTGGCTCGAGTAGTACAGTGCCAGCCTTGACTGAAAAGCTAAGTGCCAGTGCCAAGGCCCTGAGTTCAAGCCCCAGAATCAGCAATAAAAGAAAAAGAAAAAAATTGGCTTGAACTGAAGGCATGGCTCAAATGGTAGCATGTCAGCAGCAAACAAGAAAACCAAGTGAGAACGAGGTCTCTGAGTTTGAACCCAGTACCAAAAAAATAAGCAGGAAAATGTCATGTCAAAACCAGCTTTACAATGTCGGTGTGTGTGGGGGAGGGGGGTATGATTGGGTGGGGGGGGGGAGGCTAGGAAGGGAGGTGAAGGGTAAACAAAGGAGGAGGCTGCAATGCTTGGTAAGAAATGTATGCATTATCCTGCCCATGTAATTGTAACCCCTCTGTACAGTATGTTCTCAAATAAAATAAAATAAAATATTAAAAAAAAAAAGCAGGAAAAAAAGAAATACGCAGAACAAATCCAGAGACAGGAAGTAGACGGGTGAACTCCAGGGTTAAAGGCAAAGAGAGAATAAGGACTAGCTAACTGCTAACGAGTTCTCAGGCACTTTCCTTTAGAGGGGGAAAGTATTCTGGATCTAGACTGTGGTGATGAGTAATGATGACTGCCTCCAACTCACAATCCTCCCGTCTCAGTCTATGATCCAAAACGCGGGGATCACAGGCATGTACTACCACCGCCGGCTTCAGTAAAGATTAAGACAGGGCCAAATATTTACTGTAGCTCAATGGTAGAGTACTTGTCTACCCTGAGAGCCTAGGTTCCATCCTCAATACAATAATAAATAACATTTAAATTATAACCCATATTACATGTGTTTTACAGGGAAACAGGAAGTAGAGGTGTGGCTCAAGTGGTAGAGTGCCAGCTTTGAGGAAAAGTCAAGTGAGATAGTTAGAGCCCCTGAGTTCAAGTACCAACACACACACACACACACACACACACACGCACGCACACACGCACGCGCACACACACACACACACACGCGCGCACACACACACACACACACACACGGGAAACAATCAGGGTGAGTTCCATGGCCCCATCACAGTCTGAGCTCTGAGGCAGCAAGAGTTTCACTGAAATGGGTACATGCAAACACTCACCCTTAGTGCAAATACCACATTAAAAAGAATCATAGTAGGTGCCTCCCTCTTCGGGGATGGATCTGTTTTGGAGACCTGGAAAAGAGACATAATCCTAATAAATTGAGAGGTATGACTTTACAAAGACAGGCATCTTGGGGGGGAGGGGGGAGGCTGGGAAGGGATGTGAAGGGTAAACCAAAGGAGGAGGCTGCAATGCTTGGTAAGAAATGTACGCATTATCCTGCCCATGTAATTGTAACCCCTCTGTACAGTATGTTCACAAATAAAATTAAATTAAAAAAAAAGATACATCAGTACATCACCTTGACAATAAATTAAAAAAAACACACACACACACAAAAAAAAAAACAAACAAAGACAGGCATCTAGGGCTAGTATACTTGGGAAAGAGCCCCAGAGAATTTGAGAAAGAACCACCTGGGGTTTCTGAGAAGTGACCAGTGTGTCTGTTAGAGGAACTGCCTTGTGCACAGGAGTGACGGGTAATCCAACAGAGCCCAGACACAACAGGTCTGGAAAGGAGCCCACATCTGTGGAGGCCCAGACCCATTCCCTGTTGCTATTCCTGGAATCCACTTGCAACCACTCAGGCTGTTGGCCAGGTATGGCCACTGCTCAGAATCATCTAGAGATGAGAAAATGCTAAAAGCCAACAAAGGCCTGGAAATCCCTGAGGGAGACAGCCAGTCTCCCTAGAGCCAAGTCCTTCCTTACTCTGTGCTCCCAATTTCTGCATCCGGCTACCTTGGGTCACACGCACCAAAGCATTCAAACGCAGCACCGCAGGGCACAGCACAGCTCTACAAAGCCAACTGCAAGTGTTGCCACTAGGAGGCGTCAAAGCTCTGCCTTCAGTTCTCTCGGCCACCCAAGGAAGTACCCATCCCAGTTCTACAGGGTGACTGCCAATCTCCCCTCCCCTCTGACCACCCGGTGAGGAGGGAGGTGCTCCAAGGTGCCAGACACATCTAAACACCTCAGTGGTTCTTTTCAGGAGCTTAACTGTGGAGAAGCCTTGCAAATCACAGAACAGAGCCTCACACAATTTCTGGATTGTAGAAATGCAGGTGAGTCATGTGTATCCTGGAAACCCTTCAGAATCTGAGTAATGCTGGCACTGACCCTGCCTGTGTGCAGAGCTCACTGGAGGCTGGGGTGTACAGACCCCTCAGGTACCAGTTCTCCATCAGAGAACATATATCCAAAGCTTAGTAAGTGCAAAGTGGTAAGACTGGCTATGCGGGCTGGGAAGGTGGCACAGTGGTAGGGCACTTGCCTTGCATGCCTGAGCCCCTGGGTTTGATTCCTCAGTGCCACATAAGCAAAAAGAAAAAAGCCAGAAGTGGCGCTGTGGCTCGAGTGGTAGAGCGCTAGCCTTGAGCTGAAGAGCTGAGGGACAGCACCCAGGCCCAGAGTTCAGGCCCACGACCAGACCCCCCCCCCCAAAAAAAAAGACTGGCTATGCACAGATGATTTAATAGAAACAGTTCTAAATTCAGGGGTTTGAAAGATGCCGGTAAACTCATTCTCTTGTCCTCCTCAGGAGACAGACACCCCATGTATAAAAGGGACAGCCACAGTAAATAGAGACCTAGAATGTAAGTGGCAAAGGCAGCTGGCAGGGAGGCAGAGGGGAGCTGAGCAGTGAGAGTGCGTGCCTAGGATGTAGGAAGCCCTAGGTTTGATCATAGCACTGGGGGGGGGGGGGGTGCAGCCAGTGGCCCATGAAGTTATAACAAGCCCTGGCTGGGTCTGGCTGCCTTCACCAGAGCCCTTATGAGCTCAGATTTGAAGCCCCCAGAGCCAGACAGGGCCAGGCCTGCCTACCCCAGGCAATCCCAGCTGCCCAAGGGCCCTACCTGCCCCAAAGCATGCTGCAGTAGTGTTGGGTGCCCCACAAACCGCACATTATCGATCTTCAGTTCAAACTTTTGGCCACACATTTCAGACTTGGTTGCCAAAATGGTTGCTAGAATAACATCTGAAAACCTGAAAATTAAAAGAGAGGATGACAATAAACTAACCACATATGCTAGCACCCAACACCCCTAAATGGGAGGGTCTCGGTGGCACTGCTCTGCCCCAGGGCTGATGGGCAGGTCTTGCAGCAAGCCCCAGGTTATGGGTGTAAAATCACCAGAATTACAGGTAAAAGGCAGGAGACGCACAGGCTGGAGGCATGTGCTGCCATCTCTTGCATGCTGTAGGAAATTAGGAGAGAAACACCTGGAGTGTGCGTTGACAGGTGGATGTGGTACTGACCTCAGGGGAGGAGCCTCTCCCAGACAACACTCAGGCTGCTGGACTAAACCTCTGGCTCAACCTCCAGGACCTCTGCCCTGTCCTACAGTGCTCAGTGATGGGTGTGGACTGCTGAAGGCCTTTCTCAGGGCACAGCTGCCCAGCCTTTCCCTTATCCCAAACCCTTAAAGCTTTCCACATTTTACGCATGCCCTGTGGCAGGACCGGAGGGAAGCACAGAACCGGCTGCGGTGAGGAACTGGGAACCACTCAGATGTGGGGAGGCCTTCAGCTCTTCCAAGGTGCTTCTGTGTGAGCCTCCCCATTGGTAAGCCGGGCCTCCTAGCCTGGAGGACCCAGATAAGGGAGCCTCCTGCAGGAGCAGAGCACTGGGTGTGGGGCTGCCTCTTATCTCAAGAGCCCAAGGACTGGGGCCTCTGCTCTGGACGCCTCGGTGCACTCCCCACTGTTACTGACTTGGGCCTGGAAGGAAAACACTTGTGCTCACCAATCCACCAAAGAAAGCATTTCTAATTCCCAGGTCAGGAGGGCATCATGTCTTGGGGAAAGTGGCTCCAGTGTCCCTAGGGCCATACTCTGCCCCAGATAAGGAGATCTACTTAGTCCACAATCCTGAAAAGTCAGCGAGACACAGATATTCCAGTGTGCTTCTTCTTTCCTAGAGTATGCTTCTCTCCTGGAGGCCGTCCACTGGAGGGAGGGGGACTAATTTCATCATAATGAATAATCAGTCTCAGGAAGGTCAACTTCAACAGCTGCTGTAGCACCACTCAGATATAGCAAACAGTAAGCTGGGCACCAGTGACTCCCGTCCTGTAATCCTAGTTACCTGCCTTTAACTAGCCTTGAGCACAAAAGTTCAGGGACAGCACCCAGGCTATGAGTTGAGTTCAAGCCTCAAGAAACTCTGACATCAAAAAAAAAAAAAAAAAAAAGAAACTCTGACATCCTCTCTCCTCCCTCTCTCTGTCTGTCTCTTTCTCTCTCTCTCTCTCTCTCTCTCTCTCTCTCTCTCTCTCTCTCTCTCTCTCTCTCTCACACACACACACACACACACACACACACACACACACACACAAGATAAGCTAGGGTTAAAAAAAATCTAGGAAGAAGGTCATTGGGTCATATCCAAGTACTAAATAGGGCTTTATGAAGGGAGGCAGCCAGGTACCAGTGGTTCACACCTGTAATCCTAGCTACTCAGGAGGCTGAGATCTGAGGATTGCAGTTCAAAGTCAACTCTGGATGAAAAGTCACCGTGAGACTCTTATCTCGATTAACCATTCAAAAACTGGAAGTGGCATTGTGGCTCAAGTGGTAGAGCGTTTGCCTTGAGCACAGAGAGGCTCAGCACCCAGGCCCCGAGTTCAAGCCCACAACTGACAAAAAGTAACTAAATAAAAGAGGGAGGCAGTCAGAAGCAAGAACCCTGATAATGTCAACTGATACACGGACAAAATGCAAGAGAAGCAGCTGTGGACGTTCCCAAGTGGGCCTCATGCCGGTGGAGGGCCTCGGTGTTCCAAGCCCGGAAGGCTCACGCTACTTCCCAGCCTTACTCCAGACCTGACAAGATCCTCCAACCACCCTAGGGCACCTGGACCCACAAACAAACCAGACTGGTCAGAATGGGCTGCTGTGTCTCTTGTACAGTCAGGGTATGGTCAAATCTTCCAACATTAATTTTGTTGAAGACTTTCTAGAACTTTCAGGACCTATGGGCAATTCCTAGGTCTCCTTCCTCAGAGCATGCTCGCTCTCGGAGTCTTAGATGGAGGCACCACAGGCTTTCTACAAAAGCCACACTGCCCCCTTAGCCTGTCATGTGTGTGAGGAACCCGCAGTGTGGTAGTTAAGTCCAGCAAACACTTCTGCTAGCCACTGGCTCAGTACCAGTAACTCACACCCGATCTAAACAAACTCTCTACCATCCACCACTGACTCGGGATTCAGAAGTAGCAGAACCCAGGGCCTCATACATGCAAGGCAAGCGCTCTACCACTGAGCTACCTTCCCAGGCCCATTAATAAAATAAATTCTAAAGAGAAGCACCCCATGGTTTTCCTTCTTCATTATATTAAATACTGAACTAATTATCTTGAAAACATCCTTTATGTCATTTCATCTTTAAGTCTCTGAAAACCAACTTCAGGAAGTAGGTACTACTGGCCTTCCTGGGAAACTCCTTGCACAAGAGCACTTTCTGAGCAAGGGAGAAGAGCAGGAGGGAGTGGCTGTTCTGCTCCAGGCTGACCTGTAGCATAGGTAGAGCACCAGTGTGCCGCAGTAAAGGCCTCCTAGGGGTCTGTAACAGATAAATTTACTCCAAGCTACCATCTTTTTTTTTTCCCCCCATATTGAATCTTGAAACTCAGGGCCTGGGCTCTGTCCTCTAACCTTTTCACTTGAGGCTAGTGTTCTACCACTTCACCCTAATCACCACTAGAGTTTGGCCACCCACAAAGGCCTGGATAAGACTGTGTTGTACTTGGACACCTGTATCAAACCTTTGGTTACCTTTTTGAAGAATGAAGTCTAAGAGCAATAAAGGGGTCTGCTTTCTTCTATTTCCTCTGTAGCAGATAAACATCCTCATAGACATGATCTCATCTGTTTTCAGACCTGCTTTATCAACCATACAACCCATAGCTAGTGTATGTGCCCAAATTATTCAGCAAGCTAAAGAGCAGCAGCAGTTCAACCCTCAGATCTGCCCTATCTGGAAATACCCAATGAATTAAGAAAAGGGACACCCGAATTCTCAGGGGACAAACAGTTTAGTCCCTAGGACAGTGATTCTGCCCAGACTTAGCAGAACCAGACCCAGCCCATGGTGACAGAGTGCTTACCGGGAATCACCATCCTGGTCATCAGCATGGTCACTTGTGTTGTTAACAGCGTATCTGCTACGGGGCTTACCTGAGGAAGGGCAGAAAGGGGAGAAGGGCTAAGAAAGAGGGTCTCTAACACAGGAGCATTGTGAAACTATTCAAACCGATGCTTTCAAAACACTGTCTAGTCACACCATGGAATATTACTCATTCACTAAAAAGGAATAAACATGCAAGAATGTAAAACATGAGTTGAATTAAATAAACCCTACCAGAAGGACAACTACTTCATATTAAAACACACACACACATATACACACACACACTCTCACAGTCACCAGTGGTTCATACATGTAATCCTAGCTAATCAGAAGGCTGAGATCTGAGAATTGATGTTTGAAACCAGCCTGGGCAGCAAAGTTTGTGAGACTCTTTTTATGGGGCTTAAACTCTTGTGGGGCTTGAACTCAGGGCATGAATGATGTCTCCGAGTTTTTTCACTCAGGTAGGTTAGTGCTCTACCACTTGGAGTCACAGCACCACTTCTGATTTTCTGGAGTTTCTTGGAGACAAGTCTCACAGGGATGGGACTGTGGCTTAGTGGTAGACTGCTTGCCTAGCACAAAGCCCTGGGTTTGATTCCTCAGTACCACACAAAGAGAAAAAGCTGGAGTGGGGCTGTGGCTCAAGTGGTAGAGTGCTAGCCTTGAGCAAAAGAAGCTCAGGAACAGAGCCTAGGCCCTGAGTTCAAGCCCACTGGCATAAACAAAAAAAAAATTTAAGTCTCACAATTTTCCTTCCTGCTTTGAACTGCGATTCTCACATCTCAGCCTCCTAAGCAGCCAGGATTACAGGTGCAAGCCACCAGCACCCATCTCCCATGAGATTCTTATCTCCAATTAACCACTCAAAAAGCAGAAGTAGTGGTGTAGCTCAAATAGTAGAATGCTAGCCTTGAGCACAGAGGTTCAGGGACAGCGCCCAGGCTCTGAGTTCAAGCCCCACAACTGACAAAAAATAATAATACTAATATTCACAAATATGTTAAGTGAGCTAAGCCAACATCAGAGACAAACCTCATGTTTTTTCTGATATGCAGTAGTTAGTTCTCAATGCGCTGGGAGCTGGGTGCCGGGGCTCGAGCCTGTCATCCTAGCTACTCAGTAGGGTAGATCTGAGGATTGTGGTTCAAAGCCAGCCCAGGCAGGAAAAGCTGTGAAACTCTTATCTCCAATAAGCCACCAGAAAACTGATAGTGGTGCTGTGGCTCAAGTGGCAGAGCGCTAGCCTTGAGCTGAGGGCCAGTGCTCAGGCACAGAGTTCAAGCCCCATGACTGACAAAAAATTACAAAAAGGTGGAGGTATGGTTCAAAATGGCTTAAGTAGGGGCTGGGAGGTGGCTCAGTGGTAGAGCGCTTGCCTTGCATGCATGAGGCCCTGGATCTAATTCCTCAGCACCACATAAGAAAAAAGCCGGAAGTGGTGCTGTGGCTCAAGTGGTGGAGCGCTGGCCTTGAGCTGAAGCCTGAGGGACAGCGCCCAGACCCAGAGTTCAGGCCCCAGGACCGACACAACAATAACTAAATAAGTAACATGACAACTTGCTTAGGATTCCAGGTGAGCCCAAAAGAGGACAGGCACGAAGGTGCCAGGCCTCAGTGGCTCTTCGTGTTTACACAAAGCATATGTTCTTTTTCTGATGACTCTGGATGCTTTGTTCATTTATTTATTGCCAGTCCCGGGCCTGAACTCAGGGCCTGGGCGCGGTCTCGCGGTCTCACGGTCTCACGGTCTCACGGTCTCACGGGCGGGCGGAGGGCCGGGGCGGGCGGAGGGCCGGGGCGGGCGGAGGGCCGGGGCGGGCCCCGGGGCGGGCGGAGGGCCGGGGCGGGCGGAGGGCCGGGGCGGGCGGAGGGCCGGGGCGGGCGGGCCCCGGGGCGGGCGGAGGGCCGGGGCGGGCGGAGGGCCGGGGCGGGCCCCGGGGCGGGCGGAGGGCCGGGGCGGGCGGAGGGCCGGGGCGGGCGGGCCCCGGGGCGGGCGGAGGGCCGGGGCGGGCCCCGGGGCGGGCGGGGGAGAAGCGTCCCGGACGGCGCGGCCTGGCACAGAGCTCGGCTCGGGCGGCCGCGGGGCCGCGCTCGGGGAGGGGCGGGTTTCTAAGCGTCCTCGGCTGCCCCCGCCTGGGGCGGGGCGGGGCCCGTCGGTCCGTCGGTCGGTCCGTCGGTCGGTCCGTCGTTCGGCCCGCGGCCCCACTTACTGGTGCGGGACGCCGGGTGCTCCGGGCTCCTCTGGAACGGGTACCGGAACAGCAGCTTGTTGCCCCGGCTGCCCGAGCTCACCAGGATCACGCTGATGGGGCTGGTGTTGTCCCCCATGCCGGCGCGGGCGGGGCCCGGGCGAGCGGCCCACAGACTACGAGCCCACGCACACCCGCCACGCTCGCGAGACCTTCGTCTTGCGGCCCGGAAGCGGCGCTGGGCGCGGGCGCGGGCGCGCGGCGGGGCAGCGTACGCAGGCGAGGTGCCGGGCCCCGGCGTCGCTCGGCGCCCGGGCCGAGTGCGCAGGCGCGGCCCCGGCGTCGCTCGGCGCCCCGGCCATGTGCGCAGGCGCGGCCCCGGCGTCGCTAGGCGCCCGGGCCGAGTGCGCAGGCGCGGCCCCGGCGTCGCTCGGCGCCCGGGCCGAGTGCGCAGGCGCGGCCCCGGCGTCGCTCGGCGCCCCGGCCATGTGCGCAGGCGCGGCCCCGGCGTCGCTAGGCGCCCGGGCCGAGTGCGCAGGCGCGGCGCCGGTCGGCGTCGCTCGCGGTCCGCGCTCGCTCAGCGTCCCGCGTTCAGCCCAGGCAGCAAACACACAACCAGCTGCGCGCAGTAGGACCGCGCGGGCAGTGCCCGGAACCGCCGCGCAGCCGCGGAGCTGCTCGCCAGCGTGCGGACGCCCAGCGCCTGACTGGAGAACGGGAGGGGCGGGAAGGCGGCTGGGGCACAGCGCCCCTCGCAGGCACCCGGCCCTGGGTTCGAGTCTCAGCACCAGCTCCGCAGACAATGCCGGAAGGGCGCCGTGGCTCCGGTGGTAGAGCGCCAGCGCCCGGGCCCAGAGCTCGAGCCCAAGTAGACGCACACCTGGAGGGCGGAGGCAGAGGGGCACAGCGCCCAGGCTGAGCACCCACCGCACATAACGGAATCAGTTTGGAGGGTCCTGGGTTCGAATCCCAGGCCCCTGCGTGCTAGACAGGCCCTCTACTGTTGAGCCGCGCCCCCCGTCTTAATGTCCAGAAACTCCAAGAAGAAATCAGTGCTTTCTATGGGGTGCTTGTGTAGAAACGTTACATTTGCTCGCTTGCCAGTGTCTGAACTGCTCTCTCCTCCTCCTGGCTCGTTGTCTAGTGGGGACACATTCCTTCCGTCTGTTGCAGATTTTGCCCGTCTTTATCCCTGTCCTATATGCTGGTCTGTGCATTCTCCCACACTTCCCAACAGTGTCTCCGCAACAGAAGTGAGAGGGCCCACGGCTGGGTCGAGTGTCCAGGCCCTGCATACACGCCCCAGGACTGGTAGAAAAGAACCAAAGCGAGGAAGTGAGAAAGCGAGGAGAGAGAGAGAGAGAGAGAGAAAGAAGAAAAGAAAGGGAAAGGAAGGAAGGGAAAGAAGAGAGAGAAGAAAAGAAAGGGAAAGGAAGAAAGCAAGGAAGGAAGAGAAAGAAAGAAATTAAGGAAGGAAGGGAAAGAAAAGAGAGAGAGAGGAAGGACGAGAAAGAGGGCTGGGAAGGTGGCTCAGTGGTAGAGTGTTTGCCTTGCATGAAGCCCTGGGTTCAATTCCTCAGCACCATATAAGCAGAAAATGCCAGAAGTGGCTCTGTGGCTTAAGTGGTAGAGTGCTCACCTTGAACTGAAGAGCTGAGGGACAGCGCCCAGGCCAAGTTCAGGCCCCATGACTGGCAAAAAGAGAGAGAGAGAAAGAAAGAGAGAGATGAAAAGCTGAGGGACAGCACCCAGGCTCAGAGTTTGAGCCCCACGACCGACAAAAAAGGAAAGGAATTGGGGTACAGAAAGAGGAGGAGAGGTTGGGAGGAAATCAGTCCCTGGAGAATGGCCAGTCATGTGGGGAGGCCTTCCGGCAGAGGCATGGGGGTCTGTAATGCCCAGACATGAGGAAACTGTGACTCAAGCTCCGCTTCTCTGACTCCCCTTGCCACCAGGGCGTTCTGAGGGTACCCCAGCTAAAGAGCAGCCTCCCGGCTGCCCTGACACCTTACAGGCCTGACACCTGCCAGTAACCCTCCCGGGAGGGCTCACAGTTCACTTTTCTGACTGTGGGGTGTGAGTGTGTGGAGGTGCATGAGTGTGTCTGTGTGTCTGTGTGTATGAGGGGGTGTGTGCTGGTACTGGGGCTTAAACTCAGAGCCTGGGCACTATCCCTTAAGATGCTCTACCACATAAGCCAAAGTTCCTCTTCTGGCATTTTGCTAATTAATTGGAAATAAGAGTCTCACAGACTTTTCTGCCCAGACTGGCTTTGAACCTCAACCCTCAGATACCAGCCCCCTGAGTAGCTAGGGTTATATGTGTGAGCCACCGGTGCCTGGCTCTGACTATGTAATAGAAATAAGCATTAGAATTGGTGCAAACCATGGGAAGATGGTTAGCTCTCATGCTCAGAGATCCATGGGGCTCAGTACCTGCCTTGGAGACTCCCAGAGCCACCCTCAGTGCCACCACCTCAGACCCAACCCTGTCCACATCTCTGGCTGCTCATGTTCACACCCTGGTCTGAGGGTCTGCAGGCTGCACTGTGCACCTGTTTCCCCACCAGTAGCAGAATTTAGACTCAAAGTGCAGTGCTAGCTCTAGGCTCTTTCTAGGCTCTCACCGTGTCTCCTGGACAGAAGACTATCAACTAACTGCTGCACCCAGCAGGAACATCCTCAGACTCCTCTCCTAACACCCCACACCCCTAAATCCTGATTTCAAATGAAAATAACTTGGTTTATTAAATGATGTTTTTAAGAAAGTGGACTTTTGGAAACATGCTTCCCTCCTGCCTAGCAATCCCTTGGGTGGGTCAGAAACTGCTTGGGCACTGGGCCTATCAGTCCTGTCACTTGGAGGGCCAGAGGACTGGGAGCTGGGCCTATCAGTCCTGTCACTTGGAGGGCCAGAGGACTGGGAGCTGGGACTTATCAGTCCTGTCACTTGGAGGGCCAGAGGACTGGGAGCTGGGCCTTATCAGTCCTGTCACTTGGAGGGCCAGAGGACTGGGAGGGGTGCACAGACCCTATCTAGGACTGGCTTCCCTCCAGAGGTCTGTCCCTCCAGAGAGAAGTAAGGAGAATAATCTTTAATTCTCCATACCTTGAGCTCCAATGGCAACAGATGATTCTTCCTCCTGCCAACATGTGGCCTAAGGTTAACATTTCTCACAAAGGTTAAAGCAGTGAGGCTGGAACTTAAAAAGTTAGCATTTGGGGGCTGGGAAGGTGGTTCAGTGGTAGAGTGCTTGCCTTGCAAGCATGAGGCCCTGGGTTCGATTCCTCAGCACCACATAAACAGAAAAAGCCGGAAGTGGTGCTGTGGCTTCAGTGGTAGAGAGCTAGCCTTGAGCTGAAGAGCTGAGGGACAGCACCCAGGCCCAGAGTTCAGGCCCCATGACCAGCAAAAATAAAAATAATAATAATAATAATAATAATAATAATAAAGTTAGCGTTTGGGCTGGAAATGTGGCTTGGTAGTAGAGTGCTTGCCCAGCATGCATGAAGCCCTGGGTTTGATTCCTCAGTACCACATACACAGAAAAAGCTGGAAGTGAAGCGGTGGCTCAAGTGGTAGAGTGCTAGCCTTGACAAAGATGCTCAGGGACAGAGCCCAGACCCTGAGTTCAAGTCCCAGGACTGGTTTTTTAAAAAAAGTTGGAGCTGGGGATTTAACTCAACAGAAGAACACCTGCCTGGAGAGCGCAAGGCCCTGAGTTAAGTCCTAAGCTCTGGAAAAAAAAAAAAAAAAAAAAAAAAGCTTAGAGTTCCCACAGTTCCTCACCCATGGGCTCAAAACGGGCCTGGAGCTTGGAATTTTGCCCAAAGACCTGCACAGACTCAAGATCCTTCTGTCAGAGATATCAAGCCTGGTCCAAGCCCAGATGGAATCTAGCCCACACCACCAAACCATCAGGCTAATTCCTTGTGGACACAAGCCAGAAGCCAGTGGCTCATGCCTATAATCCTAGGTACTCAGGTGGCTGAGACCTGAGGATTGAAGTTTAGAGCCAGCCTGCCAAGAAAGTCCATGAGACTCTTTTTTCCAATTACCCAACAAAAAGCTAGATGTGGAACTATGGCTCAAGTGGTAGGGCACTAACCTTGAGCAAAGAAGCTCAGGCTAGCACCAAGGCCCTGATTTCAAATTTTTCAACACACACACACGCGCGCGCACACACACACACACACACACACACACACACACGGACACTGGTAGCTCATATCTATAATCCTAGCTAGTTGGGAGGCTGAGATCTGAAGACTATGGTTCAAAACCAGCCCAGGCAGGAAAGTCTGTGAAATTCTTATCTCTAATTATCAAAAAGCCAGAAGTAGAGCTATGGCTCAAGCAGTAGAACACTAGCCTTGTGCAAAAAACTCAAGAGACAGGGGCTGGGAAGTTGGCTCAGTGGTAAAGCGCATGCCTTGCATGCCAGAGGCCCTGGGTTCGATTCCTCAGCACCACATAAGCAAAAAGAAAAAAGCCGGAAGTGGCGCTGTGGCTCAAGTGGTAGAGCGCTAGCCTTGAGCTGAAGAGCTGAGGGACAGCGCCCAGGCCCAGAGTTCAGGCCCCATGACCAGGCCCAAAAAAACAAACAAACAAACAACAACAAAAAAAAAACTCAGAGACAGTGTGCAAGCCTATGTTCAAGCCCCATGACTGATAGAAAAGATGAAAGAGAAGTAAGGAGGGAAAGAATAAGAAAGAGAAAGAAAGGAATAAGATGGGGCTGGGAAGGAGGCTCAGTGGCAGAGCGCTTGCCTTACATTCATGAGGCCCTGGGTTTGATTCCTCAGCACCACATAAGCAAAAAGAAAAAAGCCAGAAGTGGCGCTGTGGCTCAAGAGGTAGAGCACTAGCCTTGAGCTGAAGAGCTGAGGGACAGCGCTCAGGCCCAGAGTTCAGGCCCCACGACTAGATGCAAAAAAAAAACAAAAAAAAAAAAAGGAGGCTCAGTGGTAGAGTACTTGCCTTGCATGCATGAGGCCCTGGGTTCGATTCGCCAGCACCACATAAGCAAAAAGAAAAAAAGAAAAAAAAAGCCAGAAGTGGCGCTGTGGCTCAAGTGGTAGAGTACTAGCCTTGAGCTGAAGAGCTGAGGGACAGCACCCAGGCCCAGAGTTCAGGCCCCACGACCGGACCCAAAAAAAAGAGAAAGGAAGGAAGAGAGGAAGGAAGGAAGAGAGGAAGAAAGGGAAGGAGGGAGGGAAAGAGAAAAAAGAAAGAAAAAAGAAAAAGGAAGGAAGAGAGGAAGAAAAGGCAGGAAGGAGGGAAGGAGGAAGATAGATCATGGACATAGTTCATAATCTCCTTGGACCTCCATTTCCTTATCTTTACAAATCCAATGACAATAAAACAAACCTTCCTTCACAGAAGAGCCATGGGTGCAGTATGGAGAGGCTTGATGCTGTGCTCAGAACTTAGGAACCCCCTGATAGATACTGGACTCACACCACACAAATGGTCCAGTGTAAACTATTGCCAAGTGCACGGGTCAGTGAAACAAAGCTGTCTTTTTCATCTTGGCTTATAGGCACACATTTTAACCTGTGTGGGCACGCGCATGGGTGTGTGAGCCAATACTGGGACTTGAACTCAGATCCTCACATTCTTGTTTGGCTTTTTTTGCCTAAAGCTGAAAAAAGTGCCCAACAGCATTTTCATACTAAAAATAAGCAGGCCAGGTACCAGTGGTTCATACCTGTTATCCCAGCTACCCAGAGGCTGAGATCTGAAGATCAAGGTTCAAAGCCAGGGGGCTGGGAAGGCGGCTCAGTGGTAGAGTACTTCCTTCGCATGCCTGAAGCCCTGGGTTCAGGGTCTCAGCACCACATAAGCAGAAAAACCCGGAAGTGGCACTGTGGCTCAAGTGGTAGAGTGTTAGCCTTGAGCTGAAGAGCAGAGGGACAGCGCCCAGGCCCAGAGTTCAGACCCTACGACCAACAAAAACAAAAAAAGCAGTTCAAAGCCAGCTCAGGCAGGAAAGTCCCTGAAGCTCTTATCTCCAACCGACCACCATAGCGGCCAGAAGTAGAGCTGTGACTCAAGTGGTAGAGCGTCAGCTTTGAGCACAAAGCTAACAGACAGCACCCAGGCGCCGAGATCAAGCCTCAGGACCATCACAAATAAATAAATGAATAACGTAAGTAACAGTATTGTACAACCACTGCCCCAGTCTAGTCCCAGGTCATTTCCATCCCCTTGCTCAGTACTTACTTCCCCTCTTCCCTCTCTCCAGCCTTGACAACTATAGCCAGGCTCTTCAGGATAGGTCATGCACATGAAGTCATATAACATATAGCCTTTGTGTTTAGCTTTTTTTCCCCTTTATCACTGTGGATTTTATTTTTTTTTGTTGTTATTGTAGAATTGATATACAGAGGGGTTTACAGTTACATGAATCAGGTAATGAGTCCAGTTCTTTTTTTTTTTTTTGGGGGGGGGGTCCTGTTGAAGGGCCTGAACTCTGGGCCTGGGCGCTGTCCCTCAGCTCTTCAGCTCAAGGCTAGCGCTCTACCACTTGAGCCACAGTGCCAGCTTTTTTCATTTTGTTTATGTGGTGCTGAGGAATCGAAGCCAGGGCCTTAGGCATGCAAGGCAAGCGCTCTACCACTGAGCCATCTTCCCAGCCCCTACAGTTCTTTTTTTTAAACTATCATTGTGTTTTCAAGGTTCACTATCTTGTTGAAAGGGTGATATTGACCAAGAAACGTTGTATTTATAAACTATTTTGTTGAATGGCAACACCTTGGTACAACTACTTAAAAATAACAAAATTTTTCAAAAAAAATTCTGAGGGAATATAGGACACTATGTGAAAGGAAACATACTTACTACCTGACGTATGTCACCTCTAAAACAACAGTAAATTAGGAAGAAAAATATTTTGTGTTTATTTTTTCTTTTGGTGTTTGTTTCCCAAATGACATAGCAGTTATGAACTTATAAAACCCTGTGCAAATGTATAGTAATATATACATGCTGATGTTTATATATTTATGCGTTTAAATATTTGTATAAATATACACTTATACCTTCAGTATTAGCCAAGTTTAATTAATATTTGTTGTCTTAATTCGATAAACCAGTTAACAAACAAAGAAGAAGGAGGAGGAGGAGGAGGAGGAGGAGGAGGAGGAGGAGGAGG
The DNA here is from genome assembly GCF_024711535.1 of Dipodomys merriami. NCBI lineage: Eukaryota > Metazoa > Chordata > Mammalia > Rodentia > Heteromyidae > Dipodomys > Dipodomys merriami. The sequence goes on from NW_027202682.1 coordinate 139,829, forward strand.
AGGAGGAGGAGGAGGAGAAAAAGAGAAGGAGGAAGAGGAGGAGGAGGAAGAAGAGGAAGAATTAGTCTAATTAGAAAAGAACATCCGGCTGGGAATGGGGCTCAGTGGTAGAATGCTGTGGCTTCTCCCAGGGCTTTAGTTCGTATTCTTCTTTTTGGTGCTACGGACTGAACCCAAGGCCTCACTTGTGCTAAGCGTGTATCCCACCACTGAGCTTCGCTCAGGCCCGTTTTGGATAAGTTATCAGACATGATTATTGAATGTTTTCTCTCCTATGGGAATGACTTATGTTAAAGCTGCCACCATCAAGACATTCTGGGTGTGGTGAAGGATTGATGACAGACCAATGGGACAGAGGGCAACCAGGCAGTGTGCTGCACTCCTTCGATTCTAGCACTCAGAAGGCAAAGACAGAAATACCATGAATTTGAGACCAGCCTCGGTTACATTGTAAGAATCTTTCTCAAAAATTAAAAATTCTGGGGCTGGGAAGGTGGCTCAGTGGTAGAGCGCTTGCCTTGCATGCCTGAGGCCCTGGGTTCGATTCCTCAGCACCACATAAGCAAAAAGAAAAAAGCCGGAAGTGGCGCTGTGGCTCAAGTGGTAGAGCGCTAGCCTTGAGCTGAAGAGCTGAGGGACAGCGCCCAGACCCAGAGTTCAGGCCCCACGACCGGACCCCCCCAAAAAAAAATTAAAAATTCTGGCTGGGTGCTGGTGGCTCATACCTGTAATCCTAGCTACTCAGTAGGCTGAGATCTGAGGATAGCAGTTCAAAGCCAGCGCAGGCAGGAAAGTCTGTGAGACTCTTATCTCCAATTAACCACTAGAAAACCAGAAGTGGAGTTTCCAGTACCACAATCAAAGTGGTAGAGGACTAGCCTTGTGCAAAAAGCTCAGGGGCAACACCCAGCCTGGCATAAAACAAAAAACAACGCCGGGCGCTGCTGGCTCACACCTGTCATCCTAGCTATTCAGGAGGCTGAGATCTGAGGATTGTGCTTCAAAGCCAGCCCAGGCAGGAAAATCTGTGAGACTCTTATCTCCAATAAACCACTAGAAAACCAGAAGTGGCGCTGTGGCTGAAGCGGTAGAGCGCTCGCCTTGAGCTGAAGAGCTGAGGGACAGCGCCCAGGCCCAGAGTTCAAGCCCCATAACCAAAAAAAAAAAAATCTTAGCCAGCCCCTGGTGGCTCATACTTGTAACCCAAGCTATTCAGGTAGCTGAGACTAAACAGCAAAATTTGAGGGCAGCCCAATAAAGAAAGTCCGTGAAATTCCCCTCCAAAATAACCAGCAAAAAGCTAGGCTGGGCTAGGCGCCAGTGGCTCATGCCTGGAATCCTAGCTACACAGGAGGCTGAGATCTGAGGATCACGGTTCAAAGCCAGCCCGAGCAGGAAAGTCCATGAGACTCTTATCTCCAATAAACCACTCAGAAAACTGGAAATGGGCTGGGAAGGTGGCTCAGTGGTAGACCGCTTGCCTTGCATGCCTGAGGCCCTGGGTTCCATTCCTCAGCACCACATAAGCAAAAAGAAAAAAGCCGGAAGTGGTGCTGTGGCTCAAATGGTAGAGTTCTAGTCTTGAGCTGAAGAGCTGAGGGACAGCACCAAAGCCCAGAGTTCAAGCCTCATGACAAACAGACACACAAAAAAGCTAGGCTAGAGGCTTGGCTCAAGTGATAGAGCACCAGCCAATCAAGCAAACTGTTAGTAAGCTCAAGACTCTGAGTTCAAACTTTGATTCTGGAAAAAAGAGAGAGGGAAGGAGGGGAAAGAGAGAGACACCACAATTCAAAAATGAGCAAAATACCCAACTATATATTTCACTAAGATATATGAATGACAAAAAGCACATGGCAAGAGCCTCCACTTCCTTAATGTTCAGGGAAATGCAGTTTGAAATAAAAAGCTCATATTAGTACACATCTGCAAAAAGAGCTAAAATGCAAAAATGCCGACAAAGATGATGAGATACAAAATGGTAAAACTACCAGAAAATAATTTGATAACTCCTTATAACAAAGTTAAATGTGCACTTGCGTGTGCGCACACATGCACGTGTTGGCACTGAAGCCTGAACTCAGGGCCTCTTACTCTCACTTGGCTTTTTCCACTCTAAGGATAGTGTTCAACCATTTGAAACACACCTTCACTTCTGGCTTTTTACTAGTTAACTCTAGAAATAAGAGTCTCATGGACTTTTATTCCCTGGCTTTAAACTGGGATCCTAAGATCTCAGCCTCTGTTGGGCGCTAGTGGCTCTCTCCTGTAATCCTAGCTACTCAGGAGGTTGAGATCTGAGGATCGCAGTTCGAAGCCATCCTGGTCAGGAAAGTCCATGAGACTCTTATCTCCAATTAACCACCAGAAAACGGGAAGTGGAGCTGTGGATCAAAGTGGTAGAGCGCTATCCTTCAGTGAAAAAGCTCAGGGACATCACCCAGGCTTGAGTTCAAGCCTCACAACTCACAATATATATAAAATAAAATCAAGTGACGATTTGTTTCATAAGACAATGGCCAGTACGGAGGGCTGCTGCAGCCCCAACCCTAACTCATGGATTGCAGTATCAATCCTAAATCTCTTTGGCTGACCTGCCACCTGCTCCTGATGGTCAGGGTGGACCTAATGCTGGGGATACAGGATACTTGCTTTTTTTTGGAAGAAACCCAAGAATCAGAGACAGTCAAGTGGATGGCACAGGTAGCATGGTTCAGTATAGAGCTGGACTTCAGACACAGTAATGAACTCCTAGGATGGTTGGGCCCCTATCTGTCCTGGATTGTGTCAGACTACGGCCAACACCCCTCTAAGGCCAAGGGGCAGGCAACAGTGATAGCCTTCAGCCCAAGTCCCACCAGGCCAGGACTCCTATTGTCCCTAGGTCTGATAACAAACCGCACCCTGGTGGCCCCCTCGCTGCCCCCAGTCAGTGGCCACAGCTCGTCAGGGTCTCTACTCTGTGTATATAAGAGACCCTGGAAATGAACCCCAGCAGGCTAGTCTGGAGAGCACTTAGCTCCTGCACAGCCACCCCACCACCACCACCATGTCTCTGATCAACAGTGAAAGGGCCATCGTCAAGTCCATTTGGGACAAGATCTCCTCACAGGCTGATGCCATTGGCGCCGAAACTCTGGAGAGGTGAGCACCAAACAGGATAGCCTGAGTAAGCAGGTCAAAGGCCAGGGAAAGGGCTGATTAGGTGGAGAGGGTGACAAGGTGTGGGGAGGAACAGTCGGGAGGGATGATGAAGAAGTGGTGAGAAGGGTCTCACACAGAAGGGTGCAGGAGGGCTGGGATGTGGCTCAGTGGTAGAGTGCTTGCCTCGCATGCATGAAGCCCTGGGTTCAATTTCTCGGTACCACACAAACAGAAGAAGCTGGAAGTGGTGCTGTGGCTCAAGTGGTAGAGCCTGAGCTGAAGAGCTGGGTGGGGAGAGGAGGAAAAGCCTTGAGCAGGAAAGCTAACCAAAGGGGCAGGTGAGGATCATGGAGGGCAAGGAGCGGGAAGGAGTCAGTGAGCCTCGGAGTAGGGCAGGGAGGCGGGCAAGACCAGGCAGGACTGGGCTGGACCAGGGAAGACATCACACGGTCCTCCCAAGCCGGGCCAAGGGTCTGGACAAACCTGTCCAGTGGACAGACAGACAGATGGATGAAGGGATGTGGGCAGTGGATGGATGAAGGGATGGTGGGCAGTGGATGGACAGACGGATGAAGGGATGGTGGGCAGTGGACGGACAGACGGATGAAGGGATGGTGGGCAATGGAAGGGGAGGCCAAGCCCACGTGAGCCTGGGGCAATAGGAAACCCCAGCCAGTCGTGTCTTTATGGAGCTTAGCTGGGCCTGAACGCCCGGCCTGGGCGGCCCTCGGCTCTTCAGCTCACCGCTGGGCTTCACCCGCCTGAGCCTCGCTTCCACTTTCTGGCGGTTTCTTGGAGATCAGAGCCTCACAGGCTCTCCTGCCTGGGCTGGCCTCGAACCGCGGTCCGAGTGGCCGGGATGGCAGCGTGAGCCTCGGCGCCCGGCTCGCCTTCGTTTTAAGCACCACCGAGGCGTCTTTCTCCTGGAAGCCCCGCGTCCGCGCCCCTCGCGCGGACCCTCACCCTTCCCTCCGCACGCAGGCTCTTCTGCAGCTACCCGCAGACCAAGACCTACTTCCCGCACTTCGACCTGCACCCGGGGTCGCCGCAGCTGCGCGCGCACGGCGCCAAGGTGCTGGCCGCCGTGGGCGAGGCCGTCCAGCACATCGACCGCATGCCGAGCGCGCTGACCAAGCTGAGCGAGCTGCACGCCTACATCCTGCGCGTGGACCCCGCCAACTTCAAGGTGGGCGGGGCCGGCGGGGCGGGGCCTAGAGGCGTGAATGAAGGCGGGTGGGCGGGGCCGGGAGGGATGAATGGAGGCAGGTGGGCGGGGCCTAGAGGCATGAATGGAGGCGGGTGGGCGGGGCCGGGAGGGATGAATGGAGGCAGGTGGGCGGGGCCTAGAGGCATGAATGGAGGCGGGTGGGCGGGGCCTGGAGGGATGAATGGCGGCGGGTGGGCGGGGCCTGCGGCGGGGCCCGACGCGGGGCGGGGCCGGGGAGCCCAGAGCGCCGGTCGTCTCGCCGAGCCCGCGCCCAGCCCGCGCTGAGCCCCGCCCCGCCCCGCCCCGCAGCTCCTGTCCCACTGCCTGCTGGTCACCCTGGCCGCGCGCTTCCCCGCCGACTTCTCGGCTGAGGTCCACGCCGCCTGGGACAAGTTCATGTCCATCCTGTCCTCCATCCTGACCGAGAAGTACCGCTGAGCCCGCCGGCCTCCGGGCGGGCCGCGCCCCTGCCCCTCTCCGCCAGGCCCGCGGCTCTTTCCCGAATCCCCAATAAATGGCTGAGCTCGGAACGAAGCGCGTCCCGCGTGATGTGTTGGGGGAGAGGCGAGGGCGCGGGGGCCGTGAGCGCGCGCCGCCGGGGCCTCGGAGCCGAGGACGGTTCTCCCCGAGCGCCGGGTCTCCCGGGCCCGTTTCCCCCGGGGCCCCTGCCCGTTCCCCCCGGGCCCTGCCCGTTCCCCCCGGGGCCCCTGCCCGTTCCCCCCGGCCCTGCCCGTTCCCCCCGGGGCCCCTGCCCGTTCCCCCCGGCCCTGCCCTGCCCCCCCCCCGGGGCCCCTGCCCCCCCCGCCCTGCCCCCCCCGCCCGGCCCCCCCACCGGGCCCTGCCCGTTCCCCCCCGGGGCCCCTGCCCGTTCTCCCCCGGTCCTGCCCGTTCCCCCCCGGGGCCCCTGCCCGTCCCCCCGGCCCTGCCCTGCCCCCCCCGGGCCCTGCCCGTCCCCCCCCCGGGCCCTGCCCGGCCCCCCCCGGGCCCTGCCCGTCCCCCCCCCGGGCCCTGCCCGGCCCCCCCACCGGGCCCTGCCCGGCCCCCCCACCGGGGCCCGCCGGCCTCACCTTCCCCACACGTCGAAGGCTCCGCGTGGTGCGCGTCCAACTCCTCCTGGAGCTTCGCGTCTCAGCTCCCGGGCGGGGCCGGGGCCGGGGCCGGGGGGCCGCGGCGGGACGGCGGGTCCGCTCGTCCTTCTCCGTTCCCCGCGGGGTCTCCGGGCTCCAGGCTCCCGCGCGAGTCCGTGGAGAGGAGGCGGCACGGGGCGCGTTCAGCGCGCGCACGCGCCGTGTGTCCGGGCTGGTTCTGGAGGCTCCCGGAGGTCGGAGGTCACGGCCTCCCGGCCCGGGTGGCTTCGAACCGCGGCCCTCGGCTCTCGGCCCCGCCCCGCCGGCCAGGCCGCAGCCCACGGGCCGTGTGCTCCGGTGAGACCCCGCGGGCCGCGCCGCCGCCACCCGCGAGGACGGCAGGGATCCTTCGGGAAACTCCTGGAAGCCAGGATTTGCCTCCCGCGAGGCGGGGCGCGGGGAGCCACGTCAGGGAAACCGAGGCAGGCCGCCAGTCAGGGAAACCGAGGCAGGCGACACGTCAGGGAAACCGAGGCAGGCGACACGTCAGGGAAACCGAGGCTGGCGACACGTCAGGGAAACCGAGGCAGGCCGTCAGTCAGGGAAACCGAGGCAGGCCGCCAGTCAGGGAAACCGAGGCAGGCGACACGTCAGGGAAACCGAGGCAGGCGACACGTCAGGGAAACCGAGGCTGGCGACACGTCAGGGAAACCGAGGCAGGCCGTCAGTCAGGGAAACCGAGGCAGGCCGCCAGTCAGGGAAACCGAGGCAGGCGACACGTCAGGGAAACCGAGGCAGGCGACACGTCAGGGAAACCGAGGCTGGCGACACGTCAGGGAAACCGAGGCAGGCCGTCAGTCAGGGAAACCGAGGCAGGCCGCCAGTCAGGGAAACCGAGGCAGGCGACACGTCAGGGAAACCGAGGCAGGCGACACGTCAGGGAAACCGAGGCAGGCCGTCAGTCAGGGAAACCGAGGCAGGCCGTCAGTCAGGGAAACCGAGGCAGGCCGCCAAGTCAGGGAAACCGAGGCAGGCCGCCAGTCAGGGAAACCGAGGCAGGCGACGCGTCAGGGAAACCGAGGCAGGCGACGCGTCAGGGAAACCGAGGCAGGCCGCCACGTCAGGGAAACCGAGGCAGGCCGCCACGTCAGGGAAACCGAGGCAGGGCCGCCACGTCAGGGAAACCGAGGCAGGGCCGCCACGTCAGGGAAACCGAGGCAGGCCGTCAGTCAGGGAAACCGCAGCGGTGGTGCCTGCGGCGGCTCTCGGTTCAGGCCCCCCTCCCCCGCCCCCCCCGCGGGCCGGGCTCTCGGTTCACGCCCCCCTCCCCCTCCCCCGCCCCCCCCCGCGGGCCGGGCTCTCGGTTCACGCCCCCCTCCCCCTCCCCCGCCCCCCCCCGCGGGCCGGGCTCTCGGTTCACGCCCCCCCTCCCCCTCCCCCGCCCCCCCCCGCGGGCCGGGCTCTCGGTTCACGCCCCCCTCCCCCTCCCCCGCCCCCCCCCGCGGGCCGGGCTCTCGGTTCACCCCGTCCCCCCTCCCCCGCCCCCCCCCGCGGGCCGGGCTCTCGGTTCACGCCCCCCTCCCCCTCCCCCGCCCCCCCCCGCGGGCCGGGCTCTCGGTTCACCCCGTCCCCCCCCCCCGCGGGCCGGGCTCTCGGTTCACGCCCCCCTCCCCCTCCCCCGCCCCCCCCGCGGGCCGGGCTCTCGGTTCACGCCCCCTCCCCCTCCCCCGCCCCCCCCCCCCCGGCCGGGCTCCTCCCGCCGGTGGTGCACATGCGCAGCACAGGCCCGGGGCCACGGGGCGGGACCCCGGCGCGGCCCGGACCCTGCCTCCCCCTCCCCGCCTGGCCTCTTCCCCAGCCTCTCAACCCCGCGGCAAAGGCGGCCTTGGTGGAGGCCAGGATCTGGCAGACCCTGGGCCTTGAACCCAGCCCAGCCTGGGCGGCCTGAGCTCTGGACTGGCGGCTCATTCCAGACTCCGCAGGGCTCCTCCGGGTCTCTCCACACTCTCATCTGAAGATCTTTTCTGGACACAGACTGGGTTAAGAGAGTGGAACAGGAGCAGGCCTGGTGAGGCACACCTGTAATCCTAGCTTCTCCACAGCCACCAAGGCAGAAAAGTCCAGGAGACTCGTCTCCAATTAACCAGCAAAATGCTGGACTGCAGATGTGGCTCAACTGGTAGAGTGTCAGCTGGAGCGAGAAAGCCAACAGTGCGAGACCCTGAGTTCAAGCTCATGTACAAGTATGAAAAAAACAACCCACAACTAAATAAACAAAACACTGGAATCGATCTGTATTTTCACATATACCTTTTTTCAAGCTCTGTGTGTGTGTGTGTGTGTGTGTGTGATTTCAACTAGGGGGAATCCCTCTGCTCTACCTCTCCATCCTGAAAAAAGCCAAAGTGAAGTATAGGATATTGCCCAGTGGCTTCCATTTGAGCTGAAGAATCATGGGCACAACTCCACTGACACTCTCACTTAGCTGTGTTTTATTTATGTCACTTCCTATTGTGACACTAGGGAATGAACCCAACATTGTTCCTATGATAGGCAATCATACACAGTTGATATATCCAGATCCTCTTGTACTTCATTTTATATGATGGGGTTTCTACTTACACAAACTTGTCTCCAAGTGATGGGCTCAAGAATTTCTCCTGCCTCAGTCCCACATTGTCTAGACCTGTAGGTGTGTGTTATCACAACTAGCTCCCTGTTCTTTTACTTACTCTTACGTGAGAGGTCTTTACACATTAGGATGCAAGTCAAATTTGGTGAGGTTTACCAGCTTGGTCCCAGCTACTCAGAGGGCTGAGAAGAGGGCTGGGAATGTGGCTTAGTGGCAGAGTGCTTGCCTAGCATGCATGAAGCCCTGGGTTCCATTCCTCAGTGCCAGAAAAACCTGGAAGTGGCACTGTGGCACAAGTGGAAAAGCACTAGCCTTGAGGCTAAAGAAATTCAGGAACAGTGCCCAGTCTCAGAGTTCAAGCCCCATCACAGACAAAAAACAAACAACAACAACAAAAGACTGACTATGCCAGGCTTTGGTGGTATATGAATGGAGGTAAACCAAGGATCCAGTGGATGAGGCAGGGGGGTCATGAGTCTAGGCCAGTGTGGGTTACATGTTTAGACCATGTTTAAAAAAAAAATTAGCTGGGTTCTGGTGGCTCACACCTGTGATCCTAGCCACTCAGGAGGCTGAACTGAGGACTGCATTGCAAAGCCAGCCCAGGCAGGAAAGTCCATGAGACTCATCTCCAATTAATTGCCAAAAAGCTGGCAGTGCAATGCTCGCCTTGAACAATAAAGCTCAGGGACAGTGCCCAGTCCTTGAGTTCAAGACCCAGGCCTTGTGCCTGCGCGCGTGCGTGCACACACACACACACACACACACACACACACCATCTTCCCCAGGAAGCCTGCTCAGGGTCTCCCGCTAACCCAGGGCTCCCGGCCCTTCCTCCACACACTCAGGGCCTTCCCAGGACCGACACCTCTCTGTGAACCTGCCTAAGCCCAACTGCAGGCTGCGGCCCTGATGTTCAGCCCGTTGCTTTGTCAATTAACCATGTTTTAACTAACAAGTCTTTGGACTTGGGTTGTTGCTGTGAACCAGGGCCACTGGGCCACGGGTGGGGAACAAGGGACAAAGGGTGGGGGCGAACGAGGCCTCCCCGCCGCGTTCTGCCCCGGCTCAGGGCCCGGCTGCTGCCATCCTGGGTGAGGGCGCCTGGGTCTGGGCCCTTCTCCGCCCCGCTGGCCTCTCGCGCCCCAGGCCATGGGGCGCGGGCCCGAGGGCTTCTCCTCGACGGCGCCTCTGCGCGCGGGGCCGAGCTTCCCGCCCTCCCTGCCGTGCTCCGCGGCGCTGTGGAGCCCAGGCCCAGGCTGGCTGCCCCCGGGGGCCCTGGGGCCTCCCAGGCCGGCCGCCCGGGTCCGGAGAGAGGCCCGTGGGCTCTGCGGAGGAGGACGGCCGGCCGCCCCGGCCGGTGGGCCCAGGCCTGGGGCTGTGATGCCGGGTGAAGGCCGGGTGCCGGGAGCAGGACGCGGTCCGGCCCGGCCCCGCCTCGCGGGCGCCCCCTCCCGGCCGACCCCGCGCGCAGCCCCCGAGTCGGCCAATCGGCGCGGCCGCGGCGGGCGTGTCCCCAGCCGCGGGACATAAAAGCCGGGCGCGGCTGGGGTCCCGCACACTTCTGACTCGCACAGACTCAGAAAGGATCCACCATGGTGCTGTCTGCCGCCGACAAGGCCAACATCAAGGCCGCCTGGGACAAGATTGGCTCCCATGGCGCCGACTACGGCGCGGAGGCCCTGGAGAGGTGAGGACCCCGCCGGTCCCGGGCCCCGACGCGCCCCGGGCCCCGGACCCCGCGGACCCCGGACCCCGGACCCCGGACCCCGCGGACCCCGGGCCCCGGACCCCGCCAACCCCGCCAACCCCGGACCCCGGACCCCGCCAACCCCGGGCCCCGGACCCCGCGGACCCCGCCAACCCCGGGCCCCGGACCCCGGACCCCGCCAACCCCGCCAACCCCGCCGGCCCTCTTCTCCCGCAGGATGTTCCTGGGCTTCCCCACCACCAAGACCTACTTCCCCCACTTCGATCTGAGCCACGGCTCCGCCCAGGTCCAGGGCCACGGGAAGAAAGTGGCCGAGGCGCTGACCACCGCCGTGGGCCACCTGGAAGACCTGCCCGGCGCGCTGTCCGCGCTCAGCGACCTGCACGCGCACAAGCTGCGCGTGGACCCGGTCAACTTCAAGGTCGGCGGGGCCCCGGGAGCGGGGGGGGGGGGACCCCGCACGCACGCCGCCCCTCACCCGCCCGTCTCCTCCCGCAGCTCCTGAGCCACTGCCTGCTCGTGACCCTGGCCAACCACCACCCGAGCGAGTTCACCCCCGCGGTCCACGCCTCCCTGGACAAGTTCTTGGCCGCTGTGAGCACCGTGCTGACCTCCAAGTACCGTTAAGCGGGGCCCGGCGGCCCGCCCCGCCCCCGGCCAGGCCCCGCCCCGCCCCCGGCCAGGCCCCGCCCCGCCCCCGGCCAGGCCCCGCCCCCGGCCAGGCCCCGCCCCCGGCCAGGCCCCGCCCCGCCCCTCTTCGCAACACCCCTCTTGGTCTTATGAATAAAGTCTGAGTGGCGGCAGTCTGTCTGTCTGGCTCGGTGTTTACGGGTGCCCGGCGTGGGAGGGCGGCGACTGCGAGGCGAATCCACAGGGTTCCCAGCGCGGCCGGAGGGCGCGGGGCTCCGAGCCCCTCCGCTCGCCCGCGCCGCCCGGCCGGCGTCTCCCCGGACCTGCAGGTCCGCCCCGCGCTCCCGCGTCCCCCGCAACGCGCTCGGACCCCGGCTCCGCCCAAAGAGGGCACTGGAGGCGCGGGGCAGCCGCGCCGCCCTCCCGGCCCGCCTTCGGTGTCCCCGGTGGACCGGAGGCGCCTCCCCAGGCCCCGCTCCAGGCACCTCATTGCGGGGACGGCTCCGCGCGCGCCCAGCTGCTGGATCCGCACGCCGGGAGCTGCTGGGCCCGGCGCGGCCGCTGGGCAGCCCAGCCCCCCCCCAGCCCCGGGTCCCCCCAGCCCAGCCCCCTGACCCCCAGCCCCCTGACCCCCCAGCCCAGCCCCCTGACCCCCAGCCCCCTGACCCCCCCAGCCCAGGCCCCTGACCCCCCAGCCCAGCCCCCTGACCCCCAGCCCCCTGACCCCCAGCCCCCTGACCCCCCAGCCCAGCCCCCTGACCCCCAGCCCCCTGACCCCCAGCCCCCTGACCCCCCCAGCCCAGGCCCCTGACCCCCCAGCCCCCTGACCCCCCTGTCTCCCCGCAGCCAAGCCAGGGACCCCTGGGAAAGCTCGCTGAGCCGGCGCCGGTGGCTCAGGCCTGTCATCCTAGCTGCTCGGGAGGCTGGCGTGTGAGGCTTGTGGTTCAAGGCCAGCCCCGGCAGGAAACTTTTTCTTGTCTGTCATGGGGTTTGAACTCACAGCCCTGGGCGCCGTCGCTGAGCTTTTTTGCTGAAGGCGAGCGCTCTACCACTTGAGCCACAGCTCCACTTCCGGTTTTCTGGGGGTTCATTGCAGGTAAGAGTCTCACGGACTTTCCTTACTGGGCTGGCTTTGAACCGCAATCCTCAGATCTCAGCCTCCTGAGCAGGTAGGGTGACAGGCGTGAGCCACCGGCTCCTTGAGACCCTCATCTCTAATAAACCACCAAAAGGGCTGGGAAGGTGGCTCAGTGGTAGAGCACTTGCCTTGCATGCCTGAGGCCCTGGGTTCAATTCCTCAGCACCACATAAGCAAAAAGAAAAAAAGCCGGAAGTGGCGCTGTGGCTCAAGTGGTAGAGCGCTAGCCTTGAGCTGAAGAGCTGAGGGGCAGCGCTCAGGCCCCCCCAAAAAATAAAAAATAAAATAAACCACCAAAAGCCATCGTGGAGCTGTAGCTCAAGTGGTAGCTTGCAAGGCGTGAGCACAAAAGCTCAGGGACAGTGTCCGGGCTCTGAGTTCAAGCCCTAGGACCACATTTACAAAAAGAAGGCTCCCGGCAGACTGCTTGAGCAGTGCCAGCAGTGCCAGCACTGCCTGAACGAGCCTGAGCTCCGGGTCAAGCAGCCCTGTTACTCCACTAGGAAGAGCAGAGGGTGCCTCAGCCAGTGTGCCTCAGCCAGAGGGGAAGCAAAGGGACTCACACACATAGAATGAGGTTTTCATAAAATATGGCTGACATGGTGACATACCTGGAGGAAACACAACATGGAAGGAAAAGTCCAGGCTGCACATTGCATGAGTCCATTTATATGAAAAGTCCTTGGCAACCAAAGACCAGTACTGGCTGCCAGGGGCTGGAGGTGGGGAACTTGTTAATTTTAAGATGACTAAGATGGAATTTACGTTCAGTGAGCCTCACAATTCACAAAGTATACAGGTGGCATTGAGTTACTGCTGTATGGATGTTTACTATGATGCTGGAGAGACATCTCAGGTGCTCTGTGTCAGTTGTGCTGAACGGAATATCTACTGAGCCTGGCACTGGAAATCACAGCTTGAAGCCAGCCCAGACAGGGAAGTCTGTGAAACTCTTCTCTGCTAAATTACCAAAGGTCCTGAGTTCAAGCCCCAGGACAGACACATGTTTGGGAGGGAGGTTACACGGGGGGGGGGGGGGGGGGGGGCCACACAGACATGCAGTCATCACGCCCAGTGTCCAGATGTAAACCCTGAACTCAAGGGTAAGGATGGAAGGAGGAAAATGGGGAGAGGGGTGTTGGTCAAGATGCCCTGGAGTGGGAACCTGGCGTGGAAGTGTAGCCTGTGTAACTACCAAATGAGGAAACAAATTGAAAAAGATCTTTGCTGTGGGTCGTGGGGCCTGAACTCTGGGCCTGGGTGCTGTCCCTGCGCTCTTCAGCTCAAGGCGGGCGCTCTACCACTTGAGCCACAGCACCACTTGCGGCCTTTCCGGTGGTTCATTGGAGATCAGAATCTCACGGCCTTTCCTGCCCGGGCTGGCTTTGAACCACCAGCCTCGGATCTCAGCCTCCCGAGTAGCTGGGATGACACGGAGAGGGGCGGGGCCGGGTGGGCCGCGCAGGGGCGGGGCGGGGCCAGGCGGGCCGCGTGTGGGCGGGGCCGGGCCGCGCTGGGGCGGGCAGGGCGGGGCGAGGCCGCGTGTGGGCGGGGCCGGGTGGGCCGCGCAGGGGCGGGGCGGGGCCAGGCGGGCCGCGTGTGGGCGAGGCCGCGCCGCGCTGGGGCGGGCGGGGCGGGGCCAGGCGGGCCGCGTGTGGGCGGGGCCGGGTGGGCCGCGCAGGGGCGGGGCGGGGCCAGGCGGGCCGCGTGTGGGCGGGGCCGCGCCGCGCTGGGGCGGGGCCAGGCGGGCCGCGTGTGGGCGGGGCTGGGCGGGCCGCGCGGGTGCGGGCGGGGCGGGGCCAGGCGGGCCGCGTGTGGGCGGGGCCGCGCCGCGCTGGGGCGGGGCGAGGCCGCGTGTGGGCGGGGCTGGGCGGGCCGCGCAGGGGCAGGGCGGGGCCAGGCGGGCCGCGTGTGGGCGGGGCCGGGTGGGCCGCGCAGGGGCGGGGCGGGGCCAGGCGGGCCGCGTGTGGGCGGGGCCGCGCCGCGCTGGGGCGGGGCGAGGCCGCGTGTGGGCGGGGCTGGGCGGGCCGCGCGGGTGCGGGCGGGGCGGGGCCAGGCGGGCCGCGCCCCCGGAGGCCTCTGAGCGCAGCCGCGCGGCGGGGCCGCCGGAGACGGCGGGGATGGCTCTGTCCGCGGCGGAAGGCGAGATGGTTCGCGCGCTGTGGAAGAAGCTGGGCGACAACGTCGGAGTCTGCGTGGCTGAGGCCTTGGAGCGGTGCGAGCGGCGGGTGCAGGTCTGCGGGCCCTCGCGGGCCGACTCCAGGGCACTCACCCCCCTCCTCCCGCAGGACCTTCCTGGCTTTCCCGTCCACCAGGACCTACTTCGCGCACTGGGACCTGAGCCGCGGCTCTGCCCGGATCCAAGCCCACGGCCGGAAGGTGGGCGCCGCGCTGACCCTCGCCGTGAGCGCCTTGGACGACCTGCCCGGCTCGCTGTCCGCCCTGAGCGACCTGCACGCGCGCGCGCTGCGCGTGGACCCCGCCCACTTCCAGGTGAGCCCGCGGGCCGCGCCGCGCAGCCCACCTCCGGATGGCCCGCATAGACCCCGCCCACTTCCAGGTGAGCCCGCGGGCCGCGCAGCCCCGCCCACCTCCGGATGGCCCGCATAGACCCGCCCACTTCCAGACGAGCCCGCGGGCCGCGCAGCCCCGCCCACCTCCGGATGGGCCCGCATAGACCCCGCCCACTTCCAGGCGAGCCCGCGGGCCGCGCAGCCCCGCCCACCTCCGGATGGGCCCGCGTAGACCCCGCCCACTTCCAGGCGAGCCCGCGGGCCGCGCAGCCCCGCCCACCTCCGGATGGGCCCGCGTAGACCCCGCCCACTTCCAGGCGAGCCCGCGGGCCGCCGGGCGGGCGTCGTGGTGACCCGCGGCGGGGCCGCGCTCCTCTCCGCAGCTCCTGGGCCACTGCCTGCTGGTGACCCTCGCCCGGCACTACCCCGGGGACTTCAGCCCCGCCATGCAGGCCTCGCTGGACAAGTTCCTGAGCCTGGTGACGGCGGCGCTGGTCTCCGAGTACCGCTGAGCCCAGGTGGCGCGCGGCGGCCCTGCCGAGGCGCGAGTGCGAGGGAAGCTCCCGGATGTGCACGCGCGCGGGGTGTGAGCGCTGCGGTGCTCGCACGCGGGTGACCCGCCAAGGACGACATGGCGCCCTTCCTCGGACTAGAGCCCCACGGCCACTGGGTCACTGGGGGCTGCGGAGCGCCGTGTGCACAGCCCATGGCGGCCTGCCTTGCAGGGGTGTTCCGGGGCTCTAGCTTGGGGTACTGTCTGCCCCAAACGCAGGGCAGTGCTCTGAAGCCGGCTTGACCTCAGGTGCCCTGGCCGTCCAGAGCAACATGGGAAATTAAAGAGAACTGGAATTACAGCATCTCTCTCTCTCTCTTTGGTGCAAGTATTAGGAGCGTGAACCCAGGGCCTCTTGTTCTTGCTTGGCTTTTTCGCTCAAGGTTGGTGTTGTACCACGAGCCACACCTCTGCTTTGGCTTTCTGCTTACTGGAGATAGTCTCAAAAGGACTCTCCTGCCCTGGCTGGCTTCAAACAGCATCCTCAGATCTCCGCCATCTGGGAGGTAAGATTGCCGGTGTGAGCCACCATCAGTACCCAGCTCTACACAACTTTTTTTTTTGCCAGTCCTGGGCGCGGTCCCTGAGCCTCTTGTCCAAGGCTAGCACTCTACCATCTGAGCACAGCACTACTTCCTGTGTATGTGGTACTGAGGAATAGAACCCAGGGCATGCTAGGCAAGCACTCTGCTAAACCATTTTTCCCAGCCCAACAATGTTTCTTAAAACACCCCTTTCCAGATGAGTCAAGAGGCAGGAAGGCTTTCTGCAGCCCTGTCCCTTATCAGGTTCTAGGTGTTGCAGGAGGTAAAGGTCTGCCCACTTGTCACATGCCAAGTTTCATACCTGTGTCCTCTATCTGTGTCCTCCCAGACTACCCTCCAATACACAGGGCGTCCAGTTTCCGTCAGTCAGTCATACTTCATAAAGGGATGAGTCCCCTGTGAGCAGCAGCAGGAGACAAGTAGGAATCCGACAGCCCACCTATGGCATGGGCCACACAATGCCCCAGGATGTTCGCCCTAAGGCTGCATCTCCTCCCACAAAGACCCTCTGGCTGTCCAGTGGACATTGTCCACAGGCCTATCTCCGGCCTCCTCTTCCTTCTAAAGGAAAGGGTTGCAGTGTAGCCCCCACCCTCAACCCACAGCACCAACCCTGTGGTCTGTACTAACGGGATAAATAGCTGAGACGTGGGGCATGAGCCAAGTGGGGCACTAAGGACCAAACACATCTGGCTCAGTTAAGGGTGTTTTCTAGGAGTGCCCTGGCATATGGTCAGGTCCTGTGAACTGCCTCATGTAGAAGACAGAGAGACCCTAGCATAGCTGACAGAGGCAGCCCATTAGGTCTATTTATTCCTATACAATATAAACCCACACACAGGAGCAACTGTACAACTTGAAGTCACAGCTAGCGCCAAACAACAGAAATGTTTAAACTACAAAAGATGAGTTGTATTCAGCAAATATAGAATAATTTTAGGCTGTGTTGAATGTTTTGTCAGACTATTTACAGCTCCAGGACTAGGGTTCAGATCTCTCCAGCCTCCTTCTCCTCTGACTTCTGAGAAGTTGTCTTCCCATTGGAGCTCTCCAGCCTCCAGTCAGAATACCCTCGCTCACTCCGTCCGCACTCCCAGGACTTCTCTCTCGATGTGCGCTCCCTGGAGAACCTGGGAAAGGGGAACCAGAGGCTAAGAGGAGGCTGCTGTCCCCCTCTGGATGGCTACTCAGGAAGCAACACCAGGCTAGTCAGTCATGCCACCACTACAGCCTAGGGCTACCCGCCTACCACTTGGAATGTTAGGCAGCCACAGAAAAATGACCTTTACAAAGATTTTTAATAAGAAAAACAGAAAAGGAGAATGCAACAAAATTATGGGTGTAGAACATAAAACACTAGGTAAAACTACAATGGGGAAAAAAAAAAGGCCAAAATGAACAACAGCCTGGTCAGAACACAAAGCCTTGGACAGGATGGTCTGTACACCAGGGGAATCCTGGTTCAGTGCAACACCACCCAGAGGGACAGGCAGGAGCTGCTCATACCTTCCTCTCGTCTCAAGCCCTGCGTCCCACAGTTGCTTGGACAGGGTCCCCACAAACTGTGTGGCCACTAGATGTGGCTAAAGGACCCACTGAGAGTCTCACAACACCCTGGGAACACAAAGAGCTCACTCCTGGCTGCAGGTACTGAGTCAGAGTAGTTACTTGTATTTTGCACTCATGTCCCTGGAAGCCCGGCGGTGTCCCCGGCTGTGGCTCTGGGAACGGCTGCGATGACGTCGGTGGCTGTCTCGGGACCGAGACCGGGAAGATTTGCGCCGTTCTCTCGAGGTAGATCTTGACCGTCTCCGACGTCGATCCCGATCTCGGGAGCGTGACCTGAGATAAATCAGAAAGTGCTGGGGGCCAAGCTCGCTCCATGAGAGACAAACCCCACTAGGTTAACCTTCAGGCTCCTTTTCTGTCCACAGCATCACTATTATGTTTCTCCTTCCTCTTAAAAATGTACACAATGTTTGTAATTGTCCCATGGATTAATCTGACTGTTCCTCTGAATGATGTCTTCTAAAGAAGGATCCAGGTACTTCTAGTCAGCCTGCAGGCCTTTGAAAACTTCCTTTTCAAAATGAATTGGGGCCTAGAGATAATTTTTACTATGCTGAGCCCCAACCAGCATGTCCTTCTCAAGTCAGCCCAGATAGAAGTCATAAAGTGGTAAACATCACGTATTAAGAAAAATACTGGGGGCTGGGAAGGTGGCTCAGTGGTAGAGTGCTTGCCTTGCATGCATAAGGCCCTGGGTTCGATTCCTCAGCACAACATAAGCAGAAAAAAAAAAAAAAAGCTGGAAGTGGCTCTGTGGCTCAAGTGGTAGAGTGCTAGCCTTGAGCTGAAGGCCAGCACCCAGGCCCAGAGTTCAGGCCCACAACCGGAACCCCCCCCTAAAAAAAAAAAAAAGAAAAAGAAAAAGAAAAATGTTGCTGGGCACTGGTGGCTCATGCCTCAGGAGGCTGAGATCTGAAGATCATGGTTCAAAGCCAGCCCAGTCAGGAAAGTCCATGAGACTCTTACCTCCAATAAACAAACCACCAGAAAACCTGAAGTGGCATTGAGACTCAAGTGGTAGAGTGCTCACCTTGAGCTGAAGATCTGAGGGACAGGGCCCAAGCAGAGTTCAAACACCATGACTGACAAGAAAAATGTTACAGGGCACTGGTGGTTCATACTTGTAATCCTGGCTATTCAGGAAGCTGAGATCTGAGGATTACAGTTTGAAGCCAGCTGGGGCAGAAAAGTTTGAGACTTTTTTTTTTTTTTTTTTTGGTCATTTGCCGGGACTTGAACTCTGGGTTTGGGCGCTGTCTCTGCACTCTTCAGCTCAAGGCCAGTGCTCTACTACTTAAGCCACAGCACCACTTCCAGTTTTCTAGTGGTTTATTGGAGATAAGAGTCTCACTGACTTTCCTGCCTGGGCTGGCTTTGAACTGTGATCCTCAGATCTCAGCCTCCTGAATAGCTAGGATTACAGGCGTGAGCCACTGGCACCCGGCTATTGAGACTCTTTATCTCTAAGCAACAAAAAAGACACAAATGGTATAGCTTCAGTTGTAGAGTGCCAGTCATGAGCAAAAAACTAAGTAAGGGACAGCAGCCAGGCCCTGAATTCAAGCCCCAGTAGGGGTACCCAAAAAAAGCAAACCACAACAAGTGCTTTCAGAAATAAGACATTCAACTAAGCATTGTGATGGATCTAGAAACCTACCTCCTGCGATCTCTGGTTCTTGAGCCAGACCTAAAAAAGGAAAAAAAGACGAATGACATCCCTAAAGCATTCTAATTCACTGCCAACGCAGGGGTGGGGTCCTAAACGTAAGGTGGAGATTTAATACTTTCTTAGGCATCTGAAATTGAATATGGACAAAGCTAAATTTTACCCTTTACGGGGCTCCTCCATTCTCCCTGCTCCAGTAAGTGGCAATCACAGGCCAGAAATGGCAAAGGTAGCTTCCTTCCTCATTCACACTTCACATGGTCAACAAGCAAATACCATGCTTTACCCCAGATGCCCATCTGCCCCTTGCTTGATTCACACTGCCACCAACTTCATCTGAATCCCTCCCACCCTCAGAGATATTGCTGCTCCACCGGCAAGGGGCCGGGCGCCGGTAGCTCATGCCTGTAATCTTACTCAGGAGGCTGATATCTAAGGATCGTGGTTCTAAGCCAGCCCACGAGTGAGCCAGTCTATCGTGTTGTGGCTCAAGTGGTAGAGCACTCGCCTTGAGCTGAAGAGCTCAGGTAAAGCGCCCAAGCCCAGAGTTGAAGTCCTTCAACTGACCAAAAAAAAAAAAAAAAAAAAAAAAGAGTGGCAAGGCATCCTGAATCCAAACCCCAGCCCTCACATATAGCTGTTCAGTACTCCCAAATCACAAAGTGCCACGCCGACCCCAGTAGAGTCTGCTTAGCATGGGAAACCATCTATCAGACCATGATAGGGG
Source organism: Dipodomys merriami (assembly GCF_024711535.1). NCBI lineage: Eukaryota > Metazoa > Chordata > Mammalia > Rodentia > Heteromyidae > Dipodomys > Dipodomys merriami. The sequence goes on from NW_027202682.1 coordinate 158,931, forward strand.
CCTCGAGACCTATCTCCAAGTTTTGGGACTTCACCGAAGTCTACCTCAGAGAATGGGGCTTTACAGAAACCTATCTCCAAGTTTTGGGACTTCACCGAAGTCTACCTCAGAGAATAGGGCTTCTAAGAGGCCTACTCCTGGGAAAAGGCTGGCAAAACCCCTGGAAAAGATGTGTTTCTGCCTATCTTTTCCTCATAAGAGTGCCTATTAATCTTTTACTGCTTCTACTGCTCTTTGTACTTACTCATTGTCAACGTTCCCTTATTCAAAGCTCTTTCTTAAGAGTGTTGACGACTCCAATATCTGATGAGTGTCTTAAAAATATGACTAACTCACCAGAGTTAAGTGCTACCCTGAAACCCCTCTTATGGAGGCTAGTAGACAAGTTATAAGTAAATATAAAAGTATTGGGGGTTTCACAAAGTCACTCCAGCAGAAGGAATTGTAAGAAATTTACAAGAAGCTGTAGGTGCAGCTAGAACAGAAAGAATGTATGGCAATTGCTGAGATAACTACTTAGGAGAAAGAACTTCCTGTCACTCTCTTTCATTTGTCAAAAGACTTGCTAAATCTAAGTCTCCTTGGTGCTTACAATTAAAGAAGGAACAGGAAAGATCTTAATGGGACAGTTAAGGCCTCTATAGAATAAAGTAGTGGTTAATTGGTGACAATCATCGAAACCAATTGTATTTCTTAAAAATAGAGGTAAAGCCGGAAACAAGTGCCTATCAGGCGACCAGCTGGTGACGGCCCAAGAATGAAGCCCTGCAGCAAGATTATGTAACCTTTTGCCCTTTCTTATGGAGACTTTTTGCTATAAAAGTTTGTTATTCTCTGCATTAAATCGCACTCAGCACTCAGCATCCACTCCTAATGTGTGTGAGTTGTCTGTTTGCCATCTACCCGTCCTATTCCAGGTTCCTCCCCTAGGTATCCTCCGTCATCCCGACAGAACCCGGTCCGCGGCAACAAAGTAAATAAATACCACAGCCCATACAAAGCCCTTTCCTGATGGGGGCTTAAGACAGCAACCTGGGTCAGGCGCTGGTGGCTCACGCCTGTAAACCCTAGCTACTCAGGAGGCTGAGATCTGAGGATCATGGTTCAAAGCCAGCCTGGGCAGGAAAGTCTGTGAGACCTTAACTCCAATTAACCACCAGAAAAGTGGTGCTGTGGCTGAAAGTGGTAGAACGCTAGCCTTAAGCAAACTAAACTGCTCAGGGACAGTGTACCAGCCCTGAGATCAAGCCCCATGACTGACAAAACAAAAAATACCCAAAAAAACCCCCAGCACCTTGGCTGCTGGAAGATCAGTTTCCCTATGTGCCTAGCCGTCAAAGGAGCTGGTTCTTAAGGGGAGGAGGAACCTCTCTTTCAGGCAGGCACATGCTATATTTCACTGGACTGAATATATTCCTGCACTCCTTCAAGTAATACAGCAGTACACGGAGCAGAAGCTGACTGAGGCCGGAGGACGACTGTGGCCACTGGCCACCTATGCTCACCTCCTGCTCAGCCGTTCCTCTCGTTCTCTCTCCTCTCTCCTCCTCAAGCGATCCTGGTTTCTTTTTTCTTGCTTTTCAGCCACAGTTTTCTAAAGGAATTAAAAAAACGAGCAAATAAAAATGAGACAAGCCGGCCAACACAGGTTCACACCTATAATCCTAGCTACTAGGAAGCTGAGATCTGAGGACCACGGTTCAAAGTCTGCCCGGTCAGCAAAGTCCGTGAGGCTCTTACCTCCTATTAACCACCAGAAAACCAGAATTGATTCTGTGGCTCAAATTGGTAAAGTGCTCTCCTTGAGCACTTGAGCAGAAAAAGCTCAGGGTCAGCACTCAGGGCATGAGTTCAAGCCCAAAAGCTGACACAGACACACAGACACACACGAGAAACGAGAAACCTGACTGGTCCTGAGGCTTAAACTTAGGGACTGTGCTCTGTCCCTGAATATTTTTGCTCTCTAGCATTCTACCACTGAAGCCACAGCACTACTTCCTGATTTTTACTGTTTTTTTTTGTTTGTTTTTTTGTTGGTTACAGGGCTTGAACTCTGGACCTGGGCGCTGTCGCTCAGCTCTTCAGCTTAAGGTGAGTGCTCTACCGCCTGAGGCACCATGCCACTTTCAGTTTTCTAGTGGTTTATTGGAGCTAAGTATCACGGACTTTCCTGCCCAGGCTGGCTTTGAACCACGAACTCAGATCTCAGCCTCCTGAGTAGCTAGGATTACATGTATGGGCCACCAGCGCCCGGCTAAGATATTCTCTCACTCTCTCTCTCTTTTTTTTACAGGACATGGAGCCTGAACTTGGCCTGGGCGCTGTCCCTCAGCTCTTCAGCTCAAAGATAGCACTATACCACTTGAGCAACAGCAACACTTACCACTGAGCCACCTTCCCAGCCCTCTCTTTTTTTCTTTTGTGCAGGTCTTGGGGCTTAAACTCAGGGACTAAACACTGTCCCTGAGTTTTTTTCGTGCTTAAAGCTAGCACTCTACCACTTGAAGTACAGCTCTACATCCAGTTTTTTGGTGGTTAATTGGAGATAATGTCTGGGGACTGGGAAAGTGGCTCAGTGGTAAGTGCTTGCCTTGCATGCATGAGGTCCTGGGTTGATTCCTCAGCACCATGTAAGCAGAAAAGACCAGAAGTGGTGCTGTGGCTCAAGTGGCAGAGCGTTCACCTTGAGCTGAAGAGTGCAGGGTCAGAGCCCAGGCCCAGAACTAAGGCCCCATGACTGACAGAAAGGAAAAAAAAAATCTCCGGGTGGTGCCCAAGGTGGCTTCAAACCATGATCCCTAGGGATGGGAATGTGGCTCAGTGGTAGAGTGCTTGCCTAGCATGCACGGGTCCAATTCCTCAGTACCATATAAACAAAAAAAAGATGGAAGTAGTGCTGTGGCTCAAAAGCTACAGTGCTAGCCTTGAGCAAAAGCAACTCAAGGGCTCAAACTTAGGGCTTGGACAGTACTGAGGCCCTAAGTTCAAGTCCTAGAACTGGAAAAGAAAACAAAACAAAAAAACAAAGACATGATCCTCAGATCTTAGCCTCCTGAGTAGCCAGGATGATAGGTATGAGCCGCCAGCACCAGAACATAAAGCTCTTATTCAGGCTTCTCCAGAAACGGACTATATTAACATACCCTCAACTGATCAAGCTTCTCTCGGATCTGAATGAATCCCAAATGTAACTTGCCCCCAAAATGGTCTGCTAGACGGCGGTCATTGTCGTGAAGGCCAAGGTAGGCTGAACAGACTTCACAGACACGGAGCTTTTGCTGCTGAAAACTGGATGCAGGCATAGAATTTCTGTATTCTTCCTGGAGAAAGAGATATGAAGGTGACATCCAGAATCCACTATATAGTATCAACATCTTAAATGGAAATAATTTGACAATAAAAGCGAGTTTTCAAAAAACATTGCCTGTGCCTCACACTTGTAATCCTAGCTACTTAGGAGGCTGAGATTTGAGGATTACAGTTTGACCGCAGCCTATGCAGGAAAGTCTGTGAAGACTCATCTCCAATGACACCAAAAAGTTGGAAGTAGAGGTGTGACTTAACTAGTAGAGCACCACCAGTCTTCAGCAACCCAAGTGTGAACTGAAGCCCCAGGACCAGTAACTAAGAATATAAGCAAAAATAAAACAAGCCAGGCACTGGTGGCTCATGCCTGTAATCCTAGCAACTCAAAGGCTGAGGATCTCAGTTCAAAGCCAGCCTGGGCAGGAATGTCTGTGAGATTTATCTCCAATTAACCACCAGAAAACTGGAAGTGGTGTTATGGCTCAAGTGGCAGACCACTTGCCTTGAGCTGAAGAGCACAGAGATAGCGCTCAGGCCCAGAGTTCAAGCCCTTCGACCAACAACAAAAAAGTAATAATAAATAAAAACAAATAAAAACCCCAACCAACTAGACAAGTCAGAAGTGGTGGTGCCACCATGCCTGTAATCCCAGCCCTTTGGAGGGGAAGCAAGAGTGTCTTGAGGGCTGGGAGTGGTAGAGTGCTTGCCTAGCATGCATGAAGCCCTAGGCTCAATTCCTCAGTCCCACTTACACAGAAAAATCTGGAAGTGGTGCTGTGGCTCAAGTGGTACAGTGTTAGCCTTCAGCAAAAGACGTTCAAGGACAGTGCCCAGGCCCTGAGTTCAAGCCCCAGGAGTGGCAATGAAACAGGTCTACACCAGCCAGGTACATACATGCATGCAAACATACATATCATCTCCCTTTTCTCCAGCCCATCTTTCCACCCCTATTGTTTTACTCAACTCAGTTTGTGTGTGGGGTTAGGTGGTTTTAGCTAAGGGGTTTTGTAGGATCATCCCATTCTACCTAGAGACTACCCCCAAGGAAGTCATTCATACCCTCATAACCCCATCTCTGGTACATTTGCCTTCATGAAATTAATACATGGAAAAGAAGGGATAACAAGTACTCTGTAAATTGTTAGAGTGATGGATATGGGTTATTATATACTTTCCCAGATCTGTAGAATATGCATCAACCCAACCTAAACTGGCCTTTAAATTGAAATCATATGTCAACACAGGTCCACTGATGGTACCCTACTTTACTCTATGGGAGATGTTGATAACATGGGAGGGAGGCTGGTAGGGAAATCTCTGTCTTGCTCTTATCATTGAACTCACAATTGTTATAATCCGTTATCAGTGCCCCATCTTTCTACTCTGCTACTTTAGCCTCCTTCCGGAGTGCCAAGATAACCAACAGCAGCCACTATACCAAGCCACTAACATTTCTCTTTCCTAAGACACTTTTCCACCAACCTCAGCTTCTTTTTTCTTTGCACGAACTTTCTCAACTTCCATAAGAATCTTCTGGGATTCGTCCACATTTCCTTCAGCTCCTAGCTGTTCAGCTTTAGCAAGGAGTTTTCCTATTTCTTCATTCAATTCATGTACCTTTTCTGCCTGAGGGGAAGAGAGATTCAAATAAGCAGAAACCAAGTTTTTTGTTTTGCCAGTCCTGGGGCTTGAACTCAGGGCCTGGGCACTGTCCCTGAGCTTCTTTTGCTCAAAGCTAGCACTCTACCACTTGAGCAACGGCACCACTTCCAGATTTTTCTGTTGCGTGTGGTAACTGAGAAATTGAACCTAGGAGCCTCATGCGTGGAGGTAAGCACTCTACCACTTAAGCCACCTTTCCAGCCTCAGAAACCAAGTTTTGAATGCAAGGGAAGTAACTTTTTCTCTCAACACATTCCTGAGGCTCAAACTCAAGGCCATGGAGCTCTTGGGCTGGCTTCAAAACATGATCCTTCATTTACGCCTCTGATAAGCCAATGCTCTGTTCAACATATTTCTTTCCCTAACACTGAAAATAAACCAAACATCTTAAGACCCACAGATAATCACATGTGCATTTTAAATATCATGAGTTTTCTATCACTTGCAGAAATCTGAGAGCTAATGTTTAGAGCCAGCCCCAACTCTTTATCTTAAGAAATTAACCAGCAAAAAAGCTGTTAGTACCGGGCATTGGTAGCTCACACCTGTAATCCTAGCTAGTGAGGAGGTTGAAATCTGAAGACTGCAGTTTGAAGCCAGCCTGGCCAAGAGAGACTCTTATCTCCAACTAACCACTAGAAAAGTAGTGCTGTAGCTCAAAATGGTAAAGTGCTAGGCTTGAGTGAAGGAGCTCAGGGACAACACCCAAGCCAAGTTCAACCCCTACTGGCTCATGCCTATAATCCTAGCTACACAGGAGGATGAGGTCTGAGGATGGCGGTTCAAAGCCAGTCTGGGCAGGAAAAGTCCGTAAGTCCGTGAGACTTTTTCCTTGGTCAGTCGCAGGGCGTGAACCTTTAGCCTGGGTGCTGTCCCTCAAGCTCTTCAGCTCAAGGTGAACACTTTACCGCTTGAGCCACAGCACTACTTCAGGTTTTCTAGTGGTTTATTGGAGTTAAGTCTCACGGACTTTCCTGCCAGGCTGGCTTTGAACTGTGATCCTCAACTCTCAGCTCTCAGCCTCCTGAGTGGCTAGGATTACAGGTATGAGCCACTGGCACCTGGCAAATGACTCCTTCCTTCCTTCCAGACATACCTTTGCCGAAACTTCTGCACTGATTTCCTCCTGTGTTTCCGCCAGTCGTTTCTTGGCAAGCTCAGTCCTCCTGTCACACTCTGCAATGAAGGACTCCAAATGATCCATTGCCTAGCTCAGGGGAAAGAGAGAGCGATTACTATTTATACAATCTCAGAATCAATTTCTTTTTTGTCAGTCATGGGGCTTGAACTCTGGATCTGGGCACTGTCCCTGGGTTCTTCAGCTCAGGGATAGTGCTCTACCACTTTAAGCCATAGCACCACTTCTGGTTTTCTGGAGGTTAATTGGAGATAAGAGTCTCACAGACTTACCTACCCAGGCTGGCTTTGAACCACAATCCTCAGATCTCAACCTCCTGAGTAGTTAGTTAGGCTTATGGGCATGAGCCACGGGCACCAAATGTTACTTTTCTTTTTACCTTTCTGTTGTGGGGCTTGAACTCAGGGGCTTGGACTAGCACTCTACCACTTTGAGCCATAGTACCACTTCTGAACTTGTAAACTCAAAGCTAGTACCCTACCACTTGAACCACAGCTCCACTTCTGGCATTTTTGCTGGTTACTTGGAGATAAAAAGTCTCATGGAATTTTCTGCCCAGGCTGGTTTAAAACTGATATCCTCAGAACTCAATCTCTTGAATAGCTAGGACTGCAGGTGTGAGGCAGCAATGTGTGGCTCAAAATAGCTTTAATTTCAAAACAACTTCTATCCTCAATAATCTTACCAAAAAACCTCAAGGAGAATGAACACATTGGCCATACTCAGTTCTCTGGGGACAGAAAAGGTTGAACAAGGGCCAGTGTTAAAAGGCTGTATGAAATGCATTCAGTCTTTGTAAGCCACAGAACGTTATTCCCTCATGTTGAGGGCAAAGTAGCCTCTTTCACCTAAAATATGATAAAATAGGCCATATGCCGATGGTTTGGGCTTGTAATCCTGATTATACACAAAGCTAGCTATCATTTGAAAATTAAAGTGTGGAGCCAGCTCAGGCAAACAAATCCAGGAGGGTCTTTGATTCTTTTTCCCAGCAAAAAGCTGGAAGTGGAGCTGTAGCTCAAGGGGGAGTGACCAGCCATGAATTTTTGAAAAAGCTGAGCACAGGGCCCAAAGTCAAGCCCAGTATAAGCATAAAAATAAACAAATTTAGAGAATAGATAAAAAGACACAAACAATTACAACAACTAAGGAGTGATGATCTGTGTCCTGTCCATAGAGGGTTAGTTGTCAGAAGGTATACCAGAGGGCTGTAATCTTAGCTATACAAGAGGAGGCAAAAAGTTACCAAGACCGGGAGCTGGGAAGGTGGCTCAGTGGTAGAGTGCTTGCCTTGCATGCCTGAGGCCCTGGGTTCAACTCCTCAGCACCACATAAGCAGAAAAAGGTAGAAGTGGCGCTGTGGCTCAGGTGGTAGAGCGCTAGCCTTTAGCTGAAGAGCTGAGGGACAGTGCCAAGGCTGAGTTCAGGCCCCATGACCGACAAAAAAAAAAAAAAAAAAAGTTACCAAAACCATCTCAACAAAAAATATGGACATGCTAGTGTACATCTGTAATTAGTTATGCGGCTAAGAAAATCAGTCTGGAGGCTGGCCATGGGTAAACATGAGAAATCCATCTTTTCTTTTTACTTGAGACCAGGACTCAAACACTGTATCCGAGGCTTGGCTAGAACTCTGCTACGTGAGCCATGCCTCCAAACATGTGAAATCAACCTTACCTGAAATACAATGGCAGGAAAGTCCCTGAGACTCATCTCCAACAAACTACTCAGAAAAAGCCAGAAGAAGTGCTGTAGGTCAAGAGGTAGAGCTTAGCCTTGAGCACAAAGAGGCTTAGGGACAGTACCCAGGCCATGAGTTCAAGACCCAGACAGGCAAAAAAAAAGAAAGAAAGAAAGAAAAAAAAAGGCAGAAAGGGAAGGATAGGGATATGGCTCTATCAAGAAAAACATGATGATAACTGTAAGGTCCGCTCCTGGATAGCTAGCAGACTCTACCCTCCTCGCAGCAAAGTCTCCACCCCGTACCTGCATTACCTAGGCAACTGGGACACCTGGAAGAGGTCACATCTGCATCCGCTGAGGTCACATCTAAACTATATGTGGCCACACCTTTCTCCGCCCATACCCTAGATAAGGCCTAGCCCAGGCCCAGATGCTCTCTCTCTGCTCTTTTCCCCTGCTCTCTCTTTCCCAGGCCTTCCCCACCACGTGGAGGACCAAGATGGTCTGGTGTCAGCTGGAACGATGAATTAACCTATCCCTTACCTGAATATCACGTGCATGGTGCTGTTCTTACTCGGCCACCTCTTTTTAAAAATCAAACAATGAACCACGTTTGAACCCTAGTACAGTCAAAAGCAAAGCAAAATGAAACAAAAAAGATGGCAGTCCAGGGGCTGGGAAGATGGCTCAGTGGTAGAGCGCTTGCCTTGCATGCCTGAGGCCCTGGGTTCGATTCCTCAGCACCACATAAGCAAAAAGAAAAAAGCCAGAAGTGGTGCTGTGGCTCAAGTGGTAGAGCGCTAGCCTTGAGCTGAAGAGCTGAGGGACAGCGCTCAGGCCCAGAGTTCAGGCCCCACGACTGGACCAAAAAAAAAAAAAAAAAAAAAGTTGTAAGGGGAGCTGTGGCTTAAATGGTAGAGTACTAGCCTTGAGCAAAAAAGCTCAGGAATAGGGCCCAAGACCAGCACGAAGAAAAAGAAAAACGGACCAGCATAAGGAAAAAGAAAAACAAACAAAAGATTGGTCACAAGGCTGAAGTAGCATAGCATGTGCCTAGCAAGTACAAGGTCCAGCATTCAAGCCCTGATACTACCAAAATAGTGAAGTGGGGCACCTGAGATTTGATGATCCTGTTTCAAAACCAGAGGGGCAGTCAAATCCAAGACACTTTTTTCTCCAATTAAGCGGCAAAAATCTGGAAGTGGAAGTGTAGCTCAAGTGGTAGAATATTTCTTGAGCAAAAAAAAAAAAGCTAAGACATAGGGCACAGTCCCTGAGTTTGGACCCAACCACTGGTATATGAGACAAGCACGCACACGCACATCAAAAAAGGGAAAAATAAAATTCAGGGTAGTAATACGTTGACAGACACAAAGAGATGCTATTTGTCACAGTCTAGTACTCAGCTTGAGTGATAGGATTACAAGTTGCCATTTTATTACTGTTCTTTATTACATTATTCTTGATAGTTCACTCTTAGATTCTTTACAATAAGGATAAACATACACCAAATAATAACTTACGTCCAATTCAAAAAACAGGTCTCTTTCTTTACTTGCAATCTCATAGTCTGCACGGAGGGCCAAATCATGGATTTTGGTACATTCTCCTAAATCCATCCGCTGTGGGAAACAAAAAGTTTACACAATTTAAACAAAAAGTTTAACCAATTTATGGTTTACTAAAATTCCAATCAGGGGCTGGGAAGGTGGCTCAGTGGTAGAGCGCTTGCCTTGCATGCCTGAGTCCCTGAGTTCGATTCCTCAGCACCACATAAGCAAAAAGCCAGAAGTGGCACTGTGGCTCAAGTGGTAGAGCGCTAGCCTTGAGCTTAAGAGCTGAGGGACAGCGCCCAGGCCCAGAGTTCAGGCCCATGACCAGACCCCCCAAAAATAAATAAAATAAAATAAAATTCTGATCAAACAGTCCAGGAATAGAGCACACATCAGGATTCTGAGGCAGAATCTTCGTAATTTCCAGACCAGTCTGGCTTATATAGACTCTGCCAGTGGCTCACACCTGTAATCCTAGCTACTCAGGAGGCTAGGATCTGAGGATCAAGGTTCTAAGCCAGCCCAGGCAAGAAAGTCAATGAGACTCTTATCTCCAATAAACCACCAGAAAACCATAGTGGCGCTGTGGCTCAAGCGGTAAAGCACTCGCCTTGAGCTGAAGAGCTCATAGACAGTATCCAAACCCAGAGTTCAAGCCCAACAACTGAAAAATCAAAACAAACGAAAAACGTAGTCAGGTTTTGGCAGTCACAACACAGAACTTAACACTTGGCTTTCCGTATAGCTCGTTGTATATTTAAATAAACACGGGGGGGGGGGGGGGGCTGGAAAGGTGGCTCAGTGGTAGAGCGCTTGCCTTGCATGCCTGAGGCCTTGGGTTCGATTCCTCAGCACCACATAAGCAAAAAGAAAAAAGCCGGAAGTGGCACTGTGTCTCAAGCGGTAGAGCACTAGCCTTGAGCTGAAGAGCTGAGCTGAGGGACAGCGCCTAGGCCCAGAGTTCAGGCCCCACGACCGGACCCCCCCAAAAAAATAAAAAAATAAATAAATAAAATAAATAAAATAAACAGAAAGCTGGGAAGGTGGCTCAGTGGTAGTGCTTGCCTTGCATGCTGAGGCCCTGGGTTCAATTCCTCAGCACCACATAAAACATAAAAAGCCAGAAGTGGCGCTGTGGTTCAAGTGGCAGAGCACTTGCCTTGAGCTGAAAAGCTCAGGGACAGTGCCCAGGCCCAAGTTCAAGCCCCACAATCAACCAAAAATAAATAAATAGCAGAATAGGTGGCTGATTCAGAACCCAAATAAATGCTCTAGCTATCTCTTTGCCTGATGAATACCCCTGGACAAAAAATAAATGGACAATAAACCCACTGACTGACTATTCTGTGTGTGCGTCCCAGCCCAAAGTGTAGAACAATTTACTACAATCTCTTCCTCTTTTATTTTCTGAGACATGGTCTCACAGCCCCTACTAGCCTTGAACCTTCGATCCTTCGGCCTCTACATCCCTAGTGCTGGTATTACAGTGGTGCACAACCAGGTCCAGATTTGAAGTGTTATTGGTGTGTGTTTGTGTGAACATGTGTGTACACACATACATGCACATGTGGGGTGGGAAAGTGGATTAGTGGTAGAGTGCCTTGCATGCATGGCATGAGGCCCTGGGTTTCACAACTCAGCACCACCTAAGCAGAAAAAGCTGGAAGTGGTGCTGTTGCTCCAGTGTAGAGTGCTAGCCTTGAGCTGAAGAGCTGAGGGACAGTGCCCAGGCCCTAAGACCAACCCAAAACAAACAAAAACATGCACTTGTGTAAACCAGTCCTGGGGCTTGTGATAGGGCCGGGTGGTGTCCCTCAAGCTCTTCAGGTCAAGAAAGGTGAGCAGCCGGGTGCTAGTGGCTCACGCCTGTAATCCTAGCTACTCAGGAGGCTGAGATCTGAGGATCTCGGTTCAAAGCCAGCCCGGGCAGGAGAGACCGTGAGACTCCTATCTCCAATAAACCACCAGAAAACCGGAAGTGGCGCTGTAGTAGCTCAAGTGGTAGAGCACTCGCCTTGAGCTGAAGAGCTGAGGGACAGGGCCCAGGCCCAGAGTTCAAGCCCCCACGACCAACAAAAAAAAAAAAAAAAAAAAAGAAAGGTGAGCAGCAGGGCGCCAGTGGCTCACAACTGTAATCCTATTTACTCAGGAGGCTGAGATCTGAGGATCGAATTTCAAAGCTAGCCCATGCCTGGAAGTCCAAGAGATTCTTATCTCCAATAAATGACTCAGAAAACCGAAAGTGTTGTGGCTCAAGTGGTAGAGCCGCTAGCCTTGAGCTGAAGAGCTGAGGGAAAGCACCAAGGCCCAGAGTTCAAGCCCCATGACCAACCCCCCCCCCCAAAAAGCATTCTACCACTGGAGCCACAGTGCCACTTCCAGCTTTTTTTTTTTTTTTTTTTTTTGGGTCCGGTCGTGGGGCCTGAACTCTGGGCCTGGGCGCTGTCCCTCAGCTCTTCAGCTCAAGGCTAGCGCTCTACCACTATGAGCCACAGCGCCACTTCCGGCTTTTTTCTTTTTGCTTATGTGGTGCTGAGGAATCGAATCCAGGGCCTCGAGCATGCAAGGCAAGCGCTCTACCACTGAGCCACCTTCCCAGCCCCGACTTCCAGCTTTTTGAAGATAAATGTCTCATGGACTTTCCTGCCTAGGTTGGCTTCAAACCACAATCCTCAGAACTCAGGCTCCTGATTAGCTAGGATTATATAGGTATAAATCATCAGCACCTGTCTGGAGTGTTAATGTCAAAATATTATTATTACTATTTTGCCTGTCTGGGAGTTCGAACTCTGGGCCTGGGCACTGTCCCTCAGATCTTCTGCTCAAGGCTAGTACTCTATACCACTTGAGCCACAGTGCCACTCCGGCTTTTTCTATTTATGTGATAGTGAGGAATCAAACCCAGGGCCTCAAGCAAGTGAGGCAAGCACTCTACCACTGAGATACCTTCCCAGCCCCAATGTCAAAATACTGAGTCCAAGCATTCTTATGCTCTGGTTGGCTAAACAATACAACAGCGAATATACTGAGATTCACAGTATCAGTCAAAAAGGTGCATGTCGGGCTGGGAAGGTGGCTCAGTGGTAGTGCCTGCCTTGCATTCATGAGGCCCTGGGTTCGATTCCTCAGCACCACATAAGCAGAAATAGCAGAAGTGGCGCTGTGGCTCAAGTGGTAGAGCACTAGCCTTGAGCTGAAGAGCTGAGGGACCGTGCTCAGGCCCAGAGTTCAGGACCCACAACGGACCCCCCCCCCCCCCCCAAAAAAGGTGCATGTCAAGTCACACACAGCTGTAATCTTAGCTACTGAGTAGTAGGCTGAGACCTGGAGGATCAAGGTTTGAATCTACCTGGGGCAGAAAAATCCGCCAGGTGCCTCTAACTGACCAGCAAAAAGCTGGCTGGAGGTATGGAGGTAGAGCACCAGCCATGAGCAAACAAGCCAAAGGGGTATAAAGGCTGAGTTCAAGCCCAAAACTATCCCCCTGCTCCCCCCTCCCTAACAAAGGTAGGAGCCCGACCTGTATTCCTACCTACTCAGGAAGCTGAGATTTGAGGATCATGGTTCAAAAGCCAGTCCAGGCAGTAAAGTGTGTGAAACTCTTATCTCCAATAAACTACCAAAAAAGGCAGAAACACAAATGTGGTCCAAGAGGTAGAACAGTAGCCTTGAGCCAAGAAAAAAAGCTCAAGGACAGGCCCTCAGTTCCAACCCCACAACTGTCAGGCGCGCGCGCACGCACACACGCACACACACACGCACGCACACACGCACACACACACACACACGCGACACAAAAGCAGGAATTCTAATAACCTTAAGCTTAAACTACTACTGTGCTCAAAAAACTTCTGCATTATGATAAACATCATTAACATTAGAGGCAAATTAGAGAAGCTTCAGAAGTGCTTGTTCAGCAGTCTATTATCTATCTGAATTCCCAATCCACATCCTAAAACCATTAGCAACCCCAAAACTTATTTCCCACATTTACCAAGTATTTTCTTCATATGCAAATAGATCTCCTGGTTTCCTCCTCCCTTCTAGCGTTTTCTCTTCCTCTACCCTAAAAACCACTTGCCTACATACACAAGCAACTGAGTTCACTCTAGTATTACCACAATAGAAAACAACAACAAAAGCCGGGCGCCGGTGGCTCACGCCTGTAATCCTAGCTACTCAGGAGGCTGAGATCTGAGGATCGCGGTTCAAAGCCAGCCCGGGCAGGAGAGACCATGAGAAACCACTAGAAAACCAGAAGTGGCGCTGTGGCTCAAGTGGTAGAGCGCTAGCCTTGAGCTGAAGAGCTGAGGGACAGCGCCCAGGCCCAGAGTTCAGGCCCCACAACCGGACCCCCCCCCCAAAAAAAAAAAAAATCCCCAAGCCTATGCTGAGTTGAGTATTTACCCAATTACAACGATTAGAGAGATATTATCCAGTCCATGGCTCCTTACTTACTTACTCCCATAGCTTTACTCATACCAATCCAGATACAGTAACAGCAATCCTGCTGCTCCTCTGATCTCTCTTTCCACCCCGTAGCATACTACATCTCTGAACTTAACAGTTGTTTATTTTTTCATTATTCAGAGTTCTTATCAAAGGTCCCAGAGACACCTTTTTTCACCAGTCTACCTAAAATAGTTCACTGGTCTGACGTGGCAGATCAGTCTGAAATCCCAGCTACTTGGGAAGGCAGAGGTTGGGAAATTAATGGTTCCAAGGCCAGCCCCGACAAAAGGTTAGCTAGACTTTTATCTCAACAAACAAGCTGGGAATAGTAGTTCACACCTGTAATCACGGTTCTTTGGGAGGTATAGACAGGGGGATTAAAGTCCTCCATGCTAGCACACACATAAATGAGACCCTACCTGAAAAACAACAACAACAACTAAGGGCCAGGTACGCATCTACTCAGGTGGCTGAGGCAAAGAACAGTAATTTGAGGTTAACTCAATGAAGTCTGTGAAACTATCTCCAAACACCCAACAAAGCTGGGCAATGGTAGCTCATGCTGGTTAAGATCTGAGGCCTATGGTTTGAAGACAACCAGGGCAGGAAAATTCATGAGACACTTATCTTCAATTCCTCAACAAGGAGGCAGAAGTGGAGCTGTGGTTCACCGGTATAGCACTAACCTTGAGCAAAAACTAAGAGCCAGTAATCAGGTCCTTAGTTTAAGCCTGAGTTCCAGCATTAAAAAAAGGAATGTGGCTGGAATGTGGCTTAGTGGTACAGTGCTTGCTTGCCTAGCATGCATGAAGCCCTAGGCTTAAATCCTCAGTATCACATGAGCAGACAAAGCCTGCAGTGGCAATGTGGCTCAACTGGTAGAGTGCTAGCCTTGAGCAAATGAAGCTCAGGGACAATGCCCAGACTCTAAGTTCAAGGACCAGGACTGGCCTGGAGGGGGTGGTGGTGAGGGGAGGAGGAATAGAGCTCCTTGTTGGGGAAGGGGGGGGGGGGGGGGGAAGAGGCCCAGTGCTTGGCTAGGTGAAAAATCTAGCATACAATAACCTGAAATTAAACAAACCACCTAAATCTACAAAGGCTGAGGTAAAGTATACTTTTCACTACATCAGGAGACCTGTACTACTTCATTGGAACAATCTCACTATAAATTACTACCAACCAGATAGCTTTACAGAGCTTTATGAATGAAAAAAAATGTTCTATAACATAAAATTATATCAAACAAACTCAATCTTTAGAAATGTACCAACTAGGGCTGGGAAGGTGGCTCAGTGGTAGAGCGCATGCCTTGCATGCCAGAGGCCCTGGGTTCGATTCCTCAGCACCACATAAGCAAAAAGAAAAAAGCCGGAAGTGGCGCTGTGGCTCAAGTGGTAGAGCACTAGCCTTGAGCTGAAGAGCTGAGGGACAGTGCCCAGGCCCAGAGTTCAGGCCCCATGACCGGACCCAAAAAAAAAAAAAAGAAAAGAAAGAAAGAAATGTACCAACTATTCTATACACCGAGTATCCCAAGAGATCCCCAAACATCCTTACCGTCCCAGCCAGGATGTCATGGGGGCAGCAGTCCAGAAGGTGACTCTTGCAGACTCGGTCATCTGTAAACTTGACCCTCTGTCTGGTTTCGTCTCCTGAAATTCATTTATGGTTTTAAATAAGACAGTATTACAATGTTAACCAAATTAGAGTGTCTGGCACAAAAATTCACCTGGATGATTTGTTGACTATCACTTCTTCTCCCCATCATATACTGAAAAGCTGATCTAAAGATAATTTACAACTGCAGTGGAACACAGTTTTTAAAAATAGTACGTTTATCAAGAAGAATCACACTTAATGAGATCTGACTCCATCACTGTGCCAAACAAGTCGAGTCAGAAGTAAAAGGCTGAGCACCAAAAGGCCATTAGTCAAAATGCACATGTAGGGACTGATATACTAAAACCCATGTAATCACAGTGCTATGAATCACCACTGATGACCTATAGCTGGCAATTTCCACCAACAAAAGCTATTTTCTGTTAAGGACAAATGCACGGGCAATGTCTTGCTCAAAATTACACAAAGAAAAAAAGCCTTAAAATTCTATCACTGACTGTTAATTCATTTTTCCTACAGTCCTTTCATCCCCGCCCTTAAAAAAGTTGGCACCTGGGAGTCACTTTTTACAAGACAATACCAAAAAAAAAAAAAAAAAAAGGCAAAAAAAGAACTAGGTTAGTCAATACACACTGTGAGCTCCAACACATACTGTACCCATCTGCATTCTTCAAGAACTCAGCTGCAGAATTTTATGCCCGCTGTTGAAAAGTTTTAAAGGAAAAGTTTTCTTGCCCACACCTGCAGTAAGGAAGTCAGGGGGAATGATACATAAAAGTAAAGGCAAAGTGGTATGTGACAAATTTTAAAGCTAATCTGTGTATAGGACACAGAGCTGTGTAATAGTCAAGGAGGGATATATTTCAGGACTCGCAAGCATCCAGGATTAATGTAGTGTCTTTTAATTGAAAATGTTTTTTTTTTTCTTTCTAAACTACACTTTTAAAGTTACTTGTGAAAAAAGCAAACACTTTTTTGTTATAACAGCTTAGAAATTGGTTGTGACTCACGGCTCGATGAACATGAGGCTTTTCTGCAACTCCCTTGCAGATTGATGTAGGCAGGCAAAGATACACTGAACCTTTATAAATAAAATAGAGGGGCCACAATTGTTCAGTTTGTATGAAATAAAAATATGGGAAGCAATTCAAAAGCAACTCATATACAAAGAAAGCTAAAAGCACTTATTCACCTATGAAATAAAGTGCAAAGAATCTGCACAGCCCTGCAAATGTGCCAGTGTGAAATTACAACTCCATTACTTCGGTAGGAAAGAAAACACAAACCACGGCAGGTATAGGGTTTTCCAAGGGTGCAATGGCTTTCTCCTGAGAGGCCATCGCGATCTTGCGTTCCTCCCTACGGTAACCTACCTAACCGCTGCTGTGTGGCTGGGGGCCGGGGCGGGGGCTGCAAGAGTGAACACTCGCGGGAGCCCTCGCGAGAGCAGGTCAGCGCGCGGCTCCCAGCCGGGGAACGCGCGCGCCCGGACGTCGAGGCCCGCGGCCCCCTCGGGCGGGGCTTCTTCCCCGAGGACGCCGGGGGAGTTCCGCCGCCCGACGGCGGCCGCCCGGGCCGCTCCCGGCCCTTCACCGCCTCCCCGCGCGCGGAGGAGCGCGGCGCCGGCCGGGAGCAGGTCGCAGGAGCCACGCGGCCGGCGTGGCCTCCGGGAGGGGGCCCGCCAGGGCGCCGCGGCCGCGGAGCCCCGCAAGGCGGACCCGCTCACACAAAGGCCCGGCGCCCGCGGGCGGCGGGCGCGGGAGGGCAGCGGCGTCGGCGCAGGCGCACTCGGGCGCGGCCCCCGCCGCAGGCCGCCCGGCGGCCTCGTCCCACTCCCGCCCTCAGCCCCGCGCCTGGCCGGCCGCCCCCACTCACCGTCCCGCGCCGTGCCCATGAGCTGGTCGAGGAGGGCTCTCATCTGCGCCTGGGCGGACATGGTGGCCGGCGGGAACGGCCACAACAGCTTCTCTCAGGTGGGCGACCGCAGCAGCGACGACGAGAGCCTGGTGGCGTCGGCCCCGAGCCCGCACGGCCTTTTCGCCGTGGAGGGTGCCGGGAGGAAGTGCGTGGCGCGGGCGCGGCGCCTGCCGGGAAATGTAGTTCGGGGTGGGGCGCTGGCGGGCCGAGGGGCGGAGCTAAAACCCCAGTCCTGGTGACAAGAAAAGCCTTCAACTTTTTCTTGCTAGCCATGAAATTACCCCGACTTGCGTGTTTGCTTTGTCTTTAAAACAAAAATCATCTGAGGAGGCTTGGGGTTTTCTTGGAGGGAGACGTCTTCTCAATTCCAGCTCCTAATGGAAAAAGTATGCGGAGAGCCGAAGTTGCCTCTGCCACTGGAATCTGGAAAGATAAAATGTGGGCTTTTGTGACTTACTTGTTCCAGCCCAACTCACTGGGACCCACAGCTGATTCTGAATATGTATGTTTCTGGCTTTTGTTTCTATAAATTGTAGCGCTGCTGCGGAAAGGCAGAGAGAGATTGAGAAGGTTTCTTTTCCCAATTTTGGCTAAAACTGTAAAAACATTCTCCCCCCCACCCCCGCTTTTATATTTTATGCCTTCTTTTTCTGGTGAAGGCAAGGGACAGGACCTTGAACCAGGGCTTTTTTGCCAGGGGCACCAATAACAAAATGAGGGTGCTAACTGTGCCTCTCATGACTTTGCAAGAGCAAATGAAATTAAATTAGATCCTACGATGACTCCCTCTGTAAGTTCATGATCTTCCATTTAGAGGGTAAAAGGAAATGTGAAAACAATATTATGTTGCAATGGAGCTATAATGTGCATCTGGGTGTATAAATTGGGCATATTGCTGTTAATTGACAGAATTGGGTTAGTCTGGCTCTTACTGTACCATCCACATTACCTTCATCTTTTACCTGAAGACAGGAACAACTTTGCTAGGGAGTTTCCCCATTTTCATTTTCAACTCTCTCCCCCCAAAATACACAAATATTGCCTCCACAAAGCAGGGCATGTGATCTCTTTAATGGAAACTCAATTACAGAATGTCTTTCCATTTGTACTTAGAATAAAACTTGAACTCCTTTCTATAGGTAATTATTCTAAGAAATCTGGTCCCTTTGGGGCCATATCTCCTATGGATTCTACTCTGGATAAGACCATTAGGTGCTACTTCTAGTATTAAAACATCTTTGTAACATTGAAATTGGAAATTTAAAAAGAAAGACATTCTAAGACTAGGAGTTAGGACACTGGTGGCTCATGCCTTTAATCATAGCTACTCAGGAGGTTGAGATCAGAGGATCCAGGTTCTGTTTTTTGTTTTAACATTGTTGGTTATGGGGCTTGCACTCTGGGCCTGGGTGCTTTTCCTGTGCTCTTCAGCTCAAGGCGAGTGCTCTACTGCTTGAGTCACACCACCACTTCCAGTTTTTTAGTGGTTTGTTGGAGATAAGAGTATCAGGGAGTTTCCTGCCCAGGCTGGCTTTGAACTGTGATCCTCAGATCTCAGCCTCCTGAGTAACTAGGATTACAGGTGGAAGCCACTGGTGCCCGACTAGGATCCAGGTTTTGAAGCCAGCTCTGGAAGACAAATCCAAGAGATTCATCTTCAGCAAAAAGCTATAGCTCAAGTGGCAAAGCATCAGCCTTGAGCAAAAAAGCTAAGACTTAGTTGGGCAGTAGTGTCGCACATCTGTAATCCTGGCTACTCAGAAGATTAAGATTTGAGGATCAGATTCAAAGCCAGCTCAGGTAGATAACTATGAGACTTCTATTTGCAATTAACCAGTAAAATGACAGAAGGAGGGTAGGAATGTGGCTTTGTGGTCGAGTGCTTATCTAGCATGCATAAAGCCCTGGCTTCCATTCCTCAGAATCGAAGAGAAAAGAAACAGAAGTGGCCCTGTGGCTCAAGTGGTAGAGCACTAAACTTGAGCACAGAAAGCCTCAGGGACAGTACTCAGGACTGGCCAAAAAAAAAAAAAAAAAAAAAGCCAGAAGTGAAAACATGGCTCAAATGGTAGAGCAGCAGGTCCAATGCCAGCCTGGTAGGAAAGTCCGTGAGACTCATTTCCAACAACCCACTAAAAAAACGGAAATGGTGCTGTGGCTCAAGCAGTTATAAGTGCTTTTCCACTTCAGCCAAAAAGAGTTCAGGGACAGGGACAAGGTCGTAAGTTCAAGTCCTAGAACCTGCACAAAAACAAATAAAAAGCAACCCTTAAAACACAGACGAACATTCTGAGAGGAGACACCATGAGTAAAAAGTGCTTGAGGCCAGGCGCCGGTGGCCACGCCTGACATCCTAGCTATTCAGGAGGCTGAGACCTGAGGATGGAGGTTCAAAGCCAGCCCGGGCAGTAGAAGTCGGTCGTGGGCCCTGCACTCTGGGTCTGGGCGCCGTCCCTCAGCTCTTCAGCTCAAGGACGGCGCTCTACCACGGCGCCACTTCTGGCTTTTTCTGCTTATGTGGTGCTGAGGAATCGAACCCAGGGCCTCAGCATGCAAGACAAGCGCTCGACCACTGAGACACCTTCCCAGCCCTCAGGGGACTCTTATCTCCAACAAACCACTAGAAAGCCACCAGGAGAGCGGAGGTGGCGCTGTGGCTCCAGAGGTAGAGCGCTCACCTTGAGCTGGAGAGCGGAGGGGAGCGCCCAGCCGAGATCAGGCCCACGACCGACAATAAATAAACAAATAACTGACGTGCTTGGAGCGATGCGCAGCCCGGAACAGAGGATCAGCCAAGGCGAGGCCCGCCGCCGCCGAGGACAGCCAGGGACGCGGGCGGGGCGGGAGAGGGGGCCGCCGGAGCGCGCGCGGCTGAGACCGCCAGAGGCGCTCTGCTCCCGCGGCTCCGCCTAGCCGCAAGCCCGATCCTGGGCTGCTCCGGAACTTACGTCAGCTGATGGGCGGATCCGCTCAGACAACGCAGGCCAGAAGTGACGTAATGAAGGCGGAACCTGGCAAGAGCCCAGTCCTCACGGGAGGGAGGGACACAGCTGAGGCTGGAGGAGGCGTGGCCTGGGGCGGAGGCGGGGCCGCCCGAGGGGCTCGGCTAACCTGGGAGGGGGCGGGCCCGTGGCGGAGGCGGGCCGCCGGAGCGGCGCGGCTCAGGCGGGAGGGGGCGTGGCCCAGACGGGAGGGGGCGTGGCCCAGACGGGAGGGGGCGTGGCCCGGGCGGGAGGGCGTGGCCCGGGCGGGAGGGGCGTGGCCTGCGGCTGTAGGCCGCCGCGCTCGCGCCGTCTCTGCTCCCGGGTCCCTGGGCCGTGGGTCGCTGGCTCCCGGGGCTGCAGCTGAGCCGCTCCCGCCGTAGCTATTTGAGGAGGAGCCGGCGGTGCCGCATCCCCATCTCACAGACGCGTGGGAGCCGGTCCGGAGCCTGCTGAGGTAATCGCCGGCCCCCCGCGCGGGCCGGGCGGGGTCCGGCGTGCGTGCCGGGCGGCGCGGGCGGCGTCCCGCGAGGCCTGCGGGGCGGCGCGGTGAGCGAGGCCGCTCGGACCGCGGGGCGGGCGGGGCCGGGGGCGCTGGGGACCCGCGTGGCCCGCTGCGGGCGGGCGGGCGTCTGCGGGCTGCGGCGCGGGCCCGCGCGCGTGAGGGACCCGGGGAGCAGGTCCGTATTATGGAAGGAAAGTCAGGGAGCAGCTGGGCCCGCGGGCAGGGTGGGGCCGGGCTGGGCACGGTGGGCGTCGTCTAGGGCTCAGCCTCTTTCCGTGCCTGGGGGGGGCTACTGATGTGCCAGGTCAGAGGTCACCGCGGGTCACCGCGGGTCACCCCGGGCTGGGACCCGCGTGGCCGTCGCGGTCCCGCGGTCCCCGCCCGCGCCCGCCCGCGCCCGTCCTCCCTCCCTCTGGGCGCGGCCTGTGCGGTGGACACCGGCCTCCCTTTGTGACCCCGGTTGGACCTCTGACGTTCTGCTCCTGCTGTTACTCGATAAAAGCAATTTCTGCTCTGTGGGAGGAGAGCGCTCCGCTCCTGTCATCCCCCCGAAGTCCTGGGCCTAATGTTGATTTAGGGTTCCTGTGAGTCTGATTATAAACAGCGGGGCCTGGGGAAGGGTCTTCCCCTGACGGCCCGAGCCAGTGGGAAACCAGATTTCCCCAAAGAAAATCAAAGTGCTCTTCACTAGAGAGAAGGCATGGGTGTCAGATAGAGACAGTTGAACTATGTCCTTTTTGTTCTGGTCGGTTGTGGGGCCTGAACTCTGGGCCTGGGCGCTGTCCCTCAGCTCTTCAGTTCGAGGCGAGCGCTCTACCACTTGAGCCACAGCACCACTTCCGGTTTTCTGGTGGTTTTTGGAGATAAGAGTCTCACAGACTTTCCTGCCTCGTCTGGCTTTGAACCGCGATCCTCAGATCTCAGCCTCCTGAGTAGCTAGGATGACAGGCGGGAGCCACCTCCACCTGGCGTGTGGATTTTTTTTTTTAAGTGAACACATTAGTAAATGACTTCCAAAAGAAGTCATTCAGTGGGCCATAGCAAGAATTTGGATATTTATTCAGACATGTGAATCTTATGTTTATTTTCTGCCAGGGCAACTATGCTTAGTCCTTGAGGGGGAAAGGCAATAAAAAGAAGTGTCTGGCTGGGCACTGGTGGCTCCCTCCTGTAATCCTAACTACTTAGGAGGCTAAGATGTGAAGTTCATAGTTCAAAGCCAGCCTGGGCAGGAGGTCCAGGAGACTCTTATCTCCAATTAACCACTAGAAAACCGGAAGTGGCTTTGTGGCTCAAAGTGGTAGAGCTCCGTCTAGCCTTGAGTGTAAAAGCTCAGGGACAGGGCCTAGTCCCAGAGTTCAAGCCCCACAACCTACAAGAAAAAGAAGAGAAGTGTCTGTTTTTAAGTTCCTCACAGGCTGGGGGTAGGTCTCACCAGACTCGGTGAGTCTAGAACAGTGTGTGAAGAACACAGACATCAAGGGAAGTGGACATCAGGCATGAGTTGGTTTTTGCTCAAGTTGCTTTTGCTCAAGCCTAGTGCTCTACAACTTGAGCCACAGTGCTACTTCCAGCTTTTTTGTGTATGTGGGACTGAGGAATCAAAGCCAGGGTTTCATACATGCTAGGCAAGCACTTTACCACTAAGCCACCTTCCCAGCCCATGAGTGGGCTTTGCAGACACCGGAGCAAGTAGAGAAAGGAAGCCAAGTGAAGTGGAGAGTGCAGAACAGCAGTATGGGGGGGGGGGGGAGGGGGGGGAGGGAGGCAGGACTGAGACCTGAGACCTGGGGTGAGCCTGGGCCTTGGAGAGAGGGAGCCTCTCCAGAGGCAGACAGGAGCTGCGATGCTAGGATCATAAGACCCAGAATTAACCTAGGTGTTGGCTTGGTTCTGAAGTGGGGCTGACTCATCCAGAATTGTAAACAAGGCAGTAACATGACCAGGAGATATTTTTGGAAGATTGGAGAGGGCTCCAGAAATCCTAGTAAGACTTAAAACAATAGCTATGGAAGGAGGGATGGGGTAGAAGAGATAGATGAGTTAGAACCTATAGGACCTGTTAGATGTTTCAAATTTATTCAAAATTGGTTTCTATTCAAAACTCACAAACTTATTCTTTCCCCCCTCTCACAAACTTAATCTTACTTGTAAAATCCTTTATGAAAGTTAGATAATCAAGATGTTTTTAAAAAAAGGTGGAGGTGCCGGGCACCAGTGGTTCACGCCTGTAATCCTAGCTATTCAGGAGGCTGAGATCTGAGGATTGCAGTTCAAAGCCAGCCAGAGCAGGAAAAGCTATGACACTCTTATCTAATAAACTACCAGAAAACCGGAAGTGGTGCTGTGGCTCAAGTGGTAGAGTGCTAGCCTTGAGCCGAAGAGCTGAGGGACAGTGCTCAGGCACAGAGTTCAAGCCCTATGACCAACAAAAAAAAAAACAAAACAAGGTGGAGGCATGGTGCAAAATGACTTAAGTAGCGGCTGGGAAGGTGGTTCAGTGGTAGAGTGCTTGCCTTAAGCTGAAGAGCTGAGGGACAGCGCCCAGGCCCAGAGTTCAAGCTCCAGGACTGACAAAAATAAATAAATAAATAAATGGCTTAAGTAGTAAGGCTCCAGCCATGAGCAACAATGTTGAGCAAAGTACAAAGCCCAGAGTTCAAGTCTCACAACCAGCAACAACAACAACAAAGGCTGGAGCCAGGTACCAGTGGCTCAAAGAGAAAAAGACCAAGTGTGATAGTACACACCTAAAATCCCTGCTACTTAAGAGGCAGACACTCAGAGGATCAAGACCAAGCCCAGGCTGGCAAAAATTTATCCAGACCCCATCTAAATAAACAAGCCAGGCATGGTGATGCGTCTATAATCCCAACTATGGAATAGTGTAACTAGGAGATCCGTATCTGACCCAGTCAGAAATTGGAGACCCCATATGAAAAACGGAAAGGAGCTAGAGATATGACTTAAGTGGCAGAGTCCTTAATTCAAATAGTAATACTACCAAAAAAAGTGGTCAAGTCAGTTATACTTTATCTTCTTAAGAGATTTTTCCTCCGCTGTCTAATGTAAGGACTCATTGATAGTGTGAGAATCACAATAAGCAATATCTGCCTTAGATTCAGGAAAGAAACTTATTCCATGGACAAATGTATAAAATTTGTTTTGGATAATAGCTGCTCGTCTGGATGCCAGTCAGTGTTCATTCCCAGCTTATATTGAGGAGATGCCATCCTTGGTTACTTTGAAAGACTCAGTTACAGGCCTGGGAATGTGGTTTTGCAGTGGAGTGCATGTCTAGCATGCTTGAAGCCCTGGGTTCGATTCCTCAGTACTACATACACAGGAAGTGGTGCTGTGGCTCAAGTAGTAGAATGCTAGCCTTGAGCAAAAGAAGCTCAGGGACAGTACCCAGGCTCTGAGTTCAAGCCCCAGAACTGACCAAAAAAGAAAAAAGTCTCAGTTACGTAAAGGAAAGGAACTTTGTTGAGGTTTTTTTGTGCTGACTGTATGTACTGTGATACTTTTGGCTCTAGAGAGCCATGACCTTAAAATTTGTTCTCATTTGAAAAATTATTGTGGGCTTCTTTTTTGTATTGAGATTATTTTTGGTAAAGGCCAGAAATAGTTATTCACTGCAAACAACTGAACACTGTAGTTGTTACTGTCTGATATCTGCTTGCTAAGCTGAAATATCCTACTTGGTTACTGTGGGTGTCTCAAGCATCTTGTGTTCAGCTGCTGTCAATGCATGGACCAGCGATGGCAGTGGCCCAGACCACTTACTATTGCTCAAAGTCTCACTCACCATGGAGCCAAAGGTGGCCTTGAACTTGCTGTATAGGCCAGGCCTTGAGTTTTGCAAACATAAATTAGCTCAAAGGAATGTTATAATTTTTAAGATTTTTAAAACCAAAAAATAAGAATTTAATAACGGAGATAAGATTTACTATTAAAGCAACCTGAAGGGATACTTTCTGCAAAAGTAGTTTTTAGCCAGATGTGGTTGTGTAAACCTGTGATCCCAGCAGAGGCAAGAGGGTGGCAGGTCTGGGCTGCACACACCGTGAGACCCGGTCTCAGAACCAAGGCCGGGTGTGTGGGAGAGAGCTTGCCCAAAATGGTTTAACCCCTAGCACTGCGAAACACAAATACTTCTTTCACCAAATTTCTGTAGTTCAGAAAAGAACCTCTACTTCCACGATACCTTTGGAATTACTAGTTGTTTGTTCCGACAGTTTTCATTCTGCCCTCCTGGGGGTTTTATCCTTTTTCTATAAAACAATTAGAATGAGGATTTTATTATCTGTTCTCTCTACTTCAGTAACTATTCTCAGAACCCTTGGAGAAAAGGGAGGTACCTTTTATTGAGGTCCATCATTTTATTGAGTTGCACAATTTTATTGTTCCTCTGCACACTTAACCTGTGAGCTCGCTGAAGGACAGGTGTGCCAGTGCTGGTAGCCTTGAACTGAGCAGTGACCGAGTGGTTTCCCTATAGGTCTGTAGTACCAGGGATAATCTGTTTGAAAAACCATACATAGAATCACCCTTCACATCACAGTTTTTACCGTAATGGAGCTGGGATGTAGCTTGGGCCAGCTGAAGCGTTGTCTAGTACTTGGAGAACATTAGTACTTTCTTTGCATTGATGAGCTAATTCCCCCCCCCCCCCCCCCAGTGCTTTTGGAGTAGGTAAGACACATCTCCAGTGCTCTTGGGGCTTTTTTGTTATTGTTGTTGTTGTTTGTTTTGGACACGAGGTCTTGGTCTGAGTCAAACCAAGTAGTTAAGGCTGGCCCCAAACTCTTTTTTTTTTTTTTTTGTCAGTCATTGGGCTTGAACTCTGGGCATGGGCGCTGTCCCTCAGCTCTTCAGCTCAAGGCGAGCGCTCTACCACTTGAACTACAGCGCCACTTCCAGTTTTCTGGTGGTTTATTGGAGATAGGAGTCTCACGGTCTCTCCTGCCCGGGCTGGCTTTGAACCGCGATCCTCAGATCTCAGCCTCCTGAGTAGCTAGGATTACAGGCTGAGCCACCAGCGCCCGGCAGTAATTATCTTGAAATAGAGCATTTTAGGGGTCTGGCCACTTTCAGTATGTCTTCAAGTTACCACAAAACTCCACTATTACTGATTTTCTCCCCAAATACACAAAACAAAACAAAACAAAGAATTCTTCTGTTTGGAACCAGATGGCTTTGAAGAATTGACCAGAGCTGCCTGTGGGGAGAATAGTTCTTCCTCTTGAACTTGGTATGAACCGCTGACCTCGTTTCCCCTTGTTAAAGGTTTTCTGTACTTTCTTTTACTGTAAGTTTTGTTCAGATGAAAAGATGTTGCAAAAGTAGTAGAGAGCTACTTGCAACTTCTCTGTCCCTGGACGGTAACATCTCATGTAAGAGGCAGGAGCTGGCCGGCCTTACTCCTCCAGCCTCCAGTGTTCACATGGGCTGTGCAGGCGTGTGCCTCACCTACTGCCCTTCAGCTCAGGTAGATTCTGTGAGGACGGCACCACAGTTAAGATGCAGACCTGCCCGTGGGGTAGCAGGGCTCAGCGCAGCAGGCCTCACGCTCCCATCCTGGACTGCAAAGCGTTTTGTTCAGTCCTGGGCATGTTCAGTTCTCACCGCTTGCCTTTCTTTTTTTTTTCTGGCTTAAACTCAGGGCAGGGCCTCATGATTGGTTTGGCCTTTTTTTTTTTTTCTTCACTCCAGGTTGGTTCTCTACCACCTGAAAACAGCTCCACTTCCAGCTTTTTGCTTGTTAAATGAAGATAAGTTCTGCCATCACTGGCATCACTGGCACAATTCTCAGATCTCAGCCTCCTGAGTAGCTAGGACGACAGGTGTGAGCCACCAATGCCCAGCTTCTTTGCCTGTCTTACAGTACTGCCTTACCCGTCCTATAGCCCTCACAGGGGTTTGCTCTTAGAAATCCAGCTCAGCTAGAAGAACTCATGTTGAGTGAGATAAGCCAAGAGCAAAGAAACAAATGGCACATGGTCTCCCTGATAAGTGGATGTTAAATCCAAAATGTTAGGTGATACGACAAAATTAACAAGACTCATCTGGTCAAATCACTACTAAATAACCCCATGCTGGGCTGGGAAGGTGGCTCAGTGGTAGAGCGCTTGCCTTGCATGCCTGAGGCCCTGAGTTCAATTCCTCAGCACCACATAAGCAAAAAGAAAAAAGCCGGAAGTGGTGCTGTGGCTCAAGTGGTAGAGCGCTAGCCTTGAGCTGAAGAGCTGAGGGACAGCGTCCAGGCCCAGAGTTCAGGCCCACGACTGGACCAAAAAAAAAAATTAAAAATTAAAAAAATAAGATAAATAACCCCATGCTGCTGATCACATGTATGGTATATATGTGCACACCGGAGGGAAACCAGGAGGACGACCCAGAATTAGAGGGAATCAGGGAAAAATACAACAACGGGACCCATTAGCTGCACTGGACATTGACCAAAATGAACTAAACAACACAATGGCAGCAATGGGAGGGAGGGAACAAGTGGGAAAGAGGGAACAGCTGATGCTATGCAAAACAAAAGAAAGGTACATACCACCCAATGAGGAAGAAATAACTGAAGCTCATAGAACTCATAAATGTTATAGACCGTGATAGACAATTTGCCCCATGAAAGTTAGAATATGTCTGAAATTTGGGAAATTATGTAACCACTTAATCACAATAAAAAATTTGAAGAAAAAAATGTCTAGCTCAGATGGTGTTTAGGAGCAATGAAAAGCTAGTTGCAGTGTACTGTCAGGTTTCATGAGGGAGGAATCAGCCTTACCGCCCGTCTGTTTCATATGTTTTTGGTGTAAATGACATTTGGTTTGATTTGAGCCTGTGATTCTACTTGGGGTTTCACTCTTCCTTTTCTCCCAGCACCCAGGCCCAGAGTTCAAGCCCCATGACCAACAAAAAAAGGGGGGCTTCTGTGCTGCACACCACCAGCAGCTTCACTACAATTCTAGCTACTTATGAGGCTGAGATCTGAGGAGATCTGAGGATCCAGGTTCAAAGCCAGCCTGGACAACAAGGTCAATGAGACACTTACCTTCAGTTAACCACTAAAAGTCTGGAAGTGTGACTCAAGTGGTAGCCTTGAGCACAAAATCTCAAGGGCCCAGACCCTCAGTGGTAGCCCCAGAACCCATGTATCAAAAAAAAAAAAGGGAGGGGGTGGCCTGTCCTCCCTCTGCTGTGCTTCCCTTCAGGCTGACGGGTTTGGAAGCCAGAACTGTAGTCATCCCTGAGGGCTGATGAGGCATGAAATACAAGGGCAGACTCCGGGGTAGGGCTTCTCCACCCGCCTACTCCTGGGAGTCACCAGGAGAGCTGTGATGGCACCTGGGCCTCCAGCCCCCACGGAGGGGGCTCTTGAGTTAGTCTGGGATGTGGCGTTGTCCCAGCGTAGAGCTGAGGCTGAGAAGCAGCACGGCTGTGGCACAACCTGACGTATTCGTTCACTGGCAGCTTGAGGTGTGTTTGCCAATGGCTTTCTGATCCCATAGATCCACCTTATGAAGACACAGATCCCCTGTCCCTGCCCAGTGACGAGATGTGCCGGCAGCTGGTCAGGAGCTCCTGCTGACGTGCTCCAGGTAAGGCTGGGGAATGGGCTGAGCGGGTGGAGGGGGAACAGTGTTCTTACATAGTGCGTGAAATTGAAGGGCGGTTGCCTTTCTGCCTGAAGATATGCTGAATGCTGACAGTTGGAGATAGCCAAGGCTCAGAAAGCCTATTAGGTAATGGTGGTTCACAGATGGCATTCTGGCTTCTCATTCAGCTCTCATCGATGCTTTAACTGTTTGAAGTGTCCCTTCT
Source organism: Dipodomys merriami (assembly GCF_024711535.1). Taxonomy (NCBI): domain Eukaryota; kingdom Metazoa; phylum Chordata; class Mammalia; order Rodentia; family Heteromyidae; genus Dipodomys; species Dipodomys merriami. The sequence goes on from NW_027202682.1 coordinate 187,578, forward strand.
TTGCACATGGGGTAGCTAGATTTGCTGATTAAAGAGGTCTCTTGTCCTCCAAGCCCTGGCCCTTTCCCCTGGACTTTCAGATCTGGTAGCTGCTGGCCTTTCCCCTGGTCCCCTGGTCCAGATCGCCTCTGCCACACCTTGCCATTCCCTTTTTCAGGCGCTGGCTTAATGAGGCTCCTGGTATGACTCATTGTTTGATTTTCCTGTGTTCACTTCATCACCTTGGATAGGATCACCTTTCCCAACCTCCAAGTAAATAAAACTCATGCCTCAGCATTAAGGAGAGCACACACTGGTTTATTTTTAATTGTGATAAAAGACATGTACCATGTGATGCATGCCTGTCACCCCAACACATACGAGGATTGTGAGTTCGAGAGACCCTCGTAAAAGCAGTGCGCACACGCGCATACACACACACACACACACTGTTTCCTATTTGATTTTCTCTCCCATAGCCACCCACAGTCCAGTGGCAGGCGGGCCCTGGGCCAGGAGAGAGCATTCTCTCCACAGGACCCGGTTATCACATACTGTGTGTGTCCGCATGGCTGACCACCTTCCTCCTGCATGCCGTGGCTGCTTAAACTTTCGTTTGTCGTTTGTCTTTTATTTTTATTTTTTTTACCATTAGTAAGAAAAGCTAGCGTTGGAGTATGTTAGATTCTGTTGTAAGTGGTTTATATGCATGTTAATTTAATCCTTAAAAGTAGATGTTGTATCCCTTTTACTGATAAGGAAATAGAGGTGCAGACAAATTAAATCCCAGTCCCAGGTCACACAGGCTAAAGGTAAGCTTGACCCCAGAACCTGTCTTCACCTAAGATTCCTTGATCGTCAAGTCCATGTGTGAGAATGTAGATTTTACTAAACTCTTACTTGGGTAGCCTTTTGCCCAGAAGCTGGCCAGATGTGCCCAGCAGATGCAGGCATGACTTATTAGTTAATGATTAATGTGTGAGTTGCAATCAGCTGCCCACTACCACATGTAGATGAAGCCGGCAGGAAACACCAGTGTGCTAGGTGTAGAGTATTTCCTGCTGGCTCTGCACAACCAGTTTGCCTTTCCTTCTGCGTTCCTTAGAGACCCTAAGTAGAATCTGTTGATTCTGCCATCCTACACATTTACATAGTGTTTTATTTTCCTTGTAGTATTTAGTCACTGAATACAAGGCTTCTCGGTAGTTGGGTAAACACTGTACCATTTGAACTATGTATTCTCAATCCTTTGTCTTTATTTTGGATTTGAGGTATGGTTATACTAACTTTACCAAGTCTGGCCTCAAATTCATAATCCTTCTTTCAGCTCTTGAATACACCACCATGCCCAGCTGATAGAGCTTTTGTCTGAGGGGCTGATGGTTCAGAGCTGCACTGTAACTTGCTCAGTGCTGCTTTGTGCAGTGGGGCAGCTGGCCTTAACCACCTCTTGTTTTATTGATGCAGTGATCATTAGTTCATGCTTGGAATATGCACAGGATGACGGACAATAAGGATTTAGAAGCTGAGAACCACCCCTTGAAGAATGAAGGCAGAAAATCACAAGAAAATCTGAAAAATCAGCTGAAAAATGAAGAACATTTGAAAAGCAAGCCTCTGCAGTCCAGGCTCTCGCGCTGCCGGGCAGTGGCCTTCTTCCTCTCCTTGTTTATCTGCCTTTCTGTAGTGTTTGTGGTCTCGTTCCTTATCCCATGTCCAGCATCACTTCAGATGTGGAGGATTGATTACAACGCTGCCGGTGAGCCTCAAAGGGTCTCTCCTCTCGCCAGCTTCCAAACACTCTCCTGGGCAGCAGGATGTGTCTGTGGGTCCAGAAGTGGAGCTTGACGGGCACTACTTCATCACTCAGTCACTGGTGACTATGTATCCAAGGCATTCTGGGATTTATAAAGAGAGCTGTTGATTTGGGGGGGCAGTGCAGAGTATTAAGCCACACCCCCAGTCCTTAGGGAACTGTGGAGCAGCCTGAGTACAATGGAAGTACTGCTTGGTTGGGAAAATCAGCACAAGTGGCCTGTTGGTCACATTTCAATGAAAGAGATCAAATGGCTAAGGGTTTGGAGATGTCCGTGTAACATGTGAAAAACCTGCAGCAATTACGTTGATGCGCTCTGGCCGGTATAAAACTGCACCAAAGTGCACCTTCCTTTCTCCTCCCCTAAATCGGTGCTTGTGAAAGAAAAGCAATTGAATTGGCCTTACTTGGTCTCCTGGGAAACAGCATGTTCCCAGTCAAGCTGCTGGTGAGTGTAAGAGGTTTCAGATCTTTGTACACTTTCCCTTTTCTGGTGGGGTAAGCTGGTCCTGGGGCTTGAACTCAGGGACTGGGCTCTGTCCTGGAGCCTCTCTGTGCTCAAGGCTAGCGCTCTACCACTTCAGCCACAGCACCACTTCTGGCCTGAGCTGGCTTTGAACCTCAATCCTCAGCCTCCTGAGTATAAGGGTTACAGGCATGAGCCACCAGCGACCAGCTTGCCATCTCTTCTCGGTGCCTGCCAGTAGCTAGAGTTACAAGCACACACCACCATGCTTGCCCTATTTATTGAAATGGGGTCTTACTATTTTTTGTCCAGGCTAGCCTTGAATTACAGTCCTCCCAATTTCTGACCTATCCCTGCCTCAACCAGAAGCATGTGCCTTCACACTTGTCTTTTATCTAGACTTTTGGTGTTCATAATGCTTGATGGTGTTTAGTGTACATCTTGCTCATGTATATCAGAGTATTCTCTTTTTTCTATGTGTGCCGGTTCTAGGACTTGCACTGAGAGCTTGGATGCTGTCCTTGAGCTTTTGTGCTCAAGGCTAGTACTCTACCACTTGAACCAGAGCTCCATTTCTGACTTTTTGTGATTGATTGGAGATAAGAGTCTCACAGACTTTCCTGTCTGGGTAGGCTTTGAACTGGGATCCTCAGACCTCAGCCTCCTGAATAGCTAAGATGACTGGTGTGGCCATGGCACCTGGCTGCAAGGTTATGGATCTTTAGATTGACTTCACTATTAGTTCAGAGAGATTGTTCTTATCATTAAAGGGTATTGGATTTTGTCAGATGCCTTTTGTATGTCTACAGGTATGTGGTATTCTGTCACATGGAGTATTAGTTGATTTTACATTTGTTGAACCAATGCTGGGTTCCTGGGATGAAAAGCATTAGATCAATAGTTGAGAATCTTTTTTACAGGACAGTACTAAGAATTAAACTTAGGGCCTCGTGCTTGTTACTGCTAATAGAGCAAGTACTCTACTACTTGAGCTAATCTTTCCCCTTCCCCCTTTTGCTTTTACTCTTGCTGACTTTGCCCAGAACTACCTCAGACTGCAATCTTCTTACCTCTGGCCTTCTTAGTAGCAAGGATTACAGGCATGTACCCCTATAACAAGTTCATTTTTTTTTCCACTACTGGGGCTTGAACTCAGGGTCTTGAACTCTAATTTTGGCTCTACCTCTTACACCACACCTCCATTTTCAGCATTTTCTAGTGAATTGGACATAAGAGTCTCACAGATTTGTCTGCCTAGGCTAGTTCTTTGATCCCTAGAGCTTAGCCTTCTGTGTAGTAGGATTATAAGGCAGAAGCTACTGGTGCCCAGCTTCTAGCTGATTTTTGATAGGGTCTTACTAACTTTTGCCTGGCATGACCTCAAAATCTGGGATTATAAGGATGAGCTACCATGTCTAGCTCTGTTTTCCTTTTTCTGAATATTTTAAATAAAAATTGATTGAATCTGTGGAGTCACACAAAGGGCCATCTGCCCCCACATTTTGCTTATCCATCCATCCATTAATGGACATGACAATTTCTACTTTGGGGCCATTGTGGATAACGCTGCTATACACAAGTAATATGAATCCTTGCTTTGAATTTTGGCAGATAAGAACCAAAGGAATGCCGGGCGCTGGTGGCTCACGCCTGTAATCCTAGCTACTCAGGAGGCTGAGGTCTGAGGATCGCAGTTCAAAGCCAGGAGAGACCGTGAGACTCCTATCTCCAATAAACCACCAGAAAACCGGAAGTGGCGCTGTAGCTCAAGTGGTAGAGCGCTTGCCTTGAGCTGAAGAGCTGAGGGACAGTGCCCAGGCCCAGAGTTCAAGCCCACGGCCAACAACAAAAAAAAAAAGAACCAAAGGAACGGAGCTTCTGGAACACATGCTAATTAACTCTTCTAAGAAGCTGCCAGACATTCTTTACGGTGTTGCACCTTTTTACATTCTTACCAGCAATGCACAAGAGTTCCCAGAACAACATTTGTTTTCTGCTTTTGTTTTTGTTTTCCTGGATACAGAGTCATAATGGGTCTGAAAAGATATCTTAAGGTTTTTTCATTTCCCTAATTACTAGTGATAATGAACATCTTTTTATGTCCTACTGGGCCTTTGCATCTCTTCTTAGGAGAAATGTTTATCAAATCCTTTACATATTTTTCAACTGAATAGCTGAATTTGCTGTTTAGGATAGTCTTAAAATATTCTGGGTTGGAAGTGGCACCATGACTCAAGTGGTAGAGCACTTGCCTTGAGCTAAAGAGCTCAGGGACAGCACCCAGGCCCAGAGTTCGAGCTCTACCCCTCCCTCACACACACACACACACACACAGTGATCCCTGTCCTACATATGATTTGTAAATACTTTCTCCCATGTCATGGTTGTCTTCTTACCATTTTTTGGCGGGGGGGGGGGGGGGGAGGGAGGGATCAGTTGTGGGGCTTGAACTCCGCCTGGACACTGTCCTTCAGCTCAAGGTGAGCCACAGCACCACTTCTAGTTTTCTTGTGGTTAATTGTAGGTAGGAGTCTCACAGACTTTCCTGCCTAGGCTGGCTTTGAACTGCAATCCTCAGATCTTAGCCTCCGGAGTAGATAGGATTACAAGTGTGAGGCCACCAACACCACTTTTTTTTTTTTTGGTCCGGTTGTGGGGCCTGAACTCTGGGCCTGGGCGCTGTCCCTCAGCTCTTCGGCTCAAGGCTAGCGCTCTACCACTTGAGCCTCAGTGCCACTTCCGGCTTTCTTTTTGCTTATGTGGTGCTGAGGAATCAAACCCAGGGCCTCAGGCATGCAAGGCAAGTGCTCTACCACTGAGCCACCTTCCCAGCCCTACCACCAACACCACTTTTGAAGGTCAATTTCTTTTTTCTTTTTCTTTTTTTGGTACTGGGGTTTTAACCCAGTACCTCACACATGATAGGCAGGTTCTCTACCTACCTTAAACTATGGCTCAACTTTTTTTTTTTGTACTGTTCCTAGGGCTTTGAATTCAGGACTTGGGCACTATCCCTGAGCTTTTGTGCCAAAGGCTAGCACTGAACCACTTGAGCCACAGCTCTACTTGAGCCACAGCTTCATGTCTGGCTTTTTTGTTGGTTAGAGAGAAGAGTTTCACAGACTATCCTGCAATTGCTGGCTTTGAACCATGATCTTCAGATCTTAACCTTCTGAGTAGGTAGGCTTACAGGTATGAGTTACTGATACCCAGTGTTGACCCTTTTTTAATTTTTATTTTTTTATTTTTTATTTTTTGGGTCCGGTCGTGAGGCCTGAACTCTGGACCTGGGCGCTGTCCCTCAGCTCTTCAGCTCAAGGCTAGCGCTCTACCACTTGAGCCACAGTGCCACTTCCGGCGTTTTTCTTTTTGCTTATGTGGTGCTGAAGAATTGAACCCAGGGCCTTGAGCATGCAAGGCAAGTGCTCTACCACTGAGCTACCTTCCCAGCCCCCTTATTTTATTTTTGAGTCAAGATCTTAATCTATAGCCATACCAGCCTCAATATGCCTGATCTTGTCTGATCTCAGAAGGTGGTCATTTAAGTCTTTTGGTGAAAGGAAGCAGCAAGCACTTAGGCTGCGTCTGTCCCACACTGGCCTAGGACTCTCTCCTTAACAAAAGGTGTACAAAAGACCTTTTCATGGTACCAGAATGTCTGTCTTGTTCCTTGGTAGTGCACTTAGGCAATGGAGATGAGGATCTTGGGTTCACAACCAGCCTGGCCTACAGAGCAAGATCCTGTTATGCACACACACATGCACGTGCACACAGAAAGGAAGATGTTCCCATTTTCATCCTTATGAAGATTTGCTGCACTTCTGAAGAGAAACTCTGGAAAATGTATCTTCCTAGTGAGGAATATGCTACTTTTGTTGGGTGACAGGTTTCAATGCACAACAGACTCCAGAACAAAAGTGCGTGGTGCGTGGCCTTCCCCGTAGACAGTCATACCCTCGGCAACACTCTGTGGATTTTTTTTTTTTTTTCAGTCATCTACGACTTTCTGACCATGGAGGACATAAACAGGGACAGGATTCAAGATGTCCTCTTCCTTTATAAAAACACCAACAGCAGTAACAATTTCACCAGATCCTGTGCTGGTGAAGGTAATTTTTACTTTATCTGAACAAGGGACTCTGTGGGAAGGGTCCCTCTCCCTTCTATGGTATTTGGGTCTGGCAGAGGTGAGACGGCCGGCTCTCCTCCCCACCCCACGGGGCCAAGGCCATCACTACCCCAGGTTGGTGAGGATTAGGGAAATGGGTGCTGGCCTAGGCAGGGTCAGTGAGGACAACAAGAGCTGGCAGTGTGGCTAGGTCAGTCTGACTGGCCACTGCGGTTTTCCTTCTAGGCTTTTCCACCCCGTGTGCCTTTGTGGCTGCTGTGTCTGGGGCCAATGGTGAGACCCTCTGGGAGAGGCCTGTGGCCCAAGACGTGGCCATGGTGGAGTGTGCTGTGTTGCAGCCATCAAACAATGAGGCGTCTTCTACCTGCATCTTTGTAGGAAGACCTGGTTCTCTCATTGCAGTTGACCTATTCACAGGTATGCTGCCAAGGAAGATGCTCTTGCTGGGGAGGCATCAGCCCTCTTACTGGGGAGACTTCCAGGTGTGACTACTGGGAATGCACACACCTCAGGTCCTCCAGCTGCTTGGCATGTGACACTCGTGTCTTACGATGCCCAATTTGCATGTTTCAGCTACATGAGGCAATTGGCATCACCCACATGGGCAAACAAGTGAAGAGGAGATGCGTAACGGCTAAGCTGGCCCTGTTGGTGCTTGTACTCTGGGGCTCAAGTCTGCTGAGCCTTAACAGGCCATAAGTGAGCACCAGGGGAAGAAAGCATTGGAGATGGCCCAGAGTCATAAGGCATTCTGTGCCTCAATTTATAGATTTTGGTATTTCCCTTACGTGCTGTTGTTTTGCTTACGTTTGTATAGCCTAAGTGTGTATGGTGCTGGGATCCATGCTAGCAAGTACTCTATCACTGAACTACGCATCCAGACCAAAGTCTCGGCTGGGTGGCTCACACCTACAATCCTAGGCTGAGATCCGAGGATCATGATTTGAAGCCAGCTCAGGCAGGAAAGGCCATGAGACTTTTTTTTTTTTCTTTTTTGTCGGTCATGGGGCCTGAACTCTGGGCCTGGGCGCTGTCCCTCAGCTCGTCAGCTCAAGGCTAACACTCTACCACTTGAGCCACAGCACTACTTCCAGCTTTTTCTGTGTATGTGGTACTGAGGAATCGAACCCACATTCCCATCCCTAGGCCCTTTTTTGGGCATTCTCCTTCCTGAAACTAAAGGATGTACCTGTGTCTGGAACCAAGGCAGGTTCCTGGGGTTTCTAGCTCTGGCAGGGTCAAGTCCTGTCCCCTAGGTAGGCGGGCAGTCATTGGCCAAGTCTCCTGTAACAGACCTTGCTCAGGACCTGCTAATGGGAAACCCAGACATGAAATAAGGAGCGATTAGCAGCTACCATTTTCTTGTGGGCACTCAGTCGCTTTTCACTCGGGCATACTGTATCTGTCTTTCCTCAATGAGGACCGTTAGCTGTGCTTGCTCATGACCCTGTTTCTGAGCATGCAGCATGCTTGTGGGTGGATCTGCCATGCAGTTGCCACAGGATTCAGGGCCACAAGCAATGGTGATGTGCCTGGTTCCAGGGAACACCCTGTGGAGCCACCCCAGCAACCTCAGCGAGAACACCTCCGTCCTGAGCCCTCTGCTCCAAGTGCCTGATGTGGATGGCGATGCTGTTCCGGATCTACTGCTCCTCACCCAGGAGGGGAAGAAGGTGAGGATCAGCATGCCTCTCCTCCCAGGTGGCCCAGGCCCATCCACTTCCTCCTGGAGAGGATTTGTGTCTGACCACTTGTCTGGACATTCAGCTGGGGCTCTGTACAGACAGTACACTGAACTGGCCCATCCCTATAGGCAGCTGTGAGCCCTCCCAGAAAGTAGGGTGGGATTTAGCCCAGGGCTTCCCTTTAGCTCCTAAGCAGGGTGTGCAACACAGATGCTCCCAGTCACTCGCTCTTATTTCAAGGCATTCTTGCCCCCAAAACCAAGAGAATTGGATGCCTTTTTTTCGACAGCTCCTAAAATGCCCCTCTCCCCGCTGTGGATCTAGGTCTATCTCTCCCCTGCTGCCCTTTATCACTGCAGGTCAGCGGGGACATCTATTCACTCAACACCGGGCACCAGATTGGCCACAGAGGTGCCCTTGACGTGAATGGAGACCATGGGGCCTTTCTCCACATCACCTGGACAGGTGCACACTACATCCTCCTGCCCTGCGGTACGTCCTCTGCCACACACCTGGGACAGACTTTTCTCTTAAAGCCATGCGGGGGGCTGGGAAGGTGGCACAGTGGTAGAGCGCTTGCCTTGTATGCATGAGGCCCTGGGTTCGATTCTCAGCACCACATAAGCAAAAAGAATAAAAGCTGGAAGTGGCGCTGTGGTTCAAGTGATAGAGCTCTAGCCTTGAGCTGAATAGCTGAGGGACAGCGCCCAGGCCCAGAGTTCAGGCCCCACAACCAGACCAAAAAAAAAATAATAATAATCAAAGCCATGTGGGTCTTTTTTTTTTTTTTAAGTAGTTGTACAGAGGGGTTCCAATTGTGAGTATAATGCTTCTTGGTTAGTGTCACCCCTTCCTTTGTTCCCTCCCTCTTTTTTCTTGCCCTGGTTACATAGTTAATTTTTTACATAATTTACACACACAATGTGTCCCCACACACACTCTTTGCCCACCTCCTAAGCTATGTTTCCATTTCCTGGTATTCATTTTAATAAATGGTAAATTAGTTATTCAGAGGGTCATGCTTTGCACACTTCCCCTAAGTATACTTGGTCTGTTTATGTGTAAATGTATCGAGCCCTATACGTGTTGTCAAGTGGTGCTGTTCTTAACTAACAGGCACTTAGGAGAAAACTGTTTCTGAGGGAGACTACTCCCGCCCCCGGTTCAGCAGCGCCTTCTCCACTCCTGTTCTGTTCTGTGTGTTTATTCTGTCAGTGCTCAGGGCCCCCACGGTTGAGCAGCGCCTTCTCCACTCCTGTTCTGTTCTGTGTGTTTATTCTGTCAGTGCTCAGGGCCCCCACTCTTACTTGCCTTTCTTGCTCAGGACTGGTGCTCTACTACGGGAGCCACACCTTTACTTCCTGCTTTGTTGTTGTTGTTTGTCAGCTGGATATAGACTTTTTTGCCTGGGTTGGCTTTGAACTAAAATCCTCAGATCTCAGCCTCTTGATCAGCTAGGATGACAAGTATGAGCCAGCGTCACCTAGCTCTGCCTGTGTTGTTGGGAGTCGACACACACTGATGGTCCGGGGTGCATGTGGCACTGCGTGCGCCTGGACGTAGGAGCAACTGTGATGACGTTCGCTCTTCTGTGTTGTGAATAGTGAGCTTTCTCTGTGGCTGCTCCGTGAAGGGTCTTTATGAGAAGGTGACTGGGAGAGATGGCCCGTTTACCAATGACCCCCTCTGGGAGAACATGCTCAATACCTCTGAACACAGGAGGCTTCTGCACAGGTTGGTCTGACACAGAGAGCTCCGTCCTACAGGCCATGGGCCTCAGTCAGGTATGATCTGTATGGACATGGGGCAGCCAAGCAGGCACCGGGCCTTGCTGGACGCAGGCCACGGCGCCTCTAGCCACAGGCAGTGGGTAGATGAAAGCCAGGTAAGCGCAAAGGGGCGGGGGTGCTGACAGGACTCCTGTCCCCATCCCCCTGCCAGCTCTCAGGATAGGGAACCGGGGAGGGAAGGCTGTGGCGTTGGGCCCCACAGGAAGCCACCCTGCCGCCAAGGCTTATCCCAAAGTCCCTGAGCACTTTTCTCCCGCTGTCCTCACCCAGCTCTGGAGAAGTCCGCCACCTGATGAACGTCCAAGGGAACGCTGGTCAGGACGTGCTCCTTGTGACCTCCGAGGCCTGCGTGCTGCTGGATGGGCAGGAGCTGACCCCCAGGTGGACCGTCAGTGGAGCCCAGATCCTGAGGTACAGAGTTTTTCTCCAGAGCTGGGCAGTGGTTGCAGACCGCACGTGGGTCCGCCTCTCCAGAGTCCCCAGCCCACGGGCCGCTGGCACAGCCCATGGCACCTCCACCAGCGGAATCTCACCTGCCCTTTGCCTCCGGGTCGGGGGGCCAGCTCCTTGTCCTGGGGCTGGATGTGGGCAGCCCAGCCCTGTCTAGATGAAGCCACAGAAGACTGAGTAGCATATCTGTCCCAGGAATTGCCCTTATCTTAGAGCTCCTTACTGAGACCCCTTGTGACCTCTTGTTCTCTCTCTTTCTAGAAAACCCATCCTCGGCCACTACAAACCAGACACCCTTGCTGTGGTCATTGAAAACGGAACCGGCATTGACAGACAGGTGAGCTGGGCTTCCTCTAGAGTCTTAACTTGTCTAAGGACAAACTGTGTGAAAGTAGACAGGATTCTGGCCCTGCTAGTGCTGCCTTCGGAAGCGGTGAGAATGTTCTGGCTGTGCTCGGAGCACGGCTGCCGCGCTGGGGCTGACAGATGGTCTCAGCGTCTCCTCCTTCCCCAGATGCTGTTTCTGGACCTCAGCACGGGGGCTGTCCTGTGGAGCCAGGCTCTCCCAAGCTTCCCCGGCGCCCCGCCATCTGTCAGCCTGCTGACCACAGACCACCGCTCAGCCTTCTTCTTCTGGGGCCTCCATGAGTTGATTGGCACCAGTGTGATGGTATGGGGATCCTATCAACATCATTGCAGAAGCCAGGGACAGAGCCCAGGCCAGGGCCCTCCTGAAGGCTGTCCGTGACCGGGCCAGTGCAGGATGGGGGGGGGTCCTGAAGAAGTCTTCTTGGGGCATGTGAGTGGGAGCTCAAGAGACTCTGAAGGCTGTGTTAGGGCAGGCACTGATGGACACCAGGAAGACCAGAACCAGGCCCAGGTTGGGGGAAGAGGGAGTTGCAGGTGGGTATGGAGAAGAAGTTACCTGTTTGTGAGCCCCCAGGCTGGGCCAGGTTGACACAGAGCTCTAGGCGTGGTCGCTCTGACAGCGCCATCCATGGGGGGTGGCCTGAACACTGCCCTGGGCGAGGCTGGGGCCCAGGCCTGGCTTGGACAGGAAGAGCAGGAGTGAGGCCTGTTGCTGGTCCCCACCCCAGGAGCCCCGAGACGCCCGGCACAGCCTGTACATGTTCCACCCCACCCTGCCCAGTGTCCTGCTGGAGCTGGCCAACGTGTCTGCCAACGTCGTTGCCTTTGATGGTGAGTACAGCCTCAGCCGCAGGCCTGGGGCTGCTCCCCGCCCCAGCTCCGCGCTGGCTGGTGCTGAGAGGTGCTGTTCCCATGTCCCCCACAGTGGTCCTGTTTGAGCCGAATCGCCATGCTGCCTGTGTGCTCCTGACAGGCCCTGCAAGCTCCCATGAGCCTGGCCTGGTCTCCGTGGCCAAGCACAAGGTGCAAGACCTAGTCCCCGGCAGCAGAGTGGTCCACCTGGGTGAGGGCGGGTCAGAGAGCGACCGGGCCATCAAGGACCGCTTCTCCCGGCTGAGGTACCTCAGTGCGGCCTAGCCGGCGGCAGCTGGAGCACAGGGAGCCATCCATTCCCTGCTGCCGCCCTGCCGGCCCCTCCCTCTGGACAGCATGACCGCCTCCTCGGGAGCTGTGGCCTTACTAGACGTATTGGGTGGTTGGTGGGAGGGCACCCCGGGCCTCCTCCCAGCACACCTGTCCTCCCTGGCCCTCCACAGTCTTGCCTACAGCCAGGGGTCAAGGCCAGACTGCCTCCCTGTTGTCTCCCTGGACCACTGGGCAGCGCCCATTCTCCGTGCCCTCCTTACTACTAGCCTCTCACCTCACGGGAGGGGCCGCGGCGGAGAGGCACGCTCCCCCTCCCCCCGCTCAGGCACTGGTTCCCTTCCTCCTGTTCCTGCACCAACCCCACCCTCGGGGCAGCGAGCCCTGGAGGCACCCAGAGAATCATCGTGGGAACTGGCGCCTGTGCAGCCCCTCCTAGAACAGATGGAAGATGTTGGGTGTGGAGGGAAAAGAATGGTTCTCGGTTCTGGAGAGCAGGGATTGGCTCTGCAGGCGGGCAGGGACTGTACTACAGTGTATGGTGCCCTCAAGGTCCCAGGGGTATGTTCAGTCTGCCCCTCAGGAGGTCTCTGTGCCCAGGGGTATGTTCAGTCTGCCCCTCAGGAGGTCTCTGTGCCCAGGGGTATGTTCAGTCTGCCCCTCAGGAGGTCTCTGTGCCCAGGGGTATGTTCAGTCTGCCCCTCAGGAGGTCTCTGTGCCCAGGGGTATGTTCAGTCTGCCCCTCAGGAGGTCTCTGTGCCCAGGGAGGGGAGCACCTCCCACTCCACTCCTAGTGCTCACCCGAGCAGGACCCACTTCTGTGCCTTGTTGCTACTGAGGCCCCAGGGCAGCCGGGTACCAGACCGGAGCCCAAGCTTTGTAGCCAAAGTAGCCCTCTGACTCCACCATCGCAGAAAACAACAGCATAAATGATTTGCACTGTCACTGGCCAAGTGTGAGTCTTGTGCCATCTGCCTGCTCCAGCACTGGGAGTGGCGACCGGGAGGGGCTGGCCATACTGTGGGCTCCAGGGGGCAAAGGCCCCACCTGTATCTACCCAGCAGGTGTGCCAGCTGCGCCCACACCACATCCACAGGCTCTAGGATGAGGACTTATGTGCCGTGGGGAAGATGGCGGCCCTGACAGAATGCCCCCCACCCCGGGAAGATGGCGGCCCTGACAGAATGGCCCCCCACCCCGGGAAGATGGTAGAACCTGGGGTACACTCTGGAGAGGAGTTGGGGTTCACTGGTTGCCGTGGGCAGGCAGTCTGTGAGGCTTCATGGGAGACCCTGGGTCCATGGCCAGAGCCCCTCCCACACAGCGCTTGGGCTCCCTCTGCACCTGCACACCCCACTTTCCTTGGAGGCAGGGCACAGATGCGCTCCTCAGCGCCCCCCCCCTCCCCAGTCTGGACAGATCCGGCCCAGAAGGCCCAGTTCCTCCATCAGCCCTACAGCCCAGGACTCCACACACCTCCCCCACATCACATCACACACCACAGGCCTGCGCTGCACACGCTTGTCACACACCGCATGCGTGCACACCACAGGCGGGACCTTGGGAGGCGTTCAGAACGCATGAGGACCAGCAATTTTATTTCTGTGCAGCAGCGGGAGAAGGGGCCAGTGCTGGGGATGGGGTGGTGTGTGGAGGGGGCCCGTCTGGGGCCTTATTCTGGTATGCAAGAGGCATAGGGGCACTAACGCTGGTGACGCAAGTGACACCAGCTCTGCCACCTTGGTGGGAGCGTCACGGTTGGAGTCACGGGTACGCCAATCTGGTAGGAGAGGCCAGGGCTCTGGTGGGAGCGGGTGCCGTGGACAGCAGGTCACAGCGGGAGACTGGAGCCGTCTTGGGCAGGTGCGAGCACACAATCTTTTGGAAAGTGTGCCTCACTGGCTCACCTAATGTTCTGGAGATTGGACGGGCATCCAACGATGAGCTGAAGAACACAGGCTGCAGGGCTCTGAGGGGCTCTGCCGGCCTGCCCTCTAGTGACAGGGCTTGCTGCAGCTGAGCTTAGCCCCCTCCTGGAGTCGCAGCTGGGCCGGCCCAGCAGTGATGAGGAGAGCATCTAGGCCTCATCACCGCCTGAAGCTGCTGCAGACTCCCCTGAGCCAGGAAGGAGCGCAGGGCTGGGGCTGGAGTGCCGGGGCTTCCGCATGAACGGGAACACCCTGTGGTGGGAAGAGGCTGAGGTGAGTGTGGGTGGCCAGAGGACCCGGTCCCCTAGTTGCATGGGCCTTCCTGGCCAGCAGGCACAAGGCCCTGCCTGAGCTCACCTTCGCCTGGTCTCTGGTGGGACCACAGCGTCTACCAGAAGGCTCTTGTACATGTCAGACTTCAGGAATCGTGGGTAGGAGTCCTGCAGGAGACAACAGGGCTCCCAACATTCCACTCCTCACCCTTCAACCAAATCTGGCCACGCATTGCAGGACCCTGCCCTGCCTCAGCCCAGGGTGTGGAGGTTGAGGTTAGCTACCCCAGACTTGTGGTCCTAGCCACTCCAGAGGCTGAGGCCTGAGGATCAAGAGGCAGCCAGCCCAGGCAGGAAAGTCTATCAGACTCCACTTCCTGAATAACCAGCAAGTCTGGTTGCTGGTGGCTGACACCCATAATTTTGGCTACTCGAGACTGAGAAGCCAGCCTGGGGAGGAAAGTGCATGTGATACTTATCTCCAGTTAACCACCAAGAAGTCAGAAGTGAAGCTGTGGCTCAAGAGGTAGAGTGCCAGCCTTTAAGTACAAGAGCTCAGGAACAGTGCCCATACCCTGAGTTCAAGCCCCAGGACCAACGCACACACACACACACGTACACACACACACACGTACACACACACACACACACACACACACACGATTTGAAGCCAGTCTGGGCAGACAAATCCTTGATTTTTTTTTTTTGGGGGGGGGTCCAGTCGTGGGGCCTGAACTCTGGGCCTGGGTGCTGTCCCTCAGCTCTTCAGCTCAAGGCTAGCTCTCTACCACTTGAGCCACAGCGCCACTTCCGGCTTTTTTCTTTTTGCTTATGTGGTGCTGAGGAATTGAACCCAGGGCCTCAGGCATGCAAGGCAAGCGCTCTACCACTGAGCCACCTTCCCAGCCCCTGGCTTTGAACTGTGATCCTCAATCTCAGCCTCCTGAGAAGCTAGGATTACAGGCCTGAGCCACCAACGCCCAGCTTTGGCGAGAATCTTATCTCCAGTTAACTAGCAAAAAGCCAAAATAGGCATAGCTCAAGTGGGGGAACACCAGCCATGCCTGAGAAAAGCATGACCCGATTTCAAGCACGAAAACAAAAACCAGCAAAAGAGCAGAGATAAGATGGAGACATGGCTCACATGGTGGAGTGCCATCCAAGTAAGGAGGCCAAGCAAGCATGAGGCCCTGTGCGGCAGCTCACCCCTATAATCCCAGCTGTTTGGGAGGGAGAGATAGGACAAGTTCAAATGACAATCCAGGAAATGTTAGAAGCCCTATCTCAAAAAAAAGGAAGTAGAGTTGTGGCTCATGTGGTATAGTGTTAGCCTTGAATAAAGAAGCTGAGTTCAAGTCCCAGGACTGGCACAGAGAAACACACACAAAGGGCTAGAATGGGCACTTGCCAGTAAGCCCTGAGTTAATCTCTTGTAACCTGTACAGCAATTCCCAGGCAGGGAAAGTAACAGCAGTGCTGTCTAAGGCAACTCCCCAGTTGAATGCATGTAAAAAGAAGTAAATGTTTTCCAGGTGCCATGCTGCACCTGGACAGGAGGAGCTGCATCAGCACCCTCAAAAACCAGGATTTCAAGTCAGGCACCTTGGCTCACACCTGTAATCCCAGCTACTCCGGAGGCTGGGATCTCAGGATCGCACAGTTCAGACACAGCTGGGGTAGGAAAGTCCAGGAGACTCTTATCTCTAATAAACTACTCAGAAAATGCTAGAAATGTTGCTATGGCTCAAGTGGTAGAGCACTAGCATTAAGCACAAACCAGCTTAGGGACAGCACCCAGGTCCCAAGTTCAAGACCCAGGACAGAAAAAACAAAACAAAAGTAACAGGATTTCAGTGTGGGTGGAGGTCCCAGGTCAAAGAGGTTGAGAAAAATTTCTAACCTGAATCTGGATTGGAAGTATAATGCTACGTAGACGTGCTGGATTTGAACTCAGGGTCTTGGATTTGCAAGGCGGACATTCTACCACTTGAGTCAAGCCTACAGATACTTTTTCCTGGTACACAGGTTTGAACTTAAGTACCTTGTGCTACCTGGCTTGCCACAGGAGGCTGCCCAGGCTGGCTTTGAATTACAGTCCTCCAGGTTTATGGACGTGAACCACTGTCACCACGCTGTTCAAGCCATTCTTGATCATGGTAAGGGAAGGGATGCCCCCAGAGGAGCACAGGGGCATGCCATGTGGACGATGCCCCCATAGACAAAGATGCGACAGAGAGGTGGAGCTTCACACGCTGCGGTCTACCTAAAGCTGGGTTAAGGAAGGCATTCTTGGCAGACAAAAACCGATACTGGAGATAGGCCCGAAAGGCTCCACGGAGCAGGGACCCGGAGGCTGCCACCCACCTTCTTCATGAGCATGTAGATGTGCAGCTGCGCGTCGTCCAGGACATAGCGGTGGGGCTGGGACAGCCCCTCCAGCGTCTGCTCCATCGTCCGGCTGTCAATGTTGACCCAGCGGGCAGCTCCAGGGGCCAGAAACTGCCTGGGGGCGGAACGGCCCAGTGGGTCCAGGCTGGTGCCTGCCTGCCCGCTGAGCAGGGCCACCCACCCCCACTCACTGGTACACGGAGTCCACCAGGCCGGGGACCTGGGCCTGGCCGCCGAAACGCAGCTCCTCGCACGCCTCCCAGAAGCTGAGGTTCTCCGCTGGAGGCCAAGCACCACATCAGGGGCCCAGCCCCAGCCTCAGCCGACTGGGCACCAATGGCTGGGTGGGAGGAGTCCCAGGCACACCCCCCCTCTTGGGCCTAGGGCAGGGGTAGGAGCTGCTTACCACTGAACTCCTTCTGGAGAAAGTCCATGAAGTGAGCCCTGCCCACAGGGTCCCCCAGGAGCTCCCAGAAGCTGAAGCCCCAGCGCTCCACACGCAGCTTAGTAGGTGTGGCCACACTGGGTGGGGGGGAGAGGTGGATGCTGACTCTTGCCAGCCCAGGCCAGCAGTGCCCCTCTGTGGCCGCCCACCCACCCGCCCACTTGGGGCTCACGTCGGAGCATTCATGGTCCAGTAGTCCACACTGTCTGTGATCCAGGGGTTGCTGGGCAGGCACCCTGCCATGATCGGGTCGTGTGAACTGCGCTGGCTGCTGAACTTAAGGTACCTAGGACATACCAGTAGCTAGTGCGGACCGGCCTTGGGGAGGAGGCTCTGGAGAGTCGGGGGAGGGTACCCCACACTCACGCCTCAAGACAGATAGAGGACTTCACCCGGGTTCTGCCAAGCGCTTTCCTGGTGTAGTCAATCTACAACACGGGACCCGAGTGGAGAGCTGGGACCTGGACCGGCAGGATGGACTGACCCTTCTCCACACTCCCCCCCACCCTTAGAACTTACTTCCCGCTTGTAGAAGTCCGAGCTCTGGGTCTAGAAAGGCAGAGGACGCAGTTACCAGGCAGGTGGGGGGGGACTGGAAAACCCACCAACCCAGCACCCACGGGCCTGAGCCCTCAGCCTTCCGGGATGTGGCAGAGCGTGGCTCCTCCACCCTTCACCCCCGGAGCCCTCTCCTCTACAAGGCCTCTGGAAGCCAGGGTCTCAGGGTGTTATTAACCTGCTGCTTTTTTTCAGCATTGGAACCTGAACTTAGGGCCTTGTGCTAGCTGGGCAGGTGCTCTGTTCTCAGACGTATTTCTAAACAGACGTGCGAAGTCCTTGTCTAACTCAAAGCTCCAGAGCTCCCCCAGGCAGCGCTGAAGTCTGGGTTGAAGTGAGAGGGCAGCGGCTAGCTGCCCCAGGCCCCAACCCTCCACAGCCAACACTGAGACAGAGCTGAAGTGGAGGCCGCTGCTGATTTCCCATTTACCCCAACTCTTTGGCTGCCTTTGCGTACAGAAAAGTTAGGGTGCTGACATTAGCCGTAAGAAATAGGATCTGCTGTGGATGGGGTTTGAGGGGCTGACGTGTCAGCATCTGTCTGCCTTCATCCTTTCTCTGGTTTGGAAGCCACCAGAAG
This sequence comes from Dipodomys merriami, assembly GCF_024711535.1. Lineage (NCBI taxonomy): Eukaryota > Metazoa > Chordata > Mammalia > Rodentia > Heteromyidae > Dipodomys > Dipodomys merriami. Next base: position 205,576 of record NW_027202682.1, read on the forward strand.
CCCTGGAGGGAGAGGGCTGGGGCCAGGTTCCCGGGCCGTACTCTTGTTAGTCACCCTCCCACCTCCCTGTACTCTGACACTGTCCAGCCCAGGGAGAGCCCCGCACCCTCTCAGCTGGGGCCTTTCCGCTTATGCGCACCAGGATGGCAGGTGGGTGTACAGGGGCCCAAGGCAGGGGAGGGGGGAGAGGGGGGCTGGGAGTGCCAGGGGCTGAGGGGGGGCTGGGAGTGCCAGAGGCTGAGGGGGGGGCTGGGAGTGTGAGGGGCTGAGGGGGGGGCTGGGAGTGCCAGGGACTGAGGGGGGGGCTGGGAGTGTGAGGGGCTGAGGGGGGGGCTGGGAGTGTGAGGGGCTGAGGGGGGGGCTGGGAGTGTGAGGGGCTGAGGGGGGGCTGGGAGTGTGAGGGGCTGAGGGGGGGGCTGGGAGTGCCAGGGGCTGAGGGGGGGCTGGGAGTGTGAGGGGCTGAGGGGGGGGCTGGTAGTGTGAGGGGCTGAGGGGGGGGCTGGGAGTGTGAGGGACTGAGGGGGGGCTGGGAGTGCCAGGGGCTGAGGGGGGGCTGGGAGTGTGAGGGGCTGAGGGGGGGGCTGGGAGTGCCAGGGGCTGAGGGGGGGGCTGGGAGTGTGAGGGGCTGAGGGGGGGGCTGGGAGTGTGAGGGGCTGAGGGGGGGGCTGGGAGTGTGAGGGGCTGAGGGGGGGGCTGGGAGTGTGAGGGACTGAGGGGGGGCTGGGAGTGCCAGGGGCTGAGGGGGGGCTGGGAGTGTGAGGGGCTGAGGGGGGGGCTGGGAGTGCCAGGGGCTGAGGGGGGGGCTGGGAGTGTGAGGGGCTGAGGGGGGGGCTGGGAGTGTGAGGGGCTGAGGGAGGGGCTGGGAGTGCCAGGGGCTGAGGGGGGGGCTGGGAGTGTGAGGGGCTGAGGGGGGGGCTGGGAGTGTGAGGGGCTGAGGGGGGGGCTGGGAGTGTGAGGGGCTGAGGGGGGGGCTGGGAGTGTGAGGGGCTGAGGGAGGGGCTGGGAGTGCCAGGGGCTGAGGGGGGGGCTGGGAGTGTGAGGGGCTGAGGGGGGGGCTGGGAGTGCCAGGGACTGAGGGGGGGGCTGGGAGTGTGAGGGGCTGAGGGGGGGGCTGGGAGTGTGAGGGGCTGAGGGGGGGGCTGGGAGTGTGAGGGGCTGAGGGGGGGGCTGGGAGTGCCAGGGGCTGAGGGGGGGGCTGGGAGTGTGAGGGGCTGAGGGGGGGGCTGGGAGTGTGAGGGGCTGAGGGGGGGGCTGGGAGTGCCAGGGACTGAGGGGGGGGCTGGGAGTGTGAGGGGCTGAGGGGGGGGCTGGGAGTGCCAGGGGCTGGGGGGGGGGCTGGGAGTGGGCAGGGCTGAGGGAGGGGGGAGAGGGGGGGCTGGGAGTGCCAGGGACTGAGGGGGGGGGCTGGGAGTGTGAGGGGCTGAGGGGGGGGCTGGGAGTGCCAGGGACTGAGGGGGGGCTGAGGGAGGGGCTGGGAGTGTGAGGGGCTGAGGGGGGGGCTGGGAGTGCCAGGGGCTGGGGGGGGGCTGGGAGTGGGCAGGGCTGAGGGAGGGGGGAGAGGGGGGGCTGGGAGTGCCAGGGACTGAGGGGGGGCTGGGAGTGTGAGGGGCTGAGGGGGGGGCTGGGAGTGTGAGGGGCTGAGGGGGGGGCTGGGAGTGCCAGGGGCTGAGGGGGGGGCTGGGAGTGTGAGGGGCTGAGGGGGGGGCTGGGAGTGTGAGGGGCTGAGGGGGGGGCTGGGAGTGTGAGGGGCTGAGGGGGGGGCTGGGAGTGTGAGGGGCTGAGGGGGGGGCTGGGAGTGCCAGGGGCTGGGGGGGGGCTGGGAGTGGGCAGGGCTGAGGGAGGGGGGAGAGGGGGGGCTGGGAGTGCCAGGGACTGAGGGGGGGCTGGGAGTGTGAGGGGCTGAGGGGGGGCTGGGAGTGTGAGGGGCTGAGGGGGGGCTGGGAGTGTGAGGGGCTGAGGGGGGGGCTGGGAGTGCCAGGGACTGAGGGGGGGCTGGGAGTGTGAGGGGCTGAAGGGGGGGCTGGGAGTGTGAGGGGCTGAGGGGGGGGCTGAGGGAGGGGCTGGGAGTGCCAGGGGCTGGGGGGGGGCTGGGAGTGGGCAGGGCTGAGGGAGGGGGGAGAGGGGGGGCTGGGAGTGCCAGGGACTGAGGGGGGGCTGGGAGTGTGAGGGGCTGAGGGGGGGACTGGGAGTGCCAGGGGCTGAGGGAGGGGCTGGGAGTGCCAGGGACTGAGGGGGGGCTGGGAGTGTGAGGGGCTGAGGGGGGGCTGGGAGTGTGAGGGGCTGAGGGGGGGGCTGGGAGTGTGAGGGGCTGAAGGGGGGGCTGAGGGGGGGGCTGGGAGTGCCAGGGGCTGAAGGGGGGGCTGGGAGTGTGAGGGGCTGAGGGGGGGCTGGGAGTGCCAGGGGCTGAGGGGGGGGCTGGGAGTGTGAGGGGCTGAGGGGGGGGCTGGGAGTGTGAGGGACTGAGGGGGGGGCTGGGAGTGTGAGGGGCTGAGGGGGGGGCTGGGAGTGCCAGGGGCTGAAGGGGGGGCTGGGAGTGTGAGGGGCTGAGGGGGGGCTGGGAGTGCCAGGGGCTGAGGGGGGGGCTGGGAGTGTGAGGGGCTGAGGGGGGGGCTGGGAGTGTGAGGGGCTGAGGGGGGGGCTGGGAGTGTGAGGGGCTGAGGGGGGGGCTGGGAGTGTGAGGGACTGAGGGGGGGGCTGGGAGTGTGAGGGGCTGAGGGGGGGGCTGGGAGTGCCAGGGGCTGAAGGGGGGGGCTGGGAGTGTGAGGGGCTGAGGGGGGGGCTGGTAGTGGGCAGGGCTGAGGGGGGGGCTGGGAGTGCCAGGGGCTGAAGGGGGGGCTGGGAGTGTGAGGGGCTGAGGGGGGGCTGGGAGTGCCAGGGGCTGAGGGGGGGGCTGGTAGTGGGCAGGGCTGAGGGGGGGGCTGGGAGTGTGAGGGGCTGAAGGGGGGGCTGGGAGTGTGAGGGGCTGAGGGGGGGGCTGAGGGGGGGGCTGGGAGTGCCAGGGGCTGAAGGGGGGGCTGGGAGTGTGAGGGGCTGAGGGGGGGCTGGGAGTGCCAGGGGCTGAGGGGGGGGCTGGTAGTGGGCAGGGCTGAGGGGGGGGCTGGGAGTGTGAGGGGCTGAAGGGGGGGCTGGGAGTGTGAGGGGCTGAGGGGGGGGCTGAGGGGGGGGCTGGGAGTGCCAGGGGCTGAAGGGGGGGCTGGGAGTGTGAGGGGCTGAGGGGGGGCTGAGGGGGGGGCTGGCAGTGGGCGGGGCTGAGGGGGGGCTGGCAGTGGGAGGGGCTGGCAGTGGGCGGGGCTGAGGGAGGGGCTGGCAGTGGGCGGGGCTGAGGGAGGGGCTGGCAGTGGGCGGGGCTGAGGGAGGGGCTGGCAGTGGGCGGGGCTGAGGGAGGGGCTGGCAGTGGGCGGGGCTGAGGGAGGGGCTGGCAGTGGGCGGGGCTGCATGCAGGGGCTGGCAGTGGGCGGGGCTGAGGGAGGGGCTGGCAGTGGGCGGGGCTGAGGGAGGGGCTGGCAGTGGGCGGGGCTGCATGCAGGGGCTGGCAGTGGGCGGGGCTGAGGGAGGGGCTGGCAGTGGGCGGGGATGAGGGGAGCTGGAAGAGGGAGGGACTGGCAGTGGGCGGGGCTGAGGGAGGGGCTGGCAGTGGGCGGGGCTGAGGGAGGGGCTGGCAGTGGGCGGGGCTGAGGGAGGGGCTGGCAGTGGGCGGGGCTGAGGGAGGGGCTGGCAGTGGGCGGGGCTGCATGCGGGCGCTTGCGGCAGGTGTCACGGAGGGGCAGAAGCGTGCGTGTTCAGCTGCCCGCCGCGGGCCGAGGGTGGCTGGGAGCCAGGATTACCGTCTGCAGGCGGCTGGCCGGGCGGGCGCCCCTCTCCGGACCCTGCTCCAGGACATGGCGGGCCCCGGGCTGGGAGGAAACGGGAGCTGAGGGCTCGGCCCGCGGACCCGCCCGACGCCCTGCAGCCTCCGCTGCGCGAAGGGCGCGCAGGGCAGCCCGGCCGGTCCTGAGCCCCTCGCGCCCGCTCCCCCTCTGGCCTCGACCCTCGGTGTCCCAGACGGTCAGACCAGCCCTCTCCCCACCGGGGCCCGCAGGCAGCTCGCCGGCCGGGTGCGGACCCCAGAGCGCCTCCGTCAGCTTCCCTCCCTGGGGCTCCCTCCCCGGTCCCGGGCGGGGCTCACCGGGGGCCTGTTCACCAGCCAGTACGTCTGCTCCTGGCAGGCGATGACCAGCCTGTCCCCCTTCCTGCGCCGCTTAGCTGCCCTGGAGGAAGGCTGCGGTGAGGAGCGCAGGGGCCGGGGCGGGGGACCGGGACGGCTGCCCGCGGCGTGGGGACCAGGGCCCGGCGGGACGCCCCTGGGCCTGGACGGGCCGGGGCGGGGGACCGGGACGGCTGCCCGCGGCGTGGGGACCAGGGCCCGGCGGGACTCACCGCAGCTGCTCTCGAGCCTGCATCAGCACCAGGTCCCACGTGTGGTTGAGCTTCTTGTGCAGCTGGTCATACTGCTCCTGGGGGCAGCGAGCACGCCGGTGGGTGTCCCCTGCCCCGCGTGTCCAGCTCGGGGACAAGGCCCCGCACCTGCCCTGTGTGCGAGTCATCTCTGCCCGGAACAGAGGTCAACAGGCTCCGGGAAGCCGGGGCTCTCAGACCTAAGGCCCACGATGGTGGTGGGATGGGTCCCAGCACACGTGTGCGTTATCGAGGCCTGGGCTGTTCGTTCTGGGGCAGACGGTAAGGCTGCACCCCTCGGGTGGGACCTACCTTCTCATAGTCAGCTAAGGCTCCCTGTTTCTGGATGTTCTTCTTGGCCAGGTAGATGGCTGGAAGGACAGGGACAGTGCAGGGACAGCTCTGCCCCTGCCCCGGGCTGCCCCGGTCACCGGTCCTCACACTTACCGTAGTCCAGCTCTGCGGCCGGCCACAGGGTGCTCGTCCAGAAGTACGGGGTCTGGGGGACAGGAGAGGGGTCTGGGGGGACAGGACAGGGGTCGGGGACAGGACAGGGGTCTGGGGGACAGGAGAGGGGTCTGGGGACAGGAGAGGGGTCTGGGGGGACAGGACAGGGGTCTGGGGGACAGGAGAGGGGTCTGGGGGGACAGGACAGGGGTCTGGGGGACAGGAGAGGGGTCTGGGGGACAGGAGAGGGGTCTGGGGACAGGAGAGGGGTCTGGGGGGACAGGACAGGGGTCTGGGGGACAGGACAGGGGTCTGGGGGGACAGGACAGGGGTCTGGGGGACAGGACAGGGGTCTGGGGGGACAGGACAGGGGTCTGGGGGACAGGACAGGGGTCTGGGGGACAGGACAGGGGTCTGGGGGGACAGGAAAGGGTCTGGGGGGACAGGAGAGGGGTCTGGGGGGACAGGAAAGGGTCTGGGGGGACAGGACAGGGGTCTGGGGGACAGGAGAGGGGTCTGGGGGACAGGAGAGGGGTCTGGGGACAGGAGAGGGGTCTGGGGGACAGGAGAGGGGTCTGGGGACAGGAGAGGGGTCTGGGGGGACAGGACAGGGGTCTGGGGGACAGGAGAGGGGTCTGGGGGGACAGGACAGGGGTCTGGGGGACAGGAGAGGGGTCTGGGGGACAGGAGAGGGGTCTGGGGACAGGAGAGGGGTCTGGGGGGACAGGACAGGGGTCTGGGGGACAGGAGAGGGGTCTGGGGGACAGGAGAGGGGTCTGGGGACAGGACAGGGGTCTGGGGACAGGAGAGGGGTCTGGGGGGACAGGACAGGGGTCTGGGGGACAGGAGAGGGGTCTGGGGGGACAGGACAGGGGTCTGGGGGACAGGACAGGGGTCTGGGGACAGGAGAGGGGTCTGGGGACAGGACAGGGGTCTGGGGGACAGGAGAGGGGTCTGGGGACAGGACAGGGGTCTGGGGGACAGGACAGGGATCTGGGGAACAGGAGAGGGGTCTGGGGACAGGACAGGGGTCTGGGGACAGGAGAGGGGTCTCCGGGGCCTGAGGATTCCCCACTCCCCTCTCCACTCTCTCTGAGAAGACTGACTGGCTGCGGGGCTGCGGGGTTGTCCCGCCTGCGCCCGCGCCTCAGCCCCGCGTCCCCGCGCCGCCCCGCCCCACCCCAGCCCGGCCGGCCGGGGCGCACCTGGAAGCGGTAGGGCGTCTCGTCCGGCCGCAGCGACGGGCTGCGGGGCTCGCGCAGAGGGTAGATGTAGCCGTGCTGGGCCAGGAGGGTGCCGAGGTGCAGGGCCTCTGCGGGGCGGGGCGGCGTCAGCCAAGCCCGCCGGGGCGCGGGGGTGCGGGGTGCGGGGTGCCCGAGGCGGGGCGGGGCGGGGCGGCGTCAGCCAAGCCCGCCGGGGCGCGGGGCGCGGGGCGCGGGGGGCGGGGCGCGGGGCGCGGGGGGCGGGGCGGCGTCAGCCAAGCCCGCCGGGGCGCGGGGCGCGGGGCGCGGGGGGCGGGGCGCGGGGCGCGGGGGGCGGGGTGCCCAGGGCGGGGCGGGGCGGGGCGGCGTCAGCCAAGAGCCTCCCCTGCGACTCCCCGCTGGCCCTCACCCTCCTCAGAGACACAGAACTTCCGGACCAGCCACTCGGCGACGTCCCTGCCTGAGAGAAGAGACCGGGAGGAGCGGCGGGGAGAGAAGGTGAGCGCACCTGAGCCGGACGGCCGCGTCCCCTCCGCCACGCCCACCCAGCGCTCGCCACGCCCACCCAGCGCTCGCCACGCCCACCCAGCGCTCGCCACGCCCACCCAGCGCTCGCCACGCCCACCCAGCGCTCGCCACGCCCCTCCGGTGCTCGCCACGCCCACCCAGCGCTCGCTCCCCCCCTCCCGGCGCAAGTCCCCCCCGCAGCGCCCCGCCCCGCCCCGCGCTCGCCCCGCCCCGTCGTCACCAGCCACGGCGTGGGGGATGACGGTGATGAGCAGGCGCTGGCTCCGCATCTTCACGCCCTGGTCCGGGTCCTGCATGCTCACGACCACGCGCTCCATCTGCGTGGAGGGGCCGTGAGCGCCCGCTCTGCGGGGCACCCGGCCCGGGTTCTGGGGCCAGCGCGATCCTGCGGGATCCAGGCCGCTCCCGCCCCCGGCCCGCCCGCCGCGGCCCGGCCCACCTTGCTGAGGTCCGGCCTCTGCTCGCGGGGTCGCCGTCCCGGAGAGGCGCGGCCGGCGGCCGTGGCCATGGCGGATGTCGGAGTGGCCCCGCCCGCGCCGCCTGCAGGATTAACCTTCGCGACTGACCCACGGGCGCACGCGCGCGCACACACACACACGCACACACACACACACACGCACACACACGTGCGCACACACACGCACACGGCCTGTCTGTGCGTGGCTCAGTACCTCGGTGGGGTTGAAGCTGCTGAGCACGGGTGATGCTGTTGACGGGTGTTCCCGGCACTGTCCCCCCACAGCCCCCACTGTCCCCCCACAGCCCCCCCACTGTCCCCCCACAGCCCCCCCACTGTCCCCCCACAGCCCCCCACTGTCCCCCCACAGACCCCCTGTCCCCCCACAGCCCCCCCACTGTCCCCCCACAGCCCCCCTGTCCCCCCACAGCCCCCCCTGTCCCCCCACAGCCCCCCCACAGCCCCCCTGTCCCCCCACAGCCCCCCACTGTCCCCCCACAGCCCCCCCACTGTCCCCCACAGCCCCCCCACTGTCCCCCCACAGCCCCCCACTGTCCCCCCACAGCCCCCCTGTCCCCCCACAGCCCCCCCACTGTCCCCCCACAGCCCCCCTGTCCCCCCACAGCCCCCCACTGTCCCCCCACAGCCCCCCCCACGGCCCCCCACTACCCACTGCCCCCCACTGCCCCTTGACACCCGCGGGCCCTGGGCCTCCACAGGCTGGGGACCTGCCTCTCTTTGTCCCTCTGCTAACAGCCTGGTCACCCCGCCTTAGGCTCCAGTTGTGGCCTTCAGACCCCAGTGGGAGAGTATTCTCTTCCTTACCCACTCTGGGGCAGCCTTGGACTAAGCCAAGCATTGTCCCTGTGGTTCCATTCCTATTACTGTCAAGGCCCAAGAGAGACTGGGAACTGGGTTCCTTCGGGGGGGGGGGGGGGGGAGGGAAATAACTCCCCAAAATTCCAGATCTCCATCCCGACAGCCGGGCCAGCAGCCGTGGAGGCGCTGGCAGCTGGAACTGTCCCAGCCTGGCATCGGTAGCTCACCCTGTACGCCCTTGGAGGGGACTGTCCCTCAGCCCCTGATCAGGGGCGTGGATGGACTCAGGGCCGGGCGCTGTCCCTCAGCCCCTGGTCGGGGGTGGACTCGGGCCTGGGCGCTGTCCCTCAGCCCCTCCTTGCCCAAGGCAGGCACTCTGCATGACGGGTGTTTTCTGATCAACTGGAGATAAGAGTGAGGAGGACTTTCCTGCCTGCGCTGGCTTCAAACTGCGATCCTCAGATCTCAGGGTCAGTGACAATGGATGTGATCTCCGTCCGTCCATGCCCGCTGCCCATGCCAGGAGCCTCCTTCGCTCCCCCCCACCCCCCGCGCGGGCGGCTCACCAAGGCCAGAAGGGGCTGTGGGGACCCTGGCCAATGCCCCAGGCCCAGCGGGCGCCCATGCAGCCCTACCCCAGGGTCGGAGGGCGCGGGCTGGGGGTCAGGGAGGGGTCAGAGGGCGCCGGCCCCCCCTGCGCATGCCCCCCTCTTCCCCTCTGCAGGTGACCTGGCTGATGTTGATGTTGGAGCCGGCGCCTGCGCCCCTCACCATGGACCTCACGGGTAACTGCACGGCCAGAGCCCGGCCGGACCCCAAGCCTGGCCGACCCCCCCCCACCGACCCCCCACGCATCCCCCGCTGACCCCCCCACGGCCCCCCCACCGATCCCCCCCACGATCCCCCGCTGACACCCCCCACTGATCCCCCCCCCCCGCCACCCCTCCTCCTCCCCTACCGACCCCAGGGCTCTCTCCCCACAGGGGACCTGGCCACCCTGAAGACCTGCGTGTTCACCCAGAAGGAGGGTGTCCACTACCAGGTGAAAGTCACCTTCAAGGTGGGCGCCGCCTGGGGATCACCGCGCTCGCCTGCCACAGCCTTCTGCAGGCCCTCTGGTCCTCTAGGTCCACAGGGAGATGGTCAGCGGCCTCAGGTGTCTGCACCACACCTACGGGGCCGCTGTGAGGGGAGGGGGGAGGGGGGTCAGGGAGGGGGTGGGGAGGCTTGGGGAGGGGGGGCGGCCGAGGCCGGCCAGCAGGCAGAGGTGGAGAGGGCGGCTTCGGTGCCACAGTGGGCCACACCGGCCCCTGACATCCCCCCTCCCGCGGTGGTGGGCAGCTGTGGCCCCAGGGCCCTGGAGTGCCAGGTCGTGACGCCGGCGGAGGCACTGCCAGCCCACTGGAGCGGGCCCCCACGTGGTCAGGTCCCTCATCATGGACGACGACAGGACCGACCACAGGTCCTGGGAGTGGCGCCTCCAGGTCCCAGGGACTGCAAGGACTGAGCCGACCTGGGGCTCCCACTAATGTCAGCTGCACAAGGACCTCCAGGCCCCCCTCCCCCCATCCCAGTGCCCAGACTACGTAGCCTCTGCTCTATCTGCCCCCCCCCCCCCAGTCTGGCGCCCTGCCCTGTGTTGCCTCTTTCTGCCTTCTCCTACCTGTGGCTTTATCTTCCTCGAGACCTAGCCAGGTGCCACGTGGCAGCTGCTGCTTGGTCCCCAGTCTCCTTATCTACTCTAGCCTTCAGGGGCCCAGCACTGCCATGGAGCGCCTGTCCATGCTGCTGCTGCTGCTCCTGCTGGGGGCCTCGGTCCCCCACCCCTCCAGGGGTCTCCCTGAGGAGGACATTCCCAAGGAGGATGGGGTCTTGGTTCTGAGCCACCACACCCTGAGTGTGGCCCTGCGGGAGCACCCGGCCCTGCTGGTGGAATTCTGTAAGTGCTTGGGCCACAGGTTTGAGCGCCGGAAGGCTCAGACTCCTGCAGCCTGGACCCCGGGACTGTCCTTGCAATCCGTGTCCTCTTGACCCGAGGTTTCCCGGGAGGGTCCTGGACGGGGAGGCCTGGCGTTGAGTATGGCCGGGAGTCAGGGGTTGCTTCAGTCTGAGTGGACACAGATGGTGATGATGCAGGAGGCACCCAGAGGACATAACCCACACACCCTGGCCCTGCTAGCTATGGCTGGACACCGATGTCCCCACCTCAGAGACACTTCTCCAAGTGTCCTTCAGGGTACAGGCTGTGGTCGCTGTGGCATGCACTTCTGTGGCTCTTTAAAGCCACTGTGAGCCTCAGCCACATGTCCTCTGGAACCCTGGATCGAGGCTCTTGTCAAATCTCCCCCACCTTACTGTGATCCTGGGATTTTTTTTTTTTCTGTATTATTTTTTTGTCAGTCATGGGATTTGAACTCAGGGCCTGGGCGCTGTCCCTGAGCTCTTTTGCTCAAGGCTAGCGCTCTACCACTTTAAGCCACAGCTCCACTTCCAGTTCTTTTTTTTTTTTTTTTTTGTCGGTCGTGGGGCTTGAACTCTGGGCCTGGGCGCTGTCCCTCAGCTCTTCAGCTCAAAGCGAGCGCTCTACCACTTGAGCTACAGCGCCACTTCCGGTTTTCTGGTGGTTTTATTGGAGATAGGAGTCTCACGGTCTCTCCTGCCCGGGCTGGCTTTGAACCGCGATCCTCAGATCTCAGCCTCCTGAGTAGCTAGGATTACAGGCGTGAGCCACCAGCGCCCGGCCACTTCCAGTTCTTGAGTGGTTCATTGGAGATAAGAGTCTCAGGAGGAACTTTGCTGCTCAGGCTGGCTTTGGGCAGCAATCCTCAGATCTCACCTTCCTGAGTAGCTAAAATGACAGGCATGACCACCAGCACCTGGCCAGCCTGGGATGTTTGAGAACCTCTTCTGTGTGGCACTGGTGGAGGCCTAGGAGGAGAGTATGAAGAGAACTCCCTTTCTAAACCCACTGGATGTGGTAGGAGGGACCTGGCGTGGTGGGACCTGGGAGGCCTGGTGAGCTCCTGGCCTTGTTCCCCAGACGCTCCGTGGTGTGGTCACTGCCAGGCACTGGCCCCCGAGTACAGCAGGGCAGCTGCTCTGTTGGCAGCCGAGTCAGCCCCGGCCACATTGGCCAAGGTGGATGGGCCTGCGGAGCCGGAACTAACCAAGGAGTTCGGCGTGACGGAGTACCCAACGCTCAAATTCTTCCATGACGGGAACCGCACGCACCCTGAGGAGTACACAGGTGTGGGACAAGCATGGGGCAGGGGCAGGCGGGGGTGGGGGGTGGGGGCGGGGGCTGGCGCTGGACCCGTGGGACTCCCCACAGGGCCCAGAGAGGCTGAGAGCATGGCCGAGTGGCTGAGACGCCGGGTGGGGCCCAGCGCCACTCTCCTGGAGGACGCAGAGGGTGCCCAAGCACTGAGGGACGCCCAGGATGTGGTTGTGATCGGCTTTTTCCAGGTAAGCTGGGCGTGGGGCCCCGTGTAGGAGCGGGTACGGAGGCCTGCCAGCCTCACGGGCCGGCCCTCAGGACCTGCAGGACGAGGATGTGCCCACCTTCTTGGCCCTGGCCCGGGATGCCCTGGACATGACCTTCGGCCTCACGGACCAGCCGAAGCTTTTTGAGAAGTTTGGCCTCACCAAGGACACTGTGGTCCTCTTCAAGAAGGTGGGTGGGGACCAAGGTGGGGGTGGGGCCAGAGCTGCGGCTCGGGCTGACACCCCTGGCGTCCAGTTCGACGAGGGAAGGGCTGACTTCCCAGTAGACGAGGAGCTTGGCCTGGACTTGGGGGACCTGTCCCGCTTCCTGGTCACACACAGCATGCGCCTGGTCACAGAGTTCAACCGCCAGGTGAGGCTCAGGTACCTGCGTGCCAGGGGGCAGGGGCAGGGACGTGGCCTGTGAGGTCACGAGCCCCCCACTCCTGCAGACGTCTCCCAAGATCTTCGCTGCCAGGATCCTCAACCATCTGCTGCTGTTTGTGAACCAGACGCTGGCTCCACACCGGGAGCTTCTGGCAGGCTTTGGGGAGGCGGCTGCTGGCTTCCGGGGGCAGGTACCGTGGCGCTGGGGGGGTGGAGGGAGGGGGCAGAGCGGCAGAGCGCCAGCCTGGGTTCCCGCCGCAGGTGCTCTTCGTGGTGGTGGACGTGGCCGCAGACAATGACCACGTGCTGCAGTACTTCGGCCTCCAGGCTGAGGCGGCCCCCACTCTGCGCTTGGTCAATATGGAGACTACCAAGAAGTACTCGTGGGCAGGCGGGGAGCCCATCACCTCGGCTTCCGTGGCTGCCTTCTGCCACGCCGTCCTCCATGGTGAAATCAAGGTGTGTGGGCCCAGGGTGGGGACAGGCTGCGGGGAGGGCTGGCCTGGTGCGGAGGACCCTCAGCGAAGCCTGTTGCTCCCCTAGCCGTACCTCCTGAGCCAGGAGATACCCCCCGACTGGAACCAGCGGCCCGTCAAGACCCTGGTGGGCAAGAATTTTGAGCAGGTGGCTTTTGATGAGACCAAGAACGTGTTTGTCAAGTTCTGTGAGTGCTGAAGGTGGCAGGCAGAGGTGGGGTGGGGGGGAAGGGCAGGGAGGGACCAGCCGGCCCAGCCCTGACGCTTCTCCAGATGCCCCGTGGTGCAGCCACTGCAGGGAAATGGCCCCAGCCTGGGAGGCACTGGCTGAGAAGTACAAGGACCGTGAAGACATCGTCATTGCGGAGCTGGACGCCACAGCCAACGAGCTGGAGGCCTTCACCGTGCACGGCTTCCCCACGCTCAAATTCTTTCCTGCAGGGCCAGGCCAGAAGGTGGGGGTGGGCTGGGTGGCGGCCACTCCTCTGGGGCCTTTCCATCATGGCCTGGGAGGATGGGGACAGGACCTCATGCTCTCCTGTCCCCCCGCACCCCCACAGGTAATTGAATATACAAGTGCCAGGGACCTGGAGACCTTTTCCAAGTTCCTGGACGGAGGGGGTGAGCTGCCTGAGGAGGAGCCCACGGAGGAGTCCGTGGCCCCCCTCCCGGTGGGTACTGCGTCCTAGGTCCCCAGCCTCTGGATGGGCTCCTGGCAGGGCGGGGCTGGGGGCAGGGCCCTGAGCGGGACATCTGCCATCCTGTCTAGGAGCTACTGACCAACTCTACCGTGGGGTCCAGGGAAGAGCTGTAGCCATGCCCTCCCACAGCAGCCGGCCCGGGGAGCAGTCGGCCTCTCTGGTGCCAGAGGGAGCTGTGTGCTGTGAATAAAAACTTAGTCCCACACTCTTTTGTGTGTTTCCTGAGCGAGGTCGGCTGCTGGTTTCTGTGGCTGGTCCTGGACCGTGCCTAGGACCCACCTCAGCCTGTGGGGCCCTTCAGGCCTGACTGTGGGCTCTTTGCTCCTGAGCCTGAGGTGAAGTTCAGACCCTGTGCTCCGCCCGTGGGAGGCCAGGATGGCCTTCTTCACCACTGGACTGGAGCAGGGGACAGCCAAGCCCCGGCAACTGCAGACAGGCACACCCCACAGCCAAGGGAGGTTCAAAGACTTTTATTTCATAATTATCCAAGTACCTTTGAAAAGATAATTGTACAAGTCATTGCATGAAAAACGGGCTCGAGGCCGCCCCTGCCGGCCCTGGCCTGAGAAATGTACACTATTTACACGGGCCCTTACAGAGGGGCCAGGCTGAGCTGGCCAGCCCGTGGCTGGAGATAGGCCGAGGAGGGCCTATGGCACCCTACCGCCAGATTCACACGGTGGCAGGCAGGGTACAGCTGTGTTGAAGGCACTCAGTGACGTGTACAACTTACAGGCCCGGACCCGTCAGGTCTCTCAGTGTCCCAGAGGGAGAGGTGGACCTGGCACGCGGGCCAAAGCGTGAGGCATCCGTGGGTGGGCCTTGGGCTCAGCAGCACGGGGCTGCCGGGGGTCACTGGGGTGGCTGCCCTGCCGGGGAGGAAGCTATAGTATTGCTATGGGGGTGAGCCCTCGTCAATGGCCAGAGAAGCCCAGAGGGACCCCGGAGGAGCAGGGTGTGGGTGGTATACCTTCCCCGGACGCGACCCCGCGCTGTCCTGAGTGCGAGACGGTCACATGGCTCTGAGGGCGATGCACAGTGGTGGTGTGTCTGCGTCTGCAGCTCTGCTCAGTCAGTCCACCTTCTCCACCTTGCCAATGATCTTCTCCTCAAAGACGGGCAGGACGGCTTCATCTTCCCGCACCTCCTCAAACACCACCCCACAGTCAAACTCGTCACTCACTTTCTTGAAGTAGTATCTAGGGACAGAACATGGCAAGTGGTGAGGGAGCCACTCAGAGGAGGAGTGTGTGTGTGTGTGTGTGTGTGTGTGTGTGTGTGGCGCGTGTGTGCGTGTGTGTGCGTGCGTGTGCGCGCGCGCTCAGGGCAAGGTTCTGTCCCCGTTGGTGCAGTGACTGACCACACGGGAGATGACGCCAGGCCCGCCTTGGGGCTCGAGCTTGGCAAGGCTGCACACCCCGCGGGGTGTGTGGGGCAGCCTTGGGCTTCCGAGGGGCCCTGACTCGGCCAGCATAGGGGCCCTGTCCACCTCAGCTTTCTTCCAACAAGCAGCAGAAGACTGAGGCCATGCTCATGGTCACAGAAGAAACCACCCCAAATGAGCTCTGGCCCAGTTCAGCAGCCTCTGCAGAATCGCAGGGCACCTCCTGCTTTCCCACAGTGCTCCAGGAGTCCCGGGCCTATCATGAGTGGGGGAGGAGGAGTCAGGTAGAACACCTGACTCTGCCAGCAGGGGACCACGGCGGGGCACGGCCAGCCGAGATGAAGTCAGCACATGCAGGTTATCGACCCGTTTGAGTCTATTTCCTTAGCTCTGAAATGGAGCCCAAGCCACCTGGAGGCTTGGGGCCTGCAGGGCCTGGGTTCTAAGGAAGCCTCTCTCCCACATGCCCAGCCGGCCTGGAGCGGCAGGCAACAGCTGGGTGGGAAGTGGCTTAAGAGGTGGGTGGGACTGGGGGCGGCCCCCCCTCTCACCTGTAGCTCCCCTTCTTGGTCAGCAGCTCCTTGAACTGGCCCAGGGTGACGGCACGGCCCCTCACGAGGGTCCGGTAGGGGATGGGCTCACCGCAGAAGTAGTAGGCCACAACGATGCTGTCACAGGGCTGGGCACTGCCGCCGCCTGCCTTCCTCTGTGATTTCACCCTACGGCAGACGGTGGCAAACGTAAAGGGCACGTTCCCAGACCCCGGCAGCGACCAGAGGACGGGGCGGCGCCAGAGTGAGCTCTACGGAGAAACACGCTGTCCAAGGCCCCGCCACTCACCACTGTGTCTCTGAGGGCCAGTTACAATCTGGTGCCCAGTGCCACGGGATGCTCGCTGGGAAGCCAGCTCGACGCCCCTGGAGGAGCCTTAGGTCTAGCTGATGAAGCAGCACACCCCTCAGCACCCCCCAGGGAGCTGGCTGCTCACGTGGCCACGCCAGACACCGGGCCCACCACTCTAGTAGTCCAACTGTCTGCACTCTAGTAAAGTCTAACCTCCCAACGCTTTCAAACATCGGAAGGGTAGGGACTGGACAATGGAGTTGTGCATAGATCTACAAGTTCAGTCCACAGGGTAGCTGGGTCTCTAGCATGGGCATGGAGCTAGAACTTGGGGTTCAGCCTAAAGTGCAGCGTGGCTCTGAGTTAGGTGGTGGGCAGTGTCTCTTCTGCTCTTCCCATGACCCTGGAACTCCCCAGGCTTGCATGGGTCCAGCCTCTGGGCACCCTCTTGAGTCTAGACGGGGCAGCTGCCCCGGCACACGACTGTCCACTTCACACGCGAGGCTCCCAGGCACCGGCCTGCGTGGACCATCCCTTGGAGGATCACGGGGGCCTCAAGAGCAGCAGCAATCTGGAAGCTATTTCTTCAGCAGACTGGGGCCACGTGAGAGCACACAGTGTGCTGCTGGCTCACGGTCAGAGCTTACAGACTCGGGGCTGGGTGAGCCTCGCAAAGCCTAAGGCCCCAGGGCATCCCATCCTCCTTCGAGCAGAAGCACAGGAAGGGAACGGTCAGCAATGACCACACTGCCCACATGGGGCCACAGCAGCGGCAGGCAGACCTCACGACAGATCAGTGCAGCTCAAGCTACTGGCACCACGTCAAGAGGACTGTGCCTGAAGAGAGGCATTAATCAGGGGAAGATGGGGGAGAACAGTGAAGGGGGTACTGATCAAGCAAGATGCACTGTGCTCATAACCTGACCTGTGGAACTGAAACTCCTTTGTACAGCTACTTATTAAACAGATTAAGGCCAGGCGCTGGTGGCTCACACCTGTAATTCTAGCTACTCAGGAGGCTGAGATCTGAGGATCATTTCAAAGTCAGGAAAGTCTGTGAGACCCTTATCTTCAATTAACCACCTAAAGACCGACTAAATAAAAAAGAAGAGCAATACACCACGGCCAATTCTGTGCAGGTTTGTGGACCTGTAAGTCTAGCATGGCTAGGAAGCACTTCGGGCAAAGGACAGATGAAGAACAGGCCTAGGGTCAGTTGGTCACCACCTCTCCTGATGGAGAGGCCTTCCCCAGCCTCGGGGCTCCTACAGACACAGGCCGGGTGGTGGGACCGGGAGGACCCTGGGTCACACGTACTCTGTCTCGGAGAGCTCCAAGTCCGACACGGCTGGCACCACGCTCAGCACCGGCGTGCACACTGGCCTGACGCAGGCGCGTCCCCGCTGCATGACCGCCTGCACATACCTAGGGAACAACCCACGTCAGTGGGAAGAGCCATAGCCAGCACTCTGGACACTGGGCAGCGGACAAGGAAAGCAGCCGCGAAAGAGCCCGCCCACGGGAGCTGCCGCTGGCAGGAAGTAAGAGACACGGAGCACGTCATCACCCAGGTCAGGGCCCTGCCACGGAGCACGTCACCACCCAGGTCAGGGCCCTGCCACGGAGCACGTCACCACCCAGGTCAGGGCTCCTACATTTACTCTCCGTGATCCCTGGAACACACTGAGGAGAACTGCTGACCTGGGGGCCAGGAGCTGCCTTTCTGTCCCCTGCTGACATCTCCGCACTGCAGAGCCTCCTGGAGAGACCCGTCTGCAGCCACTCCCTGGGGAGGCTCTTCCTATCGGGTTCCAGGGTATCAACGTCTGAAGGCCAGTGTGGACCCAGCGATGGATGATGGCAGTGTTCTATGTGGACATCAGGGCCTGTTATTATGACTGAGGCCTGTCTGTACGGATTCCACACCTGCATGTGTTACTCAGGGACACTGAACGGTGTCTACTGTGACCTGCCTGGGGCCATCCTGAAGCGTGTGGGCCTGGCACATCTCCATCCCAGGAGCCTGTAGCTACTCATAAAAACTTCTGACCTCAGACAAGACAAACCAGTAACTGAGAGGCTGGAGGCACTAGCTGAAACCCTGCAGGAGCCCAAGCCCCCAGACATGGGCTTAGTGGCTCTTGTATCCCTGGCCAGAGGGAGAAAATCATAGCAATGTCCATCACGTGGGGTGCAACCCTGCCAGGTCATGGGCCCAGACACGTGCCAAGCTCAGCCGGGGGAAGGGAGGCATTTCCTGCACAGAGCACAGGTGGCCTAGCCTTCGGGTTGAGACCGCTATGACTTGTTCTGGCCCCAGAGCTGCTACAGACTCAGAGCCTATGTAAGTCATGAAGACCACTGAGGACCAAGGGTCACAAGCACACTTACACCAATCCAGACCAGAGACACAAGCACACTTCCTGAGGGAATGGACAGGCGGACACTAATGCAGACCAGGGTTGCACAGCTACGTAAGCAGCAACTTGGAGAAACGGGTTTGGACCCAGGACCATGCCACATAAGACCAGGCTGATAAGAGAAGCCAGCAACTTCTGAAGGAACAGTGCGAATTCTGGTGGCTACGAAGTCCAGTAGAACAGCCTCAAAACCATAGTCTCGCCTGCACAAAATACTCAGCCACCCAAAAGAGGAGTCTCCCGGTGCCGGTGGCCTGGGCGACACAATTTCCTCTTGAGGACAGAACAGGTTTTGCTGAGCTACAGTGTGATGAGTCCGACCACTGATACCCTGAAGGAAGAGAAGGCCAGGAAGGAGAGGCTGCGCTACACCGCCAGCGCCCTCTTGTGGCTGGGCCGCGCGTGGCTATCCCCCAAGGAGGACAAGAAGCCTGAGGTTGCTAGCTGCAGACCGGGCTGCCCAGCAGCTGTTGGCCCCCTGACTGTGTGCCTGCCTGCCCCTTCCCCGGCAAACTGGGGACCACAGAGCTCCCTGGCATGAGCTGAGACACGCTCTGTCGACCTCCCACCCCCACTATTTCCCAGTAGGGCTTCTCAGTGGCTCTAGGTGGAAGAGGAGCCAACCTTGTGGATCGCAGGCCTTGGGGCCACCTCTAAGGTAACCTCCTGCTTCAACCCACCTCTGCTTGGAGGGCAGCTTGCTGGATCTCTTCTCCTCCTCCTCTAGACGCCTGCGGGCCTCCTCCAGCTGTGTCAGGGGGTTGGGGGCTGGGTTGGGGGGCATTGTGGGGTCTTGAATGAAGAGGTGCGAGGGCTGAACGGAGTTCCGCAGCTGAGCACTCACCCAGGGGTGCACGGCCCCGGGTCGCTCAATGGACAAGGGCCTGGAGCTCTCATGGGCCTGCTGCTTCCTGGTCCCAGAAGACCTTCAGGAGGAAGAACAAGGCATGATAACCACAGACAGAAGGCCTGTCAGCTCCTCAGACCTCATGTACGTGTCTCTTCCTCTCTTTTTTGGTACCAGTTCTGGGACTTGAGCTCAAGGACTGAGGCTAGTACTACCACTTGGCCACAGCTCCACTTCTGGCTTTTTAGTGGTTAACTGGAGATGAGTCTCACAGATTTTCCTGTCCAGGCTGGCTTCAAATCATGACCAGCACAGTCTCCTGAGTAGCTAGGATTAAAGGTATGAACCACGGGTTACCTGCCAGTCCTGGCTTTTTGATAGTAATTGTAGAAGACTCTCAGATTTGTCTGGCCAGGTACTTTAAGTTACAATTTTGAGTAGCTATAATTATACATATGAGCCATCAGCCCTGGCTGTATTAGGGTTTTAGGAGACTACTGAGCTCACTACCCAATCTACTTGAGCACTGTTCACAGCCTTTTTTCTTTAGTGTTTTTTTTTTTTTTGGTCCAGTCGTGGGGCCTGAACTCTGGGCCTGGGCGCTGTCCCTCAGCTCTTCAGCTCAAGGCTAGTGCTCTACTACTTGAGCCACAGCGCCACTTCTGGCTTTTTTCTTTTTGCTTATGTGGTGCTGAGGAATCGAACCCAGGGCCTCATGCATGCAAGGCAAGCGCTCTACCACTGAGCCACCTTCCCAGCCCTGGCTTTTTTCTTTTTGCTTATGTGGTACTGAGGAATCGAACCCAGGGCCTCAGGCACGCAAAGCAAGCGCTCTACCACTGAGCCACCTTCCCAGCCCCTTCTTTAGTTTTTGAAAAGGGCTTTTTCATATTTTATGCCAGGGCCAGCCTGAGTCATGACCCTCTTATTTGCCCTTCTCCTGCATAATGAAGATGACAGGTGTAGTTTACGGTGTCCCTTTCTTTTTCTTGGCTGAGGTGAGATCTTGCAACTTTTTACCAGAGCTAGCCTTGAACCGAAAAGCTTGATGCCTATGTCCCAGTTAGCTAGCTAGGGCCAAATACTATCTCAAAGACAAAAAAAAGTTAGGACTTGCCAGTGGCTCACGCCTGTAATTCCAACTGCTCAGGAGAGTGAGAGCTGAGAATCACGGTTGAAAGCCAGCCTGGCCAGGAGAGTCCATGAGATTCTTAACTCCAATTAACCTGGAAAAACCCACAAGTGAAGCTGCAGCCCAAGTGGTAGTGATCTTTGAGCACACCAGAGACAATGCACAGGCCCTGAGTCCAAACCCAGGGACAATGCACAGGCCCTGAACCCAAGCCCAAGGACCAGAGACAACGCACAGGCCCTGAGTCCAAGCCCAGGGACAATGCACGGGCCCTGAGTCCAAGCCCAGAGACAACACACAGGCCCTGAGTCCAAGCCCAGAGACAACACACAGGCCCTGAGTCCAAGCCCAGAGACAACACACAGGCCCTGAGTCCAAGCCCAGGGACAATACACAGGCCCTGAGTCCAAGCCCAGGGACAATGCACAGGCCCTGAGTCCAAACCCAGGGACAATGCATAGGCCCTGAGTCCAAGCCCAGGGACAATACACAGGCCCTGAGTCCAAACCCAGGGACAATGCACAGGCCCTGAGTCCAAGCCCAGGGACAATACACAGGCCCTGAGTCCAAGCCCAGAGACAATACACAGGCCCTGAGTCCACGCCCAGAGACAATGCACAGGCCCTGAACCCAAACCCAAGGACCAGCACCAAAAAACTAAAAGATTTTAAGATTGATTGTGTTCCACAGTGCAAGGCTCTGGTTCCATCCCTAGCACAAGAAGTTAGCCACTCAGTACATATTTCTTTTTTTGTTGTTGGTCGTGGGGCTTGAACTCTGGGTCTGGGCGCTGTCCCTCAGCTCTTCAGCTCAAGGCCGGTGCTCTACCGCTTGAGCCACAGCGCCACTTCCGGTTTTCTAGTGGTTTATTGGAGATAGAGGAGTCTCATGGACTTTCCTGCCCGGGCTGGCTTTGAACCCTGATCTTCAGATCTCAGTCTCCTGAGTAGCTAGGATGACAGGCGTGAGCCACCGAAGCTTCTCTTAGGTATTTTTGTTTGGCTAAAGAAATAAGTACTGAGCCAGGTGCCGTGGCTCACACGTGTAACCCTAGCTACTCAGGAGGCTGAGATCTGAGGATCACAGTTCAAAGCCAGCCCGAGCAGGAAAGACCGTGAGACTCCTATCTCCAATAAACCACTAGAAAACCAGAAGTGGCACTGTGGCTCAAGTGGTAGAGCGCGCCCGCCTTGAGCTGAAGAACTGAGGGACAGCACCCAGGCTCAGAGTTCAAGCCCCATGACTGACCAGGAAATGGAACTGTGGCTCAAAGTGGTAGAGCACTAGCTCAAAGAGCACCCAGGACTGAGTTCAAGTCCCATGACCACCAACAACAACAAAGGTTTAGGCAAATGAGGAGCCTTCTGTAGGGTTGACCCTGGGACCCTTGCTCCACAACACCCAGAGCAGCCTCTGCCTCTCAGGAAAGGGGAAAAGCAGCTATGAGGCAATCCCAAGGTTGGCTTATATAACTTTCAGGTAAAAGACTCTCAGGAGGAAATACCTGATCCAGAAGCCAGAGATACCCTCCTGAGAGAGGCAGTGTGAAATGCAAGAGGATGAGGGCCTCGGCTGCTGGCCCCGGTGGCCAGCTCTGCCGGGGGGGGGGGGGTGCCACTGTCCCACCTTGAGTGGGCAGGCTCTGGACAGCACACTCACCCATGGCCGGCCTTTCGGTGCCTACTGATCTCCTTCTCCCCCTCGATTATCCACTGCATGATCTTCTGGTTCTTTTCCACATCTTCTGTGGAGCCTGGCACCTCAGAACTGCTGTTTTTCCCAGAGTCTGTCTTCTTGGCACTTCTTTTGGAGGACGCGCCTGCCTTCCCGCTGTAAAAGCAGGGCCTGGAGGTCACTTTTGGCTTTCCTTCCAGGCCTGAGGTCTCCTGAGCCCTCACACCCCAACAGAAGGCCCACTCCCCACTGTGAAAGTCACTGTCTCTGAACATGCAAAAACTTGGGTGGGCTGGGAAGGTGGCTCAGTGGTAGAGTGCTTGCCTCACATGCATGAGGCCCTGGGTTCGATTCCTCAGCACCACATAAGTAGACTAAAGGCCGGAAGTGGCACTGTGGGCTCAAGTGGTAGAGTGCTAGTCTTGAGCTGAAGAGCTGAGGAATAGTGCCCAGGCCCTGAGTTCAGGCCCCACAACTGACAAAACAACAACAAGCCAGTGCGGAGGCTCACGCCTGTAATCCTAGCTACTCAGGAGGCTGAGATCTGAGGATCTCGGTTCAAAGCCAGCTGGGGGAAGGGGGAAGGGAAGTCCGTGAGACTCTTATCTCCAATAAACCACTAAAGAAAACCAGAAGTGGTACAGTGGCTCAAGGGGTAGAGCGCTTGCCTTGAGCTGAAGAGCACAGGGACTGCGCCCGGGCCCAGAGTTCAAGCACCAGGACCGACCAAAACAACAACAACAATAACAAAAACAACTAGGGTTTGTTTTGTCTTCAAGACATTGAGAGCAGCCGGGCGCGTGGCTCATGCCTATAATCCTCAGTGCTCAGGAGGCTGAGATTTGAGGACTGTGGTTCAAAGCCAGCCAGTCAGGAAAGGCCGTGAGACTCTATCTCCAATAAACTTAGAAAAAGCCCAAAGTAGTGCTGTGGCTCAAGCGCTAGAGCACTAGCCTTGAGCAAAAAGCAGCTCAGGGACAGCACCCAGGCTCTCCAGAATTTAAGCCCCAACACCAGAATTTAAAAAAAAAAAAATTGGGGGGCTGGGAAGGTGGCTCAGTGGTAGAGCGCTTGCCTTGCATGCATGAGGCCCTGAGTTCAATTCCTTAGCACCACATAACCAGAAAAAAAAAAGCCGGAAGTGGTGCTATGGCTCAAGTAGTACAGTGCTAGCCTTGAGCTGAAGAGCTGAGGGACAGCGCCCAGGCCCAGAGTTCAGGCCCATGACCGGACCCCCCCCCCAAAAAAAAAAAAAAACTGGGAGACAAACCCTTAAGAGATAAACATCTAGGCAGAGTTAGCGGCTGGGAACTAGTCGGATCGGGCCCTGTCCTTCACTTTCCAGCTCCCAGGGCCCTGCTGGATGTTCCTGACTCCTGTGACTTTGACAGAAGATTAAGCCTTCGTAGGAGCAAGGCCTCATGCCCTGGCCCACCTCCTGGTTGCTCTCATTACCACGGTACTGGCAGGAGGGCTCGGGCCACCCCCTGAACGGGTGTGTGGCAGGGCCGTAGAGAACTCACCTGAAGGCCAGGTCCCCGGCACTGGGGGTGGCAGCTGTGGTCTCGGAGTAGCTGCGGGGCTTGGAGTGGCTGTGTGACTCCGGGCCCCAGGTGAAGCTGTTCTGGACCCTGCGGGTGGCCTCCACCTCTGCCTGGTCCTTAGGCCTGGACGCACTGTGGTGAACGTGGTGGTGGACGTGCCTGTGGTGGTGCAGGCCGGCAGACTCCAACTTTGTCCCGGACTTGGACACGTGCTTCCCGTGCCCTGAGGCCACGCCCCCTAGCAGTGCCAGCTTCGCTGTGTGCCCACTGTCAGGGGAGCGGTGGCCTGGCCCTGGTGACTGGCAGCCAGGTGTCCTCATGACCCGCTGCACGTGCTCATCAAGGATGCTCTCCGGGTTCTCCTCATGGGCGTCGCGCAGCCCAGCACAGCCCATGTCCACGTAGCGGGGAGGGCAGTGGTGCCAGGCTGGGGCAGGAGGCAGCTTATGACCGGCCCCGGGGGGCCCAGAGGGCAGGTCTCCGTCCTCGCCTTCCTCCTCCTGCGGAGACAGAGCAGCACTTTCAGAACTGGTCCTGTGTGCACCCGGAATGCAGGTGCAGGAGTTGTACTGCGGTCTAGAATGTGGCTGGGCCACAAAAGGCACAGAAGACTCCTGGGAGCAGTGGAGGACAGACACACAGGGGACAGGGGCTCCTGGGAGCAGTGGAGGACAGACACACAGGGGACAGGGGCTCCTGGGAGTAGTGGAGGACAGACACACAGGGGACAGGGGCCTGGTGTCAGCTGTAGCCACTGGGGAAGCTCTGTACAGGTTTCACTTTGTCTGAACAGAGTTTATTTTAATTTTGACAGAGTTTTCTTTTCTCTTTTTGTGCTGGTTCTGGGGCTTGAACTCAGGGTCTGGGTGCTATTCCTGGGCTATTGTGGTAGGCTCCCACTCTACAACTTGAACTACAGCGCCACTTTCAGCTTTTTCTGCATAGGTGGTGCTAAGGAATTGAACCCAGGGCCTCATGCATGCGAGGCAAGCACTCTACCCCTCAGCCACCTTCCTAGCCCCCTTCAGGTTACCCTAAACGCAAGACTTCCTAGCCACAGGAACGTGCCCTGGTGCATGGCCCACTCACCATTCTAACACGCTTTAGCCGCTCCTCCAGCCTCTCCTCAGCCTCCCGTGTGCGCTGGACAGCCTCTAAGCGATGGATGAGCTCTTCAGCAAATTTCTGTGGCTCCACACGAATCTCCTTTGGCATTCGGTAAGTGCGCTGCAGTGAGACAGCCATTCTTAGCAGATTTCACCCCACACCGGGAGCGAGTGCACTATTAGAGCACTAAACATGGAAGGCTCATCTGAAAGATGCTTCTCTTTGCACTTGGCGCCAGCTTCCCTACCACTCTTCCTCTTCTCCCAGAGGAGATGGTTTCCTTCTAGGTTCTCACAACTACCAACCTGGAGGGTTAAGCATGCAGTCTCTAGGACAGAGTCAGAGATGGTCAGGGCTCAGTAGGCAAGGAGATGATGCATACAAGTTACGACTCACCAGGGTCTCATCGGATGCGTCCTGAACCAAGGCACTCCCAACTTGTTCACAAACACAAAGGAGCAGGCTGGGAAGGTGGCTCAGTGGTAGAGCGCTTGCTTCACATGCATCAAGCCCTGGGTTCAACTCCTCAGCACCACAAAAGCAGAAAAAGCCAGAAGTGGTGCTGTGGCTCCAGTGGTAGAGCACTAGCCTCGATCTGAAGAGCTGAGGGACAGTGCCCAGGCCCAGATTTCAGGCCCCACAACCAACAAAGATAAAAACAAAAACAAAAAACAAGCCAGGCGCCGGTGGCTCACGCCTGTCATCCTAGCTACTCAGGAGGCTGAGATCTAAGGATCACGGTTCAAAACCAGCCCGGGCAGGAAAGTTCATGAGACTCTCATTTCCAATAAACCACTAGAAAATCGGAAGTGGTGGCATGGTTCAAGTGGTAGAGCGCTCGCCTTGAGCTGAAAAGCACAGGAACAGCGCCCAGGCCCAGAGTTCAAACCCCATGACTGACCAAAAAAACCCTCCCCAAACCCCCAAAGAGCACCAAGGCTACCGTGGACACAGCACGGGCTCTTTGGGTCCTGAGGCGGTGCAAGCCCACAGCACCTTCAGGACTTGCATCCCGTCAGAAACCACAGAGTGATGCCTCGTGCTGAGGCGCCTCTGCAGCCGATGTGTGATGCAGAGGTGGGGGCAGGGAGGCGTGGAGGTGGAGGGAGTCAGCATGGACTGTTACAGGAACCACCACACCTGTCATCCTAGCTACTCAGGAGGCTGAGATCTGAGGATCGTGGTTCAAAGACAGCTCTTATCTCCAATTAACCACCAAGAGCCAGAAGTGGAGCTATAGTTCAAATGATATAGGGCCTAGAGTGAAAAGGCTAAGGGACAATACCCAGACCCTGAGTTCCAGCCCCAGTACCAGTACATAGACACACAAACGAATCAGGCAAACAGGTGCCAGCTATTCACATCCGTAATCCTAATTACTCAGAATCATACACACATACATACAGCATCATTCATTTTTGATAAGTAGACAACATCAGTGACAAGATTAAGCCAAATACATGCCAAAGAATGATTGGAAGAGCCGGGCACTGGTGGCTCACCCCTGTCATCCTAGCTACTCAGAAAGCTGAGATCTGAGGACTGCAGTTCAAATCCAGACCAGGCAGGAAATCTGTGAGACTCTCTATCTGCAATAAACTATCAGAAAAAGCCAGAAGTGGTGCTATGGCTCAAGAGGTAGAGTGCTAGCCTTGCGTAGGGACAGAGCGCGGGGCCTGAGGTCAAGCCCCAGAACCAGGAAAATTAAAAAAAACTAAGATTCTAACTAAAAAATGCTGGTAGCTGGGCACCAGCTTATACCTGAAATGCTAGCTACTCAAGAAGCTGAGATCTGAGGACTGAGGTTGAAAGCCAGACTGAGCAGGAAAGATCATGAGACTCTTATTTCCAATGAAACACCAAACAGCCATAGTAGAGCTGTGGCTCAACTGGTAGATCACCAGCAAAGAGCTCCTGGACAGTCCCTAGTCCCTGAGTTCAAGTGCCAGCACCAGCGCCAAGAGAAGTAAACCAGAAATACCACACGCTAACTGCTCTCTTCACCACCAGCGAGGAGCTTGCTGTCACACTCCACGTGACCTGCTGCCAGTGAAGTCCTGAGCCCAGGCTCGCCAAGACGTTCACACAGTCACATCCACTACTCAGCCACAAAACAGGGTGCGTCTGCCAGGCGCTGGTGGCTCATGTCTGTCAGGAGGCTAAGATCCGAGGATCACAGCTCAAAGCCAGCCTGGGCAGAAGCGTCCAATTAAACCATGAGGAAACTGAAGTGGCACAGTGGCTCAAAGTGGTAGAGCTCTAGCCTTGAGCAAAAGAGCTGAGGGACAGTGACCAGACCCCGAGTTCAAGCCCCACGAAGAATGTGTAGCTGTGTAGTCTGGGGCTCTTTGGACTAACTTTCACTGGCAGTTATCACCTGCCATTCTCCTACTCCAGGATTATCCAGGTCCAGATCACCGGCTATGCCTCGCCCACTAGTGGGTACCATGGTGGCCAAAAACTCTGGGCCTGGGTGCTGTCTTTCAGCTCTTTAGTTTAAGGCTAGTGCTTTACCACTTGAGCCATAGCACCACTTCCCACTTTTTCTGTATATGTGGTGCTAGAGGAATTGAACCCAGGGCCTCATGCATGCGAGGCAAGCACTCTACCACGGAGCCACCTTCCCAGCCCCCGGTTGTGGCCAATTCTGAGCGGTGGAACCAAAGTCCAATCGCAGACAGGCAATGGGGGCTGCGGGGCAGTACTTACGGGAATGTGAGGCAGAGGCACCCTCCCGTTGACCTGGACGCTCTCCTGCATCTCCCTCCGGTGCTGCTTGCGGGTCCTGTACGGGGGAATCCCATCCCTGTGCAGAGGAAGGGTTGGCTGGGTTAGCTCCAACAGGAAGTGAGGGCCAGGGGCGTGAAACGTGGCTCGTCAGTCATGGTGGCCATACCTCGGGTGCAGTGCCACACGTGTACAGGTACCTGGGATGCCACACACGTGTGGACTTGCACATGCTCATGCACACGACTCGTATGGGATAGCAAAGCACAGCCATGGAGTGTTTTGCTACCTAGCTAGCATTTTATTGGGTATTTTGGTAAAGTCTGGCCGTACAAGCCTTACCTATGTAACCTGGGATCAACCAACTGCAAGTCAAGGCCTCCTGAAGGCCCTTCAAGAACGGGAAGGTGCAATGTGCGAGAGGCTGCATGCAGTTGCAAAGCCTCTGGCTCTTGTGGCAATGCCTGCTAAGACCTCACACCACTGCCAAGACCAGGGGCAGTGTTCAGACCGGAAACATCTACGAGGGGACGAGGAGGGGGGCAAGACAGCTTGTAGGGGAGGACTGTGCATGGCCAGGTGCACGTGGGCCTCCCGCAACCCCATTCCCACACGCTTAGACCAGGACAGTGCAAGTAAGAGGGACACCACAGGGCCAGGAAGGAGCAAGCCCACCCCACACCTGGGACGGTGACGTTGTAAGGCAAGCTTCCGTGTCCTGACAGAGGGCACGTGAAGGCTTAGCTGTAACTCAGGCCCTGGGCCATCCTTGAGCCATGAAGAGAACGGATTCAGGGCTGGGACTGCGCCTCAGTGGTGGAGTGGTTGGGAGCATGCATGAAGCCCTGGGTTCATTCCTCAGTACCCATAAACAGAAAAGGCCAGAAGTGGGGCTGTGGCTCAAGGGGTAGAGTGCCAGCCTTGAGCAAAAGAAGCTCACAGACAGGGCCTCGGCCCTGAGTTCAAGCCTCAGGTCTGGCAACAACAACCACAACAAAAGGACGGGTTCAGAACAGCAACCAATTTCACAAAGGCCTGTGCAACAAGCGGCCTTCCCAAGTCTGCATTCTCTGTCCTGCGCCTACTGTGGAGATGGCGCATCCAGCGGCTGACCCACCATCAAACTGAGCCCTGGACTATGAAAACTGAGGAAACAGAAGCCAGACTCTCCGGCAGGGCAGCTCTGGGGTCAGTCTGAGCTTTGCCCCAGGTTCTCCTCTCTCAAGGGTTCTGGATAGCTGTGGCCTCAGACAGCGGTGGTTGATGACACTTTGGTGCTCAGACTGGGTTATCGTTGGTGGTTTGGTGCTGGGTAGAGTCCCATGCCTCAGCTGAGTTTTGAGGACGGCACCTGCAGAGCTGCTTGTCTATGCTTCAAGTGCACTTGAGCTACGTTCTAGGGGAACCAGGAGACCAAGCCCATGTAGCGGGGTAGGCGCAGACCAGGGAGGCGATGGTCAGGAGGGGCAGGACTTACACGCTGCTGTCTGTGAGGGACAGGGTGTCGGCGTCACTGGACAGGCTCTGCTGCTCACTGTCATTGGTGCTGGTAGCTGGGGCCAAGGCATAACCAGAGTTGACATAGTAGGGGTTGACCGGCTCCCGCCAGGATCCATACCTGTAAACAAGGAAGGCACATGAGTGGCAGCAGATCAAAATCCTCCCGTCCTGGGACTTGAACTCAGAGCCTGGGCACTGTCCCTGAGCTTCTTTCTTTGCTCAAGGCTAGCACTCTACCACTTGAGCTACAGCACCATTTGCAGCTTTTTCTGTGTATGTGGTGCTGAGGAATCCAACCCAGGGCTTCATGCATGCTAGGCAAGCACTATACCACTGTGTCACCTCTGCAACCCCACATCCTCTTGTTTTAATCCCTATTTTCAGACATATCTGGATTTCAGTGTAGAACTGGCTCATCCCCTGTCCCCATCTTACCCAATGGAGTGGTTTAAAGCCCAAGATAGCTTTCCAAATCTATGTTCTGCTATTTGGAAGACATCTAAGCCTTCATTTATAGATTATCACATGGGTTTGGTTTTTTCCCCCTACGTGTAAATGTAAACAGCTATCTTTCCTTAAAAAGCACTCTTAAAAGCTGGGTGCCAGTGGCTCACACCTGTAATCCTAGCTACTCAGGAGGCTGAGATCTGAGGATAGAGGTGTGAAGCCAGCCTGGGCAGAAAAGTCCCCGTGAGACTCTTATATCCAATTAACTACTCAAAAACCAGAAGTGGCGGGGCTGGGAAGGTGGCTCATTGTTAGAGTGCTTGCCTTTCATGCATGAGGCCTTGGGTTTGATTCCTCAGCACCACATAATCAGAAAGAGCCGGAAGTGGGGCTGTGGCTCAGGTTGGTCTCAGCGCTGGTCTACAGCTGAAGAGCTGGGGGACAGCGCTCAGGCCCAGAGTTCAAGTCCCATGACCAACTAAATACATACATAAATAAATCTATCTAACTCACGGACTTTTCTGCCCAAGCTGGACCTGTGCCTCACCAATAGGCAGGAGTACAGGTGTGAGTTACCTGCACCCAGCTGGAAAGTACTTTCTCCCTAAATATAGTTTTCATTTTTAACTTTGTTAATGGTGACTTGAGTCATACGAAACTTTTTATTTCTTTCTATGAAATTATAATTTCCAGTCTTTATAGCTTTTTTGAGGTGCTAAGGACAGAACCAGGACCTCACAAGTATGCGAAGTGCTCTACCGTTGAGCTACACCTCCAGCTGTTTTTATTATGTTTGGGGGGACAAGGTCTCACTAAACTGTCCACACTGACCTCAAACTTATCATCGACCTAGCTCAGCCTCTCAAGGAGTCAAATTCCACGTGCACCACACTTGGCCCTTATTACTACTTTATATCAACCATTTGCAGACCTTTCTCACCCTAAATTAGAAACATAGTCCACTTTTCTTTTTAAGCTCCACTTCATTTTGTGTATTTTGTGTGTGTGTGTGTGTGTGTGTGTGTGTGTGTGTGTGCATGCGCGCTCCAGTCCTGGAGCTCAAACTGAGGGCCTGTGCAGTATTCCTAGCTTCTTTTTTGGTAAGTCCTGGGTCTTGAACTCAGGGCCTGGGCACTGTCCTTGAGCTTCTTTTGCTCAAGCTAGCAGTCTACCACTTGAGCCACAGCATCACTTGTTTTTTTCTGTTTACGGGTGCTGAGGAATCGAACCCAGGGCAAGTACTATACCATTGAGCCACATTCTCAGCCCTCCCTGAGGTTTTTTACTCAAGACTAGTTTTCTACAACTTGAGTCACAGCTATACATATGTTTTTTTTTTTGGTGGCTAACTGCAGAAGTTTCCTGGACTTTCCTGCCTGGGTTGGCTTTGAACACCAATACTTAGCTCTTAGCCTCCTTCTGAATAGCTAGGATTACAAGCGTGAGCCTGGCAAGCTCTTCTTTTTTGGGAGGGTGCTGGTCCTGGGGCTTAAACTTAGGGGCCTAAGCATTGCTCAAGTGCTCTACCACTTCAGCCAAAACTTTCTGGAAGTTCATTGGAGGTAAGAGTCTTACAGACTTTCCTTCCTGGGCTAGCTTCAAACAATGATCCTCAGCTCTCAGCCTCCCAAATAGGATTACAGATGTGAGCCTCTAGCTCCAGGGACTTCCTATGCATACACATAAGTATATAAGCATATACTTAAAATCACATCTACCTGCATTGCTGTGTGCCTGTAATATCTAGCTCATCCCCAGCACTAAAATGGATAGTTGTTAGCACTAAATATCAAATCATCAACAAGTGCTACATCTTAATCGACTAGAATGATCTCTAGCTGCTGTCCCCTGCAAGGTGCTGTCTTCTACTTATGACCCTGGCCAGCACATCTGCTTCTCCCGCCAACTGGGAAGTAGTGAGGGTGCTGGGCTGGTACTGTGACGGTGCTCAGGGCCTCCCAGGAGCACATGACCAGGTGTGCAGCTGTCATAGAGCAGTCTTCACTGACTGACACCATCTGCAGGAAGTCTTTGATGCCGAAGGAGAGGGACAGGGGTTTGTTTCTAAGGTGTTAAACTCCCTTGTGGCCATCTATGTACATGAACAGAATCTTCTAGAAGCCCCAATTCCACTAACACTGAAAAGGCCCTTAAACAGAACAGGGAACTGGCATCTAGGAATGTCAGACCCTTGTCATCAGGACACACTGGACAAGAGCTGGGCCAGGCAGCAGAGCTGGGAGCAGGCAGCAGAGCTGGAGACAGACCTTCAACCCAAATCCAGGCCTCCACCTCTGTGCCACCTGACAGACACCAGTATCTGAGGCCACAGACACGAATGTGGGCCTTGTGTAAGAACACCACTGCCTGGCGCTCCTCGACTTCTTCCGTGGGAGGTTACATGGGAGGCTGCGGTAGTGGGACAGGGCCCACCTGCTAGCGTGGTTGCTGCTCAGGAGGCAGATGCTCAGAAGCCCATGCCACCAAATGGGAAACCTGTTCACTGAAGGTGAGTCCCTGCCCAGTCCGGTCAGACGGTCTTGCTGACCTACCGCCGACTGCTTCAGGCCAGGCACCATTCAACGGCTTCAGCCTGAACAAGGGGATCTTGGTGGCCATACTTTATAGCCATCCCACCCCACCTTACAGATACAACGCTGCAGCACATACTTTACATCCTTTATGTATCATGAAATACTTTCCATGTATTTGAAATGACAGTCATTCCTTCTTAAAAGTTACAGCCACAGCCACTTACTGGCAATCAATGTTGTCACATTAAGTGGTATTCTTCTTTCTTTTTTTTTTTTTTTTGGGTCCGGTCGTGGGGCCTGAACTCTGGGCCTGGGCGCTGTCCCTCAGCTCTTTAGCTCAAGGCTAGCGCTCTACCACTTGAGCCACAGCGCCACTTCCGCCTGTTTTCTTTTTGCTTATGTGGTGCTGAGGAATCGAACCCAGGGCTTCAGGCACGCAAGGCAAGCACTCTACCACTGAGCCACCTTCCCAGCCCTCTTTTTCTTTTTTTGTACAGATCCTAGGACTTGAACTCAGGGTTTGGATGCTGTCCCTGAGCTTTTGTGCTCTATCACTTGAGCCACAGCTCCACTTGTAGCTTTTTGGTGATCAACTGGAGATTAATTTGGTGGTTAATTGAAGGGTCTGATGGACATTCCTTTCTGGACTGATTGTGAACCACAATCTTCAGATCTCAGCCTCCTGAGCAGTTAGAATTAAAGTGTGGGCCATTGGTGCCCAGCTATGAGCTATTCTGAAGTGTGCCCATTACTATTGCCAGGCACCAGTTACCTAGCTGCTCAGGAGGCTGAGATCTGAGGATCATGGCTCGAAGTCAGCTTGGGCAAGAGAGTCTGTGAGACTTTATCTCCAATTAACTACCAAAAAGCCAGAAGTGGAGCTGTGACTCAAGTAGTACAGTTCTAGTCTTGAGCCAAAAAAAAAAAAACTCAGGGGCAGCACCCAGGCCCTGAGTTCAAGCCTTAGGACCAGCACCAAAAAAAAAGAAAAAAAGAGCCGGGCACCGGTGGCTCATGCCTGTAATCCTAGCTACTCAGGAGGCTGAGATCTGAGGATCTCGGATAGAAGCCAGCCAGGGCAGGAAAGTCTGTGAGATTCTTATCTCCAATAAACCACTAGAAACCTGGAAGTGGTGCTGTGGCTCAAGCGGTAGGGCGCTTGCCTTGAGCTGAAGAGCGCAGGGACAGCGTCCAAGCCCAGAGTTCAAGTCCCACAACTGACAAAAAAAAAAAATATTAAACTTTGATCACTTTCTATAAACACTTAATTAAAAAGGTAAAACCATATCTAGGCACTGATGGCTCATGCCTGTAATCCTAGCTATGCAGGAGGCTGAGATCCAATATGCTACTCAAAAAGCTAGAAGCAGAGCTGTGGCTCAAGTGGCAGACACTAGCCTTGAGCACAAAGAAGCTCAAGGATGGTGCCCAGGCCCTGAGTTCAAGCCCCACAACCAACAACACCAAAAAAGTAATACTACAGAGAGATGGGCCCGGTGCTATCCCTCTGCTCTTTACACTGTCAAGAGCCTCCCTAGTCCATGTCCATCCTTCCTCCTTGCCCACTCACAGGCATGCGCGTCTTCCACATGCATCCACATGATCTAATGTGGAACAAGCTCGACTGTGTACAGAAGACGACGACTCACAAGAGAGAAAAGAAAGCAGAGGGAAGCTACCACTTGCCTGCTTACCAACTTTACAGAGTCAGCCTCCCAGTGTCTGAGAAACATTCCACTTGGCTATGACAGAAGCGTTCTGCCAATGACTGTACGAGGAGATATCAGAATCGGGGGTGGGGGGGGGGGCCGGTGGCTCATACCTGTGCATCAGCTACTCAGGAGGCTGAGATCTGAAGATCATGATTCAAAGCCAACCCAGGCAGAAAAGTCCCCATGAAAGTCCCCAGAAACCAGAAGCAGAGCTGTGGCTTCACGGGGTAGAGCACTAGCCTTGAGTAAAAGAGCTCAGGGATAGTATACAAGCCCTGAGCTAAAGCCCCATGACCAGAAAAAAAAAAGAGGAAATACTGTGCATGTAGCAAAGGACCCTGCCTAAGGGACAATGAAAACCAGCAAGGACCCTGTGTTTCCCTGACAGCAACGTGTGTGGGATGCGCTTCTCCATGTTCCATGAGCACCTGTGAGTACGTACAACGAACGCGTGTCTCTGTCAGTGTGTACATGCATCTGTGCTGTTCATACAGGCACACAATCACAAAGAGAAACAGCATTATGTGGCTCACTTAATTCCTCTTTAAACTTCTCTGCCATTTCATTTAAAATTTCTAAAAATAAAAACCAAAGGGAGCCAAGAACTGGTGGCCCATGCCTGTAAGCCTAGCTACTCAAAAGTTGAGAAAGTTGAGATCTGAGGATGGTAGCTCAAAGCCAGCCCAGGCAGGGAAGTCCAGGAGACTTTTATCTCCAATTGACCATCAAAAAGTTCAAAGTATGGGCTGGGAAGTTGGCTCAGTGGTAGAGTGCATGCCTTGCATGCATGAGGCCCTGGGTTCGATTCCTCAGCACCACATAAGCAGAAAAAAAAGCCAGAAGTAGTGCTGTGGCTCAAGTGGTAGGGCACTAGCCTTGAGCTGAAGAGCTGAGGGACAGCGCCCAGGCCCAGAGTTCAGGCCCCACAACTGGCAAAAAAAAAAAAAAAAAAAAAAAAAGTTCAAAGTAGAACTGTAGTTCAAGTGGTAGAGCACCAGCCTTGAGCAAAAAGCACAGGGGACAGCGTCGAGGCCGAGTTCAAACTTCTGGACCAGGATGCACATGTGTGAACACGTGCACGCACATGCGCGCGCGCGCGCACACACACACACACACACACACACAAACTACAATAGGGGTCCACACAAATTTCAAGTTTTTTATTAGCTTACATTAGACGGGATCTCTCTTATATGTTCACAATCTCACCCACTACTCTACCACTCTCCTGTAATCTACTTCCCAAAGCAATCGCAACAGGTTTTATTGTTCTATTTTCACAGATGCAAGCAATCTACTTTAACATTATTCATCTCTTTCCAAATGATTTTTGACAAAAGTGCAAAAGCAATCAAATGCAGAAAAGAGTCTTTTCAATTTACTAAATAATCCGTAACTCTAAATGCCCCTGCCCCTCTCAGCCACATCACACGTGAATTTACCTCTGGGCTCTGCTTGTAAGCTGACTGGACTGACCTCTAGCTGCAGGCTTTCCACAGGGGCTGTAGCAGGTTCTCCTCTAAGGATGGCCTTCAACAGCACTATGTGCTGTTCCCAGGGGGCCGGAACAACTAATCACACGCACAGGCCAAAAGACAAACCGCAACCTACGTCTCATACTTTGTATAAAACCGATCTTCAAACCCTACCTGCCACCACGACCTCCAAGCCTGTGAGACCCATGCCCCCGTCCACCCAAATGGCCCAGGCAGCCTTGTGTCCCTAGCACCCAGTGCTCCCCTCTGACCTGCTCCAACACCAGCTGGTGCTCAGGCCCCTGTGAGAGTCAATGGACCTCTAACAGCACACACAACTCACTCAAAAGTGGCTTTTAATCATCCCTTTCTTCACACTCACTCCATCTGAGCCACCTGCACCTTGCTCCCTTTTTCTCCCTGTTGGACAGGAAGTACTCTTCCCTATGATTTTCTTGCACAAGTCAACAACAACAACAAAAAGTCACCCTAAAAATGTGTGGCAAATTCATTCACATACTATCCACATACTGCAAGGTTTACATACAGATTGCATACTATCATTTCAATGTACTTATTTATTTTATTTTATTTTTTGCTATGCTAGGGCCTGGGCACTGTTCTTGAGCTTCTTTTTGCTTAGGCTAGCACTCTCCCACTTGAGCCACAGCTCTACTTCAGGCTTTCTGTGTATGTGGCACTGAGGAATCAAACCCAGGGCTTTGTGAGTGCTAGGCAAGCACTCTACCACTGAGCCACCTTCCCAGTCCCAGCTTCTTTTTGCTCAAGGTTAGCACTCTACCACTTGAGCCACAGTGTCACTCCTGGCCTTTTCTGGTTTATTGGAGATAAGAGCCTCACAAAGCTGGGTGTGGTGGCTCACGCCTGTCATCCTAGCTACTCAGGAGGCTGAGATCTGAGAATCAGGGTTCAAAGCCAGCCTGGGCAGAAAAGTCCGTGAGACTCTTATCTCCAATAAACCACTAGAAAACCAGAAGTAGTGCTATGGCTCAAGCAGTAGAGCACTGGCCTTGAGCTGAAGAGCTGAGGGATAGTGCCCAGGCCCAGAGTTCAAGCCCCACAACGGACAAAAAAACAGTTCCTCACATATTTTCCTGCCTGGGCTTCAAACTGTGATTCTCAGATTTCAGCCTCCTGGGTAGATAGGATTACAGGCCTGAGCCACTGGAGCCTGGCTATAATTTTTGTTTGTTCCAGTCCCAAGGCTAAGGTGTTGTCTTTGAGCTTTTGTGCTCAAGGCTAATGCTATACCACTTGAGCCACAACTCCTCCTCGTTTTTTGGTGGTTAGTTGGAAGAAAATGAGTCTCAAGGACATTCCCAAGGACATTCCTGTTTGGGCTGGCTTCGAACCACAATCCTCAGATCTCAGCTTCCTGATTACAGGCGTGAGCCATGGGTGCCCTGAACAAACACCTGTCGGGCTGCACCGTGGTTCCCAGCAGAACCCCAACGCAGCATGGCTTAAAAGCCAGGAAGTTGCTGGGTGCTGGCTGCTCATGCCTGTCATCCCATCTACTCAGGAGGCCGATATTTGAGGATCGAGGTTCAAAGCCAGCCTGAGCAGCAAAGTCATCTACTCAGGAGGCCGATATTTGAGGATCGAGGTTCAAAGCCAGCCTGAGCAGCAAAGTCCGTGAGACTTTTACCTCCAATAAACTACTCAAAAACGCTGAAAGTGGTGCTGTGGCTCAAGTGGTATGATGCTAGCCCTGTAGCACAAAGAGGCTCAGGGACAGTGCCCAGGCCCTGAGTTCAAGACCCAAGACTAGCAAAAAACAAAAACAAAAGCCTGCTGGCCCAAGACATTCTTCAGCTTTCTGCTGAGATAGCAGCAGTGAGGCCAGTCTTAGCTGGCATGGAAGCAAATGCAGAAGAGCCTTGCTGCTAGGAAGCAGGGCGGCCAGGGGCCAGGGCACTGGCTAATCAGCCCACTGCTTGTAGGACATTGTGTCTGCCCACCTTTAGCCTCAGACTAGCTGTCCAGACCAAATTCAGCTGTTTCTAGCTCAAAGAACCAATATGTACCGTGCCAGAAGAGCACAGCCAGGAGGCAAGACCATGCCTGGAGGGAATGAGCACAGCTTCCCCCCAGGTTCAGTATGGTCCTTCCCACAGCCTCCCTCCCTGACCCAGGGACGGGAGCCCATGCCAACCTCACCACACAAGCTCAGCTAGGCTCTACCGAGGGGTCAGGTAAGCAGATTTGGCCACATCTTCAGGTCGTACAGCCTCAGGCCCTGGCAGACCAAGATAAGAAAATTCTTAAAGTGCTTACTGACCAGCAGCTCATGCAGAGAGAACGGCAGGAGTAGCGCATGCCATCATGACAGCGTCCCGATGCTGCTCACTTCTGGATGACAGCGCCATTGATGTTAACACTGGCCACTTGTGAACACACTATGCTCTGACATGGTCCATTCACAGACTACAGAGCCATGACATCAGACTGTCCATTCACGGACAAAGCACCATCAGTGCTCTGGTGCTATCCAAACAGATGACAGTGCCATGTGGGCTCTGATGCTGTCTGTTCCTGTATGACAGTGCCGTCGGTGCTCTGATGCTGTCTGTTCCTGTATGACAGTGCCATGTGGGCTCTGATGCCGTCTGCTCACAGATGACAGTGCCATGTGTGCTCTGATGCTGTCTGTTCATGTATGACAGCATCATGGGTGCTCTGATGCTGTGTGTTCGTGTATGACAGTGCCATGTGGGCTCTGATGCCGTCTGCTCACAGATGACAGCGCCATGGGTGCTCTGATGCTGTCTGTTCATGTATGACAGCATCATGGGTGCTCTGATGCTGTGTGTTCGTGTATGACAGTGCCATGTGGGCTCTGATGGTGACTGTTCATGTATGACAGCGCCATGGGTGCTCTGATGGTGACTGTTCATGTATGACAGCGCCATGAATGCTCTGATGCTGTCTGTTCACAGAAGACAGCGTCATGTGTGCTCTGATGCTGTCTGCTCACAGATGACAGGGTCATGTGTGCTCTGATGCTGTCTGTTCACAGATGACAGCGAACTGGGTGCTCTGATGCTGTGTGTTCATGTATGACAGGGTCATGAGTGCTCTGATGCTGTCTGCTCACAGATGACAGGGTCATGTGTGCTCTGATGCTGTCTGCTCACAGATGACAGCGAACTGGGTGCTCTGATGCTGTCTGTTCATGTATGACAGCGTCATGGGTGCTCTGATGCTGTGTGTTCATGTATGACAGTGTCATGTGTGCTCTGATGGTGACTGTTCATGTATGACAGTGTCATGTGTGCTCTGATGCTGTCTGTTCATGTATGACAGGGTCATGTGTGCTCTGATGCTGTCTGTTCGTGTATGACAGCATCATGGGTGCTCTGATGCTGTGTGTTCGTGTATGACAGTGTCATGTGTGCTCTGATGGTGACTGTTCATGTATGACAGGGCCATGTGTGCTCTGATGCTGTGTGTTCACATATGACAGCACCATGGGTGCCCTGATGGTGACTGTTCATGTATGACAGCGCCATGGGTGCTCTGATGCTGTGTGTTCACATATGACAGCGCCATGGGTGCTCTGATGGTAACTGTTCGTGTATGACAGCGCCATGGGTGCCCTGATGGTAACTGTTCATGTATGACAGTGCCATGGGTGCTCTGATGCTGTGTGTTCATGGATGACACCGTGTGTGCTCTGATGCTGTCTGTTCACATATGACAGGGCCATGGGTGCCCTGATGGTAACTGTTCATGTATGACAGCGCCATGGGTGCTCTGATGCTGTGTGTTCACATATGACAGCACCATGGGTGCCCTGATGGTAACTGTTCATGTATGACAGCGCCATGGGTGCCCTGATATTGTTTACTCATGGACAACAAAGCTCCTACAGTGAACAGTACATTTCTAATCCTAGCCACTCAGAAAGCTGAGATCTAAAGATTATGATTCGAATCCAGTTGACAAAATTATTATCTCCAATTAACCCGGCAAAAATGTTACACTGAAACAAAACTTGAGGCTAGTGGCTTAGACCTGTAATCCCAGCTACTTAGAAAACTGAGATCTGAGGACCACAGTTCAAAGCCAGACTGGCATAAAAGTACGTAATACTCATCTCCAATTATCCACTGCCCTTGCAGCTAAGTAAGTACCACCCAACTGAAGCAGCCTACAATGCCCTTTTGTGTGTGTGTGTGTGTGTGTGTGTGTGTGTGTGTGTGTACGCGCGCGTGCGTGCTTCAGTTCTGGGGTTAGAATTCAGGGCCCAGGTGCTTTTTAGTGGTTAACTGGAGATAAAGAATTTCATGGATTCTCCTGAGTAGCTAGGATGACAAGTGTGAGTAACCAGCACTGGGCTCCACATTCACTTTTTTTTTTTTTTTTTTTTGTCGGTCATGGGGCTTGAACTCTGGGCCTGAGCGCTGTCCTTCAGCTCTTCAGCTCAAGGCTAGTGCTCTACCACTGGAGGTACAGCACCACTTCCTCTACATTCACTTTTTTTTGGTCATGGGGCCTGAACTCTGGGCCTGGGCGCTGTCCCCCAGTTCTTCAGCTGTAGACTAGCGCTCTACCACTTGAGCCTCAGCCCCACTTCTGGCTTTCTCTGCTTATGTGGTGCTGAAGAATTGAACCAGGGCCTCATGCATGCAAGGCAAGCACTCTACCACTGAGCCACCTTCCCAGCCCTCATTCAATTTTAACTTCATGGCAGAGGTGGCTTATTACAAATAGAACAAACCAAAAACAAAACAAACAACAAAAAAACACAGTAGAGCTGCTATTATGACCAAGAATTGAATAGCAACTTTTAGAATTAGAAATCAGAACTGAGATATTTTTTCCCCTGCAGTCCAGCCTTCAAACTTAAAAGAGGTTTTAAGTTATTTCAATAGGTATTATTTTATATGATCAGAGGCACAGAAAGCATAGTGTGCCTTCAGGCTCCTCCCCTAAGAGTTCAGAGATACCTTCTTTGTTTTATTTATTTATTTTTGTCAGTTGTGGGGCTTGAACTCTGGGCTTGGGCCTGTCCCTGTGTTCTTCAGCTCAAGGTGAGTGTTCTCCTGAGTAGAGGCATGAGCCACCGGCGCCCAGCTTCTTTGTTTTATTTTTATGAGACAAGGTCTTACCATGCAACTCAGGTTGGCTTAGAACTTCCTATGTAGTCCAGCCTGGACTCTGTGACCCTCCTGTCCCTTGCTAGGATTATAGGCCTGTGCTACCATGGTTGGACCTGTAGTATCATCTTTTTTTTTTTTTGGTCTGGTCGTGGGGCCTGAACTCTGGGCCTGGGCGCTGTCCCTCAGCTCTTCAGCTCAAGGCTAGCGTTCTAC
This sequence comes from Dipodomys merriami, assembly GCF_024711535.1. Lineage (NCBI taxonomy): Eukaryota > Metazoa > Chordata > Mammalia > Rodentia > Heteromyidae > Dipodomys > Dipodomys merriami. The sequence goes on from NW_027202682.1 coordinate 245,195, forward strand.
CACTTGAGCCACAGCGCCACTTCTGGCTTTTTTTTCTTTTTGCTTATGTGGTGCTGAGGAATCGAACCCAGGGCCTCATGCATGCAAGGCAAGCGCTCTACCACTGAGCCACCTTCCCAGTCCCCCGTAGCATCATCTTTATTGTTTTGTTTTTATTCTTTTGTGTCAGTCCTGAGTGCTGATACTGAGCATTTTTACTCAAGGTTAGCACTCTACCACTTGAGACATAGCTCCATTTCCAGCTTTTTGGTAATTAACTGGAGAATCTCACAGACTTTCCTATCCACGCTGGCTTCGACCCACAATCCTCAAAGCTCAGCTTCCTGAGGGGGAGGAGGGGAGGGCCTCGGCACATGTGCCAGTACTGGAGCTTGAACTCAGGGCCCTGTGTTCTCACTTAGCTCTTTTGAGCAAGGTAAGAACTCTACCACTTGAGCCACACCTCCATTTCTGGCTTTTTGCTGGTTAATTGCAGATAAGAGTCTCATGGACTTTCTGTCCAAGCTGGCTTTAAACCTTCATCTTCCATGATAGATTTGAGCCACTGGTGCCCTGCTATAGTATTATCTTAACAATGTTTCTAACTGGAGCAGACAAGTAGGTCACTAGTAGAGCATTTGGCTACCATTCACAAATCCCTGGATTCCATGTCTAGTACCACAATAAATAAATAAAAGAAAATGTTCCTAATCAAACTCGAATGCTTTTACGTTATTGTTCTTAAAAAGTCAAATATTTACTTTTCAAACATCTTCAGAAAGTTTATCATCCACACATACACAAACAAGTACAGGAGAGAGAAAAAGGGTCCAAATTCAAGGCAGTCACATTGCCAGGGGTGGCTTTCCCAGCAACCGAGGAGCCTGGCTGACAGGATGTCTGGGGAGGCTGAGGGAGGCTGGCTATGGGAAATACTGTGGAATGACCAGACAGCTGGGATGCCCGCAGGGCCTGAGAGCAGTGAGTCCTGAGAACGCTACTCCAAAGAGGTCTCAGTGTGCACAGAATGCCCATGAGCAGCTCCTCCATCTAGGTTAGGTTTTAACCAGGTTTCCTTAACAGGGTAAGTTTAGGGTACATTCTTTCCTAAAGCACTTGTTACTGGAGGGTACCAGTGGCTACCCCCAGGAGGCTGAGATGTGAAGGTGACAGTTCTTATCTCCAATTAATCACCAAAAAGCAGGAGGTGGAGCTATAACTCAAGTGTAGAGCACCAACCTTGAACAAAAAAAAGAGCAAAAGGACAGCATCCTAGCCTGAAGTTCAAGTCCCAGTACCCTCTGCCCCCTGAAAAGTAAGAAAAAGAAAATGCAAACTTCCCGCTTACAAGTCCAATAGCTGCTAACCTGGAAGCCAGATATGTAAGCTCCGGTAACCAAATGGGGTCCCAAAGAAGAAAACAGAAGAAACAGGTGTCAATGCTGTAGATAGTCCTCCGTCACTCACTCATAATTTAGAACAAGCAAAATCCCTGGACTAACTACATCACCGTCCCAACACCTGGCTGGCACGGGAAAACATCAATCCTGGAACTTTAAGCACAATCCCGACAATGTCTTCTGCGTGCTTGGACACATCCAGGAGGCATCTCCAGAAGACCACCACAAAAGTAATCACTGAACTCTCTAAAGTTCAACACATTTGTAAGTCTATTCCTCCTGAGCCCAAAGGATTATATCTCCAGGTAAATCCATCTTCTATGTAAAAAGATAATAAAATTTGAACCACATTATGACTTCTGAGAAATTCTCTTTGTGTGTCTGTGTGTGCAAGCACACACACACACATACTCACACACCCGTGCATGCACACTCAACAGTCCTGGGCCTTGAACTCAGGGCTTACATGCTTTCCACTCTACCATCTGAGCCACAGCTCCACTGCTGGCCTTTTGGTGGTTAACTGGAGATCACTCTCTGGTGATTGTCTGCCAGGGTTGGTTCAGATCTCAGCCTTCTAAGTAGCTAGGATGACAGGTGTCAGATACCAGCACCCAGCCCGAGTACTCTTATTTATTTATTTATTGTCGGTTGTGGGCCTGGGCGCTGTCCCTCAGCTCTTCAGCTCAAGGCTAGCACTCTACCACTGCAGCCACAGCGCCACTTCCGGCTTTTTTTTTTTTTATGTGGTGCTGAGGAATCGAACCCAGGGCCTCGAGCATGCAAGGCAAGTGCTCTACCACTGAGCCACCTTCCCAGCCCCTAATGAGTCATTCTTTTTTTTTTTTTTTAATTTTATTTTATTTGTGAACATACTGTACAGAGGAGTTACAATTACATGGGCAGGATAATGCATACATTTTTTACCAAGCATTGCAGCCTCCTCCTTTGTTTACCCTTCACATCCCTTCCCAGCCTCCCCCCTCCCCCCCATCCCAATCCTATTCCTTCCCCACCCCCACCCCCCCTGCACCGACTTTGTAAAGCTCGTTTTGGACATGACAACTTGTACTTCTCTAATGAGTCATTCTTAATGAGTCATTCTTTTTTTTTTTTTTTTTTTTTTTTTTTTTTTTTTTTTTGTCGGTCATGGGGGCTTGAACTCTGGGCCTGGGCGCTGTCCCTCAGCTCTTCAGCTCAAGGCGAGCGCTCTACCACTTGAGCTACAGCGCCACTTCCGGTTTTCTGGTGGTTTATTGGAGATAGGAGTCTCACGGTCTCTCCTGCCAGGGCTGGCTTTGAACCGCGATCCTCAGATCTCAGCCTCCTGAGTAGCTAGGATTACAGGCGTGAGCCACCAGCGCCCGGCTAATGAGTCATTCTTAATGAGTCGCAAAGCCATATACTTAGTCTACTCTTCTTCTCATCTGTACTGAGCCTTGAACCCAGGGCCTCTCGCATGCTAGGCCAGTGCTCTCTGGGACACACTCCCACCCCTTTTATTTTTTTATTTTTAGATAGGATCCTGCTAAGTTGCCCAGAGTGACCTCAAACTCGCAATCCTCCTGCCATAGTCTCTCGAGTACCTGGGATTACAAGCAGGTACCACCATACCCAGCAAGACTATTCTCAACACTACAAATATGTTTTTGGTTTTTGTCGGTCGTGGGGCTTGAACTCTGGGCCTGAGCGCTGTCCCTCAGCTCTTCAGCTCAAGGCGAGCACTCTACCACTTGAGCTACAGTGCTACTTCTGGTTTTCTGGTGGTTTATTGGAGTTAAGAGTTTCATGGACTTTCCTGCCCAGCGCTGGCTTTGAACCGAAATCCTCAGACCTCAGCCTCCAGAGTAGCTAGAATTACAGGCATGAGCCACCGGTTCCTGGCTTACAAATAATGTTTTTTAAGTCCAGTTGGAGGCATAGCTCTAGTGGTATATTCCCCGAGTTCAACTCCCAGTACCACAAAATAAATAAACCTGGGCTGGGAAGGTGGCTAAGTGTTACAGCACTTGCCTTACAAACATGAGGCCCTGGGTTTGATTCCTCAGCACCACATAAGCAAAAAGAAAAAAGCCGGAAGTGGCGCTGTGGCTCAAGTGGTAGAGCGCTCGCCTTGAGCTGAAGAGCCAAGAGACAGCGCCCAGGCCCAGAGTTCAGGCCCCAGGACTGGACCCAAATAAATAAACAAACAAACAAACCATCAGAGGTGAAGTTATCATAGAAAGCATAACCATAATTCAACCATAGGAACAGTACATTCAGTTTGGATTGAAAGACAAGGCCACCTGTTACCAGCACCTTTCCCTTGTTCCTTCTCAGGTGAGTATAGAAAATGGGACAGACACCTTGTGCCAACTCACCTGAACTCTTTGCCTTCGCTGTACCGTCTACTTGAGGTCCTTGGAGCAGCTGTCTCCAGGAGCAGCTTCTGGGTGAGCCTACTGGGAGGAGCAGAGTCTCTGCCATCATCCTCATCTGCATCTTGGTCACATTTCCATTCCTCATCTTCATTCAGTGTGGGCAGGTATCCAGATATGCCCTTCCCTGTCCCTGACCCTGAGCTCTGGTCACTGCAGACCTTCGGGCTCTCTGAGCCTGCCCTTGTGTATTCCAAGTAAATGTCAGACTTGAGGAAGGATGGATAGGTATTCTCCTCCATGGTAGACTGGATTTCTGTCTGGGCCTGGTCAAACATGGCAGGATCAATGTGCTGCTTCATAACGCAGTCCTTTATGAAGCTCTTAGTGGCTGGTTTAGCTTGCCGTGAGACGATGCCACTGCTGTCCAGGATGTACTTCCGGTAGATGGCTCTGGCCAATTTTAGCCTTTTTTCCTCATTTGCATCGCAGGGCTCAAGCTTCCTAAAGCCAGTACAGGCAAACCAGAAGTCCAGCAGGTCAGCACAGCCCTCCTGCTTCAGGAAAGTCCTGAAGAGGCTGATCCCATCCTGATCATCCAGTAAGGAGTGCAGTGACTCTGCCCACCTCAAGTATGGTGGGGTGGGGGAGGCGCTGCCCTCAGGCTCATACCCCAGATCCAGATCTGAGCGCCTTGGGGTAGCTGTGGAGGTATCGCCTTTAATGCTGACACCTTTCCCAGGGCAGAAACTGTGGCTGACAGGCCTCGGGTCTGTGGACACCAAGTCTCCCTCCTCACCAGGCACTGGGGGTCGGGGGGCATCTTCGGTGAAACTTGCTCCGAGGTCCAAGGGGAAACCCTGCTCCTGGATATTCATTTTGGGACTCTGCGTCAATGAACAATGAGCGCTGACCCTAATACATCAGTACTTATAGCTCCAAAGGGAATCAATCTGTCCTGTTGAAACCATTAAGAGGACAAAGATTAGGAAAAGTTGTCCATGGATGCACCCAGAGGTTCTCTCAAGACACGCAGTGGAGCCCTCCCACTCTGTTTGGAGGAGAGACTCAGTTTAGATTTCCAGCAGAGACACGTTGGCCCCATAATTTGTTCTACATTGAGACAACTTATGAAAACTTGTAAACATGTTGAGTGAGTGCACAGAACATGAAAGGGTACTTCCCCTCCAGGGGTCCTTTATGAGAACCCACAGAGACGAGGGGCCTGAGGACCACCCATTGTGGCCAAAGAGCTGAATGAAAGCACAAGGTGAGAAGGCTGGAGGAAGGAGGGTGCTCTGGCCCTAACCACTGGCTCATCACACGTGAGAACAGCTACCCCACCAGCCCTGGGGGTGAACAGGCCTACTACGGAGCACTAGGCAGACGGCCGCTTTCCAAGGACCAAGTCTGTCTTTTCTGCCTACTGAATCACTTCATGCTTAGCACATGTGCAACAGGTGGCATATACAGCAAGATGTTGGTGCAACTCTTAACACACCTGCAGGAGCAGCTAATCATGGTCACCCTCAACATCACAGAGGCAGCAAAAGAAGAGCATGGCTTAAATCCACAGGAACTGGCCTATCAGTGTAGTGTACATTACATCACTTCTCTACATCAATGGAGACAATCCTGGAAGTGCAGAAGGGTGTGCGCTTGGTTGCTAACACCTCTTCTCACAGGAAGAGTCCTTTCAGAGAGCAAATAGTGAAAAGTACCTAGAAATTCAGGCCAGAGAAATTATAGAAAAATGAAATCAAAATGCAATTATTTCTTTTAGCTAAAGAAGCATATAACTGGGCTGGAAATGTGGCTCAGTGGTAGAGTGCTTGCCTAGCATGCATGAAACCTTGGGTTTGATTCCTCAGTAGCACATAAATAGAAAAAGCCACAAGTGGTGCTGTGGCTCAGGTGGAAGAGTGCTAACCTTGAGCAAAAGAAGCTCAGGGAGAGTGCCCAGGCCCTGAGTTCAAGCCCCAGGACTGGCAAAAAAAAAAAAAAAAAAGCGTTCAATTTACATACTTTAATTGTGAAATGAAAACCAGAACACTGACTCTCTCAGAAGTTGGGAAAGTACAGTTCTGTCCACCGGATCACATGAATGCTGTCCATGGTCTTTGTTCCTTCCTATTATAGCCTACGTAAGTCCTCAGAGCCCACGAGCTCTGGCTGGGCCTCTCACCCTAGCCAAGTGGGAGACTACAATACCACTTGCCCTGGTGCAAGTGGCCTAAGCAAAAGGAGAAAACACACGCATGCATGCACCAAGGTCACACACCTGGGGCACTGAACAAAGGGTACAAAATAATTTCTAAAGCCAACATGAATGGTGACTCCAGATTGCCAGGCACTGGTCTCCGTGAAATCCATAACCAACTATGTTCTCGCACTGCACGTACTTAACCTGCCAACAGCTGCTGGTGGCTGAAGTGCAGAATCAGAGTGAGTCCACAATTACATCCCCAAATGACATTTCTGCAACTAATGACTTCTTAGGTAGGCTCAGCAGGACCAGATCTGTACTTAGCGCAAGGCCCTCGGCCTCCCTTGGCTGCAGGCCCTCTGCTGCTCACGGGCAACACGACTCTCTTCAACCGCAGTCACTTCCCAGGAACTCCGGATGTCTGTAGACCCACACCAGCACAGTCTACCATCTTCTTGTTCAGGATTCCATTACAGGCACTAAAGATTTGACCTTACCCTTACAAGGCAGCTCATTATTAGCCTTGAGAAAGAACCAAAGCATGGAAATTGAAAAGCAGCTAAGCACAGCATGTTCAAACAGGAGGCTAGTCACTGTCACTTTTGCCAAGGTATGCATGTCTTCTGTGGGAATTACTGCTGTGGAACCCCCTCAGCACTTGAGATCCTGAGATCAATGGGCACTCATAATATTTAAAATATGGACAAAAAAAAAAAAGACACTTGGGGCTGGGAAGGTGGCTCAGTGGTAGAGCGCTTGCCTAGCATGCATGAAGCCCTGGGTCGATCCCTGAGTACCACATACACAGAAAAAGCCAGAAATGGTGGTGTGCCTCAAGTGGTGGAGTGCTAAGTAGCCTTGAGTAAAAGAAGCTCAGGGACAGGGGCTGGGAAGGTGGCTCAGTGGTAGAGCGCTTGCCTTGCATGCATGAGACCCTGGGTTCGATTCCTCAGCACCACATAAGCAGAAAAAGCCAGAAGTGGCGCTGTGGCTCAAGTGGTAGAGCGCTTGCCTTGAGCTGAAGAGCTGAGGGACAGCGCCCAGACCTAGAGTTCAAGCCCAGGACTGGCCAAAAAAAAAAAAAAGAAGAAAGAAAGAAAAAAGAAAAAGAAGCTCAGGGACAGTGCCCAGGCCCTGAGTCCAAGCCCTAAGACTGCCTCCCCTCCCCCCCCCCGAAAAAAAAGACATTAGTCCTAGATGCCAAACATGAGCTCTTCACAGATGCCAAATTACTGCATTATAGAAACAGCAACAAATCCAAGAAGCAGCCCTTGATTATAGAACTGCAGCTATCTTCAAAAGTCACATTTTAATAAGCTAATCAAGTCTATCAAAATCGTTTTAAACTAGTTTTTAAAACCCAGAGGAAATATGCCCTATTATTTCATATCTATTTTTGGCTGTCAACTGACAGAAGACCTTCGGTGTCTATGGAAGCACATGAACATCTCCATAAACTACTGAAGCACTCCAATTCCCTACATCTCTAGGCTGCCACAGAGAACAAACTGCATTCAGAGCACACATGTGTACATATCACACATACAATAGCTATGCTAAGTGGGTGAGAGTCTAATGCCCACAACTTCAAATCTGGACCTACAACCACAACCTGTAAAGTGATTCCATAGAGGTAATGTACAAGTCTGATACAGCATACAGCTCTGGAGCCCAGGGCCACAGGTTTGATGCTTTCTAGCTATGTGTATGTATGTGTTTCACTGCAACATACTTGAGGCTTCTGATTTACATTGAGTGTAGAGATAACAGCATGACTGACCTTTCCCCAACTGTCTGTCAGTTAAATTATTTAAGAGCCTGGGTTACTGCTTTCACACATAATCCATATGCTCATCACATAAAATTTTCAATGGCCAATGTCACCCTCCCCGCAAACAAGTACACTAGTGTCTCTGAAATAAGAAATCTGACTAATCAACGCGCTGAACCTCAAAAGAAAACATGGCTTTATTTATTTTCCCAGTCTCGAATGCAAGTTCCTAAAACTAAAACCGGTATTGAGACAGGACCTGTAAGTCCAGAGAACCATCACAAGGAGGGGTGCGAAAAGGAGGGGTGCACAGAACAGTGAGAACCCTTCATAAGTTATCTTGGAAACGCACTGAGAAGACTCCCCAGAGGATGATGTATCATCGCTCTGCTGTCTACCGCCCAGCTCAAGTGTGCAGCTCTAGTTTCACTGGAGGGGGCGGGTGTGTGCGGGAAGGGCAGAACGGAGGAGAGAGAACCCCAAGAGACAGGACCAACCTGAAGGGGTGCAGACATCAGAACAATGGCGTCCAGCCAGGGGACCCACAGCCTGGACCCAGAGAGAACCGTCCTTGGATTTCACTCCCTCCTTCCAACTTTTTCCAGGGAGGGCCGGGCCGGCACACTTTCTGTCCCCAGTAGCAACTCTGCCCTGGCCGGGGCCCGGAGGCGCGCGCGCGCACGCGCACACACACACCTGCGTCTCCCGGGCCGCCACCCCGTCGCACGCCCCGACGCCCGGGCCCCTTCCCGGCAGGCCGGGCCCGGGGCCCCTCACGCCGCGCTCCGCGCCGGCGCGCCAGGCCCCCGCGGCCGCGCCCCGCACGCACCCGCCCCGCGGGCTCCGGGCCGCCCCGGCCCGCGCTGACACGCCTCCGGCCCGCAGCCCGCGCGCCCGTCTTCCGGGTCTGCGTCCGCCGGCCTAGCGCGGCCTACCCCGGCGGCCGCGGGCGGCGGGCCCTCGCGCCCGAGGAGCGCGCCCGGCGGCCCCGCACTACTCACCGGCGCGCGGCGGCGGCGGCGGCGTCGCGGCCCCGGGCCCGGCTCCCGACGCGGCGCGGCCCATGCGCTCAGCGGCGGCCCGGCGGGCGGGCCCCGGCGGGGGCGCGGCCCGGGGCGGCCCCCATCCCGGCGGGCGGCTCAGCGGCCCGAGGCCCGGAGGCGGCGCGGAGCAGGCCGCGGAGCGCCGCCGAGGCCCGGCCGCCCGCTTTCACCTCCCGCCCCACGGGGACGCGGCTCCGGCCCGACTCGAGTGGGGCCCCTGCGGCAGAGGTAGCGACGGCCGCGGCCGCTTCCCGGAGCCCGCAGCCCTAACCCACCCGAGCGCCCCCGCCGGCGCAGCCCGGAAGTGCGGGGGCGGGACCTCGGGCGCAGGGCGGGGCCGCGGGCGGGAGCGAGGGGACGGGGTGAGGAGCGCGGGGCGGGGCCTCCGCGCGGGGCGGGGCCTCCCTCCGCGCGGGGCGGGGCCTCCCTCCGCGCGGGGCGGGGCCTCCCTCCGCGCGGGGCGGGGCCTCCCTCCGCGCGGGGCGGGGCCTCCCTCCGCGCGGGGCGGGGCCTCCCTCCGCGCGGGGCGGGCACCGCTGGGAGGCCGTCCGTGCCGGCGGCCGCTGGAAGACGGCCACGCCCGAGCGCGGCGAACCCGGCCCGGGCTCCGACCGAGGAGCGTGGGAGCGGCGCGGCCGGACAGCGCCCACGAACCGAGGCCGTGCGGTAGGCAGTGGCAGGGTTTTTCTGCGGCACACCGCGGAGGACGGCCCTGGAGGTCCGCCAGCCCCGGACTCGCGAGGCCGGTGTCCGCAGGCCTATCCCGCGCCCTGGGGTGCGCGGGTCCGGGCTCCCGGCTGGCGGACCGTGAACCGGAGGCTCCGTCACTTGCACAGATTTCCCAGGAGTGGGGCTGTCGGTGGGCAGGCCGGGGGCTGGGCCGTCCGGCCCTGGCCCCTTGACCGCCCCCCCGTGCCCGCCTCTCATCAGGCGGGCAGGCCGAGGCCCCGCCCCTCCGGCCAGCCTCTCATCAGGCGGGCAGGCCGAGGCCCCGCCCCTCCGGCCAGCCCCTCATCAGGCGGGCAGGCCGAGGCCCCGCCCCTCCGGCCAGCCCCTCATCAGGCGGGCAGGCCGAGGCCCCGCCCCTCCGGACAGCCTCTCATCAGGCGGGCAGGCCGAGGCCCCGCCCCTCCGGCCAGCCTCTCATCAGGCGGGCAGGCCGAGGCCCCGCCCCTCCGGCCAGCCTCTCATCAGGCGGGCAGGCCGAGGCCCCGCCCCCCCGTGCCCGCCTCTCATCAGGCGGGCAGGCCGAGGCCCCGCCCCTCCGGCCGGCCCCGCCCCTCCGGCCAGCCCCTCAGCGCGCAGGCCGAGGCCCCGCCCCTCCCGGCCTGTCCACAGCATGCAGGCCGAGGCCCCGCCCTCCCAGCCGCCGGCCCTCAGCGCGCAGGCGGAAGCCCCGCCCTCCCCGCCGGCCGGCCCTCAGCGCGCAGGCGGAAGCCCCGCCCTCCCCGCCGGCCGGGCCTCAGCGCGCAGGCGCAGGCTCCGCAGTGCCGCGGGAGCCACGGTCTCCCGAGAGCGGCGGGCAGCACTGGGCCGCGAGCTCCTCGCTGGGTTTCTCCCAGCACCAGCCAAGGTCCGGACCAGAGTTCCCTTCCATCTATGCCCGCAGTGCCGTCCTGCCCCTGGGCCGCGGCGGCCCGCCCGGCCCGCACCGCGTCGGGCCGCGCCACCTGTCCGAGGCAGCGCGGTTCGGGCCTCCCCGCACAGCCCGGCTTCCTGGGGCCTCACGGGGCGCTGCGGGCCGCAGCGGGCCCGGGGCTCCGCACCCCGGCCGGCGCCTCACCCGCCCTCAGCCTTGGCTTCCGGAGCTCCTGGCGGGCACCACCCGCCCTGGATACCTCCGGGCCATCAACAGTGGCACTGCCCCCCTCAGAGTCGAGCCCTTCATCCTTCACAGCTCCAAGGCGTGCACAGAAATCCGGGGCCACCGAGCCACTGCCACCCGGCTGCGCACCCGTGGCGCAGCCCCCTGCAGCCTGCCCACAGAGACACGGTATATCTATAGTGCCCAGTGCCCAGGTTGCGGTGTGAGGGGAAGGAGCGGCACAGTCACAGCCTACCAAGGGAGGCGCTCAGGCCCATCAGCATGCCCCGGGTCAGGGAAAGGGCTATCCGCAGAGCATAGAGCTAAGCCAGCACAAGGCCACTGGATCCTGGTAGCAGGTGTCACACACCCGCTTCCAGCTAGGACAGCCCCAAGTCCCACGTGCTACACACTGGAGACCCCTGCAGAACAGTGGACAGCAAATTCAGCCTCAGAAGAGACAGTAGATGACCACTGGGTGGGCAGTACATAGCCCTCATGGCAAAGCAGACCTCTGTAGGATGAGGCAGCCCCAGGTGGAGTGGACAGATGGCAGGACCCCTCAGGTACTGGCTTTGTGCCGCCCGCCACCGCACTCCCAAACCCAGACCCCAACACTTGCCTTGGTTCTGTAGAGCTGCTGCTTCGGTCAGGCCAGGGTCTTGAAGTTGAGTATGAGTCCACCCTCCTCCTAGCCCATGGCGGTGTGTGTCCCCATGCCCTGGGGCCAGAACAGGACCCTTGGGCCTCCAGCTCCTCAGAGTCCTTGCCCTGAAGGGAAAGAAAGTGAGTCAAGAAGTCTGGAGAGGGCTGGGACTGTGGCTTAGTGGTAGAGTTCTTGCCTTGCATGCATGAAAGTCCGGGGTTCAATTCCTCAGTACCACATACACAGAAAAGGCCAGAAGTAGTGCTGTGGCTCAAGTGGTAGGTATAGTGCTAGCCTTGAGCGGAAGCAGTCCAGGGACAGTGCCCAGGCCCTGAGTTCAAGCCCCAGGACTGGCAAAAAAAAAAAAAAAAAATCTGCAGCCCTATTAAGGTAATGTGGTGTAGGCGCTGGGAAGGAGAGCCAAAGAGGTGGATGAAGAGGCAGGAGCCTCTACCCAGGCCTTAAGGAAGACTCTAAGGAGAAGCAGGCAGGGAAGGCAGCATTGGGAAACTGAAAAGTTTGCATCCTCTTTTCATACACAGAGAACTTTAAAATGCAAAAGCCCTTTGCTGTGAACAGTTTGCCACTATACTTGGATTCTAAATTTCATGGCATTTGTTCCGGCTCTTTCCAGGAGCCAGAGGAGATACATAAAAAAAACTCAAAAGCAGAAATGAAGTTATTTTCTTCAAGGCAGATAAAAAAAAGGGGTACTTTGAAATAAAATAGAAGCCTTAAATATGTTCATCCACTTCATGGAGGCTTTTTTTTTTCTTGTGCAGGTACTGGGGACTGGGAACTGTCAATTCAGCCTTTTTGTTCAAGGCTAGCACTATACCACTTGACCCACTTCTGGCTTCTTAGAGTGACTGATATGTAGTGACAAAAAAAATTGTGGGCTGTAGCAATAGATAGCAAATGAAGACCTTGGACAGGTCTTAACTGGGTTATTTGCCATTCAGTTGGCTGTTGAATTAGCCAATTGTCTGGATCCAAAATGGCCCAGAGGCAGGACCCAGGAGAAAGGAGTTGGGTGATCCAGTCCTGACAAATGAAGTCTAGACAGTCCCCACTGCCAGTCAGTTTGGGTTCTAGCCATGAACCCAGCACCAGGTAGCCCTCACCTGAGTCTTCTATTTGTGTGTATATGTAGTACTGGGACTTAAACTCAGGGATTCTTGCTCTTACTTGGCTTTTTCGCTGAAAGCTAGTGTTCTACCACTTGTGCCATATCTTCACTTCCAACTTTTTAGTGGTTAATTGGAGTCTCACAGACTTTTCTGCCCAGGTTGGTTTCCAACTTCAATCCTCCATTCCCAGCCTGCTGAGTAGCTAGGATCACAGGCATGAGCCACCAGCACCCAACCTTTCTTCTTTTTCCGTAAGCTTTGAGCTCAGGGAAGAAGGTAAGAGTTTGTTTGTGTCCCATAAAGGACTAGGAGCCATGCATGAGATACAGCACTGAGGAGAAAAGCTAGAGGGCCATAAATGGGTGACACAGTTGCTTCCCATGGGTCCTAGGTGCTGTCCCTGAGCTCTTTTTGCTCAAGGCTAGCACTGTAGCACTTTGAGCCTCAGTGCCGCTTTTGGTTTTCTGGCAGTTAATTGGACTTTTCTGCCCTGGCTGGCTTTGAACCGTGATCCTTACATCTCAGCCTACTGAGTATCTAGGATTAGAGGTGTGAGCCACCAGCGCCTGGCTATCTCTTTTTTTGCTTCTTGTGCTAGCAGTAAGGCTTAAACTCAGGGCCTTATCCTCTCATACTACTTACCCACCTCCCCTCCCAGTCATGGGGCTTGAACTCAGGATCTGGCTCTTGTCCTTGACCTTTGTTGCTCAAGGCTAGCATTCTACCACTTTGAGCCACGGGTGGCAGGTCAGGGCCTGCTGGCTAGGACCCAGGCCTGGTGTCTCAGAAGGGCCACTGGAAGAGGCAAGAGCCTGCAGGTCACCCCACCTCCAGGCCCTGGGCCTCTGACACCCCCGTGGGTCTCAGCAGTTAAGAGTTGTGCATCCCTACACACTAGGCCACTTATTTCCAACTTGCCCACCTCACTAACTTGGAGCCTTTGTCCTTCTGTTACTTAACCTAGGTGGCTTTTTTCACCCTGCCAGGCTCTGTCCTGCTAAGATCCCAGTACTTCTGTACCATTTTACATTCCAACTGTCTCAGCCCAGAGATTCCTCAAACCTGCAATCCCGTCCACAGACCAGCTGCCACCACTCAAGCTGGCAGACAATGTCCTGACAGCCAAGGTCCTTCCCAGCTGCCCACCCCCATAGCCCACCTAGGCCTCTCCTCCTCCCTGTGTCCTCTGCTGCTACCTGAGATGTCTCTCTCAGCTGCCTAGGAGCCCTGTCATCACTGTGGCCAAATTCTAAGTATGTGATTATGTATGCCAGGGTCCCCATAGTCCCTTTGTTGCTGTAGAATCTATGGTGGCAAACAAAAGTACACTGGATTAGCCACAGTGGATTAAAAGATTTGCCTCTCAGAGTTCCCTAATAAGCTAACAATTGTATGGACAGCAGCTTTGAACCCCCAGGATGCACTTTTTAGGTCAGCTGGGAGCTCAAGGCCTCTGTGGGCAGCAGGGGACCTTGCTATGGTTGTGCACAGCCCCTTCTCACACACAGCGCTGCTAAGGAGCACGTCTGCATTTTCAGCTCCCCCAAGGTCCTCGAGCAGAACATGAGGGGCTAGATACTAGAGGATGGCGAAGGCCCAAGTGGGGGACAGCGGCGGGGAGGGCGTGGCCTGTCTAGGACCACTTCCCGAAGAGCGTGAGCACCATGGGCCTGGCCCGGCCCAGCCACACTGCGTCTGCGCATGTCACACACAACAGCAAGGACGTGGGCAACGTGGAGGGCGGCACCATGGGTCCATGGCGCTGCTGTGCTGTGTGCCCGGCCCGCACGCGTGCACACGCGCACACACACACACACTCACAGCATGCAGGTCCTCCTTTGATCTCCAAAGGGGACCCCATTGACAAGCTGTTAGTCGCAGCTGCCCGTGCAGGCCCGCTCTCAAGTCCCGAGTAATGGGATTTGGTGCTTCTGATCTGTCTGGACTCCCATTATAGGTTAATTTTTTTTCCTGCTTTTTCTTCTCTTTTTTCTTTCTCAAAAGAAAATGCTCCGCAAATTGTGCCGACATATTACCCAGCCTAGACACAGGGCCGATTGCAGTTGGGGGGGTGGTGTGGGGTGAGGGCGCGGTCTTTGATGGGCCTGTGCGTGAAATCTGATGTGGGGGACCTACCAGGGCGGTTTTTAGGTCCTTGGTACGGTGGGCTTCCTTCGGCCTCGTGCTCGTTCCTTTGTCTCCTGACCCTTCCTTGGGTAACGCAGGGAGTGGATACAGGGTGTAGGTGGGAGCGGGTGTGTGTGTGTGTGTCTGTGTGTGTGTGTCTGTGTGTGTGTACGCGCGCACGAGGTTAAGGTGGGCTGAGGGCAGGGCTATAACCACAAGAACAATGGAGTGCCAGGACCACCTAAGTCTACCTGTCCACCTATTTGTCCATCCATCTGTCCACCCACCTGGCTTACCTCACCTGCCTGGCTCCGTGTGTCTGCTCGTGCCCCACCGTCCTGCTGTCCGCCATGGTGGGCTTGGCCGTCCGTCCGAACACTTTGAGCCACTCCAGGAAGCGGGTCCCTGCTCTTGGCCACTGTGTGGCTGGGAGGCAGAAGCGTGACTCTAGGCTGCAGCTCGGGCTCCTGCCGCCGATTGGCTGAGGCAGGGACCAGATGACAGGCCTCGAAACCCTATGGTAGCCATGGCAACCAGCCCCTTTAGACACCGCCACCCCCCCAGCCACTCCTGACTGCTGAGGGAGCAGGCAAGGCTGCCAGGAGGCCCGTGCCAGGGCCCCCTCAGAGGGGTAACCAGGTGTGGGTGTGCGGTAGTCACTCCCATACCAGCTGTTCAGTGTTTTTGTGTACTTCATGTCCAGTGTATGGGGTCTCTGCCCCTCTCAGGCCTGTCCGAGGCTGTTCCATGCTCTGTCTGACTCCTTGACCGCGGTAGGAGCAGTGAACTTTGCAGCCCTGCTGACGGGACTTCAGGTCAGGCTTGCCCCAGGGGATGAAGGCCGGGCCCAGTTGGGTGGAGAAACCGTGAGCAGGGACTGTGGTGGGAAAGGAGAGGTCCACACAGGTGGGCAGTCAACTTCTCAACTTACTTCAGATGGAAAAGAGCCTGTAGCTGTATCTCTGACCACAAACCACTCTACCACACTTGTGTGGGCCACTGCGGGCTGAACACAAGGCAGAGGCTCCTCCCCAGAGCCTCCCGAGGCGCTGGCCTTGGTGTTGCTCTTTCTTGTAGCCCTTAGGTCTCTACTGGCAAGACTCTGGAGCCTGGTTCCCAGGTTGGGAGACAAATGGGCCCTCTGCCACACACCTGACTTAGCACCTGTCCTTCCCTCGACTGCTGCGCCCTCTAGTGTGCGGAGAGCTTTCGCCCGCAGAGCCTGCCCACAGCAGCCTGGCAAAGCACTCCCCGATGTCCAGGTCAGGGGTCATCCAGACGGGGTTCTCGGCAGCAGAGCCACATGTCACTCCCCCTTGGACTGACCCCCTTAGGCCCTACAGACACCAAGACATCTCAGCAGCCACCGTCTTGTTTCTGTGACAGCCAAGAATAGCCCCCTTCAGAGCTCTAGCAGGCTGAACCCCACTTTCTAGCCTACGCCTAGGCTGAACCTGCTGAGCAGGATGTGGCCAAGAGCTGCCTCAGGGTTTCAAGACGTATGAGCTCAGCTTCAGGGGAAAGACCTGTCAGTGAGGAGGCCTCTGCCAAGCCAGAGGGGTGAGGGGTGCTGCGCGCACGCACGCATGTGGGTGAGAGAGAGAGGAACGTGAGTCTCTAGGATCGAGTGGACTCAGGGCAGGCTGTGTTAGTCCCAAGGAACCAGTTGTGGACAGATCTGGCTGGAGGGGGTCAGGACTAGTGTACGGGTAGATCTGGGCTGTGGACAGGTCTGGCTGGAGCCGGTCAGGACTAGTGTACGGGTAGATCTGGGCTGTGGACAGGTGTGGCTGGAGGTGGTCAGGACTAGGTATGGGTAGAGCTGGGCTGTGGACAGGTCTGGCTGGAGCTGGTCAGGACTAGTGTATGGGTAGATCTGGGCTGTGGACAGGTCTGGCTGGAGCTGGTCAGGACTAGGTATGGGTAGAGCTGGGCTGTTTCACCAGCTTCCAGACATGGCCACCTGAGCTACCTTCCTTCACAGGGATGGGCACCTTGCCTTTAAGGCCTCCTGGCTGTGATATGGAAGCCACCACAGACAATCTCATGCAGAGGGAGGGTAGAGGCGGCGGCAGCCTAGTTTATCTACAGGAGTGAGGGAAAGGGTCATCCTGGAGCACAGGGTGAACCTGGGGAGTTACAGAGGAGCTGAATGGTGTGCGGCCTAGGCTGCAGTGCGTTCAGTGAGACCAGGCTTCCAGCTTGAGGGTGGGAGGGAGCCAGGGACTCCATTACAACCGGCCCCTCATGCCGGGAGTTCAGGTCTGAGCTGTGGGCAAGCTGTGAGGGCAGCAGATAGAGAAGGGGATTAAAGAGCATGAAGCCAAGCACCCTGCACAGGTATGCTTGGCATACAGGTGGGCCTCTGGTCACCCGCATCAAATGGGGGAAGAATGGGGACAAAGGTGCGCCCAGATAACTCCACAGGATCACTGCCCTGCCTCTCCTACCAGCTAACTCCACGGGATCACTGCCCTGCCTCTCCTACCAGCTAACTCCACGGGATCACTGCCCTGCCTCTCCTACCAGCTAACTCCACGGGATCACTGCCCTGCCTCTAACAGGTAACTCCACAGGATCACTGCCCTGCCTCTAACAGGTAACTCCACAGGATCACTGCCCTGCCCCTCCTACCAGCTAACTCCACGGGATCACTGCCCTGCCCCTCCTACCAGCTAACTCCACGGGATCACTGCCCTGCCTCTCCTACCAGCTAACTCCACGGGATCACTGCCCTGCCTCTCCTACCAGCTAACTCCACGGGATCACTGCCCTGCCTCTAACGGGTAACTCCACAGGATCACTGCCCTGCCCCTCCTACCAGGCCTCAAGCAACTGAGTACCCTGAGTGGGGCTCAGGAGCAGGTGAGGGTCTTGGTGAAGCATCAAGTACAGAGCTCTGGCCTGGGCCGATTTTGTCCTGTACCCCTGCCATGGGTGGCAGAGGACCTACCTTCCTGTCTTCATACTGGGGATGCTGTCTCCTAGCTTTTTTGTTCAAGGTTGGCACTCTACCACTTGAGCCACAGCTCTACTTCCCAACTTTTTGGTGGATAATCGGTCTCACCAACCTTCCTGCCAGCTGGCTTTGAACTGCAATCCTCAGATCTCAGCCTTATGAATATCTAGGGTTATAGGCTTGAGCTCACCCTAATCTTTTCCAGTTCGGCTACCTGCTTTTTTTTGTTGTTGTTGGTGGTGGTCATGGGCCTTGAACTCTGGGCTTGGACGCTGTCCCTCAGCTCTTCAGCTCAAGGCGAGTGCTCTACCACTTGAGCCACAGCACCACTTTGGGTTATCTGTTGGTTTATGGGAGATGAGTTTCTTGGGGGCTGGGAAGGTGGCTCAGTGGTAGAGCACTTGTCTTGCATGCATGCGGCTCTGGGTTCAATTCCTCAGCACCACATAAGCAAAAAGAAAAAAGCCAGAGTGGCGCTGTGGCTCAAGTGGTAGAGCACTAGCCTTGAACTGAAGAGCTGAGGGACAGCACCCAGGCCCAGAGTTCAGGCCCCATGACTGGACCCCCCCAAAAAAAAACCCAAAAAAACAAACAAAAAAAAAAAAAGAGGGGCTGGGAAGGTGGCTCAGTGGTAGAGCGCTTGCCTTGCATGCATGAGGCCCTGGGTTCGATTCCCTAGCACCACATAAGAAAAAAAGCCGGAAGTGGCGCTGTGGCTCAAGTGGTAGAGCGCTAGCCTTGAGCTGAAGAGCTGAGGGACAGCGCCCAGGCCCAGAGTTCAGGCCCCACGACTGGACCCCCCCCAAAAAAAAACCCCAAAAAACAAAAAAAAAAAAAAAAAAGGGGCTGGGAAGGTGGCTCAGTGGTAGAGCGCTTGCCTTGCATGCATGAGGCCCTGGGTTCAATTCCCTAGCACCACATAAGAAAAAAAGCCGGAAGTGGCGCTGTGGCTCAAGTGGTAGAGCGCTAGCCTTGAGCTGAAGAGCTGAGGGACAGCGCCCAGGCCCAGAGTTCGGGCCCCATGACCGGAACAAAAAAAAAAAAAGTTTCTTGGACTTTCCTGCTCGGGCTGGCTTGGAACTGTGGTCCTCAGATCTCAGCCTCCTGAGTAGCTGGGATGACAGGCGTGAGCCACGGCGCCCCGTTTGGCTTCTTTTAACATTGAAGCCTACCTCAGACTGCCGTCACAATCACGTATGGACTCAACTAATCCCTGGGACACAAGGTGTGTCTCCACTATCATGAGCTCCCATCACAGCCAGCAGGGGCAGCAGTGTCTTGTCGGTTTGGCTTTGGCTTTGGTCAACACCTCCCAACCCTTCCTCACGCTAGACTCTCGGGTGTGGTCCACGTAGGGAAGAACTGAGGGCAGCTCGGTGAACTGGCCTGGCCAAGACCTGGAGGGAAAAGGGCAGGACACACAGCCCGCGGGGAGATGCAGACAGGGCGCGTCCTAGGCTAGCTCCAGGGGCCTGCGGCTCAGTTCCCAGTCCCACGTGTGAACACGAGCTTGCTCAGTGAGTACCTACACTGTCTCCTCTGCCCCAAGCTGAGGTTCCTCCAGACAGCTCCAGGGACAGAGCAAATTGGACAGAAGCAGTACAGTGGGCCTCACCTATATCCTGGCCACTGTGAGCCCACCGTTCACTGAACTCCATCATGTCGACTGAGTCAAGGGTGTGTGAGAATGTGGTGACACTGATGCGACCTCCGTGGGACAGAGCCTGGTCCATTCCTGCCTGCCCCTCAGAAGAGTGAGCAATGCCACGCTTCAAGGCAAGCAAGCGGCAGGGACTTGCTGAGCTCAGACTCCAATTCTCTCATCGGCAGCCTGGGCCACCTCTCAATAACCCCCACACCCCGGAGCTGGACCACAATCCCGAGTACATGGAACTGGATAGACACGTGCCCAGAGCGGGACTGCCCAAGGGAGACAAGAGGCCCTTGTCTTCAGCCTAAGAGTCTCAGCCCTCCTGGCCCCTACCCCACTCTCACTGCACATCCCTCTAAGTCAGACCCCGGAAAGCTGACAAAAGAGACACTCCAGGTCCCAGACAGCCACTGAGGTACATGCTTGTAATCTCAGCACTTTTGAAGGCTAAGACAGAATTGATCGTTTGAGGCCAGCTTAGCTGACCCTGTGATTTAAAAAATACACACACAAAACAAAACCCTCCAAGTCCTGTTTGACTAGGCCTTGTCTCTGAAGAAGGTAAGGCAGGCCCATCAGTGAGCCAGGGGTTCAAGCCCAAGGGTAGGAAAGACTGGCTTAAATTTAAAACAATGGATACTGGATGCTAGTGGGCCACACCTGTAATCCAGAAGTGGAACTGGGGCTCAGGGCTCAACCTTGAGCAAAAATGGGACAGCCATTGGGGCTTGGAAGGTGGCTTAGTGTGGTAGAGTGCCTGAAATACAGGAAGCCCTGGGTTCGATTCCTGAGTACCACATACACAGAAAAAACCAAGAGTGGGTCTGTGGTGGCTCAAGTGGTACAGTGCTAGCCTTGAGCAAAAAGCACAGGAACAGTACCCAGGCCTTGATTTCAAGTCCCAAGACTGGCAAAAAGAAAACATAAAGAAAGAAAACACCCCAAACGGACTGAAGCTAAGGCCTAAGAACCACACCAACCCTTTTAGACAACTAACAGACCCCTGTGGGCCATCAGAGCCACATCAAGAGCTAGCTGAGTGTTTTGGATACAATTTTAAAAGAATTGTTTAGTCGGGCACCAGTGGCTCATGCCTGTAACCTAAGCTACTAAAGAGGCTGAGATCTGAGGATCGCAGTTCAAAGCCAGCCCGGGCAGGAAAGTCTGTGGGACTCTTATGTCCCATTAACCACCAGAAAACTAGAAGTGGCACTATGGCTCAAGTGGTAGAGTACTCGCCCTGAGCTGAAGAGCCCAGAGTTCAAGCCCACAACCGCCAAGAAAGAATGAAAAATAATTGTTCACATGGCAGGGATGGCACTGGAATGTGGAAGTACTGGGACCTTGGGGGCCAGGAGACCAACATGGACAGGTAACTGTGGGTGTTTCCCCTGGGCTCTGACCATAAGACAGGCCCTGACTCTTACTAACCTTCCCTGCCTGGCAGGGAAGCTATGTGATCCTCCGGGATCTTCCTTTCACCAGCTGTGATGTGATTAGCACCTCCTCCCCGACATACAGCTTGTTTTCCTGAGACCAGAATGGGCCTCCTTCCCTTCCAGGGCAGGGCTGGGATACTGACTGGGATACGCCAGGGCAGGGCAGGCCCGGGAGTGGATCCGTCCCTACCTCAAAACACAGCTCAAGCAGCAGGAGGCACAGGTACAGGGAAGGGTGGGGCGTGGCGGAGGTCAGCGGCGGGAGCCCCTGCGAGACCACTGGGCCCCACTGCCTCCTGTTCTGTACAGGACACCACAGGGGCCTTCCTAGGCGCAAGCCAAGCCTCAGCCTCTCCTCCTATTCTGGAGAACATTCTAGAACAGACAGGGAGGTACGTGTAATGGGAAGAAATGAGTCCATTCTGCTACACCTTAGATTATAAATTATAAATTATGCGGGCCCCTTTCCAACAGAAAAAAGACAAACACCAAAAGCCCCAGGAGGAGCACACACGCAGCTGGGCTCCGTTTACTCCCTTCCAGACCCACAGGCACAATCAACGCTGCCAGCCACCATCACCCACCTAGACGGCCACTGCTTAGTTCCAGGTCTCCAGTGCAGGGACAAAATGCCCCCCAGGGCCTCTGAAAAGACTGCCCCGTGTGGCCAGTACACAGGAACCCCTGTGGCCACTCCAGGATGTGGCCGAGAGGACGCTGGGCCCTGTGGTCACTTCCCACTGGCTATCTTCTGCACCACTGCGGGCTCTGACAGGACCTGCTGCTGAAGCTGTTCCACCAGCTCCTCCACATAGATCTTGAATAGGGGGACGGGGTCCTGGATGAGAGAGGGTCAGAGTGAGGCTCACATTTGCCCAGAGCAGCTAGAGCTCTGGCAAAGGCGGGAACCAGCTGGCGGCCACTGCTCAGAGGGTATGGGGTCGATGCCCAATGAGCCCCTCAGGCTCAGTGACAGGGTCACACGAGGTTGCTTGTGGCAGTGGAAGGCACCGCCTACGCAGGTGGCTTTCTTCCCTTAGGGACACAGGAGTCACAGGCCTGCCTCTGGCTGCCCTGGGGTCACAGATACACACTAAGTGGAGTGAGTGTGGGCAGCTAGCTGCCAATGGCATTGGCAGCTGCCTGAGCCAGCAGCCCCCACAGGTCCCAGACCCTTCTTGGGAACAGAAACAAAAGAAGGCTTTGGAGAATGTCAGGTCCTGAGTAAATGCAGCAGGGCGAAGGTCCTGCGCTCCCCAGGGGACAGGGGGCAGGAGGCAGCATGCACACCAGCAGGTGTGGCCTCCCCAGCCCAGGCTCTCTCCACCCGTCTGTCCCTTGGCCTGGAAGGCAGCAGTAGCCCGGCGCTCACCTTCTCTTCCAGGAGCCTCTGCTTCTCCACAGCCTCCTCCATGGTCAGGCCAACCCACTCGGCCTCTGCCTCTGGGATGGCAAAGTCCTGGTCAGGCAAATGGAGAGCTCAGAGAAGCCCAGTGTCTAACAGGCAGGAGCAGCAGGGAGGGCAAGGGGAAGCCCTCACCTTGTACTTGTTGTAGATGGCTGCCCTCCGTTCGGGGTCATCCGGATGCAGCTGAGGGTCCTGGCGGGCAAGCCTCAATAGCATACCTCGCTTGAGATCCATCCCAAACTTGGAGCACAGGTCCTCCTTTGGGGTCTGGAAGGGGGTTCACATGAGGCCAGGTGCTGTGCCAGTGCCCCACCACCCCACCACCCAGCCCAGAGCAGGCCAGAAGCAGAAGGCTTTGCTCACTCAGATCCCTCCTGCAGGCAGCAAAGACCCATTTGGGCTGCCGTGGGATGTGGTCACGGTTTTGTACTGGCCACGGCAAACACCATGTGGCCCAGTGTCCAGATGCTGAGCCTCCCTGGAATCTGGCCGCCAGGCCCTGCTATACACGCACTGCCCCCTTGCCTTGAGGATATAGAAGTCGAACCCATAGGCCTCGTCGATGAGATCCAAGGTCCGCATGGTGACAGTCACAGTGAACTTCTTATCCAAGATCTCACTGTACAGCTCCCGCTGAAACAGCTGGGGCTTCCACACCTTCTTCACTCTTGCTGAGAGCTGAAGGTGCAACAGAGACTCCGTAAGTGTAAATCCCTTCCAGGCCCTTCATGGTGGGCTGGGCCACTGGCTCCCACTCACCTATGCTTCTCCCGCTGGAGGCGCTACCTGGTACGCACTGCTGTGAGATTCTAGACCTGGGGCTGACCCTGGCCGCTAACCTCAGGGCTGGCTTCTCCTTCCCTTGACCCAAGCCTGCTGATATGTGTTCCAAGTGCTCAGATGACGGTAACATAAGCAACCCAAGGGCCACATGAAAAGGAAGGTGGAAGCCTGGCGGGGCTCCAACAGTCTCCTTTCCTAGGACTTAGGAGAGAGACCAGAGGCTGACTGCCCCTGCCAAGGGTGTCTCTGCTTCCTTGTTTTTCTCTTTTTGTTTGGGTACTGGGACTTGAACTCAGGACTTTGGGATCTTGCTTGTCTTTTTCACTCATGGCTGGTGCTCTACCACTTGACTCATACTTCCACTTAAGCCTTGTACTAATTAATTAGAGATAAGAGTCTTGAGAAGGCCTGCCTAGGCTGATCTTCAGATCTGTCCCCCAAACAGCTAGGATTATAGTTTCAGGCCCAGTGCCCAGCCCCTTCCTACCTTGTCTGTGTATGTGTGAGTGAGTGACAGTGTCCCAGTCCTGGGGCTTGAACTCAGGGCCTGGGCACTGTCCCTGAGCTTTTGTGATCCAGGCTAGTTCTACACTTGAACCCCAGCTCCACTTCCAGCTTCTTTGGCAGTTAACCGGAGATAGTCCCACGGGCTTTTCTGCCCCAGCTGGCCGGCTCTGAACTGTGGTCCTCGGGTCTGGGCTGAGCCGCTGATGCGGGCCTGCCTGGCTAGTTCTGTCCCCACCGCACAAACGAGGCCAACGGTGCCCAGCCCGGCGGCCCTCAGCGCCTCCTCCCATCCCCGGGTGCTGGGCCGGGCCCAGGCCTGTCCCAGGCGGCCTCCTCTCAGGACACCCCGCGGCCGGCTCTCGGCCCATGTTTGCCTGTTTTCCGCGCGGTTCCCCTCCCCACCCCCTTGGCGCACTGGACACCGTAGCAAACCGTTGTGCCCGGCCGGTTCGCCGTGCCGGGGGCCGCCCGGAGCTTGAACCCGGGGGGGGGGGGGGTGGCCGGGGCCAGGGAGGGGGTGGCCGGGGCCCGGGGGGGGGGTGGCCGGGGCCCGCGGGGGGGGTGGCCGGGGCCGGGGGGGGGGTGGCCGGGGCCCGGGGGGGTGGCCGGGGCCCGGGAGGGGGGGTGGCCGGGGCCCGGGGGGGGGTGGCCGGGGCCCGAGGGGGTGGCCGGGGCCCGGGGGGGGGTGGCCGGGGCCCGGGGGGGGTGGCCGGGGCCCGGGGGGGTGGCCGGGGCCCGGGGGGGGGGCCGGGGCCCGGGGGGGGTGGCCGGGGCCCGGGGGGGGGGGGCCGGGCCCGGGGGGGGGCCGGGGCCCGGGGGGGGGGTGGCCGGGGCCCGGGGGGGGGGGGTGGCCGGGGCCCGGGGTGGCCGGGGCCCGGGGGGGTGGCCGGGGCCCGGGGGGGGGTGGCCGGGGCCCGGGGGGGGGGGTGGCCGGGGCCCGGGGTGGCCGGGGCCCGGGGGGGGGGGCCGGGACCCGGGGGGGGTGGCCGGGGCCCGGGGGGGGGGCCGGGACCCGGGGGGGGGTGGCCGGGGCCCGGGGGGGGGGGCCGGGGCCCGGGGGGGGGGCCGGGGCCCGGGGGGGGCCGGGGCCCGGGGGGGGGGGGGGCCCGGCCGGGCCGCGCGCTCACCTTGTCGTCGTTGGCGTACCTGTAGCCCAGGACCCAGCCCTCGCCGCCCCACAGCCCGCGCTGCGCCTCGGGCGGCCGGTGCAGGGGGACCGGCACGTCCTGCACGCGCTCCCGCTGCCCGCTCCGGGGGTGGATCTTGAACCGGGCCCCGTGGGGTCGGTAGTGGACGGGCGCGGGCGGCCGCTCGTCCTCCAGCGAGCGCAGGAAGTGTGCGGGCAGGCGGGAGCAGATGCCGTCCCGCAGCCGCAGGCGCGGCCACAGGTGGCGCGGGAACCTGTGCAGGGGCATCGCGGGGGGCGGCGGGGCGCGGCGGGGCGCGGCGGGGCGGAGCGCGGGGCGCGGCGGGGCCGGCGTCCTCCCGAGGCGGCCTCAAGCCCGCGGACGCGCGGCACCCAACGGAAGCGGAAGTGCTCCGGGCTGCTTCCGCCCGCGGCCGATGGGCCGCAGAGCCTGTCAGTCAACCCCGAGCTGGCGCGCGGCCCGGCGGGTCCACGGAGGCCGCGGCCCCGGGGCCGGGCGCAGGACCGCGCTCCAAACCGCTCCGGCCGGGCGCGGCCCGGGCCGCGGAGCTGAACCCGAGCCCGAGCCCCGCCCCGCCCCCCGCCCCCCGCCCCGCTCTGCGCCCCGCCCCGCGCTCTGCGCCCCGCCCCCCCGCCCCCTGCGCCCCGCCCCGCGCTCTGCGCCCCGCCCCGCGCCCGGCTCCGCCCCGCGCCCCGCTCGCGGGCCCTCGACCCCTTCACCCTGTCAACGCTCAGGCCGCGGTGCCGGGGGCCGCGGACACCGGCCTCTGGGACGCGAGGGCCACGGGGTCCGCGGGCGCAGCCCCCCGAGGGCGGCTCCCCTGCGGCCCCCGGACCCGGCCCAGCACGCAGCCGGGCCCGAGAGGCCGTCCCGTCCCGTCCCGTCCCGTCCCGTCCCGTCCCATCCCGTCCCCCGATGGGTGGTGAGGCAGAGCGACCTCTTAGCTCCTCGGGCCACTCCAGGCCCCAGCGCCTCCGGGGTGAACCCGGGCAGAGCAAGGCTGGCGCTGTCACATCCCCTTCCCAGGATGCGTGTGGCTCCCACAGAGGAGAAGGGGAGAGACCGAGGCAGAGACCCCGGGAGACAGGCCCTGGGCAGGCCGGCCGTCAGGGAGCGCACGGCCGGGACGGCGGCGGCGGGGCGCGCAGCAGGTCCTATGTCCCAGCCTCACACAGAGTGAAGGCAAAGGGGGTTCTCTACACTTGTAACCATCCCCAGGGCCACGGAGCACAGGGCTCCACCCCACACGTGGTGTCGGCAGTCTCCAGAGGCCATGGTAGGAACAGCGGAGCCTCAGACACGGGAGCTGGTGGCTTGGAGAGAGTGGGCGGCCCTCTCTGCTGTAGGAGGAAGCAGTCGCAGCACAATTTTATTCTGTTGGGAACCAATCTGGCTGAGGCTCTTCTTCCTATGACTCAGCTCCTGGTTGAAGAGTCCATCCAAGCGGCAGAGTTCCCTGAGCTGGCCGCATTATGTCACTGTGTACAGTTCATCTCGATCATTCCTACAGATCTGATAGTGACAGGGGAGCTTCTGTGAGCAGGCCCAGGGCTCAACCTGTTCCTCCCGGGGTGGCAGCAGGAAAGCCGCGCCTCCAGCCAGCAGCATGTGCCAGATGCTGTGTGTGTAGTAATAGTTGTCATTCGTCATCATGGAGGTGTAGATGGCGATGCCCACGGAGGCCATGGAGATGCCAGGCAAGAGGTAGAAGACCCAGCGCTGCCACGAGGTAGGGTAGCATTGGCGCCGATGCCCACAGCGGTACACCTGGAGCAGACAGACACACAGCCGTTGCTGTAGACTGGCTGCAGCCTCCAACTGACTAGGCCCAATGGTTGCAGGGGCCCCTCTGGGTCTGGGCAGCCAGAACCATGAGGTAGGCTGCATGGGGTGAGGGGCTCAAGGGCACATGGCCACACATCCTCAGTCCTCAAACCCGGGTCTCAGATGCATTACTGGCCTTAGCAGCCCTCAGCCAGTGCTGTGCCCCCCAGCCTTCTCCACAGGACTAGGGGCATGGCTGGAACAAAGGTCCTGACTCTTCTCCCAGAACCTGGGCAAGAGCATCTGTCTTTTCTAGCTCCTTACCCACATGGAGGACATGATCACGAAGGCAAAGAGGCAGGGCCCCATCAAGTTCCAGATGCCCCTGCGGTCCAGCTGCAAGGACATGGCCATGACCAGCGTGCCCAGGACAAACAGGATCTGGAAAAGACATGGCGACAGCCGTGTGTCCCCAGGTTTAGCTGGGGTCCTCTATACCAACCCAAGACTCACAGGAGCAGGCGGCCATGCACCTGCCATGGCCCTTGGCACTTCTGCCTGTTCTCTGGGGAGCTGCTGGCTAACTTTGCCCTGCTCTGTGGGCTGGGAGAAAAGCCCCTGATTGCTTATAGATGAATACAGCCTTGGTGCTTCTGGGACCCCAAGGTCCTAGAACCCCACCACCACGGGGTCCTGACCAGCACGCACTCCAGTGGTGCCTCCAGGACATCACCTGGCCTGCAGTTCAGAACAGACCCTGCAGACACAGAGAACACAGTCCACCAGTACCACAAAGCATTTCCACTGGCCACACTAAGCCCCTGTCATGTCCGAGGGCCAGGGATTCCAGAAGCGTAGCTGGGGTTTCTCAAGGAGACGGGATAGGGCCTTGTAGAGCCTTGCTCACTCTGCCCACCACCGTGCTTCTGATGTCCCCTTATTGCCCTATTCCTTCACAGTTACTGGTGGTTTTTTCCAGTGACAGCTACATACCATGTGACTTCTCCTTTCTTTTTTTTTAAGAGGTACTAGAATTTGAGCTGAAGTCCTTGAGCCTGCTAGGTGGGCCCTCAGTCACTTGAGCTACTCCACCCATCCAGAATAGCTGGTTGTTAGGCGATTCAAGCCAAACGCCCTTCCTGTGCCCTCTCCCGCGGCCCTGGCGTGCTGCGTGTGGGCTTCTGTGTCCTGGGAGCTCAGCTCATCCCGGAGGCCACTCACGTGTTTCAGCACAGTCTTCAGCCGGGCCATGCAGAGGATGGTGACCCAGGTGGATGCCCCAGAGCCCAGAAAGTCACAGTACTGCAGTGTGTCGTAGTTGAGGATGCACAGCATGGCCTCCCCTGGCTGGTCACAGGCGTGGTAGAACTGCAAAGCGGGGCGGTGAGCGCAGCCCGGACCTCCCCACCCTCAGGTCCCGGGAGGCATGGACCGGGCCTACCGTCGAGAAGAACATGGTGTACAAGTAGACGAAGGCTTCCACCAGGAAGGCACGGTGCACTGACACGGCGATGGGGGCCAGGAACATGAGGTTGCTGAGGGTGAGCAGGAGCGCCGCTGCCTTCTGCTGCGCCACCGTCTGGGCCGTGCCGTTATCCGTGCAGCTCCATCCACGCCAGCCTGGAGGCCACGCAACAGCCAGGGTGCTGAGCGGGGCAGCTGGGACCAGGCCTGCATGCGGACAGGGACTGGACGCTTTGGAGCCCTTTCCTCAGGCGGGAGCAGGCCAGGTCAGAAGGGACAGCCGGCACCAAGGCCGGGTGCAGCAGGTGGGAACAGGCGTGGGCAGGGGACGGGGGAGCAGATGATGACAGAGGGAGCCACGTGTGGGCAAGTGTGCTAGGCCTGGGCAGGTGAGGGCCAATGTAGGGGCATGGGCTGGCCACGGATGCAAGCCGAGGTCGGGAGGCTCACTCGGGATACTCGGGTCTCCCTGTGTGAGTGGACTATGGAGGGCCCGAAGGGGGGGTGGATGGCATTTGTCCTGGCTTTGCGCTGTGGGAGCACTCCGTCCGGTTCTGGCGGGGGCAGGGCAGGAACGCCAAAGGCGGCCGAGAGACGGCCCTGCCTGGACTCACCCGCCTTGCAGCTGCAGCCCGCATACACGTAGCTGTGTCTGCGGAGTAGGAGGCACTGGCCGTATGGCCCACAGTCATCCAGACAGGGTGTCAGGTACAAGGTGGTCTCCACGCGGACCCGGGCCTGCTCACAGTCCCTGCAGAGAAGGGGCCACGAGGCTGGACCGCCAGCAGCTTACAGACACACGCACGCCCCTGGCCGCGCTCCACCTCAGCCTTTCCCTCTGTCAGGACTGCCGTGGGAGGGGGAGAGGAGGGAAAGGGAAGAGCTCCTCACACGGAAGGCAGACGTCCTGGTGGCGGCAGGACATTGGGTCACTCCCAAACACCAGGCCCGGGCACCCAGTCATGATTCTGAACGCAGGGACTCGCCGGCAGCCCCGCACCGCGTAAGCCCTAGGTTTACATACCTGGGGCTCTCGGGGCACACAAGCTGCAGGGAGAGGTACCAGCTGTCTGTCTCTGGGTAGGGGATGGTGAGGCTGGCCGTGGGAGATAGAGTGTTCAGAGACAAAGGGTAGCCCTGGAAGAAGGCTGCACGGAGCGGGAACAGCGTGTCAGAGGGGGCCGGGAGGTCCTGCCACCCTCCCTGCCAGATGCGGCTGCCATCGTACCTGTGGTGCAGTTGAGGGAAGCGTTGAAGCGGAGGAAGGGTGAAGCGGCATTCACACAAGCGGCTATCAGGGTGCTGTTCGTGATCTCTGTCTGGAAGGGAGCATGGTGTGAGAGTGGGCTCCTTACACACACACCCCCCCGGGAGGCAGCCCCGCTGTTCACCAGGTGCCACTCTCTGCTGGCACTTCCCTCGATGCCCGCACACTCGCCTCGAACGACCCGCTTACAGGGACGGGGCTGCCCTGAGGGGCACCGTCCGTGCTCAGATCGACCGGTGCTGCCACTCTGCCGTTGCCTCAAAGTCCGGCCTGCTGTGGGCTCCCTGCAAAGCCAGTCCCCCAGCGCGCTGAGCCTGCACGGAGCCCCTCACAGGCAGCCTGGTTCAGGCCTGTACCTCGTTTGCTCTCAGGGTGACGGTGAAGGAGCCCCCGCTGTCCATGCCTGTGTCGAGGTGGAGACGCATCACAGAGAGTGAGTCCGGGCGCAGCAGCACCGTGACCCCGTCCAGGGGCTGGAAGCGCACGGACAGCACGTCCACGTCCTCCCTCAGGAGTGGGTAGGTCAGGAGGCGCAAGGGGCCACCGCACTCTCGGCCACAGGGGCCCGGGGCCCGCGGCCCGGGGCGTGGGAGCTGGTCTGCAGAGG
This sequence comes from Dipodomys merriami, assembly GCF_024711535.1. Classification (NCBI taxonomy): domain Eukaryota; kingdom Metazoa; phylum Chordata; class Mammalia; order Rodentia; family Heteromyidae; genus Dipodomys; species Dipodomys merriami. The sequence continues at coordinate 274,655 of NW_027202682.1, forward strand.
TGTCATTGCTCTGGTCTGAACTGTTTTGCCCGAGCCGGTGTAGAGTCACCCTCCACGGCCTGCAGGCTGTGAGGACGGGGAGCTTAGACGGGGGCCTGGGCAGGACCCCTCCCCCCCGCTCCCGGTGGCCCACCTGTGAGCGTGGCCTCGGCACTGAAGGCTACCGACAGCGGTGGCTCGGCCAGGCTCTCGGCTACCACTTGCAGCCACCGGCCCCAGGGTGGTGAGGGCAGCAGAACGTGGCAGGAGGGGGAGAGGCTGCTGCAGGTCAGCACCTTCTGGAAGTTTCTGGGCAAAGCGGCTGTGCCCACCGTGAGCTGCACAGGGCAGCCGGGGCCGTCTTTGGACGCACACCCCTGCAGCTCCAGCCGGAGTTCCTGGGTGTACTCGGGGACAAAGACCCTGCAGCGAGGGGGTTTGCCGTGCTCAGGTTCTGCGGGTCTTCCGCTTCCAGGAGAGATTCCTCGGCCTTCCCCAGGGCCCCACTCACTTGAGGTAGGTCGGGCGGGAGAGGAGGGTCTTCAGAAGGGGCACATCGGGCTCCAGGATGGAGACCTCAACCATGCGCATGACCAGCATGTCAGGCTGGAAGATGTAGGCACAGGTGGAAACAAAGTCCTGGGAGAGGAGGGATGGGGGCAGGAGCGTCAGGACTAAGGGTAATGGGGCCGGTGGAGCCCAGAGAAAGCCAGCCGTCAGCACAGGGGGCCCTGCCTCTCACCTTCACCTCAATCTTCTGGGAGGAGGGGGGCAAGTGGGCGGCCACAAACCAATCCCCAGGAGCCGGGTGGGAGATGTTGACGGAAGTATTGCCCAGCAGCATGGTGCTGAACAGGGTCCTGATGCGGAAGGAGGCCCGCACGGAGGTGGTGTTGGAGAAGCTGGTGCCCAGAGGGTTGATGACAGGAGGGGCCCCGGCGCGGAAGTGCCTGGAGGAAGAGGACAGGCGGGACCACGCGTGATGCTCGGGCAGGCACAGCACGCGTGGGTGCGTGCGCGTGTGCAAGGGCTGGGCACCTACACGGTGATCTCCACGTCAGGGCACGCGCGGCTGCTCTCCTGGGACGCATGTAGCAGCCAGTGCAGCCGTGCGGTGTCTGGGGGCACACGGAAGTGGAAGAGCCGGACACTGCCGTACCAGCTGTAGAAGGACAGCTTCTGCGGTGCCTGGGAGAAGTGTTCGGGGACCAGGTCAGCCTCTGCGGAAGGAAGCTGCGTCAGCCGGAGTAGACACTGCCTCTGGGAGGCAACCCAACCCCCACAGCACCCGGCTTGGAGCCCCCGAGGGAGGGGAGGGCCTGGCCCCTCCGTGTGCAGACCTTGGCCCAGGGTCCAGCTACCTTCTGACCCCTGGAGGCTAAGTCATTTTCCCCTCCGGTGAGGCAGCAGTTGCTTTTTTTGCGGGGGGCGGGGGGGAGGTCCGGTCATGGGGCCTGAACTCTGGGCCTGGGCGCTGTCCCTCAGCAATTCAGCTCAAGGCTAGTGCTCTACCACTTGAGCCACAGCGCCACTTCCGGCTTTTTTCTTTTTGCTTATGTGGTGCTGAGGAATTGAACCCAGGGCCTCAGGCATGCAAGGCAAGCGCTCTACCACTGCACTGCCTTCCCAGCCCGAGGCAGCAGTTTCTGTTCCTTCCCTGCGGAGGGCCGCAGCCACTCCCTGGGATCTGGCTCTCATGCAGTAGCTTCCAGTCAAGCCCCACGCCCTCTCCCACCGGTTCTTCAGAGGGGCCCACCCAGGGCCCACCAGCCCTCTTCCTAGATGGCCATCAAATACGGGTTCTGCCCTACTTGAGCCCAGCAAATGCTGAGGGGCCCACCCAGGGCCCAGCAGCCCTCTTCCTAGATGGCCATCAAATATTGGTTCTGCCCTACTTGAGCCCAGCAAATGCTCCATTTCTCCTCCCAGCATGATGGGCACAAAGCAGCCCTGCTGGACAGGTGCAGGCCCAGACCCAGCGTCTGGCTGATCCCTAGACTGTGACAACTGGGACATCGCTAGATCTCTACCTAGAAAAATACCTTGATAGGGGAGAAGACTCCAGTCCAGAAGCTTGGCTAGCCAGGGGCTCCCAGGACACTCACCCAAGCATGGTGGTACAAGGGCAAAGCAAGCGCCAAGGGGGACAAACGGCCTACCTAGACAGACCCCGTCCTGCGGCCGCTCAGTACTCCACGCCCCCCATCTCCTAGACAGACCCCGTCCTGCGGCCACTCAGTACTCCACGCCCCCCATCTACACGCCCCCCATCTCCTAGACATACCCCGTCCTGCGGCCACTCAGTACTCCACGCTCCCCATCTCCTAGACATACCCCGTCCTGCGGCCACTCAGTACTCCACGCCCCCCATCTCCTAGACAGACCCCGTCCTGCGGCCGCTCAGTACTCCACGCACCCCATCTCCTAGACATACCCCGTCCTGCGGCCACTCAGTACTCCATGCACCCCATCTCCTAGACAGACCCCGTCCTGCGGCCGCTCAGTACTCCACGCCCCCCATCTCCTAGACATACCCCGTCCTGCGGCCACTCAGTACTACACCCCCATCTCCTAGACAGACCCCGTCCTGCGGCCGCTCAGTACTCCACGCCCCCCATCTCCTAGACATACCCCGTCCTGCGGCCACTCAGTACTCCATGCACCCCATCTCCTAGACAGACCCCGTCCTGCGGCCGCTCAGTACTCCATGCACCCCCATCTACACGCACCCCATCTCCTAGACAGACCCCGTCCTGCGGCCGCTCAGTACTCCACGCCCCCCATCTCCTAGACATACCCCGTCCTGCGGCCGCTCAGTACTCCATGCACCCCCATCTCCTAGACAGACCCCGTCCTGCGGCCGCTCAGTACTCCATGCACCCCCATCTCCTAGACAGACCCCGTCCTGCGGCCGCTCAGTACTCCATGCACCCCCATCTCCTAGACAGACCCCGTCCTGCGGCCGCTCAGTACTCCATGCACCCCCATCTCCTAGACAGACCCCGTCCTGCGGCCGCTCAGTACTCCATGCACCCCCATCTCCTAGACAGACCCCGTCCTGCGGCCGCTCAGTGCTCCACGCCCCCCATCTCCTAGACAGACCCCGTCCTGCGGCCGCTCAGTACTCCACGCCCCCCATCTCCTAGACAGACCCCGTCCTGCGGCCACTCAGTACTCCACGCCCCCCATCTCCTAGACAGACCCCGTCCTGCGGCCGCTCAGTGCTCCACCCCGCCCCCCCATCTCTAGGGACAGCTCAGGCCGGTGTTCTGTGTGCCCTTGAATGTTGTTCCTCTCTAGGTGTCAGACTCCCTGGGAAGGCCAAAGCGGACAGCATGTCCACTTTCCAAGGTTAATAAGTGGAAAAGAGCTTCCAGAAAAAGAACAGCCTTTAGGCTCCTCGGTGCTGAGTGCCCTCCACCCAGAAGCCTTCCTCTGGCCCCTGGAAGAGTGGTGGCCCCAAGAGAGGGAGGGAGAGCCGGGTGAGCAGCTGCTCCCCAGCCAGCCTTGTGACTCCGCCTCGCAGCAGTCAGCTGGCAGGGCCAGAGCGCTCAGAGCAACCTGGAATTGTGCTGGGGAGCAGGGACAGGGCCAGTTCTACCACAATGTGTTATTCCAGGCTTTTCCGTATCTGCTGTCCAGTGGGTCCTTTCACCAGGCTGTGGCCCAGGCTTCAGAAGCTGCTGTGGCCCCTCAGGATAACATGAGAATGGGAGGAGGGGGCACAGGTCCTAGGCAAGGTAGACCCCTTCTACCTTGCTACTCAAACATCCAGCCCCTGAGGAGCTGGGCAGGGAAAGTTCTTCCTGTGTGCAGACCAACCTGTGTACCCGCAGACCAACCCTGTGTACCCACAGATCAACCCTGTGAACCCACAGACCAACCCTGTGTGCCCGCAGAACAACCCGTGTACCCACAGACCAACCCGTGAACCCACAGACCAACCCATGTACCCACACACCAACCCTGTGTACCCGCAGAACAACCCGTGTACCCACAGACCAACCTGTGTACCCACAGAATAACCCTGTGAACCCGCAGACCAACCCTGTGAACCCACAGACCAAACCGTGTACCCACAGACCAACCCTGTGAACCCACAGACCAACCCTGTGAACCTGCAGAATAACCCTGTGTACCTGCAGACCAACCCTGTGTACCCACAGACCAACCTGTGAACCCACAGACCAACCCTGTGTACCCACAGACCAACCTGTGTACCCACAGAGCAATCCTGTGAACCCACAGCCCAACCTGTGTACACGCAGACCAACCCCGTGAATCCACAGACCAACCCTGTGAACCCACACACCGACCCTGTGTACCCACAGACCAACCCTGTGTACCCACAGACCGACCCTGTGAACCCACAGACCAACCCTGTGAACCCACACACCAACCCTGTGTACCCACAGACCAACCCGTGTACCTGCAGACCAACCCGTGTACCTGCAGACCAACCCTGTGAACCCACAGACCAACCCGTGTACCTGCAGACCAACCCTGTGAACTCACAGACCAACCCTGTGTTCCTGCAGACCAACCCATGTACCCACAGACCAACCCGTGTACCCACAGACCAACCCTGTGTACCCACAGACCAACCCTGTTTACCCAGAGCAACCCTGTGTACCCACAGACCAACCTGTGTACCCACAGACCAACCTGTGTACCCACAGACCAACCCTATTTACCCAGAGCAACCCTGTGAACCCACAGACCAACCTGTGTACCCACAGACCAACCCTGTGTACCCACAGACCAACCTGTGTACCCACAGACCGACCCTGTGAACCCACAGACCAACCCTGTGTTCCTGCAGACCAACCCATGTACCTACACACCAACCTGTGTACCCACAGACCAACCCTGTGTACCCAGAGCAACCCTGTGTACCCACAGACCAACCCTGTGGACCCACAGACCGACCCTGTGAACCCACAGACCAACTCTGTGAACCCACAGACCAACCTGTGTACCCACAGACCAACCCTGTGAACCCACAGACCAACCTGTGTACCCACAGACTGACCCTGTGAACCCACAGACCAACCCATGTACCTGCAGACCAACCCTGTGAACCCACACACCGACCCTGTGTACCCACAGACCAACCCATGTACCCACAGACCAACCCATGTACCTGCAGACCAACCCGTGTACCTGCAGACCAACCCGTGTACCTGCAGACCAACCCTGTGAACCCACAGACCAACCCGTGTACCTGCAGACCAACCCTGTGAACCCACAGACCAACCCGTGTACCTGCAGACCAACCCTGTGAACTCACAGACCAACCCTGTGTTCCTCCAGACCAGCCCATGTACCCACAGACCAACCCTGTGAACCCACAGACCAACCCGTGTACCCACAGACCAACCCTGTATACCCAGAGCAACCCTGTGTACCCACAGACCAACCCTGTGAACCCACAGACCAACCCTGTGTTCCTGCAGACCAACCCATGTACCCACAGACCAACCCGTGTACCCACAGACCAACCCTGTGTACCCAGAGCAACCCTGTGTACCCACAGACCAACCAGTGGACCCACAGACCGACCCTGTGAACCCACAGACCAACTCTGTGAACCCACAGACCCACCCTGTGAACCCACAGACCAACCCTGTGAACCCACAGACCAACCCTGTGTTCCTGCAGACCAACCCATGTACCCACAGACCAACCCGTGTACCCACAGACCAACCCTGTGTACCCAGAGCAACCCTGTGTACCCACAGACCAACCAGTGGACCCACAGACCGACCCTGTGGACCCACAGACAGACCCCGCGCACCCACAGACCAACCCTGTGGACCCACAGACAGACCCCGCGCACCCACAGGCGCTGCCGGCGCCCCTCCACCCCGGCGGGCCTGGGCGAGGGGAGAGCCCGGCGGGTCGGACAGCGCAGGTCCACCACCGCGGATTGGGACGAGGGCGGCAGTGCCTGCGAGCAGAGCCGCGGAGCGCGGGCTCCCGGGGCCCAGGCCGGGGGCGCTCCAGCCCCGGCGCAGTCGGCCCGCCGGTCCTTCCCCACAGGCCGGCGGGAAGCCCGGCGACCCCACCGCCCGGGCCCTCGACGCCCCGGGGCCGCGCGGGGGGAGCCGAGGCCGCGCAGGGAGACGCGAGGACGCGCAGGGAGACGCGAGGACGCGCAGGGGGAGCCGGGGCCGCGCGGGGGGACGCGAGGACGAGCAGGGGGAGCCGGGGCCGCGCGGGGGGACGCGAGGACGCGCAGGGGGAGCCGGGGCCGCGCGGGGGGAGCCGGGGCCGCGCAGGGAGACGCGAGGACGCGCAGGGGGAGCCGGGGCCGCGCAGGGAGACGCGAGGACGCGCGGGGGGAGCCGGGGCCGCGCAGGGAGACGCGAGGACGCGCGGGGGGAGCCGGGGCCACGCAGGGAGACGCGAGGACGCGCGGGGGGAGCCGGGGCCGCGCAGGGAGACGCGAGGACGCGCGGGGGGAGCCGGGGCCGCGCGGGGGGAGCCGGGGCCGCGCGGGGGGAGCCGGGGCCGCGCGGGGAGACGCGAGTTCGCGCGGGGGGAGCCGGGGCCGCGCGGGGGGAGCCGGGGCCGCGCGGGGGGAGCCGGGGCCGCGCGGGGAGACGCGAGTTCGCGCGGGGGGAGCCGGGGCCGCGCGGGGGGAGCCGGGGCCGCGCGGGGGGAGCCGGGGCCGCGCGGGGGGAGCCGGGGCCGCGCGGGGAGACGCGAGTTCGCGCGGGGGGAGCCGGGGCCGCGCGGGGGGAGCCGGGGCCGCGCGGGGAGACGCGAGTTCGCGCGGGGACCCGGAGCCGCCCCTCGCCCCTCGCCCCCGGCCAGGGGAGCGCACCGCGCCCGGGTGAGTCACAATCCCGACCCGCCGCTCACCGCTCTTCCAGCCGTCGCCGGCGGCGGGCGGGTGCCGGGCCGCCAGCAGCAGCAGCAGCGGCAGCGGCAGCGGCAGCAGCGGCCCCGCCACCGCCGCCCGCGCCGCGCCGCGGGTCCCCGCCGGGCCCATGGCTCCGCCCGGGCCCCGCGCCGCCGTCCCGGACCCGCCACGGACGCGGGCTCCCCTGGCCCAGCCGCACCGGCCGCCGGCGCCCCGGGCACTTCCGCCCGCGAGGCCCCGCCCCGCCGGGAGCCGGCCGGGCTCCGGGGCCCCCGGGGGCCTCGCGGGTGGAGGGGCCGCGGGAGACCGACGGGGGCCCTCGGGACGCGCGGGGCTGGAGCCGGGGGACGAGGCGTGGAGCGGGCCGCGGGGGGGGGGCGGGCGGGGGCCGCGGGGGCCGCGGGGGGGGGGCGGGCGGGGCCGCGGGGGCGCCGGGGCCGCGGGGGGGGGCGGGCGGGGCCGCGGGGGCGCCGGGGCCGCGGGGGGGGGCGGGCGGGGCCGCGGGGGCGCCGGGGCCGCGGGGGGAGCGGAGGCGCCGGGGCTGCGGGGGGGGGCGGGGGCGCCGGGGCCGCGGGGGGGGCGGAGGCGCCGGGGCTGCGGGGGGTGCGGGCAGGGGCCGCGGGGGGGGGCGGGCAGGGGCCGCGGGGGGTGCGGGCAGGGGCCGCGGGGGGGGGCGGGCAGGGGCCGCGCGGGGGTGCCGGGGCCGCGGGGGGGGGGCGGGGGTGCCGGGGCCCGGAAGGGGTTCAGTGGTAGAGCGAGCGCTCGCCTCGCAGGAGGCCCCGGGTTCGAGTCCTCGGCACCACTTGAGCAGAAGCGGCCGGAAGCGCCCCGGTCCCGAGTTCAAGCCCGGACCCCCCCCCCTCGCCCCCCTAAGGAAAGCAAAGCCTTGACCGAAACATCTAGCAATGGACCAATGGACACGAGAGGCTGCGGGGTCGCGAGGCCGCTCCTCCCCCCCCCCCCGTGAGCGGTGCGGGCCGGCGGCCCGAGAGGTGCGCACGGGGAGGAAGGGCCCTCCGGTGTGGCTGCAGGCCGCCCTAACGGGTCCCACCGCGTCCTCCCCAGCCACGCGGCGGGAGGCTCAGCACAGCCCTTGGCCGCCGGCCCCGCACCACGGCGGCGGGCCGGGGCGCGTGACACTGCGGACGTGCGGGGCCGGCACGTGCCGCGGCGGCGGCAGCGGCAGCTACCGCGGGACCTGGCCTTTCCAGAGCTGGGGGGGGGGGTGATGTCACAGAACGTCCTAGAAGCACTGGCCTGCAGGTTACACTGGCGGCCTTGGGGGCCCGGGCGCACCTGGAATTGTGTGCGTGACAGGACACCGGAACGCACGCTTGCCGGGCAGTCCCCGCAGCTGAGCCACGCGTCCAGCTCGGCCACCCCGGAGCTTGTGCGTGGTCCTGGGAGGACCGCCTGGTCAGCGCCGGTCCCGGAGGGCGCTGGCCTGGATGGCAGGAGGCCGAGGAGGGGCGCGGGCGGGGCTGGCCCTCCGCAGCTGCGGGGCTCCCCGCACAGTTGCGAGAACTCGAGGCGCTGGCCGCCTCCCGGGGCGGGGGGGCTGCTCCCGCGTCGCCGCGGGCGGCCGGGCCTCAGTCCTCACCCGGCGCGCGGGGAAGCTGGCCCCGCGCCGGGAGGCGCCCGCGGGCCCGACGCGCTGCGCCCGGAGGCGGAGCCTTCCCTCCCCCGGGTGTGGAGGGCTCAAGCTCAGGACCTGCGCCTCCAACCCCGCGGCTCGGGGCGAGCCTGGAGCGCTGGGCTCAAAGCCCCGCCGGGGCTCCGACCTCCCACCGCCCACCGCCGTGCGCGCCCCACCGGCAGCCGCGACCTGCGGGCCGGGCCCCGGGGCGCCGACCACGCCCGCAACGCCGGGCAGCACCGTGGTCACAAGGCCGGAGGCGGGCGGCGGCCTCTCGCGCCCCCGCGGGGACCCCGCCCGGCGCCTCGGGCCGCACCTCCACGTCCAGCGCTTTCCTTCTCGAACTCGGGGCCGGCGCACACCGCCGCGGAGACCGCGCAGTCCCGGCGGGGTTCGCGGACACCTCGGAGTGTTCTTCGGGGTTTTAGCCCCAGTGGCCCGCAGCGTCCGGGCGGGAGGCGGCGCCGGGGCGTGGCGAGAGCTTGGAGGGGCGTGGCGGACCCGGCCGGGGGGCGTGGCGAGAGCTTGGAGGGGCGTGGCGAGAGCTTGGAGGGGCGTGGCGGACCCGGCCGGGGGCGGGGCGAGAGCTTGGAGGGGCGTGGCGGACCCGGCCGGGGCGTGGCGAGAGCTTGGAGGGGCGTGGCGGACCCGGCCGGGGCGTGGCGAGAGCTTGGAGGGGCGTGGCGGACCCGGCCGGGGCGTGGCGAGAGCTTGGAGGGGCGTGGCGAGATCTTGGAGGGGCGTGGCGAGAGCTTGGAGGGGCGTGGCGGACCCGGCCGGGGGCGTGGCGAGAGCTTGGAGGGGCGTGGCGGACCCGGCCGGGGGCGGGGCGAGGCTGAGGTCGGGCCTGGCGGGAAGGTACCGGCGGAGCAAGCTTGGAGGGGCGGGGCGGGCGGACTGGCCGAGGCGGGCCTGGCGAGGAGGTGGAGCCGGGTCCGGGTGGTGCGTCCGGCGGCGGCACTGGCCCCGCGCTGTCGCCTCGCTCGGGGCTGCCCAAGTTGGGGGAGCGAGGAGCGTCCCCGGCGGCGCCGCCGGCACAGGTTCGGGGCGGCCGGGGCTCAGGTCCGGTGGTCGCCGCTAGGGTGGCCCTCCGCGAACGCTGGGCCTCGAGCCGCCGCCGCCCTGCGTCCTCAGCGGCTCCACGGAGGTGGCCGCGTGCGCCCGAGCGACCCCGGGGTCGGGAGCGGCCTCCCCTCCGCAGGGGGGACCCCGGGGTCGGGCGGCCCCGGTTGCAGAGAAGCCAGATGGGGTGCAGGGAGGCTGTGGGGCTGGGGTCCGGTGCCCCAGGCGCCCTCTTTCGGGGGTCCCGTGGCGCCCGCGCGCGGTCTAGGCGGGCCTCGCTCTCCAGGGGCCCTCCGCCTCCTGCTTCCCGCGTCCCCCGTCCCAGACGCATCCCGCCCTCCTCTCAAGGTCCCTTCGGGAGCCCCGCTGCCCACGGGGGCGATGGGGGCCCTGGATGCGGTCCCCCCCAAGCAGGGGGCAAGGCCGCGGGAGGGGGGGTCCCGTCTCCGCCTTCGGCCAGGTGCGGCGGGCCGGGGAGGAGGCGGCGCGGGGCGGGCCTGGGGTTCCTGACGGGACTCGCCGATCCGAGGAGGCCCAGCGTCCACACCGGCAGGCGGGCTCCGGGCCAAGCCGAAGAGGCTGGGCGGTGGAGCCACCGCCGCACGGACCGGAACGAGTCCGCCAAGTAGGAGTCCGCGACGCGCACCTGGCTATCTGCCGCCGCCGTCGGACGGCCACAGCCGACTCCGCGGGGCCTGGGGCGCCTCGCCCGGGCCGCCCGCAGCGCGCCGTCTAATCACATTAAAAGCTGGGCCGGGTCGGCGGCGGCGGCGCGAGGCTCGCTGCCCCGCCCCGCCCCGAGGCAGCGGCCGGGGACGCCCGACGCTCACTTCCGCCTGTCGGGGAAACGTCGTCCACGCAGCGGCCCCGCCAGGGCCCAGAGACCCGCTGCGGTCCCCAAGCCGGGAGCGCGCGGGGAGCCGCGGCGATCGTGCACCGGGGCCGACCGCGCCCGAGCCTCGCGCCTCCCAGCGCCGGAGAAGTTCTGGGGCTGCGCCCGGTGGACGCTGCCCGCGGGGAGAGGTTAAAACGCAGCGCCCCGAGCGAGCCAGCTCGGCTCCACTCCGGCGGGGACGCGAGGCGTGCGCAGCAGCTCTGAGCCCGCGTCCCCAGCCCAGGAGGGAGGGGAGCCCGACTGGGGAAGGGCCGCGCGGGGCCGCAATTCCCGCGACCGCCGCAGCCGCGACGCGCTTCCAGGGAGAGCGACGAGAGTGCGCCTGCGCGGGGCGCGCGCGACCCCGCCCCCGGCCCGCGGTCCCAGCAGGCCGCGCGCCGCGGTCGGCTGGGCATCCCGGAAGCCTACCGCGAGGGAGCCCGTGGCGGGGCCCAGGAGGCGTGGCTTCATTTCTGGAGGGCGGGGCTCGGGGGCGTGGCTTGATTTCTGGAGGGCGGGGCTCGGGAGGCGGGGCTTGATTTCTGGAGGGCGGGGGTCCGGGAGGCGTGGCTTGATTTCTGGAGGGCGGGGCTCGGGGCGTGGCTTGATTTCTGGAGGGCGGGGCTCGGGGGGCGGGGCTTGATTTCTGGAGGGCGGGGGTCCGGGAGGCGTGGCTTGATTTCTGGAGGGCGGGGTCCGGGCGGGGCTTGCTTCGTGGCGGGCTGGGGCGCGGGGCGGGCGCGGGGCGGGCGCGGGGGCGGGCTGGAGCGCAGGGCGGGCGCAGTCAGTCCCCAGCGCCCCGACCTGCTGGCTCCCGGCGCCATGGCCCCGCCGTCGCCGGACGTCGAAGCTGACGACTGTCTCCCCGAGTACCGCCACCTCTTCTGCCCGGACCTGCTCCGGTGAGCGCCGGGCGGGGCGCCCGCGGGGACGGGGTGGGGGCGCTGGCCACGCTGGGGCCTGAACTCTGCCCGGTGTCCTGCGGGCTGGCGTCGCCTTGGGAGCGGTGAGGGCCCGCGGGAGGAAGCGTTTGGACATCAGGTGCCTCTTGATGACCTTCCTCAGAGCTGTAGGTTGAACCTTTCCTGAGAACCCTGAAAGTCTAGGAAAAGCAGCTGTGTGCACAACAGCGTTTTCTTTTCTCACAGAAGCACACCGGGTTCGGGCGCCGCGGTCGGGGCTCAGAGTCCTTCCTGGGCCACAGGCTTGGCACCCCCCCCCCCGCCAGTCCTGGGGCTTGAACTCAGGGCCTGGGCGCTGTCCCCAGCTTCCTGGGCTCAAGCGCTCTACCACTGAGCCACATCCCCAGCCCCCTTTTTTTCTTGTTCCAGGGACAAAGTGGCCTTTATCACAGGTGGTGGTTCTGGGATTGGGTTCCGGATTGCTGAGATTTTCATGAGGTGAGCACTGTTTGGAAGTCCTTCCTGTCCTTCACCTCTGAAATCTTGCTGGTTCTTGGAGACACTGACCCAGGGCCTCCTGAGGCCTCACACCACTGGAGACAGGATGGACCATGTCAGACTCACAAACTGTCTCTTGGGCACACGTTCTGTGGCCAGGTCAGGGACACCAACGCCACCCAGTTGTCAGAATGAGTGTGGGAAGAAAGGCCCTTCTCCAGTGCCCCTCATGAGTCCCACCCCCTGGAAGAGACTTTAAGGCTCAGCCTTGCAGGTGGGCTGATCTTCCAGGTTGGTGACTTAGTGCTTGTGAACTTCTTAGCCTAAGTCCATCGGTGCTCAGGGCCTTTCCACATGTTATATGATATGCCCCAGCTCCTTTGGAACCTGTTTAAATAGGTGGTAACCCCATTGTCACCATGGGACTGAGTTTCTCCAGAGACGGTGTTGGAGCACACCTGCCTCAGAAATAAGATCTCTGCACTTTCCTCCACGACCCACCCCAGTGAGGGAGTTTGCACCAGGGGACCGACACAGGTGTCTAGACCTGGTGGCCTTTTCCATGGCCGTGGTATTTGGGGCAAAATATCCCAACTCAGCAGTGGGCAACCCTACCATCCAGCTGAGGTCCCTGCAGAAGTACTCAGTCCGGTTCAACCCCTGTGCCCTCTGCCCGCCAGGCTTTAGTCCTTGAGCCCTACTTCTGCCTGAGCAGCCTTGGGAGGAGTGCACCGCTGTGCTGCTGTCCCTCTCTGACCTGTCTTTGGTTTTGCAGGCATGGCTGCCACACAGTCCTTGCCAGCAGGAGCTTCCCGAGAGTGTCCACAGTGAGAGGGCTTCTGTGGGCTGTCCACAGGCCGCCGTAAACCTGGGCTGTTGAGGGAGGGGGGTAGTGTCCTTAGGTCCAGGGAATGGTAACACTAAGCCTTGTTTCCTCTCTGAAGTGGCCTCTGCTCAGAGTCCAGGCAGTGGGCCTGTGAGGCCCCAGGCTGGGAGGCAGCCGGGCCTCAGGAGAGCTCCCTGGGCTCGCCAGCATTATCAGGGTCATCACCTGCCCCCGGGGAGGATAGCTGGGCCTGGGAGGAGGTCTCACCACACTGCCTCTGGTCTTCAGCTGAGGGCAGAAGCCAGTGGGGGGCTGGGAACGAGGCTCCGAGGCAGAGCACTTGCCTGGCTGGCATACGTGGAGCCCTGGGTTCAATTCCTTAGGACCACATGCACAGAAAAATCCAGAAGTGGTGCTGTGGCTCAAGCGGTAGAGTGCTAGCCTTGAGCAAAAGAAGCAAAAGAAGCTCAGGGACCTTGCCCAGGCCCTGAGTTTGAGCCCGAGGACTAGCAAAAAAAAAATAAAAAATAAACCAGCTGGGAGCTCTGTTGTCCAGGGATGATAGGATGATGTAAAGGGGGGGTTGTGGGACAAGTTTCAAATGGCAGAGGGCACGGGTATCTTACCAAGATTCATCAGGTGCGTGCCCCAGGGACTGACCACTTTTAGGCTTCATCTTCTCAGAGGGGAATGTAGCAGCAAACCTGGGTCCCAAACAGAGTAAGCCTTCCCTGGCCTCCAGCTGGGGGAGACCCTGAGGCCTAGAGCCTCAGATCTCTGATGTCTACAGCCTTCGCGGGGCAGCTTGCCATTGCTCTCCGCGTTCCAGCAATGAAGTAACTAGTGCTCCCAGTATCAAAGGTGTTTTCATTTGTTTGGTTTTGGGGGAGGTACAGGGATGGACTCAGGGCCGTACGGACTTGGTAGGCAATGGTTTACCAGTTGGGCCACACCGCTAGTCCCCACATCAATTTCTGGAACCTGCTTCTCTGTGCTGAGGCTGCTGGACTGTGCCACGTTTCTTTCTGTTCGGTGTCTAGGCTGCTGAGAAGCTGGCAGCTGCTACTGGCCAGCAGTGTCTCCCTCTGTCGATGGACGTTCGTTCCCCCCCAGCTGTAATGGTTGCCGTGGACCAGGCACTGAAGAAATTTGGCAAAATTGATATCCTTATTAACTGTGAGTCATGTTGAATGGGGCCATGAGCGTAGAACACGCTGGAGGTGCTATCTGGAGGCACTGGGACTCTTGTCCTAGGATAGGGAGCATATCAGAGAGCCTCGCTGCCTGCCCGAGGTTCAGCTCCAGCCCCTTCATCTTCCTGAGACAAGGCCTAGGCTCTAGGCCTCGCACCTGAAACTCATCATTTCTTTTTTTAGGTAAGGGGTCAGCACAGCTTCAGCTCACGTAGATGCCTTGTGAACATGACTGCTCCAAATTTAGGAATGTCCTTGTGTCCTGGAATTTCCACTTTAAAAAAAAAAAAAAGCCCTGGGCCTTGAACTCAGCACATGGTTTCTTAGCTTTTTACTCAAGGCTGGCACTCTACCATTTGAGCCATACTTCCACTTCTGGCTGGTTAGTTAGAGATAAGAGTCTCTCATATTTATCTACCAATGCTGGCTTTGAACCATGGCCCTCAGGTCTCAGCCTCCCGAGTAACTAGGATTATAGGAATGAGCCACCAGCACTTGGCCTGCACTGGTTATTTTTAAGATAGAGTCTTATTTTTTGCCCAGATACGCTCCTGGGCCACTGTCCACCTATTTTAGGGTTCCCAATATGGCTAGAATGACAAGTATAGACCACCGTGTCCATCTTCTTTTATTGAGATGGCATGCCCTGGACTTTTCTGCCCAGGCTATCCTGGAAGAGCAACCCTCCCAGTCTCAGCCTAAGTAGCTAGAATGACAAGGGCGAGCTCTTGGTGCCCAGCTCCTCTGTGCACCTCTGGGCTCTCTTTCCCTCCTTTGTTTCTCTCTTTGCTCCTCCGCTTCTTTCCTCTCTCTTTCCTTCCCCTCCTCTCTCCTCCTCCCCTCCCCTCCCTCCCTCCCTCCCTTCCTGGGGATTGAACGCAGGGACCTACTTGTACCACAAGCGCTCTATCACTGAGCTACTTCCCCATCTCTCTCATCACCTACATAAGGGTACCAGTCATGTATGGCATTTAGGGCTCACTCTGATTCAGTATGATCTCATCTTGATAACATCTGCAAAAATCTATTTCCAAATAAGATCACAGTTATACATAGATACCAAAGATTTGGACTTCAACTTCTTTTTTTTTTTTTTTTTTGGGTCCAGTTGTGGGGCCTGAACTCTGGGTCTGGGCGCTGTCCCTCAGCTCTTCAGCTCAAGGCGAGCGCTCTACCACTTGAGCCACAGCACCACTTCTGGCTTTTTTCTTTTTGCTTATGTGGTGCTGAGGAATCGAACCCAAGGCCTTATGCATGCAAGGCAAGCGCTCTACCACTGAGCCACCTTCCCAGCCCTCGGACTTCAACTTCTTTAGAGGATAACAACATCTTGTCTTATTCCTGTCAATCAGGAGTTGTCCAAGTACCGCCTACCCTATGGGACTGGGCCTAGCCTGGGAGTCGCCACCCGCACCGCATCAAGGTCCTCTTCCCAGGAGCTCCGCCCCCGAGTCCATCTTCCCAGGGTGTCAGCTCCTCTGCTGTCCACTACTCTGCAGGTGCAGCTGGGAACTTCCTGTGCCCTGCTGGCGCACTGTCCTTCAATGCCTTCAAGACTGTGGTTGACATCGACACCATCGGCACCTTCAATGTGTCTCGCGTGCTCTATGAGAAGTTCTTCCGGGTAGGTGCCAGGTAGGTCTGCTTCCGGAAGGTGCCTCTCTCCTGCTGCCTGCTTACCGCCCACCCTTTGTGTGCTGCAGGACCATGGAGGGGTGATTGTAAACATCACTGCAACCCTGTGTTTCCGTGGACAACTGTTGCAGGTGCATGCGGGCACTGCCAAGGCAGCTGTGGGTATGGACGCACCTTTGGCCTGGTCTTTCCCGACCATCCCTGGAGGCCCACAGTCTCCTGGAGGCTGAGTCCAGCTGTGGGCAGCAGAGGGGCCTGGCCTTGGCCTTCAGCCCCTCTGGCCGCAGAGCCACCCCAGGAGGCAAAGCCTCCTACCTGCCTTTCTTCCACCCAGATGCTATGACACGGCACTTGGCTGTGGAGTGGGGTCCCAGGAACATCCGTGTCAACAGCCTGGCCCCCGGCCCCATCAGTGGAACCGAGGGACTCCGCAGGCTGGGTAAGGAGCCCGGAATGCATCCGGAACCATGCAGGATTTGAAGAGCCCTGCCTGGCGTCTGCCGCTCAGGGTTTTGGCCTCTTACTCTGTGTAGCTTGGCCCACTTTGAAGGGCTCCTGCACTCTCACTGCCTGTGGGCACCCAGGCCCCTTGTCCCGCATCTCCATTACTCCATACCTGGCCACTCTTACTTGCCTTGAAGATACTAACAGTGTGGTTCAGGAGCTGCCTGGGATGGTGGGGCCCTGGGGTTCAGGGTGCTTGGGGCCTGAGCCTGCTGCTGTTTTCCTGGGGGCTCCCTAGGCAGGTTATGTGCACCTGATCTCTTGAGTCCACTGAAGAGGCTGGGGAGCAAGACGGAGATCGCGCACAGTGTGCTCTACCTGGCAAGCCCCCTGGCTTCCTACGTGACGGGGACGGTGCTCGTGGTGGATGGGGGGAGCTGGATGACATGCCCAAATGACATCCGGGAGCTGGTGGAGTTTGAATCCCACGCTGCTAAGCTCTAGGTAAGGTGCTGTTCCTGCCTTTGGGGTCAGCCCTGCCAGCACCCTGCCAGGTGTGGCCCTGTGGGCAGGTCTCTGCCCTGTCTGTTTGGCCACAGCCAAGGTGCTGCCTGGGGGGTAGACAGCAGTCCTCCAGGCTGAACAGGGAGGCGGGTGAGGTAACCCTGGTCTTTTCTAGTGACCCTGAACCCTGCTCCTGTTGGCGGCAGGTGCTGGAGGAATACAGCTTTGTGTGTGTGTGTGTGTGTGTGGAACTGGAGCTTGCACTCACGGCCAGAATGTTCACTAATCTCTATTTACTTTTTTGCTCAAGGATGGCATTCTACCACTTGAGCCACACCTCCATTTCTGGCTTTTTGCGGGTTTATTGGAGATCAGAGCCTCATTGACTTTCCTGCTCATCAGATATTTAGTCTCCTGAGTAGCTAGGATTATAGGCATGAGCCACGGGTACCTGGCACAACTGGTTTTTTTTTTTTAAACAGTGTCTCACTATGTAGCCTAGGCTGACTTGGAATTTGAGAGCCTTCTGCTTCAACCTCCCAAGTGCTGGAATTACAAGCATGAGCCACAACTGGTTTGGCATAAAACTGATAGAAAATACACGTCCAAGGCCTTCTGTCCCCCCACCCTCCAGTGGCTTACAGTCAAGCCAAATGCACTGGACCCCAACTTTGCAGCCCCACAACCTAACCCTTGCTTGAAGTGCCACACATGCCCTTTGCCCCATCCCAGGTTAGGGTCACCAAGCAATAAGCCCAGTTTGCAACTTGTCCATTCAGTTGTATGAACCCCGTTCCTAGAGTTTTGCCAGAAAGTGCATTTTTCTCCAGGTGCCGGTGGCTCACGCCTGTTATCCTAAATACTCAGGAGGCTGGGATCTGTGGATCACGGTTCAAAGCCAGCCCGGGCAGGAAAGTCTGTCCTGAGACTCTTATCTCCAGTAAACCACCAGAATACCAGAAATGGACTGTGGCTCAAGTGGTAGAGCGCTAGCCTTGAGCTGAAGAGCTCAGGGTCAGCACCCAGGTCCAGAGTTCAAGACCCATGACTGACCAAAAAAAAAAAAAAGTATTTTTGCTTGTTTTTTAATTACTAGCATGGCACTGGTGGCTCATACCTCTCATCCTAGCTACTCAGGAGGCTGAGGTCTGAAGTTTAAAGCCAGCCTGGGCAAGAAAGTCTATGAGACTTTTATCTCCAATCAACCACCAGAAAACCGGAAGTGGTGCTGTGGCTCAAGCAATAGAGCACTGGCCCTGAGCTGAGTGGCTGAGGGACAGTGCCCAGGCCGAGTTCAAGCCCCATGACCGACCCCCCAAAAAAATTACTACTACTATAAAATACGTATGTGTTGGGCTTTACAGAAGACTTTACAAGGAAGATGATTAAAAAGATTCACTGTGTTTCCGTCAGGGATAGAGACCACCTCTCCAGATCCTGCGTCTGTCTCTGCAGCATCCTCTGATTCCCTAACCAGACCTGGAACCCCTCAACTTGTTTCTCAAGAAGGCAAGGTGAATCCTGCTCTGACATACTTTTTGGGGACACCCCCCATTGAATAAATCAGACCGGAATTTTTTCCCACAGCAGATTAAAATATAAAATAACTTCTTGACTTATGTTTTGAATTTATGTAAAATATCAATTGCTTTAAAAGTTCTAATTCAGGGCTGGGAAAGTGGCTCAGTGGTAGAGCGCTTGTCTTGCATGCATGAGGCCCTGGGTTTGATTCCTCAGCCCACATAAGCAAAAAGGAAAAAGCCGGAAGTGGCACTGTGGCTCAAGTGGTAGAGCGCTAGCCTTGAGCTGAAGAGCTGAGGGACAGCGCCCAGGTCCAGAGTTCAGGTCCCAGGACTGGACCAAAAAAAAAAAAAAAAAGTTCTAATTCAGCTGGGTGCCAGTGGCTCACGCCTGTAATCCTACCTAATCAGGAGGCTGAGATCTGAGGATCGAGGTTCAAAGCCAGCCCAGGCAAGAATGTCTGTGAGACTCCTATTTCCAATAATCACTAGAAAACAGGAAGTGGTGCTGTAGTCCAAGTGGTAGAGCGCTTGTCTTGAGCTGAGGGACAGCACACAGGCCGAGTTCAAGCCTCACTACCAACAAAAAATAAATAAAATAAAAGTTCTAATTCAAATGTTCAAAAAACTCTTATCTCCAATTAACCTCCAGAAAACTGGAAGTGGCGCTGTGCCTTAAAGTGCTAGAGCATTAGCTCTAAGCAAATGAGCTTAGGGACAGTGCCCAGGCCCACAGCTTAAGCCCTAAGACTAACAAAAACTGAACCCAGCGGCTCATGCCTGTGGTCCTATCTACTCAGGAGGCTGAGATCTGAGGATCAAGGTTGAAAGCCAGCTCAGGTAGGAAAGCTGCTGAAATTTTTTTTTTTTTGTCAGTCATGGGGCTTGAACTCTGGACTTGGGCGCTGTCCCAGTGCTCTTCAGCTCAAGGCCAGCGCTCTACCGCTTGAGCCACAGCACCACTTCTGGTTTTCTGGTGGTTCATTGGAGATAAGAGTCTTGGGGAAGGGCTGGGAAGGTGGCTCAGTGGTAGAGCGCTTGCCTTGCATGCATGGGTTGGATTCCTCAGTACCACATAAGCAAAAAGAAAAAAGCCGGAAGTGGTGCTGTGGCTCAAGTGGTAGAGCGCTATCCTTGAGCTGAAGAGCTGAGGGACAGCGCCCAGGCCCAAAGTTCAGGCCCCACGACTGGGCCCCCCCCCAAAAAAAAAAAAAAGAGTCTCAGGGACCTGGCTTTGAATGGCGATCCTCATCCTCAGCCTCCTGAGTAGCTAGGACACTGATGCCTGGCTTAAAAATATTAGTTTTTAATAGCATACATTAGTTATGCATGGATGTATTTCTTATTCACTAAATTATTATTGTCTCTCTACTCTTCCCCTCTGTGGTGTGTGGCTCGGGATCAAACCAAACCAAGGACTCTAGGCATGCTAGGCAAGCACTACCGCTGAGCCGCATCCCCAGCTCAATGTTCTCATTGTTTTTCTTTCCCCATGTATATATATTAGTTGTACACAGATGTGTTTCTTTGTGATTTTTTTTTTTTTTTTTTTGGTTGGTTGTGGGGCCTGAACTCTGGACCTGGGCGCTGTCCCTCAGCTCAAGGCTAGCGTTCTACCACTTGAGCCACAGCGCCACTTCCAGCTTTTTCTGCTTATGTGGTGCTGAGGAATGGAACCCAGGGCCTCATGTATGCAAGGCAAGCACTCTACCCCTGAGCCACCTCCCCAGCCCTTTTGTGATATTCTTATGCATGCACACATCGTATCTCATCAACCTCACCCCTTCTATCATTGTACCTTTTTCTTTGTTTTTTTATGCCAGTCCTAGGGCTTGAACTCAAGGTCTGTGCACTGTCCCTGAAAATCGAGATCCTCAGATCACAGCCTCCTGAGTAGCTACGATTATAGTCATGATCCACCAGCACCTGGCTCAATTTTTTTTTTTTGTCAGTTGTGAGGCTTGAACTCAGGACCAGGGCACTGTCCCTGAGGCTCCTTTTGCTCAAGCCTAGCATTCTACCCCTTCGAGCTACAGTGCCACTTCTGGTTTTCTGTTTTTGTTTTGCTAGTCCTGGAGCTTGAACACAGGGCCTGGGTGCTGTCCCTGAGCTTCTTTGACTCAAGGTAGCACTCTACCACTTGAGCCACAGCACCACTTCTGGATTTTTCTGTGTAAGTGGTACTGAGATATTGAACCCAGGGCTTTTTATGAATGCTAGGCAAGCACTCTACCACTGAGCCACATTCCCAGGCCCCAACACTTCTGGTTTTCTAGTGGTTAATTGGAAGTAAGTAAGAGTTTCATGGACTTTCCTGCATGGGTTGGCTTTGAACCATGATCCTCAGAACTCAGCCTCCTGAGTAATCCTAGCTACTCTGGAGTGTGAGCCACTAGCTCCTAGCCATGGCTCATTAAAAACACACACACACAAACAAATGTACCTTTAAATAGTTGTAGAAAGGGGTTTCAATTCAACAAATCAGCCAGCTTCCCCCCCCCACCCCCCACCAGTCATGGGGCTTAAACTCTGGGCCTGGGTGCCATCCCTCAGCTCTTCAGCTCAAGGTGAGCTACAGCACCACTGCTGGGTTTCTAGTGGTTAATTGGAGATAAGAATCTCACAGGCTTAGTCAGGCGCTGGTGGCTCATGCCTGTAATCCTAGCTACTCAGGAGGCTGAGATCTGAGGATCGCAGTTCAAAGCCAGCCCGAGCAGGAAAGACCGTGAGACTCCTATCTCCAATAAAAACCACCAGAAAACCGGAAGTGGTGCTGTGGCTCAAGTGGTAGAGCACTGGCCTTGAGCTGAAGAGCTGAGGGACAGCGCCCAGGCCCAGAGTTCAAGCCCCACGACCAACAACAACAACAAAAAAAGAATCTCACAGGCTTTCCTGCCCAGGCTGGCTTTGAACCACATTCCTCAGATCTCAGCCTCTTGAGTAGCTAGGACTACAGGTGTAAGCCACTGGTGCCTGGCAGCCAGCTTGTCTTTTGAGATAGAATCTTGATAATTTTTAAAAAATTATTATTATTGCCTGGATGGCCTAGAATTACGATTGTCCCATCCCCACTTATGGCGTAACTGAGATTACAGGTATATACAACCCTACTTGGCCCAGATGCACATTGCATGCTGTGTTTGTTGAATGAAAACAGTAAACAAATCTCAACTTATTTACTCTGATGAGAGCCACACAGGTGATCTTTGAGATGCCACAGCATCTGGGTATGATCACTTTTGTCAATATAGAAAGCAAACCTTAAAATGGCACTCCCCTCCCCCCCGCCAAACCCCCCCCAAAAAACCCACAAGTGCTAACTTGGCTGACTTCTGTTGCCATGGTAACCTGGAGCAGCCTGACTCTGGTATGCTTCCCTACCAGCCCTGGCGCCAATGCCCACTTGCCACCTGCCAGAACCCCACTGGGTTTTCCCAGGTTTGGTGTCCATCTGTCCTTCCCAGCTTGGAGAGATGTGTGGTCCAAGTCGCTGGCTCCTAGGAGTCAGGCTGAGGGTGACCTTACATGTTCCCTTACCAAAAAGGCAGTGTCTGCATCAAGTATGGGAACTTGTAGCAAAGGGGCATACCTGTGGGCTGGGGAGGTTTGCTGGGGTTCCCAGTGGCCACAGCTTCCCGTTGTCTGTCTGCCTGCAACCACACAAGCCAATGACCGAGTAGAAGCAGGGGGGTGTGACAGCATGAGACCTGGAGAGCCTGATCAGCTGTGATATTTTGAGGCCAGCAGATATTCCTCTGTTCTCTGTTGTCTGCATCGTTTTGTCCTTATCCTACAGGACAGAGCAAGCCAGCCCTGCAGCAGTCAAGCCCTGGAATGTGTGTCTAGGCATACGTCTAGGCAGGGGTGAGCAGTATCTTGTCTGCTCTGGCTCTGTGCCGAGGCTGGGCACATGCAGGGGGCAGGACCATCCTTCTGGGACAGCAGACAGGTGGACTAAAGGTGAGGAATTCCCAGGCTGCACTGGGCCACTGGGGCACTTCCCCCAGCTCTGGGATACAAGTGGCTACTGGGATGTTTTTTGGACATATTGGGTAGGAGTCCTGCCCTATACATCCCTGGAGGAGTGTTTGGGGAGGACGCTAGGTCCTACACAGCCTGAGTCCTCTGAGCCTGCAGGGACACTCCAGTTCTGCTGCCACCTGGGCAGGCCACGCCCTGGCCCTGAAGAGACAGTGCTCCTTCTGTCTCACATTCCAATCCCAAGGAAAGGTGTGCATTCATCGTTTGGGTCAGGTGTCTGGCTCTAGTTCAGTGAACTCATTGTCAGGAGATCTTGTTGATGGAGCAGTATTCACTGCAGCTGTGGCTTGGAGAGGGGAGTTTTCTGGAAAACTGTTCACAGACCACCCCCTCTGGACCCTGCTTCACATGAGCCAGTCACTATAGTTGGATGGAGGTATAGCAAACATGTGTGTGTATGTCCTGTATTCCTGTTCTCCTCTCTGGTACTAGGGGACCTGGGAACCCAAGAGACAATGGGAAGATGTGAGATAGCAGAAATAAAAAGATTAGCTGGGCGCTGGTGGCTCACACCTGTCATCCTAGCTACTCAGGAGGTCGAGATCTGAGGATCACAGTTCCAAGCCAGCCAGGGCAGTCAAATCTGACTTCAATTAACCAACAGAAATCTGAAAGTGGAGGTGTAGCTCAAGTGATAGAGTACCAGTCTTGAGTAAAAAAGCAAGAATGTGAGGCCTTGAGTTCAAGTGCCAGCCAGTACCAACACACACAATAAAATAAGCTGGATACTCCATGTGTTGGAAATGATCTGTACAACCTGAGGGAAGGAGAGATGGGAAGGGAAAGAGGGAGAAAAATGAGAGAAGGGGTAACAGGTTAGACAAGAAATGTAATCACGGGGCTGGGAAGGTGGCTCAGTGGTAGAGCTCTTGCCTTGCATGCCTGAGGCCCTGGATTCGATTCCTCAGCACCACATAAGCAAAAAGAAAAAAGCCAGAAGTGGCGCTGTGGCTCAAGTGGTAGGGCACTAGCCTTAAGCTGAAGAGCTGAGGGACAGTGCTCAGGCCCAGAGTTCAGGCCCCACAACCAGACCAAAAAAAAAAAAAAAAAAAAAAAAGAAATGTAATCACTACCTTACTGTAATTGTAACCCCTCTGTACATCATCTTGACAATAAAAATTTTAAAAATGAAATAAAAAGCAGCTGGGTACCTGTGGCTCATGCCTAATAAGCCGAGCTACTTAGGAGGCTGAGATCTGAGGATCGATACTCTAATCTTCAATTAACCATCCCCCAAAAAAAAGCTGTGAGTCAAGTGGTAGAGCACTAGCCTTGAGAAAAAAAACCCTTAGAAACAGTGCCCAGGCCCTGAGTTCAAGCCCCAGGACTGGCACAAAAGAAAAAGAATTAACTTTGAAGCCTGCCACATGTCCTATGATTTGGACAAAGAAGAGGATGGCGACATGAACTGATAGTAGGACAATAACTGTAATACATGCTAAGAAGAGGAGACTATGGTGTACTAACCTCTCTCCTGTAGGCCCCTTCACCAGCCCCAGGCTGTGTACGGCCACAGGAGGCGTGGTGGGCGTGGAATGTGGGTGCTGGAGACACTCTGTCATTGTACGGAGATAGGAAGTAGGTGCCAGCTTGCGTTCAGTGTGAGATGTTAAAATAAGAAAATCATCCAAACCTGGGGCTGAGTCAGGAAGAATTAAACTGTGCCTTACAAACTCATGCTCTATTTTTACTCTGAGAAATGTTCTTTACCAAATTTGAAGGTGAGAAAAAAATCCTTCCCACTGAATAAAATATCAGTAAATACTAGATAAGCTCTATGCCCCTGATTACACGAGGCTGCTGGGTGTGTGATCTGGACCTAAAATTGGCTTCTTGCTCAGTTTACTTGTTGAACACCAAATCTAGTTTTCCAAACTGTAAATATAAGTATTTGGCAGGCAGTGTTTGTTTACAGAGGAGACAGGACTGATCTGTGGTAAGTTGTATTCTTTATATAATTTGATGAATTTTCTTATGTCAGGGTCCCTGAATCCTTCACATGGTCAGTCTTGTGACTGTACTGGTAACTGCCAAGGACTTCCTCCTGCCCAGCAAATCCCACCCTCTCCCCTCCTGCAACCCCAGTGACCTGTGGTCTATCTTCGGTCACTATAGGTGAGTTTGCATATATACTTTTTTTTTTTTTTTTTTTTGTCAGTCATAGGTCCTGAACTCTGGGCCTGGGTGCTGTCCCTCAGCTCTTCAGCTCAAGGCTAGTGCTCTACCACTTGAGCCATAGCACTATTTCTGGCTTTTTTCTGCTTATGTGGTGCTGAGGACTCCTACCCAGGGCCTCATGCATGCAAGGCAAGCACTGTACCACTGAGCCACCTTCCCAGCCCACATATACTTTGAGTGAGAGGTTTGCTACTTAGCCCAGGCTGGCCTTAACCTTTTTTTTTTTTTTTTTTTGTCTGTTGTGGGGCTTGAACTCGGGGCCTAAACAGGGTCTCTTTTGCTCTAACTCTACTACTTTGAGCCAGTACCACTTATGGTTTTGAGTAGTTAATTGAAGATGAGTCTCTCCAGGACTTCCCTGCCCGGGATGGCTTTGAACCGTGATCCTCTGATCGCGGCCTCCTGAGTAGCTGACGGGCGGGAGCCGCCCGCGGACGGAGGCCAAACTGGTTGGCTCAGATTTTTACTTATTTAGTCGAAGGTAAGCCTCCGCAGCCAGGCCCGAAATCCTCATAGGCTGAGATGCGAGGATCCCGGTTCGAAGCCAGCCTGGATCAGCACGCAAGGACGGCGCAAGGAGGAAGCGGCGGGAGGGGCTGACACCCCAGCGTGGCCGGAAGCGTCCTGCCGTCCTGCGCCGCCGCCCGGCTCCCCGGGCCACCCCTGCAAGCCGGGCGGGCGAGGGGCGCGGGGCGCGGGGCGGGGCCAGGCCGGCCGGCCCGCGGGCTCCTCCTCGCCGAGACTCTCTGGGACGCGGGGACGGGAGCTTCCTGCACGCCCAGCTGCAGCCGGCCGGTCCGCCGAGCCCGGGGCGCGGACGTGGCCGGCGCGGGGCCCCGGGGCCCGTCACACGCGCCGCTCCGGCCGCGGCGCACGACGCCGGCGCCGGCTGTTATAGCAGCCGGAGGGGGCGTGGCCTGCGGCGGCGCGGCGCGGTGACGTCAGACGCGGCGAAGGGCGGGCCCGCGCCTGCGACCCTCGCTCGGTCCCTCAGCGCCGGAGCTCCGGTGTCGCCCTCGCCCGCTGGCCCGGCTCCCGTCGCTCGCTCCCCCGGCCTCCGCCCGCCTCGGGCCGCGCCGCTGCCATGGGCCCGCGCCCGCCGCGCCGCCGGGCCGGGGGCCGCTGAAGCGTGGCGCAAAGATGGGCGAGGGCGGAGCAGGGCCCGAGCGCCAGCCCGAGCAGCCCGGGCGCCCCGCGCGCGCCCGCCCGCGCCGCCGCGGGGATGCCCGCGCCCGCCGCCGCGCCCTGAGCGCCTTTGTCTGCCGCCCGCGCCGCCCGCGGTCCCCCTAGCTCGGCCGGCGCCGGAGCATGGAGCCGGGCCCGCCGGACTCCCCGTCGGGCCGCGGCGAGCCGGCGCCCGGGGCCCAGCCCGCGGCCGCGGACCTCGAGGCGCCCGCCGCGCCGCCCGCCTGGCCGGAGGACCCGGCGGAGCTGCTGCGCTGGCCCGGGGAGCCCCGCCCGCCCGAGCCGGCCGCGCCGCGCCGCCGGCCGGGGGAGCGGGACGCGCCGCGCTCCGGGGCCCCGGGCGCGCCGTGCGGGAGCGCCGGGCCGGCCGCGGGCCCGGAGGACGGCGCTCGCCTGCGCGCGGTGTTCGACGCCCTGGACCGAGATGGGGACGGCTTCGTCCGCATGGAGGACTTCATCCAGTTCGCCACCGTCTACGGGGCGGAGCAGGTGACGGGCGGGCGGCGGGCGGGCGCCCCTCCGCCGGGGCCGGGCGCGTCCTTCCCGCGGGCCGCGCCCGCCGCAGCTTTGCGCCCTGTAGCGGGACCGGGTCCCGAACCCGGGGCGAGCGCGCCTCCGCCCCGCCACACTCCCCGCCCCGGCACGTCCTGGCCGCGGCGCGCCCGCCGCAGGCCGGAGTCGCCGGGCCTGAGCACCGCACCCGGCGGTGCGGGCCTGGCATGGGTGGTGCCAGATGCCGCTCGCGAAGGTCCTGGTAATTAAACGCGCCCACTTTCGCACCTGGGCCCGGCGGCGGGGCTGCGGGGGCCTGGCCCCGCGCACAGCCGAGGCGGAGGTGACAGCGGGCTGTGTGTGAGTCTGGGCGTCACCGACAGCACACATGTTGCAAGGTGCGCTGTCAGATAATTTATTTAAAATAAATAAAAGCCAGTTACTTAGCAGCAGGGAATCCCTGACGTGCTGATCTGCTCATTTTCATTTGCTATTCATTTTTCACACATACACACATTTGTTAAGTGGGTGTTCAAGTACATGGGCATGTTTGAGGCAAGAGGACTTTAAGAATTAAGCTGGGGGAAATGCCTGCGGTTCCCAGTACTGAGGAGGCCGAGGCAGGCGGACTGCAAGTTCGAGGCCACCCTAGAGCCCTTTTGTCAAAATAGAAAAAAGAAGAGAATGAGGTAAAACGACATACTGCTAGTTATAATGTCAGGACTTCAAGAATTCTCACAGGACCCATGTACCTTTTTTTTTTTTTTGCTATGTATTTTTTTTTCAAATTTTTTATTGTGATTAAGTGGTTACATAATTTCCCAAATTTCACAGTATAGTGGGATAGTGATACTCAGTTAAAGTCACGAACACATTCTAACTTTCCTGGAGCAAATTGTCTATCACGGTCTATAACATTTATGAGTTCTATGAGCTTCAGTTATTTCTTCCACATTGGGTGGTATGTACCTTTCTTTTGTTTTGCATAGCATCAGCTGTTCCCTCTTTCCCACTTGTTCCCTCCCTCCCATCACTGCCATTGAGTTGCTTAATTCATTTTGGTCAATGTCCAGTGCAGCTGATGGGTCCCGCTGTTGTATGTTTTTCCCTGATTCCCTTTAGTTCTGTGTCGTCCTCCTGGTTCCCCTCCAGTGTACACATATATACCATAGATGTGATCAGCAGCATGGGGTTATTTAGTAGTGATTCGACCAGATGAGTGGAAGTCCTTTGTTTCTTAAGTCCTGTTAATTTTGTCATATCACCTAGTATTTTGGATTTAACATCCACTTATCAGGGAGACCATGTACCGTTTGTCTCTTTGCTCTTGGCTTACCTCACTCAACATTTCTTCTAGCTCCATCCATTTCCCTGCAAATGCCATTATTTTGTCATTTCTAATGGCTGCGTAATATTCCACTGTGTATAGATACCACAATTTTTGGATCCATTCATCTGTGGTGGGACATCTGGGTTGTTTCCATATCCTGGCTATTGTGAACAGTGCTGCAATAAACAGACCCAGGTACTGAGTGTTTAACACGTTGAGCAGTTGGGTTCTAAGCACTGAAGGCTCCCTGGAATTTATGTCCAAGAGGATGTACAGGTGCTTGCAGCTCCCTAGACTACAGATTCAGGTTTTTTATTTTATCAGTTGGGGGCTTGAACAGGGTCTGGGTGCTGTCCCTGAGCTCTTTATCTCAAGGCTAGCCCTCTATCACTTGGAGCCCCAGCACACAGGTGTTTAGTTTTTTTTAGGAACCTCCCTGCCTCCTGGAGCTTAAACTCTAGGCCTGTATGGTGTCCCTGAGCTTCTTTTGCTCAAGACTACACTCTACCACTTGGAGCCATGGCACCAATTCCAGCTGTTTTCTGAGTAGTTTATTGGAGATAAGAAGTCTAATGGGGGCTGGGAAGGTGGCTCAGTGGTAGAGCGCTTGCCTTGCATGCCTGAGGCCCTGGGTTCGATTCCTCAGCACCACATAAGCAAACAGAAAAAAGCTGGAAGTGGCGCTGTGGCTCAAGTGGTAGAGCGCTAGCCTTGAGCTGAAGAGCTGAGGGACAGCACCAGGCCCAGAGTTCAGGCCCCACAACCGGACCCCCAAAAAACCCAAACAAAAAAACAAGTCTCATGGATATTTCTTGCCCAGGCTGGCTTCAAACCATAATCCTCAGATCTCAGCCTCCAGGGTAGCCACTGGCACCTAGCCAGTCTGGCTTTTTATTGGTTAATTGGAGGTAAAAGTCTATTGGATTTTTCTCTACAGGCTGGTTTTGAACTAAGATTCTCAGATCTCAGCCTCTGGAGTCGCTAGGATTATAGGCATTAGACACTGGTGCTTGACTTGAGGGTCCTTGGTGGTCCTTTACTATATGTTTTCAAACTTAGAAGTGTCTCCTTACCCTAGTCGGACCTGTCAGGCCAGTACTGCATTTGTTTTTCTTTATCATCACCTGATTCTGCTCATTATACTTTCATTGATCATTGCCCCTGTTCTATCTGTAACTAGGCTTACAGGATTAATCTCCATTTACAGTTAAGGAGTTGGAAACTCAGAAAGGTCAAATAGCTTTCCAAATGTCCTACATATCTAAAATAGAAATCTAGGTGCTTGGCTCTTCATCTATAGAAGACTTTAGGTGTTGTTGCTCAGAATATATCTGCCAGGTTCCAACTTAAAAATTCTTTTCATTTAGCCGGCATCATGCCTCACACCTGTTACCTTAGTTACTCAGGAGTCTGAGATCTGGGGATTGCAGTTCGAAGCCAGCCTGGGCAGAAAACTCCATGAGACTCTTATCTCCAATAAACTACTCAGAAAAAGCCGGAAGTGAGCTAGGAATGTGGCCTACTGGTAGAGTGCTTGCCTAGCACACATGAAGCCCTGACTTCCATTCCTCAGTACCACATAAGCAGAAAAAGCCAGAAGTGATGCTGTGGCTCAAGTGGTGGAGTACTAGCCTTGAGCAAAAGAAGCTCAGGGACAGCGCCCAGTCCCTGAGTTCAAACTCCAAGACTGGCGCAAAACAAAAAAAACAAACTATTAATTTGAGAAACATCTTTTGTCATAATCTCCAGTTGATTATGGTGGGAAAAACTTTTGGACTGCTATTTGGGCTAAGTGTTCTTGTAATTACAAAGTAGAAATGGGTTAGACTTCTTTGCTCTGACAGTTGCTGGTAGAATTGGGGAGAGGCCTAGATGACTCAGGACTAGATGGGGCTGGAGATGGAGAGTGGAGGGTAATCTCCTGGGTCATGGTTCTTGCCTGTCCTTAGGAAAAAGCAATGTTAGGTAGCTGGCTTGGACTAGCTTTCTGGGACTGTGGAGGAGAGCTTTTGATTTCTTTGAACTGTCTTAGTTACTATTTTGGAGTAGGTAATTTAAGGGATAATGAAAGGTTGGTTGTTAAGTCTGTGTAAGCTTTGGTAGTCTTTATTATGACTCAGGCTTGTTGTTTTTCAGTTCCGTGTCAGAATACATTTTGGAGAAGCAAAGGCAATAAATATTTGCTAATAGTGGAGTATTGAGAGGTAAATATTTTGGAACTTTACCAGTGCTTGAACTTAGGGCCTAATACACTCAGCTTTCTTGCTCAAGGCTGGTGCTCCACTACTTGAGTCACATCTTCAGTTGGCTTTTTGCTGGTTAATTAGAGATGAGTTCTGAAAACTTTTCTGCTTGGGTTGGCTTTAAATCTCAATTCTCCAGATCTCAGCCTACATAGTAGCTAGGATTATAGACCTGACACACTAGCACCAAAAACATTTTGTGCTGGTTCTGGGACTTGAACTCAGGGTCTAGATGGTGTCCCTGAGCTTTTTTGCTCATGCTTAGCACTTTTATCACTTGGAGGTAAGAGTCTCAGGGACTTTCCTGCCTGGGCTGGCTTTGAACCATGATCCTCAGATCTCAGCCTCTTGAGTAGCTAGGATTACAGTGTGAGTTTCCAGTGCCCAGTTTATTTATCTTCTTATTATTTTGCCAGTCCTGGAGCTTGAACTCAGGGCCTGGGCACCACTGTTCCTGTGCTGCTTTGGCTCAAGGCTAGCATTCTACCACTTGAGCCACTGACGGCCTTTTCTGTGTATGTAGTGCTGGGGAATGGAACCCAGGGCTTCATGCATGTTAGGCAAGCACTCTACCACCGAGCCACCTTCCCAGCCTTCTCTTTTTTTAATTAATTAATTTTATTTTTTTTTTTTTGAAGCACGGTCTTACTATGTAGCCAGGCTTAAGTATTACTCACGTATTCCAGTCTTACAATCTCGTCTCACCCTTCCAGGTGGTAGGATTTTAGGCATATCCAGTCAAACCTGGTGCCTCTGTAAAGCAGATTTTTGACATTATATCATTTCATCTGTAAATGTTCTAGCGTATATCCTTAACAGCGGGGGACACTATAGGATTTTCTTCTTTCCAGCTTGAGATTTCAACATCCTGATTACATTAGAGATCAGTCATATTACTGTTATGACGATAGGAACTAGATTATCTTCATTTTTGTCAGATTTTTAACTTTAATTTTTTTTTTTTTTTTTGGGTCTGGTCGTGGGGCCTGAGCTCTGGGCCTGGGCGCTGTCCCTCAGCTCTTCAGCTCAAGGCTAGTGCTCTACCACTTGAGCCACAGCGCCACTTCCGGCTTTTTCTTTTTGCTTACGTGGTGCTGAGGAATCGAACCCAGGGCCTTGAGCATGCAAGGCAAGCGCTCTACCACTGAGCCACCTTCCCAGCCCTTAACTTTAATTTTTAAAATCTTTATTTTTATGCAGTACTGGGGCTTGAAGTCAGAAGTTAGGGCCTGGGCTCTGTCCCTGAACTTTTTCAGCTAAGGTTTGTGCTGTACTACTTGAACATAGCTTCACTTCCAGATTTTTAGTGGTTAATTGGAAATAAACATCTCTCTGCCAGTTTTGAGCTTTTGTGCTCCAGCTAGTGTTCCACCAATTAAGCCACAGCTCCATTCCAGCTTTTGAGGAAAAAGTCTCAAGCACTTTCATGGCTTCCAATCTTGATCCTTGGCTCTCAACCTCTTGAGTAGCGAGGATTATAGGAGTAAGCCATTCTGTTCAACTGATTTTTGTGTGATTTTAAAAGGTAGCTTGCTAGTATCTTTTATGTTACCTGTTTATGAAGGTAGCATTTTAAATTATTTAAGTGGATTATCTGAATTTTTAATAGGAGCAGCTCCCATTTATAATACAGAGGGCCATTGTGTCCTTTCTTTCACAGTGCCAGCATCGTGATGGTGTGTGGTTCTCATTACCTCACCGAGTGGCAGATCAGGTGTAGTATCATGTATGCCATTGTAATGTTCACAGGAAAGGAAGAACCAGCCAGACTGAAGATTTCTGGTCGTACATGTATATATGTGTATGTGTGTGTGCCAGTACTGGGGCTTGAACTCAGGGCTTTGAGTTCTCCCTTAGGTTTTTTTACTCAAGGCTGGCACTCTATCATTTGAGCCACAACTCCATTAGTTGACTACTTAGAGTCTCTTGGCTTTGTCTTCCCAAGCTGACTTTGAATCTTGATTGTTAGATCTCAGCCTTTTGGAGTAAGTAGGATTACAGTGAGTCACCAGTGCCTGGGTGGTCTTCTCGAAACAAATTTGTAATTAGCTATGCCCAGACAGTAGGCATGGGCTTGGGGCAGGATGGTAGTGGTGGTCAAGTATCTCTAATAACTTTCGGAAGATTGAGGCTCTGCAGTCACCACAGACCTAGCACCACAAAGATAGAGATTGGAAATTAATTGAGTTTTGAGAAGGATTGGTCTCCTTTTCATTTGCTTTTGAAAGCACTCAGTTATAATGATGAAGCAAGCCTGTGTGTGTGTGTTTTGTTTCAGTCATGTAAGCATTTACTTCCTAACAGCTACTGATCTAGTGCTTTGAGTGCCCTCAGTCACGGCCCCAGTAGGCATTGCCAATTCTCTATAGCACTAAAGTCTGCCATGGAAGGGACTACAGATATTTACAAGGATCTTCTGCTTCTAATTACTGCACTTCTACTGTGAGTTGGCAGTTCCTAGGGATATCTTTAGTTGCTTCAGGGTCATGTGTGTGTCCTGGGATTTGAACTCAGCCTGGGTACTGTCCCTGAGCTTTTTTGCTCAGGGCTGGTGCTCTACCACTTGAGTCACAGCTCTACTTACAGCTTTTTGGTGGTTAATTGGAGACAAGCATCTCACAGACTTTCCTGCTTGGGCTGGCTTTGAACTGGGATACTCAGAGCTCAGCCTTCTAAGAAGCTAGGATTATAGGTGTGAGCCACTAGCCCCTGGTGCTTGCTCGGAATTTTATTTTTTGGTTGTGGGGGTTGAACTAAGGGCCTGGGCACTGTCCCTGAGCTCTTTTGCTCAAGGCTAGTACTCTGCCACTTTAAGTCACAGCTCTCCTTTTGGTGTTCTATTGGTTAATTGGAGTTAATAGCCAAGCCCCAGCTGGCTTGGAACCATGATCCTCAGATCTCAGCCTCCTGAGTAGCTAGGATTACAGGCGTGAGCCACGGGTACCCGTCTTGATCAGAATTTTTAATGTCAGCTTAGCATTTTGATATTCCAGGCAGTGTCCTAGTGGGGAGGATAGAATGAACAGGACTGTCTATTTCTTGTTTTTAAGACAGTGAACAGGTATTTCAGTATTGTAGACTGCAAAAAATACTAGGAAGGAAAGAAGAGCCCGTTATGAGGTTGGGTAATGGAACTTGGCTTGCTTTGGAGAGTTCCCTGTAGGGAAGCCCTTTTTTCCTTTTTTGAGGTGATGTCTGAACAGCGGTAGCTAAGTAGCATTAATAAGGTAAAGGGTGAGAAGGGAAGAATCTCTGGAGGGGCAGCCCACCCTTCGAGAGGCTGTATGGCACAGAGGTCTCCATGGAGGACCGAGGACAGTGAACATAGAGGAGGCACAGCAGCTACACCAGGGCTGAGTCTATTCCCAAAGCAGTTGGAATACATTAGAGTTTAAGTAGAGAAGGTAGTAATAAGACGTAGGGTTTGAGAAGAAGATTCAGTTTGGAGAAGACTAGACGGAACAGAGCAGACAGCAGCAATAGCATTATTATCATTATTATTATTATTATTATTTTTGGGGGAGAACTTGTTAGGAATTGTAAGCATGGCCAAGGCTGCTGGATGGGAGAGTGAGCAGCAGCCCGGAGAGGATGCTCAGGTACAGCGCCTGGTCCTGGAGTTCAAGGCCTACGACTGGCACACACGTACATCACCACCACCACCAACAAAAACCTAACACTACCTTCAATTTTTATTTATTTATTTTTTTGTCGGTCGTGGGGCTTGAACTCTGGGCCTGGGCGCTGTCCCTCAGCTCTTCAGCTCAAAGCGAGCGCTCTACCACTTGAGCTACAGCGCCACTTCCGGTTTTCTGGTGGTTTTTATTGGAGATAGGAGTCTCACGGTCTTTCCTGCCTGGGCTGGCTTTGAACCGCGATCCTCAGATCTCAGCCTCCTGAGTAGCTAGGATGACAGGCGTGAGCCACCAGTGCCCGGCTATCTTCAATTTTTCTAAAGACAGGCATGCTACAGAAACATCTGTCACAGTCATGTGACTGTATCATTGGTAAATTACCTATTACATGACCTTGTAAGTTCATAGATAAATTGGAAAGTGCTTACAGTGTTTCTGGACAGTAAGTCTGTGTGTGTGTGTGTGTTTTTTCTTTTTATGAAAGATTCTCTGCAAATAGCTATAAAAGCTCTGGGACAGACTACTTTCTACAAAAAGTAGAAAGCAGAAGGAGAAGCCAGTTTGCTGCCTTGAGCTCCGATTTACCACCCACAGCACCAGTGGTCTCAAGCCTAGGTGTCACCTTTCTGTTCCCTTTGTCCCTCCCGTAGTAAGAGGTATTGTGATGGGTGTTGCCCTAGGCCCTGCCAGCTGGTACCTCCATTTCCAAAGGGATTTTCTTTTGGCGGAAAGAGAAGAGATCCAACTACTTGGCTGCCAGACTGTCTGCTGTTGTCTCCTCTATTTAAGGGTGCGTCTTTCTTTCCTAGAAGAATTCAGGAGAGGCACAGTCTTTGATGGGTAGGAAGCTCACTTTTTTTTTTTTTTTTTTTTTGGTTGTGGGCTTGAACTGTGGGCCTGGGCGCTGTCCCTCAGCTCTTCAGCTCAAGGCAAGTGCTCTACCACTTGAGCCACAGTGCCATTTCAGGTTTTCTGGTGGTTAATTGGAGATAAGAATCTCACGGGCTCTCTTTGCCCCATCTACTGCGAGAATGAAGACTATTCTCAGCAATCAGACTGTTGACATCGCAGCACATGTCAGGGACGCATGGTGATTGGGAAGGGTTCCCCGAGGCACCCTGCCGTGGGATTCACCCACATCAACGTAGAACTCAGCCTCCTTGAAAGAAAAAGAAGAGGCTCCAGATTGATAAATGGTGGGGAAACAAAGGAACTGGCCATGTGCACACTATCAGTAGTCACATACAGAACATGATCTGGGCTTCGTTACAAGATGAGGTCTGTGTATGCTCATTTCCCCATCAACATTGTTATTCAGGAGAATGAGTCTCTAGTTGAAATCCAAAACTTCTTGGGTGAGAAATACATCTGAAGAGTCAGGACAGGTGTTGGTTGTTCAGTCTCTCAAGCCCAGAAAGATGAATTCATCCTTGAAGGAAATGATATTGCACTTGTCTCAAGTTCAGCTGCTTAATTCACCAAGCAACAACAGTTAAAAACAGGATATCAGGGGCTGGGAAGGTGGCTCAGTGGTAGAGCGCTTGCCTTGCATGCTCGAGGCCCTGGGTTCGATTCTTCAGCACCACATAAGTAAAAAGAAAAAAGCCGGAAGTGGCGCTATGGTTCAAGTGGTAGAGCGCTAGCCTTGAGCTGAAGAGCTGAAGGACAGCACCCAAGCCCAGAGTTCAGGCCCCACAACCAGACCAAAAAAAAAAAAAAACCAAAAATAAAACAGGATATCAGAAAATTTTTGGATGGTGTCTATATTTCTGAAAAAGGAACAGTTCAACAGGCTGATGAGTAAGATCTAAGTTAAGGCATCTTCGGAGACTCCTGGATCCTGACCAGTTTCTGATACTTCCATGATGCAATCAATAAAAGAATTTGATTGGGGAAAAACAAAAGTCTTATGGACCTGCCTCCTGTGCTGGCTTTGAACCGTGATCCTCAGATCTCAGCCTCGTGGGTAGCTAGGATGACAGCTTAGCCAGCCGCCAGCACCTGGGAGAGGCAGATTCTTTGATGTGTAGGAAGCTCACTTCTGAGGCTGCTGTTTTAGGACTAGAGTAAAGGCTTTCACTGTCACGTCTGGTTGTATAGTTGGCACTGTTGGGTTTGGCATCTCAAATGCATTTGATGCACTTTTTCATTCTCCAAATCCAAAAGATCAGCCCTGGTCCACTGTCTTTGAGGGGTGTGTGTGTGTGCACTTGTGCGCGCTTGTGCACATGCGCTGATACTGGAACTTCAACTCAGGGCCTGGACACTGTCTCTCAGCTTTTTTGCTCAAGGCTGGCACTTTGCCAGTTGAGCCACAGCTACACTGCTGGCTTTTTTTGGTGGTGAATTGGAGATAAGAGTCTTATGGTCTTTCCTCCCAGGGCTTTGGCCTTAAACCTTAATCCTCAGTCTCAGCCTCCTGAATAGCTAGGATTAAAGGCCTACGCCACTAGCGCTTGGCTGGAACTAGAAATTTAATCAAGGCCATTGGCTCCTTTGTGCAACAAAGTCTTCCCAGGCCTGGGCTTCTGCGTAGCCTTTTAAGCCAGCAGTTGCCAAGCCTAGAGGCCTTCAACCACCTGTAGGCTTGTTAAGACAAGTGCTGCGTGTAACCTTTAAGTTTCTGTTTCAGTAGTGCTTAGTGAGACCTGAGCATCTGCTGCCAATCAGAACTTCTCACCTGAGTCCTGTGAGAACATCATCGACTTGACTTTAGGAGCCTGGTGTACTGTGGACCATTATGAGGAAACTCTGGTGGTGGTGGGATCAGGCGAGAGAGCAAAACCCAGCTGTAAGACTGAACTTGGCTCTGACATAAACTTTTATTCTTCCTCCAATGGAAGTGCTTCAACATGGACTGGAGTTGGAGGCACCTCTTTTATGAGTCTCAGGGACGGGGGGCTTGTTTGGGGGCAGCTCTGAAAAGACCAGGAAGAGAGGCTGTGTTGTTATTATTATTTTTATGTGGTACTGAGGAATCGAACCCAGGGCCTTATGTATGCTAGGCAAGCCCTCAGCCACTAAGCCACATTCCCAGCCCGAGAGGCTGTGTTGATTCCAGACCTGTTGGACTCAACGCCTCTTGTTCTTCACCTGGGGCTGCTGCTCTGGGTGACCTGGCCTGAAGACTAAGAGAGTGACTGGGATTTTTAAGCTAGGAATTGGGGTCTTCGTTGCTGATCTGTAAGCAAGTGTGGTGAACAAATATGTCAGCTCTAGGAATAGAATTTGTAGAGCATTGTACTCTAGTTGAGGTTTCTGGGCTGGGTTCTGCCTCAGTGTATCTCCGCCCCGACTCCTTGTAAAGCATCTTCAGCACCGAGTTAGCAGCATTATGAGTGGCGGTACACACTTTGACTTTGAGACCTCTTACTCTGGTGAAGGTTGTGATTATTTCATAGGAGTTGAAAATTGACCACAGGAAGACAGTGGGCAACCATGCGACTCAGATGTCTGTGTATTTTTTTGTGGGCTACTCCAGTGGGAAGAAGCAAAGAGTCAGCGAGAGATGACTGCTTTTCTGTGTTGGTGACAGTGTTTCCCCAAGGCAGAGATGTGATCTATAGAAGCTATTAGGTGTCTGTCTGGGTTTCAGGGAAAGCTTGTGGCCTGTGTGAGTAGGAGCTCAGCTTCCACCTGCTGCTCCGTCGGGTGGCCTCTAAACAAAGGAGAATGGTGATGGTCTTTTCTTCTTGGTGTCACTCCCCTGAGATTCAGAAGTCACCTCTGCAAGTGTTTGTTTTCTTCCTCTACCCATATATTTATTATCCCTTGTATTTTCTTCATTTATAAAAACCTTTCCCCTACCTCTCCCACCCAATACTGGGGTTTGAGCTAAGGACCTTGAACTTTTGCTTAGCTTGGTTGCTCATTTGAGTCTTCTACTTGAGCCACACCTGTAGCTCAGCTTTTTGCTAATTTTTTTTCTTTTGCGGTTGGGTGTAGGGCTTGAACTCAGGGCCTGGGTGATGTCCCTGAGCTTTTTCACTTAAGGATAGTGCTCTACCACTTTGAGCCACAGCTCTACTTCTGGTTTTCTGGTGGTTGATTGGAGGTAAGAGTCTTATGGATTTTTATGCCCAGGCTGGCTTTGATTCATAATCCTCATATCTCAGCCTCCTGAGTAGCTAGGATTAAAGGTGTGAGACACCAGCACCAACCTTGGTGCCTTAATTTTTTTTGGTCCGTTGTTGGGCTTGAACTCAGGGCCTAAGCACTGACCTTGAGCTCTTTTGTTCAAGGCTAGCACTCTACCACTTTGAGCCACAGCCCCACTTCTGGTTTTTGAGTGATTAATTGGAGATAAGAGTCTCTCAGGGGGGCTGGGAAGGTGGCTCAGTGGTAGAGTGCTTGCCTTGCATGCATAAGGCCCTGGGTTCGATTCCTCAGCACCACATAAACAAAAAGAAAAAAGCCGGAAGTGGCACTGTGGCTCAAGTGGTAGAGCACTAGCCTTGAGCTGAAGGACAGCGCCCAGGCCCACAGTTCAGACCCCACGACCAGACCCCCCCCCCAAAAAAAAAAAAAAAAGAGTCTCTCAGGGACTTTTCTTCCCTCAGCTGACTTTTCTGCCTAGTCTGACTTCAAACTGCAGTCCTCAGATCTCAGCCTCTTAAGTGGCTAGAATTACAGGTGTGAGCCCCCCACAGTACCTTAATTTCTAAGCCACCTTTAAGGAGCCAGTCGTGGGGCTTGAGCTCAGGACCTGGGCACTGTCTCTGAGCTTCTTTTGCTCAAAGGTACTATGCTACCACTGAGACACAGCACTACTTCTGGCTTTTTCTGTGTATGTGGTGCTGAGGAATCGAACCCAGGCCTTCATGCGTGCTAGGCAAGCACTCTACCATACCACTAAGCCACCTTCCCAGCCAAGAACCTTTTCTATTGAACCTTTTCTATAAAACAACAAGAAACTTGAAGCCGGGCGCTGGTGGCTCATGCCTGTAATCCTAGCTACTCAGGAGGCTGAGATCTGAGGATCTCGGTTCAAAGCCAGCCCGGGCAGGAGAGACCGTGAGACTCCTATCTCCAATAAACCACCAGAAAACTGGAAGTGGCACTGTAGCTCAAGTGGTAGAGCGCTCGCCTTGAGCTGAAGAGCTGAGGGACAGTGCCCAGGCCCAGAGTTCAAGACCCACGACCAACAAAAACAACAACAACAAAAAAAAACAACAAGAAACTTGAAAAATAAATGCACATTTAAAAAATAACACAGGGAAGCCGGGTGCCAGTGGCTCATGCCTGTAATCCTAGCTACTCAGGAGGCTGAGATCTGAGGATCATGGTTCAAAGCCAGCCCGAGAGGAAAGTCCGAGAAACTCTTCTCTCCAATAAACCACCAGAAAACTGGAAGTGTTGTAGCTCAAGTGGTAGAGCATTAGCCTTGAGCTGAAGAGCTCAGGGACAGCGCCCAAGCCCAGAGTTCAAGCCCCACGACTGACAAAAGAAAAGAAAAGCTGAGCATGAGGCCCTGAGTTCAAGTCTCAGTATAGACAGATAAAGGATAAAATAAAAATCCCATCTAATGTTATGAGTTTTTTTCAAGTCCTAGCTTTCAGTTTAAGATGAAACAAGAGTTGTGCGAAGTATACTAGTACCTTCTTGTAATATTAGCTTAGTTCTAGACCAGCCTGGATCAGTATAGTAAGACTAAGTCTCAAAAACAAAAAGCAGCCGGGCACTGGTGGCTCACGCCTGTAATCCTAGCTACTCAGGAGGCTGAGATCTGAGGATCGCGGTTCAAAGCCAGCCCGGGCAGGAGAGACCGTGAGACTCCTATCTCCAATAAATCACCAGAAAACCAGAAGTGGCGCTGTAGCTCAAGTGGTAGAGCGCTCGCCTTGAGCTGAAGAGCTGAGGGACAGCGCCCATGCCCAGAGTTCAAGCCCCACGACCGACAAAAAAACAAAAAAAACAAAAAGCAAAACAACCCAAACTAAAACCACAACAAATGCTAACACTCACATATTAAAAAAACTAATAGCCACTAAAATCATGTTGTACAAGTTGGTATACTGGTGTTCCTATGTTGACAACATATTATCTTAAACTACATTAAAACTAAGTTCAACAAGGCACCAGTATTTCATGCCTGTAATCCTAGCTACTCAGGAGGCTGAGATCTAAGGATTGTGGTTCAAAGCCAGCCCAGGTAGGAAAGACTTTTATCTCCAATTAACCACCAGAAAATGAGAAGTCGCGCTGTGGTTCAAAGTGGTAGAGTGCTAGCCTTGAGCAAAAAAGCACAGGACAGTGCCCAGGCCCTGAGTTCAAACCCCAGGACCAACAAAAATCAAAACAAAAACTAACTATAGCTCTGCTGCCTCTCTGCTGAGCTGCTGGCACAAAGGATGTAGCAGTAAGCCACCAGAGATCCTCACGGAGGCTCTGTCCAGAAGAGGGCAAGTAAACCTGACCCCTTTGCCATCAAGATGAGGGAGGGTTTGTGGCTTTAGCTAAGTATCACTATCCCACAGTATTGTGAAATTTATGTAATCACTTAATCTCAATGAACAATTTTTTTTTTTTTTTGCCAGTTATGGGGCCTGAACTCTGGGCCTGGGCGCTGTCCCTCAGCTCTTCAGCTCAAGGCTAGCGCTCTGTCACTTGAGCCACAGCGCCACTTCTGGCTTTTTCTGCTTATGTGGTGCTGAGCAATCGAACCCAGGGCCTCATGCATGCAAGGCAAGCGCTCTACCACTGAGCCGCCTTCCCAGCCCGTCAATGAATAAATTTTTTAAGAGAAGATGAGAGGAAACACAGGGGTCTGAGGTTAGCATGGCTCAGGGCACTGAGATGGTATTTCTAGAAGCTCAGCTCCTGCTCCCTGTGGCTCAGAGTCCTCCTACTCAACGGCAGCTTCTTGCTGGGGCAGGTTCCCCTTCACTCTCTAGGCAAGAACGTTTGGCTGGAGTTTCTTTTTCTTTTTAAATTTAATTTTACTGTAAAGATGCTGTACAGAGGGGTTACAGTTACATGAGTAAGGCAATGAGCACATTTCTTGTTGAGTGTTGTTACCCCTCCTTTGTTTTTCTCCTACTATCCCTTCCCTCCCTC
This sequence comes from Dipodomys merriami, assembly GCF_024711535.1. Classification (NCBI taxonomy): domain Eukaryota; kingdom Metazoa; phylum Chordata; class Mammalia; order Rodentia; family Heteromyidae; genus Dipodomys; species Dipodomys merriami. Next base: position 314,756 of record NW_027202682.1, read on the forward strand.
CACTCTCCCCCTGGCTAAAGTTTGCACTGTGTGAGCCATCTGCTGCCCTTAGGTGAAAAGCATCAATGCACTATGTTGAAAATGAACTTTGCGTGAGAATGGGAGGGAAAACTGGGAGCGTGAGTGACACTCCCTGACTTAATGTAACTTACCCTCTGTACCTCGCCTTCATAAAAACAATAAGAAATCAAAAGATTAAAAAAGCCCATGCAGGGCTGGGAAGGTGGCTCAGTGGTAGAGTGCTTGCCTTGCATGCCTGAGGTCCTCAGCATCACGTAAGCAGAAAAAGCAGGAAGTGGTGCTGTGGCTCAAGTGGTAGAGCTAGCCTTGAGCTGAATTACTGATGGACAATGCCCAGGCCCAGAGTTAAGGCCCCACAACCCACCAAAGAAAAAAAAAAAAAACCACCCATGTAGTGTGTGTTTTTCCCCTTGGGAAGACTTTGGTAACATGTTTTTATTGTACATTACAGGTAAAGGACTTAACCCAGTATTTGGATCCAAGTGGGCTTGGTGTGATCACTTTCGAGGACTTCCACCAAGGGATCATGGCCATCACAAACGGAGGTCAGCACCCTGTGCGTCTCTCGCTGTGTTCCTACCTCTCCCTTCTGCGGCTGCCCCATAGACTCCCACCCTCCTTCAGGCCCTGTCAAGTGTGTTTTTGTTGTTGTTGGGTTTTTTTTTTTTTATTAATTATTCCACTCAAAGGTAATACTCAACCAATTGAGCCACAGCCCCATTTCTACTTTTTTTTTTTGTCTTTTTTGTGGTCATGGGGCCTGAACTCTGCGCCTGGGTGCTGTCCCTCAGCTCTTCACCTCAAAGCTTGCTCTCTACCCCGTGAGCCACAGTGTCATTTCTGGTTTTCTGGTAGTTAGTTGCAGATAAGAGTCTCAGACTTTCCTGCCTAGGCTGGCTTTGAACTGTGATCCCCAGATCTCAGCCTCCTGAGTAGCTAGGATTACAGGCGTGAGCCGCTGGCACCTGGCCCAGTTCCTGTTTTTATAAAGTGTTGTAGCTTCATCTATGTACTGCACGTTTAGTGAGGTCAGACTAAGTCCCAGATCTGAGGGGGGCACTGACTGCTCTGGGCCTCCAGCCTCCGCCTGGGTGAAGGACTGCCGTGGGCCTCCAGCCTCCGCCTGGGTGAAGGACTGCCCTGGGCCTCCAGCCTCCGCCTGGGTGAAGGACTGCCCTGGGCCTCCAGCCTCCGCCTGGGTGAAGGACTGCCCTGGGCCTCCAGCCTCCGCCTGGGTGAAGGACTGCTCTGGGCCTCCAGCCTCCGCCTGGGTGAAGGACTGCTCTGGGCCTCCAGCCTCCGCCTGGGTGAAGGACTGCTCTGGGCCTCCTTGTGGCAACTAGCTCACTGACATATTTCCCCCTCCCCAATTAGTAAAGGTACTTTACTTTCCTCTTGTTTGAGGTTGATTTAATCTAACTTTTGCGCGCGCGCGCGCGTGTGTGTGTGTGTGTGTGTGTGTACGCGCACGCGCGCACATACAAGCACTGGAGCTTGACCTCAAAGCCTGAGTGTTGTCCCTGAACTTGTTTGCCCAAGACTATCGCTCTACAACTTGAGCCACATCTCCACTTGTAGACTTTTGGTGGTTAATTAGAGATAAGAGTCACACAGATACTGTGTACTGGGCGACTCACACCTGTCATCCTAGCTACTCTGGAGGCTGAGATCTGAGAATCATGGTTCAAAGCCAGCCCGGACAGGAAAGTCCATGAGACTCTTATCTGCAATTAACCACTAGAAAACCGGAACTAGAGTGGTAGCTCAAAGTGGTAGAGCGCTAATCTTGAGTGAAAGAGCTGGAACAGTACCCAAGCCCTGAGTTCAAGCCCCATAACCAATGCTCTCTACCCCCCCCCAAAAAAAAAAAAATTCTGCTCATTCTGGCTTTGAACCATGATCCTCAGATCTCAGCCTCCTGAGTTGCTAGGATTAGACATGAGCCACTGGTACCTGACTTGCATTCTTTGTGGTTAGTATTTCCACTCTTATTTAATTAAGAATAAAACATTCTCGGGGCTGGGAAGGTGGCTCAGTGGTAGAGCGCTTGCCTTGCATGCATGAGTCCCTGGGTTCGATTCCTCAGCACCACATAAGCAAAAAGAAAAAAAGCCGAAAGTGGCGCACTGTGGCTCAAGTGGTAGAGTACTAGCCTTGAGCTGAAGAGCTGAGGGACAGCGCCCAGGCCCAGAGTTCAGGCCCCACGACCGGACCCCCAAAAAAAAGAAGAAAAAAAAAAGAATAAAACATTCTCAGCAAGTCCCAGAGTTAGTTTGGATCCAGTTTTAGTGTTCTTTTTTTTTTTTTTTTTGTCCAGGGGCTTGAACTCAGGGCCTGTTCCTGAGCATCTTTTGCTCAAGGCTAACACACCACATCTAGCTTTTTCAGTGTATGTGGTACTGAGGAATCAAACCCAGGGCTTCATGCATTCCAGGAAAGCACTCTACCACTGAGCCACGTTCCCAGCCCCCCTGCTGGGATTCAGAGAGTGAGACTGTGCTTCTTTAGCAGCAAGAGCATCTCAGGTCTGTGTCTCTGCCTGATGCCATGTTGAGGGGTGCAAGAGCATCATAGGAGACACCGTCTCCTTCCGTTGAGCAGACCTGTGTGCTTGAAGGATGGTCTGCTGGTGGATCAAAGAAAGGGAGGGGCCCTGGGCATGGGGACTGAGAGGGGTCCAGCCTGGACAGCGGGCGGTCTGCCCCTCCTGCAGGACCCCTGGGTAGCAGGTCTGTGATGATGAGAACTAGTGGAGGTGGCTACGGCTGAGACCTGTGGGCGCTGTCAGTAGGGGTCTGTGCAAGCTCTGGGGAGAGACCAAGAAGAGCCAATCCCTGCCCCTGGGGGCGGGCCTTCTAGTGGGAGACCGACTATAGACAGTGAGATAGGGGTTGGGGGAGGGCGGAGAAGTGGTAGTGTTCTGGTGTGTGTGGGGACAGCGGGGGTCAGAAGATCGATGTGTGGGTAGACAAGACACAGTGGATCTGATGGCACCGTGAGAGGATTTGGCCTATGGGAGCACAGGTCTGTGAATCAAGCCCAGCAGAGTGCTCGTGGGGTGACTGTGTAATGGGGAGGACCCAACCTCAGTGCTAGCCTGCCAGGACCGTGGCTCCAGTGCTTAGCCTTCAGCAGGACCGTGGCCCGAGCCCCAGTGCTAGCCTTCACCAGGACCGTGGCTCCAGTGCTAGCCTTCATTCACCAGGACTGTGGCTCCAGTGCTAGCCTTCATTCACCAGGACCATGGCTCCAGTGCTAGCCTTCACCAGGACCATGGCTCCAGTGCTAGCCTTCACCAGGACTGTGGCCCAAGCCCCAGTGCTAGCCTTCACCAGGACCGTGGCTCCAGTGCTAGCCTTCACCAGGACCATGACTCCAGTGCTAGCCTTCAGCAGGACCGTGGCCCAAGCCCCAGTGCTAGCCTTCATTCACCAGGACTGTGGCTCCAGTGCTAGCCTTCAGCAGGACCGTGGCCCAAGCCCCAGTGCTAGCCTTCACCAGGACCGTGGCTCCAGTGCTAGCCTTCACCAGGACTGTGGCTCCAGTGCTAGCCTTCAGCAGGACTGTGGCTCCAGTGCTAGCCTTCACCAGGACCATGGCTCCAGTGCTAGCCTTCACCAGGACTGTGGCTCCAGTGCTAGCCTTCACCAGGACTGTGGCTCCAGTGCTAGCCTTCATTCACCAGGACTGTGGCTCCAGTGCTAGCCTTCATTTTCCAGGACCGTGGCTCCAGTGCTAGCCTTCACCAGGACCGTGGCTCCAGTGCTAGCCTTCACCAGGACCATGGCTCCAGTGCTAGCCTTCACCAGGACCATGGCTCCAGTGCTAGCCTTCATTCACCAGGACCATGGCTCCAGTGCTAGCCTTCACCAGGACCGTGGCTCCAGTGCTAGCCTTCATTCACCAGGACTGTGGCTCCAGTGCTAGCCTTCATTTTCCAGGACCGTGGCTCCAGTGCTAGCCTTCACCAGGACCGTGGCTCCAGTGCTAGCCTTCACCAGGACCGTGGCTCCAGTGCTAGCCTTCACCAGGACCGTGGCTCCAGTGCTAGCCTTCATTCACCAGGACTGTGGCTCCAGTGCTAGCCTTCATTCACCAGGACCGTGGCTCCAGTGCTAGCCTTCATTCACCAGGACCGTGGCTCCAGTGCTAGCCTTCATTTTCCAGGACCGTGGCTCCAGTGCTAGCCTTCAGCAGGACCATGGCTCCAGTGCTAGCCTTCAGCAGGACCATGGCTCCAGTGCTAGCCTTCAGCAGGACCATGGCTCCAGTGCTAGCCTTTATTCACCAGGACCGTGGCTCCAGTGCTAGCCTTCACCAGGACCATGGCTCCAGTGCTAGCCTTCACCAGGACCGTGGCTCCAGTGCTAGCCTTCATTCACCAGGACCGTGGCTCCAGTGCTAGCCTTCATTCACCAGGACTGTGGCTCCAGTGCTAGCCTTCACCAGGACCGTGGCTCCAGTGCTAGCCTTCATTCACCAGGACCATGGCTCCAGTGCTAGCCTTCACCAGGACTGTGGCTCCAGTGCTAGCCTTCAGCAGGACCATGGCTCCAGTGCTAGCCTTCACCAGGACCGTGGCTCCAGTGCTAGTCTTCATTCACCAGGACCGTGGCTTCAGTGCTAGCCTTCATTCACCAGGACCGTGGCTCCAGTGCTAGCCTTCACCAGGACCGTGGCTCCAGTGCTAGCCTTCATTCACCAGGACCATGGCTCCAGTGCTAGCCTTCATTCACTAGGACCGTGGCTCCAGTGCTAGCCTTCACCAGGACCATGGCTCCAGTGCTAGCCTTCGTTCACCAGGACCGTGGCTCCAGGACCATGGCTCCAGTGCTAGCCTTCACCAGGACCGTGGCTCCAGTGTTAGCCTTCACCAAGACCGTGGCATAGCCTGTGTATTCTTTTGAATAAAGTGACAATGGACCTGCTGTGGATATTGGATATTCTGCTGCTGTTGCTGAGGGCAGTGACTTTACTTTTCTGTTTTTAGAAACGATTTTTCTTTTTTTTTTGCCAGTCCTGCAGCTTGAACTCAGGGCCTGGGCACTGTCCCTGAGCTTCTTTAGCTCAAGGCTAACGCTCTACCATTTGAGCCACAGCACCACTTCCAGCTTTTTCTGTGTATGTGGTGCTGAGGAATCGAACCCAGGGCTTCATGCATGCTAGGCAAGCACTCTAGCACTGAGCCACCTTCCCAGCCTACTTTTCTGTTTTTACATTTCATTAGGAAGGAAGAGTGAAAAGTAGACTGAAAGAAAGATGATTTTGAAATTATTTCACAGCACTTAGAAGAAAGCAAAAGAAACCTTTTTCTTTCTTTCTTTTTTTTTTTCAATCCTGGGGCTTGAACTCAGGGCCTGGACTCTGTCCCTGAGTTTTTTTCTGCTCGAGGCTAGAACTCTACCATTTGAGCTACAGTGGCACTGAGCTTTTTTCTGTGTATGTGGTACTGTGGAATGGAACCCAGGGCCTCATGCATGCCAGGCAAGCGCTCTACCACTGAGCCACCTTCCAGGCCCCAGCTTTTTTTTTTTTTTTTTTTTTGTGCCAGTCCTGTGGCTTGAACTCAGGGCCTGGGCACTTGCTGCCCATGAGTTTTTTTGTCAAGGCTAACATTCTAACTTGAGCCTCAGCTCCACTTTGAGCTTTTTGGTGGTTAATTGGAGATAAGAGTTTCAAGGGTGCTGAGGGTGATTTTGGGCTGCAAACATCAGTTCTCAGGCTCCTGAGTGGCTAGGATTATAGGTGTGAGCCACTGGCGCCCGGCCTGAGCTACATTTGCACTGGGTTTTCTTTTAGGTCTTCCCTGCAGTGTGCCATTGTAACTGCAAGCAGCCTGTCTTCCGTGTCAGACTTCGTTGGCATTAGGGAGTGGCATAGTAAGAAGCATGAAGTCTTGACCCAGTTTCCAGAAAAGTGCAAAGAGATTTTTTTCTGTCATAGTCATGGGTCCTATTTCAGGAATAGGATGAAGCAGAGCTGTTCCAAATAGGCCATGGCTGTAGCTCACAGAGCTGAGGTACTCCTGAACTCCGAAAGGACAAGATAAATGCACAAAAAATTCCATTTAATGGAAAATTGTTACAGTTCTTACAGAGAAGACTGATAAAAGATTCATGCTTAGCTCCTGTCAGGAATGTGAACATACCAGGTACGTTCATGTCTTCTCTCTGAGTGCCATATGGAGCAGAGCTGTTCGTTTGTTACCTACTTTCACAGTCTGAGTAGACATCCACATGTCAATATGCTTGACTGCGTTTTAAAAGTTTCAGATTATTTTAGAAACACAAACATGTTAACATCTGACAGTGGAAAAACTGGTAGGACAATCTAGCCCTCTAAAAAACCGGGGCTCAGTTGACCACCCTGGGAAGAGTCTGCTTTAGGTCCAGAATCCAGTCCAAAAGATGTCTGTCCATGGTAGTGCCCAGTCTGCATTAGAAGCACTCACTCCTACGGCAGGACTGCAGTTTATGTGGAGGTGGAGTGTGGTGGCAGCCCTTCCTGATAGTCTGCACTTGAGATCCTTCACTCCAGGCCACTGTTCACATGACTCAAATGCTCTGCCACATTCCGAACACCACAGTTAGCTGTGCAAGAAACCCATGATCCTTAAAGCCACAGAGGAGAGCTATGTTGAATTATGACATGCATACATTTTTGAATTTGTGTAGCTATCAAATCATTCAGTTTAAGTTGAAAGAAGTCTAGACATCAGTCTAGGTATCTTGGTGCCCTGGGTACCCTGTGAATGCATTTCCTTGGATGTTCATTCCCACTTCCCAATGTCTTCTCTCCAGTTACCCAGGTCTGGTGGAGAAGACCTTTGGAACCTGCTGTGGCACATGACAAGACAGTATTCTCCGCATGAGGTCCAGATCACACTAGGAATCTTCTCTGGCCTCTGGTGGCCCAGCTGGAGGAAGCCAGTGATGACATTTCCAAAGTGGTTTTCCCGGGAGTTGTCTAGGGAAGGTCTCTATTTGACTTAGTCTTCAAAAGTTGCTATTCTGCAGTTTCTTGTCAAGTTAAACGCTTATCATACAACTTAGTTGTTTCATTCTTATTTACCCAAGAGAAATAAAAAGATGTCCACATAAATAGTTATATACAATTGTTCATAACAGTTTCATTCAAAACAGCATACTATAGTCAACCTAAACTTTCATAAGCAGGCAAATAAACTGGGATATGCATAAAGTAGAGTATCACTCAAAAATAAAAATGAACTAATGACCATCCAATAGCATGTATTAGCCTCTAGAGATGTGGAGCCATACACAAGAATATGTAGAAGCACAGTTATTACAAATTTGAAGCCAGGCACCCGTGGCTCACGCCTGTAATCCTCGTTACTCAGGAGATTGTGATCCAAGGATCCTGGTTGGAAACTGCCCCAGGCAGAAAAGTCCTGTGAGACTCCTGTCTCCAATGAACTACTCAAAAGCCGGAAGTGGAACTGTGCCTCAAGTGGTAGAGCACTAGCCTTGAGCACGAAGAGGCTCAGAGACAGTGCCCAGGCCCTGAGTTCAAGCACCAGGGGAAAAAACAAAAGTGTCTCAGATTTGTCTGCCTGTCCTGGCTACTACTTGTGCTTTTTTTTTGGCCAATCCTGGGATTGAACTCAGGGCTTGGGCACTGTCCCTGAATTTCTTTTGCTCAAGGCTAGCACTCTGTCCTTGAGCCACAGCACCACTTACCAGCTTTTTCTGTGTATGTGGTACTGAGGAATTGAACCCATGGCTTCATGCATGCTAGGGAAGCGCTCTACCACTGAGCCATATTTATCAGCCCCTACTTGGGCTTTTTAAATTAAGTGGCTCACATTAGATTGGTTACATTTAAGATGTTCAATAAATAACAAATTCTGTAAGTACTGTGTATTTCAAGTAATTGCATGAATAAGGGGCTGCTGGGAACAGCGTCACTTAGTTGTCACTGATGCGCCACCCTTGGTGTGTGCTGATGGCTCAGCATTATAGAGGCTGTGGAGATCGATGCCGTTCCCACTGAGGGAGATGACAGATGTTCTGGGCTTGGAGTGTTTGAGAAGTGACATCGTTATTACCCAGTCAGAATTTAGTCTGTCCATGTGAAGAGATGTTACCTTCAAGTTCAGTCTTTTCTTTGTCTGTTGTGGGGCCTGAACTCTGGGCCTGGGTGCTGTCCCTCAGCTCTTTAGTGAAAGGCTAACGCTCTACCACTTGAGCCACAGCACCACTTCCAGCTTTTTCTGCTTATGTGGTGATGAGGAATCAAACCTAGGGCCTTATGCATGCAAGGCAAGCGCTCTACCACTGAGCCACCTTCCTAATAAGCCCCCCTCCCCTTTTTTTAAAAGAAAAAGTATAATATAGTAAAAAGATGTTTGGAGGTATAGGTCAGCAATAGAATGTCTGCCTAATAAGTTTGAGACCCTGAGTTCAAACCCCCTAGTACAGCAAAAGGGAGTCTGTGCTGGGGATGTATTTTAGTGGTAGATTGCTTGCCCTGAATGTGCAAGACTATTGGTTCAATCCCCATAACTTTTTTTTTCTTCTAAGGTAGTCATAGGAAAAGGACAACTCACCTTGTTTCCTTTGCCTCAACAGCGTTGTGCAGTGTTACTTCATTCTGCACACACCTCCTCAGACATGAGTGGTTTTGCTCCTTGGCAGTCGTTTGGTGCATAGGTTCTTTTCAAATCTTGATGTTTATGTATTTAATTTTTGTGGTGCTAGAGACTGAACACAGGGCCCTGTACATGCCAAGCACGTGCTCTACCACCAAGCCACAAAATAGCAGCCTGACTTGAAAGTTTGCATGTTTTGGGATTGGATTTTATGTGCATGTGCACATGTACCAACTGATGCTGGGAGTCAGTGGCTCACGCCTGTAATCCTGGCTCCTCAGGAGGGTGAGATCGAGGATCCCAGCTTGGAGTCAGGGCAAGAAATTGTGTGATGGGCTGGGAAGGTGGCTCAGTGGTAGAGTGCTTGCCTTGCATGCCTGAGGCCCTGGGTTCGATTCTCCAGCACCACATAAGCGAAAAGAAAAAAAGCCGGAAGTGGCGCTGTGGCTCAAGTGGTAGAGCGCTAGCCTCGAGCTAAAGAGCTGAGGGACAGCGCCCAGGCCCAGAGTTCAGGCCCCATGACCAGACCCCCCCCAAAAACAAAAAACAAAACAACAACAAAAAAAAAGTCTCTGGTTTGTCTGCCTGGATTGGCTTCAAATCACAGTTCATAGATCTCAGCCTCCTGGACAGCTAGGATTATAATGGTGAGGTCACTCAGGTTAGTGACCTGTATTTGTTTGCTTGTTTGTTTGTACCAGTACTGGGGCTTGAATTCCAGGCCTAGGTGCTGTCTGAGCTCTTTTGCTCAATGCTAGTGCTCTACACTTGAGCCACAGCTCCATTTCTGTCTTTTTGTGGTTAATTGGATAAAGAGTTTCACAGATGGAAGTGGCACTGTGGCTCAAGTAGTAGAGAGCCAGCCTTGAGCACAGAGGCTCAGGGACAACACACAGGCCCTGAGTTCAAGCTTCAGAACTGGCGGGGGGTGGGGGTGGGGGGGGGATAATCTTAGCTACTCAGGAGACTGAGATCTGAGGATCGCAGTTTGAAGCCAGTCTTGGTAGAAAAGTCCTCAAGAGACTCTTATCTCCAATTAACCACACAAAAAACGAAGTGGCACTGTGGTTAAAGCAGTAGAGCGCTAGCCTTGAATGTAAAGAGGCTTAGACACCACCCAGGCCCTGAGTTCAAGCTCCACAAGTGACCCAAAAAAGTCACTTTTCCTGCCTGGGTGGTTTTGAATGGTGATCCTCAGATATCAGCCTCCTGATTAGCTAGGATTATAGGCGTAAACCACTGGCACCTGGCTTTTTTTTTTTTTTTTTTTTTGAGACGGCCCAGCTGGACACTGATGGCTCATGCTTGTAATCCTACCATAGCGGCTAGAGCTTTGGAGTTGTTAGGGTTTTCTATCTTCCTCTTTATATTTTATAATGCTCTCTAGAAGACGTGGCCTTCGAGTCTTACCCTCTGGTTTCTTCCCTTGAATTTCTTGCTCCTGTCCTGGTGTGCTCACTCCATGCCTAGAGCAACTGCCAGGCCTTCCCAGCTCCCACAACGCTTAGCTCTGAGTGTCTTCCCAGGGAGTCTCAGTTCAACCTACATCTTCATCTTCAGCCTGTCTGGACAGCTCTGGTGGCCTGCTGAACACTGGGTCTTCTCTCTGCAGATCCCGATGGCCAGCTGTACAGTGTGGAGCCTGCCCAGGACGAGTGTCCCACTGCCTGTGTGGACGAGTTTGACGACTTTGTCACCTATGAGGCAAGTGCTTCCCTCACGTCTGAACTTCGTCTTTTCCTTTCTGCTGCAATCCTGCTTCCTGAGATGCTGCAGTTGAATCCTCAAAGACAGCCTGCGGGAAGGCCCCGCACCCTCCTGCTCTGTAGGTTGCTGAGGGTCTCTGAGGTACAGGCTCTGGGCCTTGAGGTGTTTTGACTGGGATGGGCCAGTGGGTATCTGCTTCTGCTCCCCACAGGCTACTGCTCCTGGGGCCTGTCTGGGGACGGGCTCCTTGTTTTCTCGGCAGCCTTCCCTGGGGCATGTTGCGCAGAGGTTGGTGGACAGTGAGGCGCAGTGTGGTGCTGCTGCCATGGTCTGCCAGGTACGAACAGACAGAAGACTGAAGGTTCCCTTTCATGACTTTTTTTTTTTTCCTAGTCCTGGGGCTTGAACTCATGGCCTGGGAACTGTTTCTGAGCTTCTTTTGCTCAAGGCTTGAGTCTTGAGCCACAGCACTACTTCTGGCTTTTCTGTGTATGTGTTGCTGAGGAATCAAACTCAGGGCTTCATGCTTACTAGGCGAGCACTCTACCACTAGCCACATTCCCAGCCCTTTCATGAACTTCTAAACTGCTTTCTGTCTTTGGGGACATTTGACTAATACTTGCTTCCTGCTCGCAGATACAGTGGGAGTTGTCATGGTATAGCTTCTCTAATTGTGGGTCCTTGTCACCATAGTTAGGAAAAAAGTCATAGCTGAAGAAGACAGGACACTCTTTTTTTTTTTTTTTTTTTTTTTTGTCGGTCGTGGGGCTTGAACTCTGGGCCTGGGCGTTGTCCCTCAGCTCTTCAGCTCAAGGCGAGCGCTCTACCACTTGAGCTACAGCGCCACTTCCGGTTTTCTGGTGGTTTATTGGAGATAGGAGTCTCACAGTCTTTCTTGCCCGGGCTTGCTTTGAACCGCGATCCTCAGATCTCAGCCTCCTGAGTAGCTAGCATTACAGGCGTGAGCCACCAGCGCCCGGCCAAGACAGGACACTCTTAACTACACCCAGGAACCAATGATTAGATCTTTTTCTCTTTCCTGTTTTGTCGGTCATGGGGCTTGAACTCTGGGCCTGGATGCTCTCCCTCAGCTTTTCATCTCAAGGCGAGCGCTCTACCACTTGAGCCACAGCGCCACTTCTGGTTTTCTGGTGGTTAGTTGGAGATAAGAATCTCATGGACTTTTCTGCCCAGGCTGGCTTTGAACCGTGATCCTCAGGTCTCAGGCGTGAGTCACCAGTGCCTGGCAACATCTCTTTTTATGTTTGGAAAAAATATACTTCACAGTAACAATGTCGGAAGGTCATCATATACCCCATCCTACTACCTCCATGATGAGCGTTTGTATCTGTAGATGAAGGGTACCAGCCATTGACCCTGGGTGGTGGTGCTGAACATTGACTGGAATCCTCAGCTTCCTTGGAGATTCCTCTGGCTTGGGTGTGTGTATCCATGACGGCCTGAGAGAGCATGATCTCCTGCCCAGGAGGTCCCCTGCATCTGCCGTCCTGCGCCCGCCCGCGCCCCAGCCTGCAAGCCTCTGGCAGCCCCCCCCCTCCCCCCCCCCAGCCTGCAAGCCTCTGGCGCCCCCCTCCCCCCCCAGCCTGCAAGCCTCTGGCGCCCCCCTCCCCCCCCAGCCTGCAAGCCTCTGGCGCCCCCCTCCCCCCCCAGCCTGCAAGCCTCTGGCGCCCCCCTCCCCCCCAGCCTGCAAGCCGCTGGCGCCCCCCCTCCCCCCCAGCCTGCAAGCTGCTGGCAGTTGGCACCCTCCCCTCCCCCCCTCCCCCCCCAGCCTGCAAGCCGCTGGCAGTTGGCACCCTCCCCTCCCCCCCTCCCCCCCCAGCCTGCAAGCCGCTGGCAGTTGGCGCCCCCCTCCCCCCCCAGCCTGCAAGCCGCTGGCAGTTGGCGCCCTCCCCCTCCCCCCCCAGCCTGCAAGCCGCTGGCAGTTGGTGCCCTCCCCCCTCCCCCCCCCCAGCCTGCAAGCCGCTGGCAGTTGGCACCCCCCCCCTCCCCCCCCCCAGCCTGCAAGCCGCTGGCAGTTGGCGCCCTCCCCCCTCCCCCCCCCCAGCCTGCAAGCCGCTGGCAGTTGGCACCCCCCTCCCCCCTCCCCCCCCCCAGCCTGCAAGCCGCTGGCAGTTGGCACCCCCCTCCCCCCTCCCCCCCCCCAGCCTGCAAGCCGCTGGCAGTTGGCGCCCCCCTCCCCCCCAGCCTGCAAGCCGCTGGCAGTTGGCGCCCCCCTCCCCCCTCCCCCCCCCCAGCCTGCAAGCCGCTGGCAGTTGGCACCCCCCTCCCCCCTCCCCCCCCCCAGCCTGCAAGCCGCTGGCAGTTGGCGCCCCCCTCCCCCCTCCCCCCCCCCAGCCTGCAAGCCGCTGGCAGTTGGCGCCCCCCTCCCCCCCCCAGCCTGCAAGCCGCTGGCAGTTGGCACCCCCCTCCCCCCTCCCCCTCCCCAGCCTGCAAGCCGCTGGCAGTTGGTGCCCCCCCTCCCCCCCTCCCAGCCTGCAAGCCGCTGGCAGTTGGCGCCCTCCCCTCCTCCCACCCCCCAGCCTGCAAGCCGCTGGCAGTTGGCAGTCTTCTCCTGAGTTTATGGTTTGTCATTCTCACAGGATACATCCTTTCCACACTGGTTCTCTTGTTCACATGAATTTGTTTCTTCTCTGTCTTCCATTTTAAGCTTTTAGATGGTATGCTCAGGAAAGTGGAACTAGATACCCGATACTTAGAGAGAGATAGCTTTATTTAAAAAAAAAAAAAAAAGAAGAAAAGTAAAATGTTCATGCCATGTAATTTTAGGAGGTCTAGCCCTCTTATGAGTGGAGACTGTGTGTATTCCATTAAGAGGCTTTTTGGAGCCCTTTCACCAATGATCTTGAAAGAAAAATGGCCCTTTGTTGATTTTCTGAAAGTGGTTCCTGTCACACCTATGTTTTCTGGCTGGGAACGCCATTGTTTCAGCCTCGTGTTGTGGCGGCCATGTGGGTGAACAGTTACTGCTAAGCTTTATGGCTCAAAGCGAGAACTTCGTGCTTATAGCTCTTCACAGGGGTGAGTTGCTAACGGTGTCTCAGTGAGAAGGGGAAGAGTTGGGGGACTGGGTTAAAGTCTGCTGTTGACTCTCTCACAGGTGGGGAGAAGAAAGCTCACCACTTATTTAAGAATCCTGAGAGGGCTGGGAAGGTGGCTCAGTGGTAGAGTGCTTGCCTTGCATGCCTGAGGCCCTGGGTTTGATTCCTCAGCACCACATAAGCAAAAAAGAAAAAAGCCAGAAGTGGTGCTGTGGCTCAAGTGGTAGAGCAGTAGCCTTGAGCTGAAGAGCTGAGGGACAGCGCCCAGGCCCAGAGTTCAGGCCCCATGACCGGACCACCCCCCCAAAAAAAAAAAAAAAAAGAATGCTGAGATTCTGGGCAGCTGCCAAGGGGTTGGGACAGAGCCTGCTTGTCAGCATTGCTGGAAGGTAGTAGGGAAGTCACAGAATGAACAGACCAGCATAAGACAGTGTGCCTCTGCTCCTCCCACTTCTGGGGTTTGGAGAAAAGACTGATGAGAAATGTGTCTTTTGTAAAAAAATGTAATCAGAAAGATTATAAAATGTAAAACAAAGCTGCTCTGTTTAGAGCCCTCGCTGTTTATTAAGGCCAGGAAGGACACTTCCTGAACTTTGCCTCTCCTTCCCTGACCATCACCAGTGGGAGGCCTAACAGAGCATGTCTGGGAGCAAGTTAAACTTTCTCCCAGGCAGTGCTTAACCTTCAGATGGTCACATGGGTTTTACAGAAACCTCAGCGTGACCAACAAATAGGAAGGCAATGAACAGATAGGAGGTAAGGTCAGCCGGGAAAAGCCAGCACCTGGTCAGCTGGGGTGTGCGGTAAGTAGGGAGGCCGTCTCGGCGGCAGAGCGTGCTCTCCGGGGCCTTTGTGCGGTCCGGCCTGTGAGGGCGCTCCGTTGGCGTCTGAGGGTAAGAGGAGACGTGAAGGCACGCGTGCTCAGGATTGATTTCCCTGGATGAGAGGTTCGGGGACAAAAGCACCGTCATCTGGGCGGGGGAGGCCATCAGGCAGTGCTGGCCACCCCTGGATCGAGCCATGGGCCTCGCTGTCCACTGGCGATTTAATCACGCGGTCAAGGGCTCTGAATGAGTTTTGATTGACAAGTGAGTTCATCTGAATGGTGTTAATTAGTAACATTTTTACCAATTGGTAGCGTAGATTCAGCTTTTGGGCACAGCTGGGTTCTGGGTGGCTGGCAGGTATAACCTGAGGGGTAAGGCTGCTGAGTACTGTTTTTGAATTGTAATGGGTGGACGGTGGCCGAGTACCAGGCTCCAGGGTGATTTGTACCTCTCTTGAAAGAGCCTAGGAAAACAAATTTTACTGGCGCACTGGTGTTTATGTAGAATGCTGTACTCCATAGCAGGCAGCCAGACAGGCTCAGGAGAGGGCAGGCAGCATGCTGGCACTTGAGTGCATGCCGTCTTCACTGGTTGGGGCTCTCTAGCAGAGTTTCTGTCTCTGGTTGTGTCCAATAAGTTACAAGGAGTGAGCAACGTGGAGATGTGTGGTTTTGAGCAGGGGCTTTTTACTGCCCTATACTCACCAGGGAGTGTGTGAGGGCTAACAGACAAGGGTAAGTGCAAATTGTATTCACCCCAGTGAGACCTGGCAGCAGATCAGGAGAGACCATTGGCCAGCTCTTTAGAAATGAGGAGTCGAAGGTAGGACCAGCAGCTGCCTTCGGAGTCTGTCCCAGGTAGTCACGCGGCTGGGATACCCTCCCTGTTCCTTTCAGTGGGAGTTGTATAGGCACCACCTTTGCCTCTCCTGTTAGAGGAGTGTTAATCCCACCCTGAGTAGCCCTAAGCTCCAGGGCTACTTCACCCACAAGGACACTACCTTTCACACAGGTTGAGCAGGAACTTGGAGCAGACCCTAGTGTAGAGTTCCTTCCTTCTTGGGAAGAAAAGCACTCTGCTGGGCTGTGTGAGCTGTGCTTGAGGGAATGAAAAGGCTGGTTTGTTACTATAAAAGCTTGAGCTGGGAAGGTGGCTCAGTGGTAGAGCGCTTGCCTTGTATACCTGAGGCCCTGGGTTCGATTCCTCAGCACCACATAAGCAAAAAAAAAAGAAAAAGCCGGAAGTGGCGCTGTGGCTCAAGTGGTAGAGCGCTAGCCTTGAGCTGAAGCTGAGGGACAGCACCCAGAGTTCAGGCCCCACAACCGGACCCAAAAACAAAATTTAAAAAAAAAAAAAAAAGCTTGAGCTGTTGTTGGAAAGAGAGTCCATATGGCCAAGGAGAAGCAGTGGATGTCTACCATAAGTAAGGTGGTTGACAATGCTTTGGGGCTAGGGTGGTGTTTTGTTTTGTTTGTTTGTTTGTTTTTTTGCAGTCCTGGGGCTGGGGCTTGAACTCAGGACCTGGGCACTGTCCCTGAGCTCCTTTTGCTCAAGGCTAGCTCTCTACCACTTGAGCCATAGTACTACTTCCAAGTTTTTCTGTGTATGTGGTACATACACAGAGAGTCAATCCCAGGGCCTCATGCATGCTAGGCAAGCGCTCTACCACTGAGCCGCCTTTCCAGCCCAGGGTCCAAGTTTTGTTAGCCTGCTCCAAGGTCTTTGAAGAAGACCTCACTGCTCTGCTGGTGAGGGTCTAGCACTTCGGCACCGTCTGCTCCCGTTATTCTAGAATTAAGTGCTGGAAGAATCTCCATGTGGCTGTTCTGTGTACTGGGGGCAGTGTTGTTTCTTTTTGTTTTAGATTTTTTTCTTTTCTTTTGGCAGTAGTGGGTTTGGCAGTATTAGGCAGGTAGGTCCTTATACTAGTTAGACAAGTATTGTACCATCTGAGCAATGCCACCAACCATTTTATTTTTTCTGAATAATAATTTTTTTTCCCCCCTTGGGCCTGGGGCTTGAACTCTGGGCCTGGGCTCTGACCCTGAGCTTCTTTTGCTCAAGGCTAGCGCTCTTCAACTTGAGCCACAGCACCACTTCCAGCTGGTTCTGAGTAGGTTATTGGAGATAAGAGTCTCAGGGACTTTCATGCCCATGCTGGCTTTGAACCTTGTTCCTCAGATCTCAGCCTCCTGAGTAGCTAGGATTACAGACGTGAGCCAGTGGCACCCAGCTGAATATGTTTTACGTTTACACCTGTTGGGAGTAAATCACAATCTTCCTGTTTACCTTTCTCTTATGCTGGATTACAGCTGCATTCAGCTGTACCTGGAACTTTTGGTCCAGCACAATCAACCTCCCAAGTATTGAAGAGATTACTCGTGTGGGCCACTGGCATTAGCACTAGCTGTATCTTTGTGGGTTTTTTTGTTTGGTTGGTTTTTTGTTGGTGGCGGGCTTAAACTCTGGGCCTTGAGCTCTTCAGCTCAAGACAAGTGCTCTACCACTTGAACCACAGTGCCACTTCCAGTTTTCTGGTGGTTCTTTGGAGATTGCTGCTCAGGTTGGCTTTAAACCTTGATCCTCTGATCTCAGCCTCCTAAGTAGCTAGGATTACAGGCATGAGCCACTGGCCCTTGGCTTGTATCTTTGTTTTTGAAACAGGATTTTACTGCTTTTGCCCAGGCTGGCCTTGAACTCAAGATCCTCCTTTAGAGTCTATGGAGGATTTTCTTATGCCCCCGGGTGAGTTTGTAACTACAACTTTCTGGCAGCACATTTCCGTGGGAGTGTGCAGCGCGGTCAGGGTTGTTAGCAGCCTCTTCTTACATAACATTAGAAGCCCACACTGAGTCCTGTGTCCTGCTGCTGGCTTCATCCTAGCCCCACATAGATGCCTGATCTGCATGTTTTTCTTGTCTCTCTGGCTCAGTCTCCCACAAATAGACCAGAGCTGGCCCTGCCCTGGTGTGTGTCCTGGCCCATCTTACTCAGGAGAGACCGCCACCCAGGGTGAGAGATACCATTGGATCTGGACCTCTTGTGTACATTTGTTAACTTCAGATTTTTTCACATTTATATTTTATAAACAGAATATGTTCATTTGAAAGTGAAAAGCCGTGAAAGAGAGTAGTAAGATTCTCCATTTAGAGAGGGGCCCCAAAGATGGGTCCCTAGTTTCAGATTTTGAAGTAGATGCTTTCTGTGAATTAGAAATTAGTTCTTGTGAATTTTATAGATTCTAGGTAACATTTGAGCTTTCATTTGGAAATCTGAGGGACACGATCAGATACTCAGAATATTGCAGTCCATGTTGTTCCAACTTATCCTGACTTCTGACTTCTTCACGGCCGGCGGGGGTTTTCCAGTCGCATGTGTCTTGTTCCAGTGCCCTGAAAAGCACCTCCTGTGTCATCCCCTGCTTGCACGAGGGGCTCTCCTGGGAGGTTGGCATTTCTAGCTTCCTTTGTAGATGAGGCTTGAGGGTTGAGCTACATACCTTAGGTCGTATGGCTGGTGGGCCGGGTAGAGCTAGTTTCTCTTCAGCTGTGTTCCACAGGTCTGAGTCTCTTCAAATGAGTCTTGGAGGCTCAAGTGGCACAAGGTGTCCTCGTAGTCTGCCCAGCAGACCCAGAGGGCAAAGGGCACATTTCTCCTGTAAGACGTGTGACTTCTCTGAAATCTTACTTGTTTGTAAATCGTTAGCCATAGAATCTTATAAGCATGCGATATTGCCTACTTTTCCTAAATAGAAAAATGTTCTGTTCAATGATTCTTTAGATCTATAATCTGCAAACATTACTGTGTAGTCCAGAAGTGTCTGTCTATGGTGACATATTAGACCCTATGCTAGGTGCTTTGTTCTTACCTGTGAGTAAGAACAAAACGTTTGTTGGGAAGGTAGTCATTTAGCTAGTTGACAGAATTGGCTCGATAACTGACTGATTTAGTAGTTAGACCTTTATTTTGAATTTCAAAGCAATAGGCTGAATTTATAGGCTATTGTAAATTTTTTTGCTAGGATTATTTCTTTTCTTTTCTTTTTTTTCTTTTTTCTTGTCAGTTGTAGAGCTTGAACTCAGGGCCTGGGAGCTATCTTTGAGCTCTTTTGCTCAGGCTAGTACTCTATCACTTTGAGCCACAGGACCACTTCTGCTTTTCTGGTAGTTAAATGGAGATAAGAATCTCACAAGGGCTGGGAAGGTGGCTCAGTGGTAGAGCACTTGCCTTGCATGCATGAGGCCCTGGGTTCAATTCCTCAGTACCATATAAGCAAAAAGAAAAAAGCTGGAAGTGGCGCTGTGGATCAAGTGGTAGAGCCCTGCCTTGAACTCAAGACAGTGCCCAGGCCCAGAGTTCAGGCCCCACGACCGGACCCCCCAAAAAAAAAAGAATCTCAAAAGACTTTCCTGCCAAGACTGGCTTTGAACCATGATCCTCAGATCTCAGCCTCCGAAGTAGCTAGAGTGACCAGTGGGAGCTACCAGTGCCCAGTTCTGCTAGCATTATTTCTGATGTTAGGGTGCTTTCCAGTTTTTAGGCATATTTATTTAGCTGATTTTAAAAATAATTCTGTATTTATGTGTTGAGAGAGTCTCCTAGCCTGGCCTGAAACTTGCTATGTAGACTGACTTCAGAGTTGTGATTTTCAGCCTCATACCTCCTGAGTGCTGGAATTATAGGTATGTGCCACCAGGCTCAGCTCATTTTTAAAAATTTTTATTTATTTTCTTTTTTTGCTGGTCCTGGGTACTGTCTCTGAGCTTCTTTTGCTCAAGTCTAGCATTCTACCACTTCTGCCACAGTGCTACTTCCAGCTTTTTGTGAGGAGTTTATTGGAGATAAGAGTCTCACAGACTTTCCTGCCCAGGCTGGCTTGGGACTATAGTCAGATCTCAGCCTCTTGAGTATCTAGGATTACTGGCATGAGCCAGAGGCTCCTGGCTTCCACATATTTTTGTTTGGTTTTATACATGTACCTATATCATGGGGGACTGGGAAGGTGGCTCAGTAGTAGAGTGCTTGCCTTGCATGCATGAGGCCCTACGTTCCATTCCTCAGCACCACATAAGCAGAAAAGGCCAGAAGTGGCGCTCTGGCTTAAGTGGTAGGGCGCAAGCCTTGAACTGAAGAGCTAAGGGACAGCGCCCAGGCCCAGAGTTTAGACCCCACCACTGACTCCCCCTCCCCCCCAAAAAAAGGCTGAGAGTCATTGGCTCCTAGCTAATCAGGAGACTGAGATCTGAGGATTACGGTTTAAAGCCAGCCTAGGCAGGAAAGTGTGTGAGACTCATCTCCAATTAATGCCCCCCCAAAAGTAAGAAGTGGCTTTGAGCTGTGGCTCAAGTGGTAGAGCACTAGCTTTGAGCAAAAAAAAGCTCAGGAACAGTGCCCAGGCCCTGAGTTCCAGCCCCAGGACTGGCACACAAAAAAAATAATAATCATGGGATTAGGGTATAGCTCAGTCATAAAGCACCTTTGACTGTGTGGATTCAGTGCTTACAGACATCCTCACTCTCACAAAAGCTTTTGATTTATAAGCTGTTATCTCAGTTTAGAAATGTAGTTAGATGGGGCTGGGAAGGTGACTCAGTGGTAGAGCGCTTGCCTTGCATGCATGAGGCCCTGGGTTCCGATTCCTCAGCACCATATAAGCAAAAAGAAAAAAGCCGGAAGTGGCGCTGTGGCTCAAGTGGTAGAGCGCTAGCCTTGAGCTGAAGAGCTGAGGGACAGCGCCCAGGCCCAGAGTTCAGGCCCTACAACCGGACCCAAAAACAAAATAAAACAAAAAAAATAGAAATGTAGTTAGAAAAAAATAAAAACAGAGAAAAGAAGTGAAGCTGTAGCTCAGGTGGTGGCATGCTAGCCTTGTGCAGAAAGGGCAAATGGGAGTATGAGCCCTGAGCTCAAGCCCCAGTACAAGCACAAAAATTAGAAAAATAGAAAATAGAAATGTGGATAGGATCCTATTTTGATTTCCTCTTTTCCTGATGGTACTCAGGATTTGAACTGGGGGCCTTCATGCTTGCTAAGCAAGTGCTCTACCACCATAGAGCCAGTACTCGCGTCTCCGGGGGTGGACCTCTGCTGGTGCCATGCCCCTGCTGTAGTGTGGTCTTTGTGGATGACCGGACTGATTACTGGTGGTCTCTCTCAGGCCAACGAGGTGACGGACAGCGCATATATGGGCTCTGAGAGCACCTACAGCGAGTGTGAGACCTTCACAGACGAGGACACCAGCACCCTGGTACACCCTGAGCTGCAGCCTGAGGGGGACGCCGACAGCGCGGGCGGCTCCGCCGTGCCCTCGGAGTGCCTGGACACCACGGAGGAGCCGGGCCACGGGGCGCTGCTGCTGCTCCCGGGAAGGTCTGTACCCGCAGTCCTCCCCACCATGGGCATCCTGGAGGAGACCCTCTGGGGTAGTGGGTGGGATCTCGGCTACATTGTGTCTGTCTTGCTTCTTATCCCCTTGTCGAGTTGTACCTGCTACCTGCGTGCAGAACTGAACCTGCCTGCGTGGTCTCTGGACAGGCACTTCACCAAAGAAAAGCTCAAAGGCAGTGGCCCACACCTGTAATTCTAACTCCTCAGGAGGCTGAGATCTGAGGATGGAAGTTCGAAACCAGCCTGGGCAGGAAAGTCTGTGAGAGTCTTATCTCCAGGTAACCACCAACAAGCCAGAAGTGAAACTGTGGCCCAAGAGGTAGAGCACTACCCTTGAGCAAAAAAGGCTCAGGTCATGAGTGCAAGTCCCAGGACCAGCACAAAAATTTTTCCCTTTTTTTTTTTTTTTTTTTTTCTGTCGGTTGTGGAGCGTGAACTCTGGGCCTGGGCACAGTCCCCCAGCTCTTCAGCTGTAGCCCAGTGCTCTACCACTTGAGCCTCAGCCCCACTTCCGGCTTTTTCTGCTTATGTGGTGCCGGGGAATCGAACCCAGGGCCTTATGCATGCAAGGCAAGCGCTCTACCATTGAGCCACCTTCCCAGCACCACAAAAAATTTTTTTAAATAGTGCAATCAACTAGGAAAAGGCCCTCGATCTTGAGTCACCTGGAAAATGCCAGTGAGAACTAGCTGCACGGAGCTATAGGCCCTGCAGAGAGGAGGCAGGATGTGTAAGTGGTTTCTCTTCCAGCTGATCTCCCCATAGGAAACGAATACTCCTCTGGACAGCGGAAAACTCAGGTTTTAATGTTGCACCTGGGAAATGCCATTAGGTTTATAGAAGTTATAAGACCAACTTAGTCTTCTGGGTTTTGTCAACATAGTTCTTTTTTTTTTTTAGAAAGGAAAATAATGGGTTTACTTGACATTTTGGAGGACCATTACAAACCTTCCATGACCAAAGAATACCTAGTATGATTTGGAATTTGCATTAACTCTTTTCAGTCCCTAAGATTCCTTTTACAGTACAAACTGAATTAAGTTCCTGTTTCTGTTTTTACATTCAGATGGGGCTGAATAGTATTGCAAAGCAGTAAGTACTAAGCTTAGGCATTCATTCTATTTTGCATCTTTTCTCTCCTCTCTTTCTTATTCCCCTTTTTCCTCCAAATTGCTTTGTTTAAACTATATTACCTGTTGACCAGTCAACTTAGTTCTTAAAGCCAGGGCTAGCGGACATGATGCTCATGTTCATGTCTTTGTTGCACCCCATCTAGATTACCTGTTCTTGTCTAACTGCTTGCCCTGGATGGCTTTCTCCCCTGGTCTGAAGACAACAGGATCTCATTGAGAGTAGCATGCTTGCTTCTGCTTCCTCTTCCTGGCAGCTCCCAGCTCCGCTGTGGAGATGTAGAAGCAGTCACAGACCACTAGGGGCCTGGCTGGGTGTAACCAAAAACCCAGCTGTCTACAGTGCCAGATTGTGGCAGGGCTCAGCCTGCCCTGGTTTGTTGCGTTGTATTAATTACACTCTGTAAGTCTCCTTTTTACTTTGTAGTGTATTTTTTTTGGGGGGGTCCGGTCGTGGGGCCTGAACTCTGGGCCTGGGCGCTGTCCCTCAGCTCTTCAGCTCAAGGCTAGAGCTCTACCACTCCAGACACAGCACCACTTCCGACTTTTTCTTTTTGCTTATGTGGTGCTGAGGAATCGAACCCAGGGCCTCGTGCGTGCAAGATGAGCACTCTACGGCTGAGCCACCTTCCCAGCCCCTTAGTAGTGCTTTTGTATTTCATTGGGAAAATGTTTATATCTGAATCCCTTTAAAATAGTTTCAAACTCAATTCACATAACTAGTTTTTCTGTGTGATATTATATAGAGGCTATTTTTTCCCAGATGGATGTCTAACAGACTTGTTCTTGTGTTTGCGTGTCTGTGGGTCATGGTGGGTGTGTGTGTCCGTGGGTCATGGTGGGTGTGTGAGTGTCTGTGGGTCCTGGTGAGTGTGTGTGGGTGTCTGTGGGTCATGGTGGGTGTGTGGGAGTGTCTGTGGGTCATGGTGGGTATGGGGGTGTCTGTGGGTCATGGTGGGTGTGGGGGGGTGTCTGTGGGTCATGGTGGGTGGAGGTGTCTGTGGGTCATGGTGGGTGTGGGGGTGTCTGTGGGTCATGGTGGGTGTGGGGGTGTCCGTGGGTCATGGTGGTGTGTGGAGGTGTCTGTGGGTCATGATGGGTGTGGGGGGGTGTCCGTGGGTCATGGTGAGTGTAGGGGTGTTTGTGGGTCGTGGTGGGTGTGAGGGTGTCTGTGGGTCATGGTGGGTGTGGGGGTGTCTGTGGGTCATGGTGGGTGTATGAGGGTGTCTGTGGGTCATGGTGGGTGTATGAGGGTGTCTGTGGGTCATGGTGGTGTGTGAGGGTGTCTGTGGGTCATGGTGGTGTGTGAGGGTGTCTGTGGGTCATGGTGGTGTGTGAGGGTGTCTGTGGGTCATGGTGGTGTGTGAGGGTGTCTGTGGGTCATGGTGGTATGTGAGGGTGTCTGTGGGTCATGGTGGGTGTGTGGAGGTGTCTGTAGGTCATGGTGGGTGTTTGTGGGTGTCCATGGGTCCTGGTGGGTGTGTGGGTGTCCATGGGTCATGGTGTGTGTGTGGGTATCTGTGGGTCCTGGTGTGTGTGTGGGGGCGTCCGTGGGTCCTGGTGGGTGTGTGGGGGTGTCTGTTGGTCCTGGTGGGTGTGGGGGTGTCTGTGGGTCATGGTGGGTGTATGAGGGTGTCTGTGGGTCATGGCATGGTATGTGTGGAGGTTTCCGTGGGTCATGGTGGGTGTGTGGGTGTCTGTGGGTCATGGTGGGTGTGTTGGTGTCTGTGGGTCATGGTGGGTGTGGGGATGTCTGTGGGTCCTGGTGGGTGTATGAGGGTGTCTGTGGGTCATGGTGAGTGTGTGGGTGTCCGTGGGTCCTGGTGGGTATGTGGGTGTCCGTGGGTCATGGTGGGTGTGGGGGTGTCCGTGGGTCATGGTGGGTGTGGGGGTGTCTGTGGGTCATGGTGGGTGTGTGGGTGTCCATGGGTCATGGTGGGTGTGGGGATGTCTGTGGGTCCTGGTGGGTGTATGAGGGTGTCTGTGGGTCATGGTGAGTGTGTGGGTGTCCGTGGGTCCTGGTGGGTATGTGGGTGTCTGTGGGTCATGGTGGGTGTGGGGGTGTCCGTGGGTCCTGGTGGGTATGTGGGTGTCCATGGGTCATGGTGGGTGTGGGGGTGTCCGTGGGTCATGGTGGGTGTGGGGGTGTCTGGGTCATGGTGGGTGTGGGGGTATCTGTGGGTCATGGTGGGTGTGTGGGTGTCTGTGGTTCATGGTGGGTGTGTTGGTGTCTGTGGGTCATGGTGGGTGTGGGGATGTCTGTGGGTCCTGGTGGGTGTATGAGGGTGTCTGTGGGTCATGGTGAGTGTGTGGGTGTCCGTGGGTCATGGTGGGTGTGGGGGTGTCCGTGGGTCATGGTGGGTGTGGGGGTGTCCGTGGGTCATGGTGGGTGTGTGGGTGTCCGTGGGTCATGGTGGGTGTGGGATGTCCATGGGTCATGGTGGTAGCAGGAGAGGGCATGTTCTTTGTGCTCTGTCCATTCTTGGGTCCATACACTGTTTCCTTTATTTCAGCATTGCGCTGATTCGTGTTGGCCTAGGTCCTCCAGGTTGTGCTTCAGTATGGTATCTTTGGGCCCTATGCACTTTTGTATTTGCCTTTTCTTTTTGGTACTGGGAATCAACCCCAGAACACTGCCCTTGCTAGGAAGTGCTTTGCCACCGAGCCCAGCCCAGCCCAGTGCACTCTTTTCTAAATGTAATTTTACTGTTATTACTCGGGTGTTATGCAGAGGGCCTGCCACTTCATGAGTCAGGCAATGCGTACACTTCTTTTTGGAATGTCACCCTTCTGTGTGCTTTTCCCCAGTGTCTCCCTCCTGTCCCTGCACAGTTGCATCGCTCATTTTTCACATAGCTTATATTCAATAGCATGATCGTGATTGTTCACCTTTCCTCCCTTCATTTCTGCTCCTTTTTTTTCCCCCCTAAAAGAAAAAACAAAAAAACAAAAAACACCACCACTCCTACTAGTGACCAAAATAACAAACAAAAAAAACCATGTTGGGCTGGGAAGATGGCTCAGTGGTAGAGCGCTTGCCTTGCATGCCTGAGGCCCTGGGTTTGATTCCTCAGCACCACATAAGCAAACAGAAAAAAGCTGGAAGTGGTGCTGTGGCTCAAGTGGTAGAGTGCTAGCCTTGAGCTGAAGAGCTGAGGGACAGCGCCCAGGCCCAGAGTTCAGGCCCTGCAACCGGACCCAAAAAAAAAACAAAAACAAAAAAACCATGTGTCTCTTTCTTGGAATTCATTTTGATAAAAGTATTTTAAGTGTTCGGAGGAGGGGCTGGGAAGGTGGCTCAGTGGAAGAGTGCTTGCCTTGCATGCATGAGGCCCTGGGTTCGATTCTTCAGTACCACATAAGCAGAAAAAGCTGGAAGTGGTGCGGTGGCTCAGGTAGAAGAGTGCTCGCCTTGAGCTGAAGAGCTGAGGCCTGGAGTTCAGGCCCATGAACAACAACAACAAATGTGAGGAAGAGTTTGCCTTTGTGCTCCTCCACTAAGGGCATCCTCCTGTAGTCTTAGCGTCCTGTATAAATTGTCATATAACTGTGTAAGTTTTATTTTAGATCCAACTTCTATGTATAAGAGAAAACATGTACCCTTTGTGTCTGAGCTTGGTTTATCTCACTTAACATGGTTTTATCTAGGTCCATAGATTGTTCTTTAAATGACATAATCTTTTTCTAATGGATGAGTAAAATTCCATTGTGTATATGTACCACATTTTATTTAGCCACTCATGTATCATAGGTCATCTGGGCTCTTTCCAAAACTTGGCCATTGTGAATAGTTCTGCGGTGAACGTGGGTGCGCAAGTGTCTTTGCCATGTGCTGACTTAATGTTTTGAGTAAATGCTTAGGAGTGGTAGGACTGTGTTGTAGGGAAGATCTATGTTTAAGTTTTTTTTTTGGTCCGTTGTGGGGCTTGAACTCAGAGCTTAGGTGTTAAACCTGAGCTTTTTCGATCAAGGCTAGCACTCTGCTGCTTTGATCCACAGAGCCACTTCTAGTTTTCTTGTGGTTAATTGGAGGTATTAGACTTTTCTGTCTAGTCTGGCTTTTGGACTGTGATTCTCAGATCTCAACCTCTTGAGTAGCTAGGATTATAGCATGAGCCACTAACACTGGCCTTCTGTGAGATTTTTTTTTTGACGGTCCTGGGGCTTGAACTCGGGTCCTGAGTGGTATCCCTGAGTCTCTTTGTGCTCAAGGCTAGCACTCCAGTGCCACTTCTGGCTTTTTCTGAGTAGTTTATTGTATTGGAGTCTCACAGACTTTCCTGCCTGGATTAGCTTTGAAGCATGATCCCTAGATCCCTTAGGCTCCTGAGTAGCTAGGATTACAGGTGTGAGCTTCCAGTGCTTGGCTTTTTGTGAGATTTCTTTTTGAAGGGGGGGGGGCCAGTCATGGGGCTTGAATTCAGGGCCTGGGCACTGTCCCTGTGCTCTTCAGCTCAAGGTGAGTGCTCTACCACTTGAGCCACAGCGCCACTTCCAGTTTTCTGAGTGGTTTATTGGAGATAAGGGTCTCATGGACTTTCCTGTCCAGGCTGGCTTTGAATCTTGATCCTCAGATATCAGCCTCCTGAGTAGCTAGGAATATAGGTGTGAGCCACCAGTGCTGGCATTTTTGTGAGATTCTTATTTCCAGTTAACCACCAAAAAGCCAAAAGTAGAGCTGTGCTTCGAGTGGTAGAGTGCTATCCTTGTGCACAAAAGCTCAGTGATAGCACCTAGGCCTTGAGTTCAAGCCCCGTGACTAATACAAAAATACACACATTCATCATACATACATCTTGGACTTTTGCTGACCACTGAAAATAATCTGCCAGTTAAGAGGAACTAGTATGACAGCACACAATGTCCCACCACACTTTTAAACCAGCTGGTACAAGGTGTTCTTCACCCTGGCCCACCAGGGATGGTCTCATGGTACCAGACTGAGCTGGCAGCCCTGCTTAACACTGAAGGTCGGGATCAAAGTGTTCAAACTTTTCTGACCCTGCTGGCTGCTTCTAGACAGGGCCGTTGTTCTAGTGCCTGGGTCTTCCTTTTCTGAGAGGAATACCACCTTAAAATGGGGCTGTTTCCTGTGTTTGGGACTAAGTGCAACACGTTGTTAAGATTGATGTCACTTGTTCCTGTTGGTTTGTTTTTAGCATGGCTTCTTGGGAAGTAGGACTGAGGCCTGTACTTGGCCTAGTTCGCTCCTGATTGGGTCACTTCTCTGTGCTCTGCAGGTCGCGCTCGTGTGGCCAGGCTGTTGTGATGGTGATTGGCGGTGAAGAGCATTTTGAGGACTACGGTGAGGGCAGTGAAGCAGAGCTGTCCCCAGAGACTATGTGCAACGGTGAACTGGACTGCAGCGACCCTTCCTTTCTCACCCCCAGGTGATACCCTGCATTGTGCTTGGTCTTTCTCCCACTCTATCTTAGTTATCGGGAGTTTGCTGAGCTCACAAGTTGGTAGGAGGAGTCTTGCTTTATTCAATGCCATGTCCTTAAACATACCACATTCAGGGATTTTGAGTTTGTGCCGGGGTGAAGGTTGGCTTCATTCCCTTTCACCCAGTCATATGCCCAAGTCACTCCCAACCTCTGCTTCCACGTAGCTCAGAGCTACGCTTGGAACTCAGCCTGTGGGGTTCTGAGTGCTGACTTTGAGGGAGGTTGTAGAATCGCAGGCCAGTCTTTGTATTCACATTTTTAAATTTTTTTTATGGTTATTATAAAGGTGAAGTACTGAGGGGTTACCGTTAGTTACATAAATCAAGAAAAGAACAGATTTCTTTTTGGACAGTGTCCCCCTTTCCCTCACTCCCTCCCAGTTTTGGATTCATATTCTTATAATTACCTGATGTCTTCAAATTCTCTGGAAGATCTGGGTTTAAATAAACGAACTGGGTGCTGGTGGCTCATGCCTGTTATCCTAGCTACTTAGGACTGGGATTCAAGCCAGACTGTTTATCTCCAGTTGGCCACCAATAAGCCAGAAGTGAAGCTGTGGTTCAAGTGATAAAGTGCTAGCTTTGAATAAAAAAGCTCAGAGACAGTGTGCAGGCCTTTTTTAAAAAATAAAAATAAATAAGCTGAATGGTATCTAGTCAACAAGACCATTACTTTCTCTTAGGGCTATGACATCTAGTCAACAAGACCATCACTTTCTCTTAGGGCTATGCCTGAGGAGATACAGCAGAATTCAGAGTCTACTTGGCTTCGTTGCAGACAGGGGACCTGGGCCGCCAGCTCTTATCCGCATTGCACCCGCCCCTAGGTCTTTGTAGAGCCCAGATCTGGTTGGAGGTACCATCTGTGTTGCTGCTTCTCCCTTTTTCTCCTGGGCCCTGAAATCCTCTCCAGCAGCAGAGTCTCAACATCGGTAAAGCTGCTGTTTGTTGTCGTAGCTAGAGCTGTGGAGGTCAGTGTCAAGAAGGCCGGCCCCTAACTGAGCCAGGATTCCTCTTCTTACCCGGGTGCCTCCTCCAAGCTGCTGTTCGCTGTGGGCAAGCCCTCTAAGGCATCCCTGCCTGCTCTCCCTTCTGAGAAGAGACATTGGTGGGAAACAGTGGGCTCCTCCACAAAAGCGGGCATTCTGAGTCCCTGTCTGTCCTGCTGTGGCACGCTTCCTATCTGTCTCTTGTCTAGGTTTTTTCATTACTTTCTGTCTAAAGTAGAATTTCCCTGCTACGTATTATGTTTTCCTCTCACCCTTCTTTAAATCAACTTCCAGATTAGTTTCCAACAGTCTGTGGCTCCCAGTGCCTTAGGGATGGCATTGCCTCCTAGACCTTGGTTTCTGAGACCAGAAACATCACTGTGCACTCGTGCTACCAAGAACCCATTGGTAGGAAGTCACAGGAGGCCAACTAGCAGCACAGAGGATAAATTCCAGTTGTCTTTTGTTTTTGTTTTGTGTTCTAGGCCTGAACTCAGGGCCCAGGTGCTGTGCCTTAGGATTTTTTTTTTTTTTTTGGTCAGTCCTGGGACTTGAACTCAGGGCCTGGGCGCTGTCCCTGAGCTTCTTTTGCTCAAGGCTAGTGCTCAACTACTTGAGCCACAGCTTTTTCTATGTATGTGGTACTGGGGAATCGAACCCAGGGCTTCATACATGCTAGGCAAGCCTTCTACCATTAAGCCACGTTCCCAGTTTCACAGATGTGCATGCGGAGATTTGGCTTTGGCCCTTGATCCTCAGATCTCAGTCTCCTAAATAGCTAGGATTATATATATTGAGCTACCAGCACCCAGCTAACTTCTAAAGGTTTTATTTTTGTTTTTAACACAGATCTGCTGATGGTGTACCATCTAGACATTGTTCTTGATCTTGATAGTTTCTGAGATAGTTAACTAAAATACTACCGTGAGTTGTGGCATGTTACTATAATCCCAACACTTGACAGGCTGAGGCAAGAAAATGAGGGGTTCAAGGCCAGCCAGGACTGTGTATTGAGAGCTTCCTCAAAACCACAAAAGCACAGTGCTCCCTGGAGGCACCTTTGCTGCCACATAGATCCACTTACGCAGAGAGGAATGCTGTGTGCTCCTTACCTTCTCGTCAGGCAGGTTTTTGTTTCCTAGCGAGGCTCTTGCTGACCTGTGAGGGCAGGTGTTGCAGAGCCCTGCTAGGGATGGTAGATACCACAGGCTCCTTGGACGGATGTAGGGGAGCCTCCCACAGCTCCTTCTCTTCCAGCCTGCTTTTGTCTAGCACCTGTCCCATCCTCCTCATGGCACAGATAGCCTGACAAACCCTTTCCTCTTATGACCTTACACTCTGTCTCTCTAGTTCCGACCCACTTGCTTCAAAGCTGCGCAACATCCTCACTGATGAGGCCTTTGAGTTTTACTGTAGCCAGTGCCACAAACAAATCAACCGCCTTGAGGACCTTTCTGCCCGCCTGAATGATCTTGAGATGAATAGGTAACACTAGCGCATGGCCTTGCTTTGTTCTAGGGGTGAGGGAGACTTTGGCGGTCACTGCCTCCATGCTGAGCTGACCCAGGGTGCTCCGGCTGTGATTACCCTGACCAGCCTGAACGCCCGACCCAAAGAGGGTTCCAGACAGTGGGACTCTTCCTTCATTCGGGCCCCTTCCTGCATGCCCTGAGCTGTGCCTGTTACTCTTTTCCGCGCCCCTGTGCATGTGGTAGTCTTGCTAGCCATAGTCTTTGTGGGAAGAAACAGTCCAGTGTGCAAGAGGTCACGCCTTGCATCTTAGTTTAAAAAAAATCAACTGGGCGCTGGTGGCTCTCGCCTGTCATCCCAGCTACTCAGGAGGCTGAGATCTGAGCATCGCGGTTCAAAGCAGCCTGGGCAGGAAAGGCCGTGAGACTCTTATCAAAGTCACCAGAAAACCGGAAGTGGCGCTGTGGCTCAAGCGGTAGAGTACTAGCCTTGAGCTGAAGAGCTGAGGGACAGCGCCCAGACCCAGAGTTCAGGCCCCACAACCAAAAAAAAAAAAAAAAAAAATCTCCTTAACTGAGTCACATTAGGGAGAAGTGGGGAATTTAAAATTCTTTGAAGCAGATGTGTGACCAGCTTTCTGCAGTCTAGGCTAATCCAGATGGTGTGTGCTGTGGGACCCTCTGTTCTGTAAGGGGGCTGTAGTCTGCCCATGGTGCAGGCCTGGTGTGGCTACTCTGCCATCAAGGCTGGGCCCCATGCTCCCCTACGCCTAGGAGCTGTGCCTGCTCTTCCCCCTGGCCAGTTCTGTTTTTCTTCTTACCTGGTAGTTTGTATCCCATCCCTTTGTTCTCTCTCTAAGCCCAAACAAACCAGCACTCGAGGGAGCTACAATTTCACAAACCTGTTGGGGGAAGATTTTCAGGTCATTTACTTACTTTGACATACCCTGGGCGTGCTGTTGGTTTAGCTTGTAGTGTTGACCAGTGCCTGGCGGGTGTTGGCCCTGTGAGCCTCTGGCTGAAGAGGAGGTGTGCCACACATGGTACTCTATGCAGTTGCTCCAGGTGCGCAGGCTGGTGCGGGACACATGTGCTGTGGGCTTCATGCAGCCATCCAGGATGGTCTCCTAGAAGAGGCCTTGAGCTAGTGGAAGAGTTTGTGTAGACTATCTGATGTACAGTGGGGTCTTGGCCACCTTAACAAGCAGAAACTCTTCCAGGGGTGTCCCTGGAAGGCTTGAGGAAATCTGGTGGTGATTTCAAGACTTACTGGCTTGCAGTTTTTTGTTTTTAATTTTTTTGTTTTTTGTTTTTAACTTTATTTTATTTTATTTTTGGTTGGTCATGGGGCTTGAACTCTGAGCCTGGGTGCTGTCCCTCAGCTCTTCAGCTCAAGGCGAGCGCTGTACCGCTTGAGCCACAGCGCCACTTCTGGTTTTCTAATGGTTTATTGGAGATAAGAATCTCACGGACTTTCCTGCCCGGGCTGGCTTTGAACCGCGATCCCCAGATCTCAGCCTCCTGAGTAGCTGGGATGACAGGCGTGAGCCACCAGCGCCCGCCTGGCTTGCGTGTTAGAGAAGCCAGTTTTCCTGTTACATCTTCAGCTAGGCATTTTGTGTGCTGTTCTGGGCAAGCGAGGAACTATGTGCTCCTTTGTTGGAGTGCAGCGTGTTATAAAAGAAGAAATGTGTCTCAACTCTTGCTCTCCAAACACTTTTTTTTTTTTTTTTTTTTTTTTTTGGTCAGTCGTGGGGCCTGAACTCTGGGCCTGGACTCTGTCCCTCAGCTCTCTCCAAAGATTTTGACATGGAGATGATAATCTCTTGCCCTGCTGAGAACCTGCCTCCACATGAGCCTGGCCTTGTGGGGTGGTGGATGTGGCTTAGCACAAGCAGCAAGCCCACTGGGGTCTTTTCACCCTACGAGGTTCTGCTCAAGTGGGCAGACTGTGAAGCCACATGAGGAACAGGAGTGTGAGTCCTGTGTCCTGGTCTCCATGGATCACTTCACAGTAGCTCCATGGTCACACTGTATGTATGATAAAGGGGCTTAGGCTAAACCTTCCCTAGAGTCTTTGGAGTCATGTCTAGTGGGCTGTGTCTACAGATGCTTGAGAATCTCCGTGGAAACAATTAATTTTATAGGAACTGAAGTCTTTTCTACCCAGAGATGTACCCATGCAGAGGCTGACAGATACACTGCAGTCTGCCCTCACGCATTGTTTAGGAAATGCGATCAATATCTGCATCTACAGACCTGGAAGACCATGAGAAACTGAGTGGCAAAGACATCATACCTGCTGTGCTCTCAGGATTAAGGTCTACCATGTACAACTTGGTAGAAGGCTTTATTTGGGCTGCCAATCTCTGTGTTCCTGTCTCCTGAGCTGCTGAACATCGGCAGAGCTGAGCCCAGTGGGCTAAAAGGGTTGCATCGTCACTCCAGTGCCCTCTACTGGTAAATCGTAACATTGCAACAGAAAATGAGTCCCTGGTGCCAATGTATTTCCCCAGAGCCAATATTAAGAATTTGACCCAAGGCCACAGGTATTGAACCTATGACTGGCGCAGCCTACAACGCAGCAGGTAGATTTGGCTCTCAAAAGAGATGGGGAGGCTGGTGAGGCATGGCTCCAGTGCTCAGAGATAAGTCAGACTTCTGCTGGTTCAGTAGGGAGGTGATACTATGGGATACAGAAACAAGAGGTGCATTTGGCTAAACTAGATGGACAACATGTATGTGTTATTGGACTGGCTTCAGGAATGGTTTCTCGAATCCCTTGTCCCATAGGTGTTTTGAGTATGAAGTATTGGGGCCAACCATGACAGGTTCTCCTGTCACAGGCAGGCCTGTGTCTTGTTTCACTGGGAACCTTTGGTGGCCAAGTATGGGTGGGCCATGGTGTAGCTTGAGAGCCATTTGTTATGAGATGATACGTGGAGGCTTGGGGCCCAGCCCTGACCTCCAGTCTGGAATTCTGGGTCTTGCTGAGTGTGTGTTCTGCGCATAGAGCCCTGCCTGGGACCGGGGACTGCATGCTTAAATCCGCTGTCTCCTCAGCCTGCGCTTCCTGTTTCCTCCTGCCCTTCTCTCTGCTCCCTGACATGATTTTCCTGTTTGTTTGGTTTTTGCACAGCCCAGCCAAGCGGCTCTCGAGCAGGAAGGTGGCAAGGTAGGCAGAGCCTCGACTTTTTTACTGAATGTTGACAGCTATACTTTAAAAACGAAATAAACATTTTAGCTGGGTATTGGTAGCTCATACCTATAATCCTAGCAACTCAGAAGATAGATCTGAGAATCACAGTTTGAAGCCAGCCCGGGCAGGAAAATCCATGAGACTGTTCGCTTCAGTTAACCACCAAAAAGCCTAGAGAGAAGCTGTGGCTCAAGTGGTAGAGCACAAAAGCTCAGGGACAGCACCCAGTCCCTGAGTTCAAGCCCTAAAAGAAAAACATTTTAGAAATATCTCTCTTAGGCACTGGGAAGGTGGCTCAGTGGTAGAGCGCTTGCCTTGCATGCATGAGGCCCTGAGTTCGATTCCTCAGCACCACATAAGCAGAAAAAAAAAGCCAGAAGTGGTGCTGTGGCTCAAGTAGTAGAGCGCTAGCCTTGAGCTGAAGAGCTGAGGGACAGTGCCCAGGCCCAGAGTTCAGGTCCTATGACTGACAAAAAAAAAAAAAAAAGTTACCTGGTTTGGGATGGAAACTCACTTGAAGGATTGGGTTATGGGAGGGATTTCCAGGGCAGATTTGATACCTTCTAGTACTACATATTTCCTGTGCGTGCTGCGTTCCCTGTATCTGCTGTCGGCCAGGTGTATAAGGTACACCCAAGTGAGGGGCTGACCTCTCAGAACCCAGTCAGTCTTGCTTTGCTGCCCAGCCTGTTTCTGTTCTGCGGAGGTGACGTTAGGTCCTAAAGCTATTTGTTGGGTTTTGGTTGAAGGTGAGGGCACCTGGGCTGTCCAGTGGTGTCTTCATTGAAGTCAGCGTTCAGGATCTGTAAAATGCTGGAGTGTTTCCCCAAGCTACTGCTGGAGTCAGTGCTGCCCAGGCCTCTGTCGGGCCCGAAGACTTCCCCTCAGGAACCATTCCCTCCCGTCCCCGCTCACCCCCTTGTAGGATATCCCCCAGCTTTGTGGCTGTGGTCTTGGGCAGGTCTTCCCAGAACCTGCAAGTTCCTCTATTTGTTTCAAGGTTGAATCTCTGCCTTCTTTCACGTTTTGCCCTACTTATTCCTTCACATTATTTGCACAGCACATCTTCTGTAGATTCTTGAGTAAAGAGGTACCAGGTGATAACTCTTGAGACCTTGTGAGTGATGTTTTTTTTCTTTTGTTCTGTTTTTGTTTTTTTGTTTTTTGTTTTTTGTTTTTGCTGGTCATGGGGCTTGAACTCTGGGCTGTGGGCGCTGTCCCTCAGCTCTTCAGCGTAAGGCTAGTGCTCTACCACTTCCAGTTTTCTAATAGTTTATTGGAGAGTTTCACAGACTTTCCTGCCTGGGCTGGCTTTGAACCATTATCCTCAGATCTCAGCCTCCTGAGTAGGATTACAAGCGTGAGCCACCAGCACCCGGCTAGTGCTGGGTTTTTAACTTAGACTCCTATGCTTGCCAATCAGCTAAGCAGGTGCTTTACCATTTGGGCCATGTCCTTAGCCCTGTTTTGCTTTAGTTGTTTTTGGATAGGTTCTCACATTTTTGTCTAGGTTGGCATGGACAAATGAGTCTCCTACTTCTGCCTCCTAGTAACTAGGATTAGAGATGGCTGCTGTCCCTGAGCTCTTTTACTCAAGGCTAATGTCCTGCCACTTGGAGCCACAGGTCCATATCTGGTTTTTGAATGGTTAATTGGAGATAAGAGTCTCAGGGACTTTTCTGCCCAGGCTGGCTTTGAATAGGGATCCTCAGATCTCAGCCTCCTGAGTAGCTGGGATTACAGGGGTGAGCCACCGCAGCCTGGTGGGGATATCACTTTTTACTGGGCTGTTGAACCTTGATCTCCTAACCTCTGCCTCTGGGACAGCTGATTCAAGCTGCTCCTTGGATGCCCATACACTGGCATGGCTTTGCTTGTGCCCTTTGCTCTGGAGTAAGAATGCCCTTGCTGTGGTTTCTGGTCTAGGATTGTTGCTAAGAGGATTAAATTACTGTGTTCTAATTTTTGTTTCTTTGTGACTTTTTCTCACTGTAGAAGCTTTTCAGATGTTTTCTTTATCCCTAAAACCATAAATACAAGCCAGATGCCTGTGGCTCATGCCTGTATTCCTAGATACTAGAGGCTAAGATCTGAGGGTCGTAGTTCAAAGCCAGGCCCCGCAGTGGAAAGTCCATGGAACTCTTATCTCCAATAAACCACTCAGAAAACCAGAAGTGGCGCTGTGATAGAGCACTTGGCTTGAGTGAAGAGTGCAGGGACAGCGCCCAGGCCCAGAGTTCAAGCCCCACGACGTACCAAAAAAAAAAAAGACCATAAATATAATCGTAAAGATCATAATGAGTCTGGTTTTGTCCATTTCTATGGGTCTTTTCCCACAGATCTGACATGCCTGGTCTGCTTGTCCTAATTCCTCTTCATATCCTGCAGCTCTTACGGCCTGCTCAAGGGCTGATGTCTAGAGGGGGCAGAAGCCAGGGTTGCACTGTGCTCTTAGTAATAAGACCAAAGTCAGGGTCAGAATGGTACAAACACATGGCTACTGGTAAGAACGCAGTCCAGCCATCTCCTGTCAGCCCCCAGCCTCTGGGGCCCAGGCCGGCTTTGTGTCTAGAGATGCACTGCTAAGAGGAGAGGAGCTTCATGGCTCTGCAAATCTGGGTGGTAAAGAGCTACATCTTTTTTTTTTTGTTGGTCATGGGTCTTGAACTCTGGGCCTGGGCGCTGTCCCTCAGCTCTTCAGCCCAAGGCGAGCACTCTACCACTTGAGCCACAGCGCCACTTCCGGTTTTCTAGTGGTTTATTGGAGATAAGAGTCTCATGGACTTTTCTGCCCAGGCTGGCTTTGAACCATGATCCTCAGATCTCAGCCTCCTGAGTAGCTAGGATGACAGGCATAAGCCTCCGGTGCCTGG
Source organism: Dipodomys merriami (assembly GCF_024711535.1). NCBI lineage: Eukaryota > Metazoa > Chordata > Mammalia > Rodentia > Heteromyidae > Dipodomys > Dipodomys merriami. The sequence goes on from NW_027202682.1 coordinate 350,474, forward strand.
CAAACTACATCTTTTGAACTACTCTCCAAGAATTTCTTTTCTCTTTACAGACACCTTTGGTATAAATAGGCCCAACTTGTGGGTATTCACAGTGAGATTTACAGAGCAGAAGCGTATTCTGTAGTGTACCTGCAGAACATAAATGCATTTAAACGTGTGCAGATTTTAATCTGTCCAAGGTTTTCCCTTCTGGGAATTCTGGGGAGAGCCCCAGAATTCTTGGGAAACACAAAGCAGCTTTCCCACAATCCACTTTGCAGAAGCGTTCACCTCTTTGTAGGTGCATTGTGGCTGAGGTGATGCCTTGGCAGAAGCGTTCACCTCTTTGTAGGTGCGTTGTGGCTGAGGTGATGCCTTGGCGGTGCCAGCTGTGCCTCTGACCAACATGCGTCTTTCCCTGACCTGACCGTCCTTTACTATCTGTAGAGATGGAGCTGGCGCCCTCCATGAGGCACCTGACGGGTCAGGTCCGGCTGGACCCTCAGCAGGTCCATTGGCTAAAGATAGGTCTTGGAGTTCCAGCACCTCATTATCCTCCTGCTCGCCTTTACCTGCCTCCCACAATCCCTTTTCCTGTTGGCCTCCTCACTAGGGAAGGATAAGTGAAGAATTCTCCTTTCCTCATGGGTTAAAAAACAAAAAAGCACTTCTGCTAGGCAACCATGCTGAGTGGTTGGGGACAGTGTGCTCTCCCTGTCCTGTGGTCTCTGCGTCTGAGGTAGGCAGCTCCCTGCCTGAGAGTGGTTTCACATTGAGTTGATTGTCCTGGGAGGTACGGAGCGATGACTGGCCAACACAGTGTCCATCAGCAAGCACCCTTTCAAGAGTCTAAGGAACCCAAAGTAGGTCCAGGGAACACTGGGTACCCCTATCAAGTCTGCACATATAGGTTTGTGGCTCTAGGAACAAAGGTGCCACCTTTCTTTTCTATTCACTAATGAGGTAGACATTTTCATGTAGTTATCACTAGCAGTTAGTTGAATTCTTTTACTGGGCTTCATCCTTAGCAAAACTGTCTACAAACATCCTCTTGTTTCAGCCTCATACTGGCTGCCGGAAGTTCCTTGCTGAGGGAGAGGAAGAGGAAGGCAGAGAGGGCTAGAGGCTTTTGAGGGTCACACGACTCTGGACTCAGACTTGTCAGGTTTGGGGCCTGGGTTAGTATTGGAGTTTCCAGGGCATGAGAAGACCATAAGATGCAAGCTTTGCTGTTATTCGTATGTCCAGACACATCTATAAGGATTTTAGACACTATAACATCATAAGGAAGTTAGTTTGGCACTTAACCAAGACATCAGCAGCTGGGAAGTAGTCCCTACCCAGTGGACTACAGGGTCAGGATTCCCTATTGACCTGGGTAGATCAAAATCCTGTCTACTGATATTGTTGCTGTAGAGGACATGTGCATCTTGGGCTTCTAGGGCCCATGGCTTCTCTTAGGACCCAAAACTGTCACAGCCCAAGGGTGCACTTGTCAACAAAGTGGTTAATGCCTATACTTTCAGCCCTCAGGTGGCTGAGGAGGAGTGAGGTAGGATTGTGAGTTTGAGGCCACCCTGGGCTATGCGCTAGACCCTCACTCAAAAAATAAAAAAGTAAGCCAGGCGCTGGTGGCTCACGCCTGTCATCCTTGCTACTCAGGCTGAGATCCGAGGATCACGGTTCAAAAAGCCAGCCAGGACAGAAAAGTCCATGAGACTCATCTCCAATAAACCACCAGAAAATCGGAAGTGGCGCTGTGGCTCAAGTGGCAGAGCGCTCGTCCTGAGCCGAAGAGCTGAGGGACAGCGCCCAGACCCAGAGTTGATACCCCATGACCAATAAACAAACAGATAAATGTGTGTGTGTGTGTGTGTGTGTGTGTGTGTGTGTGTGTGTGTGTGTGTGTGTGTGTGTGTGTGTGTGTGTGTGTGTGTGTGTGTGTGTGTGTGTGTGTGTGTGTGTGTGTGTGTACACCCCATGACCAATAAACAAACAGATAAATGTGTGTGTGTGTTTAAAATGAATCCTTATGGGTGTCCTGTACAGGAGTCAAAATCTTGAATTAACGTTTGATGGGCCTCCATCATGTTGAGAAATGATGTATTTTATTGCGCCCAAGTACAAAGTACGTTTGTCCCATTAGCTGACGGGGAGGGAGGTCGTACTGTTAGGGTCCAAAGAACAATGGGAGGACTCTGACCAGAGTGCAGCCTGCTCACTTCCAGCCCCTTGGTAAAGGCAGCTTACATGGAGAACCTCTCGTTCAATGCTTTGCTCAGGAGACTCCCCGCCCCCCAGCCAGGAGTAGAGGCCTCTGCCCTGTCATAATGCAAACCACTTTTGAGGAGGATTTGGAAGTGCTGGCATTAGAAGAGCTTGTCCTTTGGTTTTTCCCATTCTTTCCCCTACTGTGGACTCTCTTCCATAGGTACCTGCACCAGTCGGGGGCTCTGACTATGGAGGCCCTGGAGGACCCTCCCCCAGATCCCGCAGAGGGCCTAGAGGAAGACATTGCTGACAAGGTAAGCTATGGGAAATGGGAGCCGAGGACCCTGTGTGTTGGGGATGTTGCTGGCATCTGAGAACCTGTGGTTTGTCTGAGACGCTCGCCAGCCATTGGGGACACTTGGCCTTGCCCTGGCCTTGAGAAACTGTCAGGACAGCTCAGAAAGCCATGGCGTCATCAGTTGCTGGTTAGCTCTTCTGGGTCAGCCTGATATTCCTCAGTGAGGTCTGTAAGGGGTCCAGCGGCTCTGAGGCAAAGAGGGCACTCTGTGGCACCTGGGCAGAGCCAGCCAAAAGAAACGGGACGGAGCAGTGGGATCTACAGAACCTGGTGCCCCATCTCCGGCATGACTGGGTGCCTGTGTGTACCTTTGAGTCCATTCAGGACGGCAGCATCAATGGGATAACAGAGAGTCATCTGCCCAGGGCCAATGGAGACAAGACCAGGATACCTGGGGATTGGAAAGCAGCCAGGCCACTTGGCTGTAAATGGCACAGAGCCACAACATCAGGAATGGCTGTTTTCCTGGGGACTTAGCTCAAGTCCAGCAGTGAGGCAGTGGGCATCACTGGTCAGACCACTCCCCAGGGGCAGTCTGAGCCGTGGAGGGGGTGGCCACCCACCTGCTTCCCTCTGTACCCACCGTCCCTCTGCGGCAAGCCCCTTCTCTGTGGCATCTGGCATTCTGTAGACTAGAGAAAAGTCCTTTCTCTTCTTCCCTTCTTCCTACTGAGAGTTCCTGAGGGAGGGAGGAGCTAAAACTTGGTTTTTGTCCTTCCCGTCCCATAGGTCCTGGCCTCCTCTATGTATTTTGTCCTGCAGAGTAGGGCTCTTAAAGGTGGCAGTGCTGACCCACAGTGGGCCATGTACCAGTCAGAAGGTGCTCCTGGTCCCCACCACCTCGGAGGCCCCTTGTGTTCACCCTTGTGACTGCAGTCTGATTACAGAATAGTTGCTGAGCAGGGTTCTTGGGGGTGGAGTAGGGTGTGGACTCTTCTGCCTCTCTGTACTTACTTCTGAAGCCATCCTCTCATTATTGAGGTTGTCTTCTTGGAGAGGAGGGTGTCAGAGCTGGAGAAGGACAGCGTGGCTGCTGGGGAGCAACATGGCCGGCTGAGGCAGGAGAACCTCCAGCTAGTGCACAGGTGAGTAAGCACCTTAACCGCCTTGAACACACGATGTGATAGGCTCTCGTGGCTGAGAGCTACTGAAGTGCAAAGGCAAGGGTCTGGGTGCCGGTGGCTACGCAGGAGGCTGAGATCCGGGACATCATGATTTGACGCCAGCCCAGGCAGAAGTTTTTGAGACCCTGTCTACAAAGTTAACAGCAAAAAGCAGAGCTGGAAGCATGGCTCAAGTAATAGCAGACAACTGGGAATGTAGCCTAGTGGTAGAGCGCTTGTCTAGCTTGTGTGAAGCCCTGGGTTCCATTCCTCAATACCACATACACAGAAAAATCCAGAAGTGGTGCTGTGGCTCAAGTGGTAGAGTGTTAGCCTTGAGCAAAAGAAGCTCAGGGACCGTGCCCAGGCCCAGAGTTCAAGCCCCACCGACAAAAAAAAAAAAAAAATTATCCAGTGAATTGGCGAGAAAGGTGGCTCAGTGTTAGAGCGCTCGCCTTGAGCTGAAGAGCACAGGGACAGTGCCCAGGTCCAGAGTTCAAGCCCCACGACCAACAAAAAAAAAAAAAGGATGTGCTCATCCCCACTCTACCCTGCCTGCAGGTGCTGGCTTAGTAGGGCTGGGTGTGCCAGGTTAGAAGTAAGGCTCCTGGGGGTTAGAGATGTGCTCCGATGCTAGCTGATCCGTGTGCAGAAGCCTGCACTGCTGGTTCTCTCCAGCCTCTATGTGGTGAGTTGAGGCTCACTGTTTTCTATGATTAGTGCTTAGAGTTTAGCCTATAACTCTAGGAAACTTACCTCTCTAGTTTTAGAACCTTTTTGGTCTCTCTACTCAATCTCTCTTCAATTCTTTTTTTTTTTTTTTTTTTTTTTTTTTGGGTCCAGTCGTGGGGCCTGAACTCTGGGCCTGGGTGCTGTCCCTCAGCTCTTCAGCTCAAGGCTAGCGCTCTACCACTTGAGCCACAGCGCCACTTCCAGCTTTTTTCTTATGTGGTGCTGAGGAATCGAACCCAGGGCCTCAGGCATGCAAGGCAAGCGCTCTACCACTGAGCCACCTTCCCAGCCCCATCAATCTCTCTTCAATTCTTTTGATCATAATAAACCTAAAACTTCCCTCCCATTTCATTTTCCTAATTTCTGATTTTGACTTTTTGTCCCTGTTCTCTCTTAGCCAGGCAGCCCAGATAGAAAAGTTCACAAGATTCTTATTTCCAACTAACTACCAAAAAAGAAAAAAGCAGGACTAGAAATGCAGCTCAAGTGGTAGCATACCAGCCATAAACAATCAAGTAGCACTGAGTTCAAGCCCCAAAACTGACAAAAAATAAAATAGATAAATCTTCAGTTTCCCTCACCAACTCTTCTGTTGAATTAAAGCTTTTGCTAGGTATGGTGCCTTGGGTCTGTAAGCCCAGCTCCTTTGGAAGCAGAGATACGGAAAGTCTCGGTGTGGGGCCATCCTAGACAAAAAGTTATGACTCCCTCCCACACATTCATCTGAATACAAAATAATCTGGATCTTGTGGTACGTGTCTGCCACCTCCGCTGTGATGAAGGCAAATAGGGTTGTGGGCCCCTGTGGTCTTGTGCATGCTAAGCAAGGGCTTTACGACTGAACCACACCCCTAACCCACAGCCTCATAGTTTCATTATTTTCTGCCAGTCCTGAGGCTTGAACTCCTCAGGGTCTGGGTGATGTCCCTAAGCCTCTTTGTGCTTAAGGCTAGTGCTCTACCACTTGAGTGGCAGCACCACTTCTGGCTTTTTCTGAGTTTGAGCCATGATCCTCAGATCTCAGCCTCCTGAGTAGCTAGGATCACAGCCACCAGCACCCAGCTCCCTCATAGTTTTAGTTTCTGAGAATTACTTTTGTCTTCCTCTCACAGTGTGGTGCTCATATTTCTTGGTAGCATTAGACATAGAGGTTCCCATGTGCCCAGCAGCTAGCCCCACATTCAGCCTGGATGTGGCTAGAAGCTTTGCCATAACTTTAACACACCATTGCTGAAACCCAGACTTTCCTCTGCATGCTGCAAGGTTGGTGGCCAGCTGTCACATTCGTTACCTGCAGAGGGTGGCACCCCGTGGACCCAGTGCGCTCTGGCCCCTCTGAGGCAGAGTGTGAGGACAACCCAGCCATGTGTTACAGCCCAAGGAGCAGGACCTGGGAACAGACACCATGTAGGCTTGCAGGCATGTTCATGTGAACCCTACTTTGCCTTTAGAGCTAATGCCTTAGAGGAACAGCTGAAGGAGCAGGAGTTGAGAGCCAGTGAGATGGTCCTGGAAGAGGCCCGGAAGCAGAAGGAGCTCTTGTGCAAAATGGAGCGCGAGAAGAGCATCGAGATTGAAAACCTGCAGGCCAGGTGAGCGAGGGAGGTCCTGCAGGCCAGGCAGGCGAGGGAGGTCCTGCAGGCCAGGCGGGTGAGGGAGGTCCTGCAGGCCAGGCAGGCGAGGGAGGTCCTGCAGGCCAGGTGGGTGAGGGAGGTCCTGCAGGCCAGGCAGGCGAGGGAGGTTCTGCAGGCCAGGTGGGTGAGGGAGGTCCTGCAGGCCAGGTGGGCGAGGGAGGTTCTGCAGGCCAGGTGGGTGAGGGAGGTCCTGCAGGCCAGGCGGGTGAGGGAGGTCCTGCAGGCCAGGCAGGCGAGGGAGGTCCTGCAGGCCAGGTGGGTGAGGGAGGTCCTGCAGGCCAGGCGGGTGAGGGAGGTCCTGCAGGCCAGGCGGGTGAGGGAGGTTCTGCAGGCCAGGTGGGTGAGGGAGGTTCTGCAGGCCAGGCGGGTGAGGCTCCAGGCAGGCGAGGGAGGTCCTCCACAACCTGGGAAGGAGCCCCACTGTGGCAAAGGGGGGACTTGTAAAGACCAGAACCTCAATCCTTTCCTAAAAGTCCCTGAACCGACGCCTGTCCTTCTGTGTTCCACATCGACACAGCAGCCTTAGCCAGGCAGCAGCCTGGGCCTGTGGCCTCAGCTGCTCACCCAAGCCGAGGAGCTCAAGGCCAGCATGGGTAGTAGAACCAGATGCTAAATTTTAAAAAAAAAAAAAGTTTTTTTTAAAGAATTTACAGAATTCCTTTTGGGCTCCATGGAACTGATGCTATGGCCATTTGTACATTAACTGCCACTCTGCAAGGGGTGCCAGATAACAGAAATGTACACCTTATATGGAGGTGAAGTGGTCAGGAGCAAAACCAGGGGCCTTTGTAGCACACATGAGCAGCGGGGAGATGGGGAGAAGGCCCAAGGCTACCCCTCAGAGCAACTGCCAACGGAATGTGCAGACTTGCTTTAAGGAGTGGGGGCTGGACCCAGCCGGTGATGTAGGAGGCCTTTGGGTGTCAAGTAAGTATGGTGAGAAGGCCCTGGTCTTCAGTGAAATTCCCCAAACCTACCACCCCCATCTCACCACAAAGAAACCTGGACACTCAGTGTGAGCTGCCTTCTTCAGAGGACACGGCCAGGGCACTTGGCACTGTCCAGCTCACAGGAGGGACGACTGGGGGACAAAGGGATGTGAGGCTGTGCCGTGGCATCCGTAGATGGAGTGTGTTAGTAGTGTCTCCCTGCCGAGTGTGGCACAGCACATTCTGAGCCGTGGCAGCACCAGAGAGCCTGCAGGGACCCTGGGAAAGCCTGTGACTTCCCTATAAACCTGAAGTTATTCCCAAGCCCAAACTGAACTTAAAATCTGTCTGGTGTTAACAGAAAAGTGTTGGTCTAGAGCTGGGTGCTGGTGGCTCACACCTGTAATCCTAGCTACTCAGGAGGCTGAGATCTGAAGATTGTAGTTTGAAGCCAGCTCAGGGAGCAAAGTCCATGAGACTCTTATCTCTAACCAGAAAAGGACTGGAAGTGGGAAGTGGTAGCATGTCAGCAGAAAAAGTCAAATGAGAGTGAGAGGCTCTGAGCCCTCTGCCTCTCTCTCTCTCTCTCTCTCACACACACACACACACACTCACTCAAAGCTTTCTGTAAGGCTTTGACTTTCCTTGGTGAGTTCAGGACTGGCCACAGCAAGTGGAGGTCACAGTGCAGCTTCCTGCCAGGGCTCCCCCAGATCTTGACACCTTTTTGGGGATTCGGTCCGAACCTCCTCTTTGTGCCCCAGGCTGCAGCAGCTGGATGAGGAGAACAGTGAGCTGCGGTCCTGCACACCCTGCCTGAAGGCCAACATCGAGCGTCTGGAGGAGGTGAGCCACTGACCCCTCGCAGTGTATTGGGCTGTCCAAAGTCGGCAGAGCTCTGCCCGCAGGGGGTTTCCCCACCCTCTGCTCTAAATTCCAAGTTGCAGCAAGGACATGAAGTCAGGCCTCTGAAGCAGAACAGTGTGTCCTGCTGGTGGCACTGGATCCTTCCCAGTTTCCAGATCTCCCACAAACTCAGTGCACAGGGTCCAGAGACCCACTATGGGATCAGCTCCATTTGTCTGAATTCACTGGAACATGCTCCTGAAGGGCAGACTGGCAACCCCGATCTCGGACACTGCAAGCAAAGGCAGTGCTGTGGGCTCCCCGCTCCAGTCATTTGCTGAGAGACCTCCTCTCTTCATTCTTTTTACACGTGCCTTTTGGGCACCTCAAAACCAGCATGTTCTGAGACCACCTGGGCTCCAGCTCATGTGAATCAGAGGAGCCAGGCTAGAACGACCCACAAGTAGTAGGTGTCAGGCCTTGCCCAAAGGACACTCCTTCCTTCCCTGCTAAAAACAGCAGCCCTTATGGCCTACGTGTGCATAGACCACAGGGCAGAACAGCCCTGCTACCTGTGAGCCCCCGTGTTTGTATCAGTAGACACACCGCGAGAGCACACTTGGGCACACTGCAGGAGGCGAGGCCACGTGTCCACACTGCTGTCTGCTTTTGCAGGAGAAGCAGAAGTTGCTGGATGAGATTGAAGAGCTGACACTGCGGCTCAGTGAAGAGCAAGAGAACAAGAGGAAGATGGGGGACAGGCTGAGCCATGAGAGGCACCAGTTCCAGAGAGACAAGGAGGCAACGCAGGAGGTGAGCAGAGCCACCTGCTCCTCCCATGTTCCTGCCCAGTTAGATGAAGCCTGGTACCTAGGGAAGGCTTGAGGAGCCTTTCATTCTTTTGGCTACCGGGCAAGACCAGTGGCCTTCTGAAATGTGAGCTGATAGTCTCGCAGCAGTGGGTGGCTAACAGGCAGGTGCCTGTCCTCCGGTTGCCTCGTAGCTTATTGAGGACCTCCGGAAGCAGCTAGAGCATCTGCAGCTCCTCAGGCTGGAGACAGAGCAAAAACGGGGCCGCAGCAGTAGCCAGGGTCTGCAGGAGTACAACAGCCGTGCCCGAGAGAGTGAGCTGGAGCAGGAGGTCCGAAGGCTCAAACAGGTACGGCTCAGCCCCTCGTGCTCACTCCAGCAGAAGCTTCCAGAAGGCTGGAATGGGAAGGGACCTCAGCTGGCCGTCTCCCTTGGCCAGTCCTTCCCTAGGCCAGCCCCTAGCAGGGGCCCTGGCCCAACGTGACGACGTGTGTCCTGCAGGACAACCGCAACCTGAAGGAGCAGAATGATGAGCTGAATGGACAGGTCATCACCCTCAGCATCCAGGGCGCCAAGAGCCTCTTCTCCACAGCCTTCTCTGAGTCCCTGGCTGCAGAGATCAGCTCAGTCTCCCGCGATGAGGTAACACACCCTACCACCTGCATCCCCGAGGTCTCTGCTCTGTGTTCTAACCCTTTGCTCTCCCCAATCTTGGCTCCCTGCTTTCACACAGCTCATGGAAGCAATCCAAAAGCAAGAAGAGATCAACTTCCGCCTACAGGACTACATAGACAGGATCATCGTGGCCATCATGGAGACCAACCCGTCCATCCTGGAGGTCAAGTAGAACAGCAGAGCCCTGGGCTGGTCCAGGACTCCATGAGTACACTGGAGTGGCCCTGCCTCACCACTCCCAGCTAAGGCCGCCAGACCCCACAGCGGCTGAGCCGGGGGCCGACAGGCCCTCACAAGGCCGGGCTGGGCGCGTGAAGACGGGCTGCGGAAGGTGGAGGGTAGTAAGAAGCCAGGAAGGGAAGCCCAGGTAGCAGACGAGGAGCGAGGCTGGGCCTGCTGCTGGCTCCACCCTTCGGGGAGCCAGGGCCTCTCACCCCGTCACCCAGCCCACAATCACCTGTGTCTTCTCAGCAGTGGTGGGCTCGGGGACAGTCTCAGGCTGGGGTGAGCCACCCCGTGTCTCCTCTGGCAGACCCTCTTCCCGCCATGCGGCCCTATGGGAAGAGTCCGCAGCTTTCTACTCAGGCCTCCTGACAGGTGCCACCCACGCCTGCCTGTGAGCCCTGGGCCCTCACGGGGGATGACGGTGGGGTAGGACAGCAGGCAAGGCTGGCACGCGTGAGTCGGGCTGGGAGTGGCTCAGGCGGGCCACATCTGGACCAGGGCCCCAGAGCCTTGCAGTCCCTCCGATGGCGTGAACCTCGCTGCTCTCCCCTCAGGTTCTGCCCCTCCCGTGGGGCCCTAGGCCAGGGGCCTTTGCTCTGAGCAGAGGACTTGAGAGCTCCCTTCCCGGACGGGTGGACACACCGACCCCTCTGCCTCTAGTTGCAGGTGCTGCTTCTTTGCAGAGACGTGACTTTCTCTGGCCGCCTAGAGCCTAGCACCCCGATAGTGCACAGTGCCCATCACTGCCCTGGTGCAGGCACGCTTCTCAGGCCTCTGGAACCAGGTTTCCCTTTTGGTGTCTGACTAAGTCATAAGGGTGTATTTTGTAGGAGGGCAGGCTGGGAGACTGCACACAGACGAGGGACAGAGGAGCCCTTACCACCCTACCCTGCACTGCCCCAGAGTGGCATCACCCACAAGCTGCTCGACCTGCCTGGGCCAGGGCCCTGGCTGGCAGCCCCAGTGCCCCGGGGTGGCTGGAATCCCGCCACAAAGACTGTCTGTCCACTGTGTGCGAGTGTGTGCACGCCAGCATGAGTGTGCACACAGGCGTGCGTGTGCGTGTGCTCACACATGCTGCCTGCATCCCTCCACTGCCCCACCCACCCTCTACACTGCAGTTTAAGATGTTGCCGCGTATTGTACATTTTGGGGAAAGCCTTGGGTGTAAATCAGTGTAAACTTGGAGGAGAGATTTTTCTATCATGTAGAGTAGGTATTTTTTATAGATTGAAGGTTGATCAATTTTTTTAATACTTTCCAGAGAGAAAACTATCTGTGTATACACATGAAAAAAAAATATATATGTATATGTATAATATATAAATACCGGAGCCCTGCCTCTCTGTGCCCACATCCTGGCCTTGTGGCCTGTGCTTGCGGACTGTCCTCAGTGCTGATCATAAACAGGTCTCCAGGAGACACTGGAGACACCAGCCCCCAACCTGCCCATCGCACCTGCTTCAGCTCCCTGGGGACGGCAGGGAGGGAGGCCAGCGGGTCCGCTCTGATGTCCCAACCCTGTGACATGGGCTGTGGCCTGTCCCTGCTGAGTGTACCGCAGTGCTGACCATAAATGGGCTTTGAAAAGGCACTGGGTGACACCAACCTCCAACCTGCTCGGCACACCTGCCTCAGCTCCCCAAGAGGGGGCGCTGGGGGCAGGAGGGCAGGAGGCTGGCAGAGGACTGATGATGTGTCGGCCACCATACATTAAAGCTGTTACTGCATACGGAGGCCGGGTCCTTCCTCCACAGGGGCTGTGCGTGGGATGGGGTGGCCGTGAGCCAGAGTTGGCTTCCCTGAGGGCCAGTTGTGGCACTCAGCTACTCCTTGGGCAGGATCTGGGCCCCTGTGACCTCCCGCATCCCAAGGAGTGCTGGGAGGGCATTGAGGAGCAGCTCAGCAGAGGCGTATATTACTATCACAAGTCTCAGGCCTGGGGCCCTTGTGCAGGGATAGTGTCTGGGAAAAGCTGCCCTGTGGTCAGGGATGAGGAGTGCAATGCATCCTTTAGGAGATGCCAGCACAGAGAGTACCACAGTGGTGACTGTAGAGGGCATCTCCAGGGCCCCTCACACAAATGACTACCTTGATTGTAACGCGGACATGCGGGGACACAGATCCAGGGAGGCTGGGGACTCAGCTCTGCTGACCCCTTGACCAAGAGCTGATGACAAGAGGGACCCAGGCTGGCCTACACCAAGGCCTCAGGAAGGAACAAGCCCAGGAGCCCTGGTCTCTTGGGTAGAACCGAGGAAAGTATCTGGGAGTGTAGGTAAGACAGGGCTGGGTTTTCTGCCTGCAGGACCTTGATTTGCCCCTCCACCTAGTTCACACCATCCATCAGCATCTGCCTGGCACCTAGGCCAGGAAAGCATCTCCACTGTGGCCTGGCAACTTCTCAGGCACATTTTGTGTATCCCTGTCCTGGAGCTTAACTGGGGTCCTGGGTGCTGTCCCTGAGCTTTTTCTGCTCAAGGCTAGTGCTCTACCATGTGAGCCACAGCTCTACTTCTGGCTTTTTTGGCAATTAATTGGAGATGAAAGTTTCAGACTTTCCTGCCCAGGCTGGCTTCAAAATGTGATCCTCAGATCTCAGCCTCCTGAGATCGGTGGCATGAGCATGCCTATAAAAGGCAGCTTTAGTTTCTGCATTTGATGTGACACTGGCTCACAGTCCACCCTCCCGCCAGCAGGGACTTGGGAGGGTACTGTTGGCCCTCTGGGATATAGCGAGAGGAAGGACATGTGATGAAAAACCGTTGGCAGAAAAGTTCCAGGAAGGGCTGCAGCACAGGTGGCGTCCAGCGAGCTGGAAGAGAGTGCCTGGAGAATGTTCCGGAGGCCTGCACCATCCAGCGAGAGCCCCTCAGCCTCTGATGGGGTAGTGGTCTGGCCACAGCATGCAACTGCTGTGTGGCCAGCAAGCAGGCCTGTCCTACGCTGTGGGTGACTCCCGACATTGTACAGAACTGCTGGCACTGTCTTGCCAGTCAATTCTGCCTGAGTTAGAAGTGGCGCTGTGGCTCTAGTGGTAGAGTGCTAGCCTTGAGCTGAAGAGCTCAAGAGTTCAAGCCCCACGACCAACACCAACAATAAAAAATCAATTGTCTGAGTAGAGTTCTACCTAAGAGCAGTAACCGGGTTCTCAGCAAACTGAGCAGGAAGCCCACGCCATGCCCCTGGCTGGACATAGGGGAGCTTCCTAGATGGTGCCCAGCCTTTTTTTTTCCTGCTAGCAGTTCAGAAGCCTGAAGGAGACCCAAAGAGGGGCACAAATGGTGGCCAGTAGCCTCACCCTTCTACCTTTTTTTTTTTAAATCAAGTTATTACTCTTTCTGACCCAGGCACATGTATTTCCTAGAGCAGGTAACCAAAATCTGGGCTTTGGACCAGATCTGCCGGTCCGTCCGGCCTGCTGGGCATTCCACCTCCCCCAGGTAGCCATCCCAAGAGAACCTTAGCTCCGTGATGGGTTCTTGGTGGTGGTTAAGTATCACACATACGGAGGAGTTTTCACTTGCACAAGTTAGATTGCGTCCACTGGCTCCTAATTAACATTACCTCTTCCATCATTCCCTTCCATCTGTTTTCTTTACTTGTATCCCTAAAGCACAGAAGAGTGTTGGGCTCCCTGGGCTCAGTAAAGACTTGGCCACTGAACCGCTGCTCTGTCCCTACGGGCCCTCCGTGTCCCCAGCTCCCGTAGGCCATCTGGTGACGTGCACCTGTCCCCTCCTGCAGGGCTGTGTTCTCAGGCCAGTACTGCACTCACACAGAGCAGGGCCTAATGGCCTGGGAAGCCCAGTCTGTTCTGTGGTCAGCCTGATGTGCTGTCTCACAACACTGAGATGATCACAGTGACCAAGAGCCTGGTCTTGCCTGTTTCTTCCAGTTCTCTCCTGAGTCAACCACCTCAACAGCTGTGAGACTGCCAGGCCTCTCTGGGTGGGCCTCTCCCCGCCCGTGACAGGCCTTGCTGTCTGGCTTCCTCCTTCCCACATAGGGCTTGGCTCAGCAAACCGGCTGTGGAGCTGGCCGCTCTGCAGTGGCTGAGCAGAAACCTCAGCTACCAAATCAACAGGCTCAAATCCAGCTGCTTCTCGGGCGGGAAGGCCATAGGTTCTTGTGCTCCTCTGCTGGCTGGTCTACTGGCCCCAAACCACACCAGCCACCAGCCTTGATCTCACAAGTACCCCCAGGAGACTTCCAGGCAAGTCTGGGAGATCACTAAGTGCCCTCAGGGTCCTCTCCTGTGGCCACACCTGGCCAGTGGCTGCACCCTTTACACAGGAGAGGAAGCCTGCAGAATTCAGCAGTGCTCAAGTCTGCAATCCTCAGCTGCCAACCCCCAGACCTGCCCTGCCCTGCCCCGGCCAGCCCCAAGGCCTTCCCTGCCCCACCCTGCCCCTGCCTGGCCTGGCCTGCCCTGCTACTCCTGCCACTTCCTGGCCTGCCTGCACCTGCCCCTGCCCCTGCCCCACCCTGCCTCTGCTCGGCCTGCCCCTGCCCGGCCTGCCCCTGCCCCTGCCCCTGCCCCTGCCTCTGCCCCTGCCCGGCCTGCCCCTGCCCCTGCCCCTGCCCCTGCCCGGCCTGCCCCTGCCCGGCCTGCCCCTGCCCCTGCCCCTGCCTGGCCTGCCCCTGCCCCTGCCCCTGCCCGGCCTGCCCCTGCCCCTGCCCCTGCCTGGCCTGCCCCTGCCCCTGCCCGGCCTGCCCCTGCCCCTGCCCCTGCCTGGCCTGCCCCTGCCCCTGCCCCTGCCCCTGCCCCTGCCCGGCCTGCCCCTGCCCGGCCTGCCCCTGCCCGGCCTGCCCCTGCCCCTGCCCCTGCCTGGCCTGCCCCTGCCCCTGCCCCTGCCCGGCCTGCCCCTGCCCCTGCCCCTGCCTGGCCTGCCCCTGCCCCTGCCCCTGCCCCTGCCCGGCCTGCCCCTGCCCCTGCCCCTGCCTGGCCTGCCCCTGCCCCTGCCCCTGCCCCTGCCCCTGCCCGGCCTGCCCCTGCCCCTGCCCCTGCCCCTGCCCCTGCCCCGCCTGCCCCTGCCCGGCCTGCCCCTACCCCTGCTCGGCCTGCCCCTGCCCCTGCCCCTGCCCGGCCTGCCCCTACCCCTGCCCCTGCCCCTGCCCGGCCTGCCCCTGCCCCTGCTCGGCCTGCCCCTGCCCCTGCCCCTGCCCCTGCCCGGCCTGCTCCTGCCCCTGCCCCTGCACCTGCCCCTGCTCGGCCTGCCCCTGCCCCTGCCCCTGCCCCTGCCCCTGCCCGGCCTGCCCCTGCCCCTGCTCGGCCTGCCCCTGCCCCTGCCCCTGCCCGGCCTGCCCCTGCCCCTGCCCCTGCCCCTGCCCCTGCCCCTGCCCCTGCCCGGCCTGCCCCTGCCCCTGCCCGGCCTGCCCCTGCCCCTGCCCGGCCTGCCCCTGCCCCTGCCCCTGCCCGGCCTGCTCCTGCCCCTGCCCGGCCTGCCCCTGCCCCTGCCCCTGCCCCTGCCCGGCCTGCCCCTGCCCCTGCCCCTGCCCCTGCCCCTGCCCGGCCTGCCCCTGCCCGGCCTGCCCCTGCCCCTGCCCCTGCCCCTGCCCGGCCTGCCCCTGCCCCTGCCCCTGCCCCTGCCCCTGCCCGGCCTGCCCCTGCCCCTGCCCCTGCCCCTGCCCCTGCCCGGCCTGCCCCTGCCCCTGCCCGGCCTGCCCCTGCCCCTGCCCGGCCTGCCCCTGCCCCTGCCCCTGCCCGGCCTGCCCCTGCCCCTGCCCGGCCTGCCCCTGCCCCTGCCCGGCCTGCCCCTGCCCCTGCCCCTGCCCGGCCTGCCCCTGCCCCTGCCCCTGCCCCTGCCCCTGCCCGGCCTGCCCCTGCCCCTGCCCCTGCCCCTGCCCCTGCCCGGCCTGCCCCTGCCCCTGCCCCTGCCCCTGCCCGGCCTGCCCCTGCCCCTGCCCCTGCCCCTGCCCGGCCTGCCCCTGCCCCTGCCCGGCCTGCCCCTGCCCCTGCCCGGCCTGCCCCTGCCCCTGCCCCTGCCCCTGCCCGGCCTGCCCTCCGCGTCCAGGCTTCTTTCTGGTGCTGTTCGGCTTCGTGGCCCCGTGGTGTCCCCTTGGCTGCAGAAAACAGGACACGAATGATCTCAAGGAAGCAAGGGCCTTGAAGAGCGCCTGGGCCCGGGGCCCGGGAGGGTGGCCCCTGCCACGGCAGCTGGGGGGCCGGAGGACCCGAGTGCCCAGGGGACAGCCGCGACCGCGGCGGACGCCGGACCCGAGGCAGACGGGCCCCCAAGAAGCCAGACCCGGCGCGGCCGAGGCGCCGGGGACGGCCGGGAGTCTCCACGAGCCTCCAGCCTGCCAATCGGGCGAGGCAAGCCGACCCCAGCCTGCGAGCTCCGGGCCGGAGCCGATCCACGGTACCGTGAGCGCCAACGGCGCCTGCGCGAACTCGAGCCCTTCCTCCCGGCCGGACCAACATGGCTGGAGGACCCGCCCCCGGGCCCTTCGCAGGGCCTTCTGGGAATTGTAGTCCGGACCGTCCTCTTCCCGCCAGCCCGGCCGAGGCCGGTGCCTGGGCGTCTCCAATAGCGCGAGAGGCGGGATTTCGGAGGTGGGTCGAGGTGGGTAAGCGGGTCCAAAACCAGCACCGCCAGAGACTACAGCTCCCGGCGTGCTTCGCGCGGCCCGGCGCTGCGCTGTGGGATCCGTAGTCGGAGCAGGACACCCAGCGCCGCGTGCGCCCCCGACGCGCCTTCGCCGCGGGCCCCGGCCGGGCGCCACGCTACGGAGGCGGCGTAAGGCCGCTTGGGTCGGCGCGGCAGGACCGGCGGGCAGCACGGCGGCGGCGTGAGGCTGCGCGGGGCCGGGCGCGCCGCGGCGGAGGCGCGGGAGGCCGTCGGAGCTGCGCGGCCGGCCGGCCTCCCGGAGCAGCGGCGGGTCAGTCAGCCGACCGAGGGGCCGCGCCCAGCCGCGGGCGCCGGAGTCCGCGCCGCGGCTCGCGGAGGTGAGTGTCCCTGGCGGCGGGGGGCCGGGGCCGGGGCCGGGCGCGGGCATCGCCGTGCGGGGCTCCCGGCCGCCCGCAGCACCTGCCTGTCCTTGAGCGCCCTCCTCTCGGGCTCCGCGCCGGCCGCTGCGGGCGGGCGTTTGCCGCGGGGCCTCGGCCCGGCCGCCCGGGGCCGCTGCGGGAGGCGCCCCGCGCCCGCGCCCCGCAGCCGCTGCCGGCGGCGGGAGGTGCCCTTCCGGGGCGGGGGTCCTCGGGGGCTGCGGCGGAACCGTGAGGCCAGGGCCGGGAGGGCGCGCGGAGGGAGCCCCGCCGCTCGGGGCGCCCGGGCGTGGAGCGTGCCCCCGCGGCGCGGCCCGGCGCGGCCCGGAGGTCGGGCTCGGCCCCGGGTCTCTCCTGGGGCTGGCGGGGTGCGCTTCCTGCGAGGCCCTGCCCTGCTAAGGACAGGCGTCTGGGAGTTTGGAACCTGGAGAGGCCGCACAACTTCATAGGAATTTACCACCCGGGCCTCTGAGAGCAGGAACAGCCTGGCCCCGACTCTGCCACAGTTTGGGGGGCATCTGAGGCCCCCCGCCACTCACTCCCCCGGGAAGCCAGGCTTTTCCTCGATTGTGACATTGCTGACCTTAGCTGACTTCTGAGAATTCAAGCGTGGTAGTTTGGCAATCTTCATCTTGCAGATGAGGAAACTGAAGTTTGAGGTACCACAGTTGCTAGCGGGAGAAGGGCAGTTGGAGCTGCAGTTCCAGGTCTTTGACTCAGCCTGCCTTTCCGAACTCCTTCTGCTACCTCATTCCTGGCAGTTGGAAAGAAGGGTTTTGATGTCCTAAAAACCTTCAGAAACTACACGCTGTTCACACGCTGGTCAGGAAAGCACTTGAAGGCAGGCAAAGCAACCCGTGGTCGAGCTGTGTGATAGCTTCTCCTAGTATAGCAGCGCCGATCGGTGCTGAGACGGCAAGTGATAAGAAAAAGCCATCTACAGAAACCAGGAATGCCATGGCTTGTCCTGTCGGTGTTTACCCTGGCCTGTCACGCTACCCTACACTTGGAAGCTGAACTGGCTTTTGAGGCACACCTGGCTTTAGTCTCTTCATCGAATATTGAAGCTCCGGATTCAGACCCAGAGCAGTGCACTGAATGCCCAGAGGGCCTCCACGGGGCCTCCCTGTCTTTCCGTCTGGTCTGGAAGGCATACCTCCTGGCTGTTCCCTCTCTCGTTCCCACCCCACACCCATTGTGGCACCTGAAGTAAGAGTATTCTGAAGGACAGTGCGTTCCTGTTCCTCACCTAAGCTATAACTCACTTCCTAGCTCCTCAGTGACCGCAGGCTCTGCCACCTTCCTCTCCCACCCAGCCTCTTCCCTCGGGGCCTCAGCTGTATGCATAGATCCACTTGATCCCCAGGCCTCCTCTGTCCAGTAGGCCTGGGATGGCTCCGACATCATGCTGGCTTCTCCCATGGGGTCTGCTAGTAGCTAGCACTCAAGCCTACATGATCCTCCTGCTCAAAACTTGCAGGCACTTGGAAGGCAGGCTGTTTCTGTTCCTCAGAAGGCCCCGATGCCCAACTCCACCCAGCCCCATGCTGAGCAGGTTGCCAGTGAGTATCTAAAGGTAGCTCCTTGCTGCAGGCTGCTCTGGGTGAGAGTATTACCTCAGCTTGGTCCACAGAGGCAGTGCTGCCCGCTCTGTGGGCATAGGAGGTGGCCTCACTAACCTTAGCTTGTTTCTGAGTGTGACTGTTGACCACATGTTACTGGGAGAAGACAGGAAGCGCTGGTTGGGGATGGGCCTAGAGCTCAGCTACACCCCTTGCCATTCATGGGACACAGCATGGCTGAATGGAGACTGTGACAGTAGTCCAGAGAATGCAGCCAGGCAGGGTGTGGAGTAAGAGCTCCAAGAACACCAGGGCACCCTGCCTCAGAACAGAGATCCAAGAGGCACAGGGCCGGGCCCTCAAGGTAAGCTGCGAGGCCTGGAGCCTGAGCACCCCTTTGCATTCTTCTGTACAAGCCAGCAACGTGGCTGTCCCTGGCAGCGACTCATCCGACACTAGGTTGGGCTCACTTGAGTCTCCATGTCATGAAAGCAAGTGGGACAAGTTTCACAGATCTCACCCCAGGTATCCTGGCAAATGCCGGTCAGCTCTGTTTCATACTTAATACCCTGCTCCCCTCTGGTGGGGTGCGGCCGTCCCCCCATCCTGTGTGGACAAGCTGGAAAATGTGCGTGGATAGGACTTTGGACATTAGATAAACAAGTTGATACCCACTGTGTGAAGTCAAGGTACAGCTGTTTTCTCGGGGAGAAGGAACATGCATGGCTACAGAGCAAAGTCCTTGCACCCTCCTCCACTTTTCTTGAAAGGTTGCCCTTTGAAGTTAGAATCACTCAGGCAAATTGAACCTCTTGGACTGTCTTTCCTTTGCTCAATCCTTCTGCCCATCTTCATGGGAAAGACTTTGAGCTCTGCAGGTGCTGGAGCCTCTGCTCTAGAAGGTAGAGAGGCCGGTGCTCGGTGGGGAAGGAAGTGCCAGAGGCCTGCTTTGGAGCCAGGACCCCATTCTTACAGCTTCCTCTGTGCCTTGCTTTGGGGCCTGCAGAGGACTGGAGTGCGGCTACGATCCCCCCCTGCCTCCAGCAGCCATTAGGCTGCATAGACCACAACTCCTGTCTTGCCACCACTTGGCAGACAAGAAAGATGGAAATGCCAAAAATGAGAGTACTTGTCTTATACCGTTTTCTCTGTTAAAAACAATGTTCCATTGAACACTGAACTTCTGCAATAAAAGCATATCCCAAGTATGTTCCTATTTTCCTGACAATACCATTTTGAAGAACAGTTGCTCTTTCTGTGATGTATCGTTAAGATGGTGTGTATCTCCAAAGACACAGAAGCACAAGTAGACACACACACACACACGTGTACACACATGTTCACACACGCACACCCTTCCATGCTGAGGAGGCTGCAGGACCGGCGTGAGTGCAGATCTCCCTCCAGACTGCTTTCCTTGAGCCTAGGAGGGCACCTGTCTCCTCCGGCCCTAGCAGGCGATGCCTGGAGTCCAGCCTCAGAGCTACCCTGAACGGGCCAGCAGTTGCAGCCCCAGTTCTGTTCTGAGGCCTGGCCTTAACTAACTTCTGTCTTTGAGTGGCTGAAAGATTGGGATTGGGAAATGCTTGACAGAAATGGAGAAATCTGAAATTCAAGAGTCAGAACAACTGTCTCTTCTGGTGCTAGCTCCTGCTTGGGAGAAAGAGTGAAAGGATACACGTTTCCCAAGGCGTAGTACTCTGCTAGGGGGCATTTTTTATTATTAGTAGAACCTGCGGCTTCTCCTGCCTCTCTTGTCAGGTCCCCGGAACTGTTCCCATACTGAGAGGTGAAACTGCCAGCTGCCAGTGCTCACGTCTACAATCCTAGCTACTCAGGAGGCTGGGCTCTGAGAAGCTCCATTCAGAGCAGCCTCAACAGACTCTTACCTCCACATTACTAACAAAAAGCCAGACGTGCAAGTGTGGGCCCAAATGTTAGAGTGCCATTCTTGAGTAAAAAAGCCAAATAGAAGGCCCTGGGTTCAAGCCCTAGTACCCAGTACTGGCCAAAAAAAGGGGTGGGCTGAGATCAGGAGAGTGTTGTTTCTTAGATGGCTCAGAAAGGGCCTGAGGGCCTTCTCCTGATTACCTGCCACGCTGAGCAGGTGCCAGGACAAGTAGAGCTGAGCCTGAAGCAGGGGCTGCCTGTGGGCAGTTGGAGTGGCCAGGTGATACCAGAACCTGTGTTCAGCCATTTGGCCTGAGCCCTGCCCCACATGGGTGTCGTTCCCAGGCAGTCCCAGGAAGTGTGCCAGCGAGGGTGACCTGTGGCACTTCCCCAAGTTCTGTTCTTTGTAGTAGAGCTGACTTGAGGTGGGGCCAAGACAGGGTTTTGTTTGCTTTGTGGTCAGTTGTGGGGCTTGAACTCAGGGCCTTGAGCGCTGTCCCTTAGCCTTTCTGTGCTAAAGGCTAGTGCCACTTGAGCCACAGTGTCACTTACAGATTTTGGGGTGGCTTTTGGAGGGGTTTTTGGTATGATTTTGTTTTTGTTTTGCCAGTACTAGGGCTTGAACTCAGGGCCTGGGCACTGTTCCTGAGTTGCTTTTACTCAAGGCTAGCACACTACCACTTCCAGCTCTTTTCGTTTATGTGGTACTAAGGAATGGAACCCAGGGCTTCATGCATGCTAGGCAAGCACTACTGCCAGGCTTCATTCCCAGTCCCACTTTGAGGTTTTGAGTGGTTTATTGGAGATAAGAGTCTCACAGACTTTCCTGCCCAGGCTGGCTTTGAACCCTGATCCTCAGATCTCAGCCTCCTGAGTAGCTAGGATGACAAATGTGAGCCACCGCACCCAGCTAGGACAAGAACTTTTAGAGTCCCCATCTCTGCCATTCTGGCCGCTGGACTAGGCGAATTGGGTGGAAGGGGGGTTAGTATGTGCTAGATCAGAACAGCGAGTAGCCAGTTAGACTCAGGAGGCCTCGGGTCTCCTTTTTTTATTTTTGGTCTGTTATGAATCTTGAACTCAGGGAGGACCTGGGCGCTGTCCAGCTTTTTTGCTCAAAGCTAGAGCTCTACCACTTTGAGCCACCAGTTTTCTGGTAGTAAAGTGGAGATGAGTCTCATGGACTTTCCTGCTGGGGCTGGCTCAGGTTCGGCCTCCTGAGTAGCGAGGATGACAGGCGTGAGCCACCAACTCCTGGCTGGCTCTTAATCCTGAATTTTTAGATTTCTTCATTTTTGCCAAGCACTTCCCAATCCCAGTCTTTTAGCCACCACTCAAAGATAGAAGTTAGAAGCCAGCCTAGGTAGGAAAGTCCGTGAGACTCTTATCTCCAGTAAACCACCAGAAAACCAGATACAGCACTGTGGCTTAAGTGGTAGAGCACTCACCTTGAGCTGAAGAGCTGAGGGACAGCGCCCAGGCCCAAAGTTCAAGCCCCACAACAACAACAACAAAGGATAGACGTTAGGAATGAAGTCCAGGCCCCAGAACAGATGTAGGTTTTAAAGGAACGGGTCCCTGGGTAATAGTGCTGAGGTGACACATTGAACTCCCGCCCCTCACCACCACCCCCCCATGCCACCAGGTAGTCGGCGGTGGTCTAGTAACACTGTGGAAGCAGGCAGAGCCTGGCTCAAGTGGCCAGTCCAGACTGGTGCCCAGAGGCCATATTTACCAGAGTCTAGACCCTTACAGGAGAGGCAAGCCCTCTTGGTGGACGCCATAGCGACCAGGCTGCTTGTAGCCCCCTTTCTAGGCACACGGGCAGCTTGTCACTTTTCAGCCTCTGGTGAGCTGATTGCCCGGTGCTGTGGTTTCCCTATAGGTTTATCTGGGCTGCAGAACTGTTGGTAGAGTAGCAAGGTTGGGGTACTCTGACAAGAAGAAACCCAAGGCCCCCGAAGATCCCCAATTCACACCCTGCCAGCCTGAGTTCCCTGGGAAAGCCCACGTCACTGTGGGCCTGTCATTCAGGGTGTACTGAGGGCAGACCTGGGGTGTCCCCTGTACCCTGCCGGTGGCCCCGGCTGGTGGGGGGCGGGACTGGTGTGTGTGTGAGCCCCCAGCCCTCCCCGTTGTCACGCCGCGGGAGCCCTGGCTCGGTGGCATGGCTGCCCCAGCCCGGAAGAGGACGCTCGGCTGTCCTGGGAATGCCGCTCTGCCCGTTCCCGTGGCACATGGAGTCGCCTGCGCTGGGTGGGTCCTGGCCTGGTTTCTGGTAGGGACGGCCCTGCCTTCCGCAGCAGTAGCTGCACGCCTCCGCTGTTTGCTTGGAGGAGGCCTTGGAATCGCTTGTCGTCTGGCCTGGGGGCCTCCCGGTCTGATGGGCACCGTTCTGAGGTAGGCTGGGCGGCTCTGGTGTCGGGCCGGGCCTTGTTGCTCTGTGCTCCCTCGTCTCCGTGGGAGTTGTCTTGGGTTTGCTGCAGCTACAGTGGCCTGGTATTGAAACTGACCAAGAAAGGCAGGAGTGACGGAGGCGTCCCTTGGTGTGGGAGCTCCCTTCTGTTCTTCCCGTGGGGCCGTTCCGTGTCCCTGGCACTCCAGAGGGGGAGCCCACCGGGACTAGGGAGCCAGCCTCCCGCCCCGGCCTTCACGGGCGCTGTCCGCGGTCTTGGCTATTGTACTGTGAGGTCCTTGGCTAGAGCAGAGGGCAGGCGGACCAAGGCCCCCCACAGTGGTTGTCCAGCCCTTCAGCAGCACCACGCATCTTGCCTACCCTGTCTCCAGCCCCGAACACCTTCTGAGACGTACCCTAGGCCAGTGCTGAGAATCATCCTGCTCAGGACGGACTTGAGACCAGAGCCAGGACCTGGCCCCTGGCCTAGTGCACACCCACCTGCCCTGTGGAAGCCCCGAGCTGGGTTTGTCCTGGGTAGACGCCCCACTGTGGCCCGGCCAGGGCCCTGGTAATTAGCACTTGTCCTGGCAGAGTCTGGATCTAGGTCACTGCCCCCAATTTAAAATTGGAACGGAAGTTCCCAGATGAAGGCAGAGGAGCGCCTGCCCTGTGGTCCTGGGATGGAGCAGGTGCGCGCCCCGCCCCCGCCCCCGCCCCCGCCCCCCACCCAGCCTTCACAGCACGTGTCTTGTCTTGAGCATGCCCTGCCCCTTCCCTCTGACTCCGGAGGCTGGTGTGGCTACGGTGCTCTCTGTCATGCTGCAGCTAGAAAGTCCATGTCTGAGCATCGTGGGTTGCCTCTCCAGCCCTTAGAACAGCCTGGTCTGGGGCAGAGATGGAAGGGCATTGGCTGGGTACACCAGCACAGAAGCAGAGTGGGGAGCAGCTCGCGCCTCCTTGGAGAGCGGCGTGGGCCTGTCTCCCAGGCCAGGGACTGCCCTGCTCTGCCGGGGCAGATAGGCTGGAGGGGTAAACCAGATGTGGAACGGAACTGGAAACCTGTCACCCCTGCCCTCCCGAGAGAGGCACGGGCATTCCCTGACAGGCCTTGGCTCCTTGTCGCCCAGAGCCAGCATCTCAGGCCAGGAGGAGGCCAGCTTGAGGCCCTGTTGGGCAGATGGACCTCATCTCTACTCTGGGCTGCTAGAAGGGCAGGTGGGGCTGTGGGAGCCACACTGCAGGACACACCCACACCCCTAGCAGGACAGCGAGGTAGTCCCCAGAGTACTTGCTTCCTGCTTTCCCCTTGAGTCTGGGCTGAGAGCCCCCACCGGGAGCAGGTCTGCTGCCCTGCAGCTGCTTGCTTGCTTCCGTCACCCTCGTTTGTTCAGGGAGAGTAGGAGAAGAGAGCATGGGCATGCTGCAGGAGCTCAAGCCTACAGTCCCCGCTACTCAGGAGGCTGAGAGCTGAGCACTGCAGTTTGAAGTTGGTTGGCCCAGACAGAAAATTCCTTCAGTCACTATATCTAATTAACCAGCAAGAAGCAGGGAGGGAAGTGTGGCTGAAGGGATATGAGTGGAAAGGCTGAATGAGAGCACAAGGCCCTGAGTTCAAGCAGCAGTGCGCGCGCGCACGCACACACACACACACACACACACACACACACACACACACACACACACACACACACACACACACACACACACACACACACACACACAGGAAAAGAGATGCCCTGGCCCATTTCCCAAGGGAAGCTCAGCAGTGCAGGGGTTGTTGTGCACTGGTGTCTGCTGGCGACAGCTGGGGACGTGCCTGACTGGGCACCTGCTGGACACCTCCCAGGGACAGCAGCTGTGTGCATGGGAGCCCACGAGATACCCTGTCCACACCGAGATGGAAGACCGTCCCAAGGGCTGGGCTGGCCTAGGCAGTGGTGGAACATACTTGTAATTGTAGCACTCAGGAGACTGAGGTAGGAGGATTGAGAGTTTGAGGAGCAAGACTGTATCAGGGGCGGGGGGTGGGGAGGGAGGAACTAACCAGTAAAAGGATACCCAGTATCTCAGTAATATCCTTTGTAATGCACTCATACTGAAAGAGCAACATTGCAGATATATTGGGTTACACAAAGTACATCAAAATTCTCTTGTAGCTAGGCCTAGTGGCTCATTCCTGTCATGCTAGCTACTCAGGAGGCTGAGATCGGAGGATCTTGGTTCAAAGCCAGCCCGGGCAGGAAAGTCCGGCAGACTCTTATCTCCAATGGACCACCAGAAAATCAGAAGCGGTGCTGCGGCCTAAAGTGGTACAGCGTTTGCCTTGAGCAAAGAGCTCAGGGACAGTGCCCAGCTCCTGAGTTCAAGCCCAGGGGAAGTGACAACTGTGTAGTTCAGGCTAGCCTAAGTGCCCAGGGCCTTAGCCCCCTGAGCGCAGCGAATTGCAGGAGTGTACCACTGTGCCTGGATCTGTGCTGTGCTGCCGGGCCCAGCTTCCAGCCCTGCCAGCCCTTCTGTAGAGGGCCCGGCTAGGAACCGTGGTGGTTCTGGGGCAGGTGATCTTTGAAAGTAGCCACATGTGGAAGCAAGTGAGCATGGCCACATTCCACCAGTGTTTAGACCCTGCAGGTTGAATTGAATAACTTTTACCTTTTGATTTTTTTTCTAGCCATTAAAAAAAAATGTAAAAGTCAAGCTGGGGATGTAGCTCAGTGGTGGAGCACTTGCCTACAAATAGCTCTTGAGTTTGATCTCTAGTACCAGAAGAAAAGAAAAGTTACAAAAGCTGTTCTGATCAGCTGTTCATGGATCTGAGATCTGCATATGCTAGGCAAGGGAGTCCCTGAGACACTTACCTCCAATTAAACACACACCCCTACTTCAAAGACAGTGCCACACACACACACACACACCTACCTCAGAGACGGTGCCACACACACACACACACACCTACCTCAGAGACAGTGCCACACACACACACCTACCTCAAAGACGGTGCCACACACACACACACCTACCTCAGAGACAGTATACACACACCTACCTCAGAGACAGTGCCACACACACACACCTACCTCAGAGACAGTGACACACACATACACCTACCTCAGAGACAGTGCCATATACACACACCTACCTCAAAGACAGTGCCACACACACACCTACCTCAGAGACAGTGCCATACACACACACCTACCTCAGAGACAGTGCCACACACACACACACCTACCTCAGAGACAGTGCCATACACACATACCTACCTCAGAGACAGTATACACACACCTACCTCAGAGACAGTGACACACACACCTACCTCAAAGACAGTGACATACACACACACACCTACCTCAAAGACAGTGCCACACACACACACACCTACCTCAGAGACAGTGCCATACACACACACACACCTACCTCAAAGACGGTGCCACACACACACACACCTACCTCAAAGACGGTGCCACACACACACACCTACCTCAAAGATAGTGCCACACACACACACCTACCTCAGAGACAGTGCCACACACACACACCTAACTCAAAGACAGTGACATACACACACACACCTACCTCAAAGACAGTGTCACACACACACACCTACCTCAGAGACAGTGCCATACACACACACCTACCTCAGAGACAGTGCCACACACACACACCTACCTCAAAGACAGTGACATACACACACACCTACCTCAAAGACAGTGCCACACACACACCTACCTCAGAGACAGTGCCATACACACACACCTACCTCAAAGACAGTGCCACACACATACCTACCTCAAAGACAGTGACATACACACACACCTACCTCAAAGATAGTGCCACACACACACACCTAACTCAGAGACAGTGCCCATACACACACACCTACCTCAAAGACAGTGCCACACACACACCTACCTCAAAGACAGTGCCACACACACACACACACACACCTACCTCAGAGACAGTGACACACACACACACACCTACCTCAAAGACAGTGCCATACACACACACCTACCTCAGAGACAGTGACACACACACCTACCTCAAAGAGAGTACACACACACCTACCTCAAAGACAGTGCCATACACACACACACACATCTATCTCAAAAACAGTGCCATACACACACACACACACACACACCTACCTCCAAGACAGCAGTGTTGCTGCCGACCTGCCTTGTCTGTGCCCCTAGTCACGGCCACGTCCTCACTGCAGACCCCACGGCATTCAGGTCCTGCTCTGTCGGTGGGGGAGCTGAGCAGCCAGGGTCTTACGGAGTTGCTAGGCCAACCGCGGCCAGTTCCTTGGGAGAAGTTGCCCCTCGGACTCTGAGAAAACCATCAGGTGAATTCGCTGTTGCCCAGGGCACCCAGCTGGTTCTAACTGGAACCAGGTGGCAAGACACCACAGCCCCCACTGGGCCTGGAGCACTGGGAACATTGAGAAGGCCTGGGATTCGTGCCACTGACCCCTCAGGCATCCGGAGCTGGCGTCCCCAGGCCTGCTGTGCACCAAGGACACATCCCAGCCCCTTTTCTACCTTTCCTAGCTCCATCTTGATACCAGCGTGACTGTCCCCGGTGTTTATTAAAGGGCTGATGCTGAGTGACAGCAGCGTGAGGACTGCTCTGATCAGAGCCTGATAGAGTGCTGACCCACCCATGGGAGAGCAGCCCAGACGCCCACCTTGGCCCACTGCCCTGGAAGGAAACCCTAGTGACCTAGTATCCGCATCCATGGGTCAGCTTCCCAAGTCCCAGTGAAGGGACTCAGTGCTTTGCTTGGTTTCATTCCTCAAAGTCAGCTTTTGTGAAATGGCCATTTCTGCGACACACACAGTCCACCTGCTGAGACTCCAGCCGAGATCCAGGCAGGCCCTGGAGGGAGACCAAGAGGCCTGGCCCATGCCCGGGCCATGGGCAGCCTCAGGTCCCTTGTATTTCCTGGGGTCTGGTTCAGGCCAGGGACTGTGGTTGGCATGGTCAGCTGCCATCCAGAAGGCTCAGCTTAGCCCAGACACCTTGGGTCGGTCTCTCTCTCTCTCTCTCTCTCTCTCTCTCTCTCTCTCTCTCTCTCTCTCTCTTTCTTTTTCTTTCCCTCTTTCCCTTCCTCCCTCCCTTCTTCTCTCCCTCCTCCTTCCCTTCCTTCCTTCCTCTTTTGGTCAGTTGTGGGGCGTGAACTCTGGGCCTGGGTGCTGTCAGCTCTTCAGCTCATTGCTAGCGCTTTACCACTTGAGCCACAGCGCCACTTTGGGTTTATTTCTGTGTATGTGGTGCTGAGGAATGGAACCCAGGGCCTCATGCATGCTCCGCCACTGAGCCCCCTTCCCAGCCTCGAGCCCTGGGTTTCCCTCTCACCTTCAGCGGCTCCGGGCATCTCTGAGGCTGACCAGACTGCCGCCTCTCCCTCACTTTTCCTTTCTTTGGCTAAATGCTTGCTTGTCCCTTCCCTCTGTACTAAGGCCACGCTGGTGGGTAAGGTTGGTGGGTCTTGGGACAGGTGGGGCAATGTCCCGGGCCCCCGGGTGTGCTGCGGGTCAAGCATCTGTGGCTGTGGAGGATGCTGACTTTCAGCCTCCAACGCCTGTCCCCTGGTGAGCCGGCTGTGAGGGGAGCCTCGTGGTCCGCCCTGAGCCCTGCCCCTGCCCTGCTCCCTTGGCCCACGCCTGGTGGCGTGGCAGGCTGGGACACCCTCCAGGGCCTCTGGGCTCGGTCTGTGAATCACACTGTCTTCTCTCTATTCTCTCTCTGTTTATCTCTGTTGTTGTGTCACCGACCAGCCAGCAGCCTGTCTCCGGCGTGGGCACCCTTCCCGCTCCATGCTCCCGTTGGCGCGCAGTTGGCCAGAGGTGACCAGGCCTGGCTCTCGGCGTGGCCACGCTCAGCGGGGCCATGGGGAGCTCTGCCTCCTCCCTGGCCGCCGAAACCGAATCGGACCACGGCTTCCCCAGGGGGCCCCCCTACTCGGGGCCCCCTGCAGCAGCTGGCTGGTGTAGGAGCGGCCCCGGGGGAGCTGTCTGGGGGAGTGCCCTGGTCGCCAGACAACACACACGTCCCCCCCGGGCCCGAAGGTAAGAAGGCGGGAAGGGCTGTCTCTGGACAGGAGGGCTCCTTTTCAGCAGGTCCCTCCTTGGCAAGGTGCTTGCTCAGAATCCAGGCACTGGAATCTCACACCTGTCATCCTAGCTCCTCAGGAGGCTGAGGACTGAGGATCACAGTTTGAAAAGCCAACTTGGGCAGAAAAGTCCATGAGACTCTTACTTCCAGTTAACCACCAAAAAGCTGGAAATGGAGGTGTGGCTCAGCTGGTACAGTGCCAGCCTAGAATGGGAAAGCTAAGCAAGAGGGTGAGCCCTGAGTTTGAGCCCCAGTCCTGGTGTGTGTGCGTGCACATACGTGCCCGACATACACGCACAGTGTGTGCTTCGAATTAGGATTCCTGTTTCTCAAGCCAGCCACTCCGGTAGTTCACTCCTCACCTGAGGTACGGTAGAGCTGAGAAACTGATTATCTCTACTATTGGCTGAGCAAATCTGGAACCTGTCCTCGTCCCAGGATGCTTGGCATAGCCCGCCGCTGGGCAGTGCTTCCCATGGCCAGTGGTGCTCTGAAAACTGTCCGGAGACCCTTTTAGGTCACCGACCACCAGCGGTGGCCCCT
This sequence comes from Dipodomys merriami, assembly GCF_024711535.1. NCBI lineage: Eukaryota > Metazoa > Chordata > Mammalia > Rodentia > Heteromyidae > Dipodomys > Dipodomys merriami. The sequence continues at coordinate 379,477 of NW_027202682.1, forward strand.
GTGGTCAGTGAACACAGGAGTGCCGGTGTGCTGCCTCAGGTCCTCTGGGGCCGCTGCTCCTGGGCTGTGTCTCCCCTGCTCCCACATGGCTGCCTGCAGGGCGGCATGAGTCTGCATTTGCTTCGGGGACCTCCACCGGCCGGGCTCCCTCCTGTGGAGAGGAGGCCTGGTGCTCTCCAGGCCCTCGGGCCTGAGCCCCGGGCAGAGTCTGCAGAAGTAGCTCTGCTTTCTGGGTGCCAGCCCTGCCCCTGCTGTAGATGGCCCACCCGTCCCCTTGCCATCTGCTGGGTGTGGGAAGGGCAGACATAGAGGTGCCGGGTGCGAGATGGGCCTCCTGGAGTAGCTTGAGCACCGAGGTCTGAGCCCCTGGCTAGAAAGGCCCTGGAGGAGGTCACAGTCCTTAGGAAAGTCCAGAAACTGAGTGACGTAAGTAGATGGGAGCCATTGGGTGTTCAAAGTTCACAGCTGTGCCAGGGGCTCTGTTCCATGTGTGAGTGCGCGTGTGTGAGAGTGTGCACATGTGATGCCAGGGGCTCTGTTCCATGTGTGAGTGTGCGTGTGTGTGAGTGCGCATGTGAGTGTGCACGTGTGAGTGTGCACGTACGATGCCAGGGGCTCTATTCCATGTGTGAGTGCGCACGCGTGTGTGTGTGCGTGTGTGCATGCACATGCGATGCCAGGGGCTCTATTCCATGTGAGTGCGCGCGCGTGTGTGTGTGCGCACGTGTGCATGCACATGCGATGCCAGGGCTCTGTGCCATGTGTGAATGCGCATGTGGGTGAGTGTGCGTGTGTGTGTGTGTGCGTGCACATGCGATGCCAGGGCTCTGTGCCATGTGTGAGTGCGCATAAATGTGTGTGTGTGCGTGCACATGCAATGCCAAGGCTCTGTTCCATGTGTGTGCATGGGAGTCTGCATGTGTGAGAGAGACAGAAAAGGGAATACTAAAAATTAATCTTCAGTTTCTCTCATTGGTACCACAGTGCTCCGAGGAATGCCTTGGTGTGTGTGTGTGTGTGTGTGTGTGGTACTAGGGTTTGAACTGTCCCTTCCACATAACAGGCAAGCACTCTGCCATGAATTCACACTTCTGCCTCTTTTGCTTTCTTGGGAGATAAGGTCTTGAGTCCACCCTGGACTTTAGCTTCTTATATAGCTACAATGAAAGGCACAAGCTCCACACCCAGTTTTTATTGACTGAGATCAAATCTCCCAAACTTCTCACACAGGCTGGCCTTGAACCATGATTTTAACAGTTTAGCCTCTTGAGTTGCTAAGCTTATAGGCATGAGTCACCTTGCCCAGCACCATGTCTTTTATTACCTTTTTTGCCCAGTCCTGGGTCTTGAACTCAGGCCCTGGGCACTGTCTCTGAGCTGCTTTTGCTCAAGGCTAGCACTGTGCCACTTGAGCCACAATGCCACTTTACCAGCTTTTTCTGTTTGTGTAGTACTGAGGAATCGAACCCAGGGCTTCATGCATGCTAGGCAAGCACTCTACCACTGAGCCACCTTCCCAATCCCCTCCATGTCTTAAACAGCTTTTTTGAGATATGGCTTTGTATAACATCAGATTCACGGGGGCTGGGAAGGTGGCTCAGTGGTAGAGTGCTTGCCTTGCATGCCTGAGGCCCTGGGTTCGATTGCTCAGCACCATATAAGCAAAAAGAAAAAAGCCGGAAGTGGCGCTGTGGCTCAAGTGGTAGAGCGCTAGCCTTGAGCTGAAGAGCTGAGGGACAGCGCCCAGGCCCCACGACCGGACTCCCAAAAAAAAAACAACAGATTCACCTTTTATAAGTTCAGTCATTTTCAGTTATTTCCTAACTGTACAAACATCACAAGCCAGGGTATAACATCTCTGCACCGCACAGAGATTACACCAGTTTGCTGACCTGCTTCTCATCTCCAGGTCTGCCTTCCCTAAAAGCTGCTCACAACGGGAGTTGCGGTGCCTCGCCTCGGCGTGGCTTCCACACGAGCCTGTTCACTGCACGCCACCCCTCTACTCCATGGGTGAATGAACGCCAGTGTGTGACAGTGTGTGTGGATTTCACTCCTTGTCTGTGGGTGAAGCTAGACCACCTTTGATTGTCTGCTCACAGACGCCTGTAAATAGCTCTTTGACCCTTCGTGTTAAATGTTCGCGTGGGCGAATGAACGCCAGTGTGTTACAGTGTGTGTGGATTTCACTCCTTGTCTGTGGGTGAAGCTAGACCACCTTTGATTGTCTGCTCACAGACGCTTGTAAATAGCTCTTTGACCCTTCGTGTTAAATGTTCGCGTGGACATAGATTTTCATGGTCTTAGGTGGGTCCCTGAACTGGGGCTGCTGGATTTGTGGTGAGTTATGTAACATTCAGAGAAGCTGCATGCTGCTTTCCCGGCAGCTGTGTCGATTTTGTTTCCACCAGCAACGTCAAAGTGTTTCTGTTCTCTGTCCGGACGCTGCTTGTAATGGCCTGGCTTAGTCTGTTCTCCGGTCCTGGAGGTGTGTGGTGTCCTCCTTGGTCTGGCTGGGTGTGCTGAGCATCTTGCGTGTTTTTGTCCACCTTTATATGTTTTCTTATTTCCATTCATGTCTATCCTCAGGAAAAACTGTTAGAAGTAGACTTGCTGGCCCGGGCCGTGGCTGGCTGTCCGCAGCCCAGCGCTAAGGCCGCGTTGGCCGGAGGCACACCAGCCAGCGACGCCACTCGCTTGTCATATGGGTGAATGGTTTTCCCTTCCTCTTTTACTATGTTCACGTGTACAAATGGAACTTGGAGACTTTTAACTCCTGAACTAGGGTCATCAGACATGTCCTTCTGGAGTGAGGGAGGGGAAGGCTCGGCGCGGCCCTCCTCCCCCACCCTGCCGCCTGCTGGGCCCACCTGTGCTGACGGGCAGGTAGGCGTGGGCCTGCGACATGGACACGGGCACCGTGGGAAGCAGGCAGTGACGGGCTGCGGGAGCCCTGCCAGCCTCTGCCACCCCCACTGCAGGGGTCCCAAGCCCCCTGAGCCAGCCCTCCTGTCGGGAGCCTGCTGTGTCTGATACCCCGCTTCTGGGTGTCTCATCAGCAAGCAGGGAGGAGGGCACACCCCACCCAGGAGAGTGGGTTGGTGCCTTCCTTACCCCAAGGTGACCTTGAAGGAAGACATGCCCTCCACTGGGCAAAAAGACTTGAGGTGCAGTCTGCCTTGGGGAGCAGCTGCTGACCTGAATGCAGCATCCTCCAGAACGGTGAGTCAGACAAAGGCTGGGCAGTGGACAGGCGCTGCACCTGTCTCCTGGCATGGCCTGCCAGACTGGCCACAGGGGAGGTGAAAGGGCTTCAGCCAGGGTCCTGCGCAGGTGCTGTGGGGGACACCACACGCCCCACTGGCTCCTCCCAAAGGGGCAGGTGTCTCCGGGTCTCCGGCCCTCCCCGGTTACTCAGGTGCTTTGATGTGTAGGCCAGGAGCTCACGGCCTCCCTGAGAACTGGAGCTGATGTGGGCCCACCAGAGCAGGGCCTGCTCCCTGCGGACCTGCTGCAGCGCCTCTGTTGACTCCAGCCCTGCTTCCTGGGGGGGGGGGGGTGGATTCCTCTGTGTCCTGCGGTGCAGGTGCCTCAGGGCTGACTCCACGAGCTTCATGATTTAAGGGCACCTTGTGTGAAGAATCGTAAAGAATCTTTAAACCTTGTCGGGCTGGGAAAGTGGCTCAGTGGTAGAGTGCTTGCCTTGCATGCCTGAGGCCCTGGGTTCGATTCCTCAGCACCACATAAGCAAAAAGAAAAAAGCCGAAAGTGGCGCTGTAAGACCTGAGGGACAGCGCCCAGTCCCAGAGTTCAGGCCCCACGACCGGACCCAAAAAAAAAAAAAAAAAAAATCTTTAAACTTTGGTTCTTCATTTCCGGTGCTAGGGATCAAAACCAGTGCCTCACGCATGCTACATGGGCACTCCGCCTGGGAATGACACCTAGCTCTGGTTGGAGAATTCACAAAGGCCTTGCCACCTATCGAAAGGTTGGTCTGACCCTTCAGCTCCAGATGCAGGCTTTGCTTTGCAGGCCTGGCCTTCTGCTGCATTAGGAGTCTCAGGTCTGGGTCCTGTCCCATCTGCCCACCCCAGAGGCCCACAGCTCAAAGCCAGCCAGGCAGCCGCTGTAGGAATCCCTAGTACGACGGCCTCCCCTGGCAGCAGAAAGGCCATCAAGTGCCATTCCAGTTTATCTTGTTTATCAGGTCCTGTCTTGGTTGAGATCTACCCGTGCTACATACGGAATCATTCGATCGTTTGTGCCCTGCCTTCCCTCCTCCCAGGTGTGGGCTGGCACCATGCCCCAGTTCAGCTAGGCCCAGGGGAAGCCGTGGCCACACAGACTGGCTCCTGGGGTCAGTAGGGACCTGCACGCTCTCCTTTCCAGTGCTGTGTGTTTGGTTGTTTGTTGTATGTTTTTGTCAGTCATGGGGCCTGGGCACTGTCCCTGAGCTCTTTTTGCTGAAGGCTAGTGCCCTACCACTTTGAACCACAGTGCCATCTCTGGCTTTCCCATGGGTTAATTGGAGGTAAGAGTCTCTTAGACTTTCCTGCCCAGGCTCCTGAGTGGCTCGGGGCAGGCATGAGCTGCCAGCGTCTTTGAGGCTCTTCCTAGGTCTGTGCCAACAAGTAGGGTACATCCCGGGAGGAGCTCCTAGAAACTGCGTGGGGCCCAAGGCTTCTCTCTGGAGACGCCTCCTGGGGAGTGGGCCGCCCTGGGGTGTCCAGCATGGCTGTGCTGAGCGGAGGCCCATTGGGGTGCTCGTGTGTGTTGGTGGAAGTTTTTGTAGAACATGGACTCTGAGGGAGCTTTGACCAAGAATGGGTCTCCGTACCGGGGGAGGTGAGAGGCTTGGGGCTTTTCTGGGTACAAAGGCCCAAGTCAGACCTGACCCACCTCTGGTTCAGGGGCTGAGCCCAGCCTAGTGCAGCCACCAGACTGCGGCTCCAAGGCTCTTAGAAAGCCCCCTCGTGCCTTTGGGTCTTCCGTGTAAGGAAGACTGCCTGCCTTCCTGCCAGCACTCAGCCCGAACCGTGGGAGGAGCAGCCCAGGCAGCTTCTGGAACAATTGTGGTACTTGGTCCAACTTGTTTCACTGATTCTTCTGAAGAGGCCAGTTTTCTTTCTTCCTGAACCAAGAGGGCCAGAGGCACATGCTTTGTACCTCCATGTAAAAAGCAATTGATTTCTCCACAAAGCAGAGTATTGGGCGTTGGTTTGAGACTAGGAGTTTGGAAATGCCTTGGTGGTTTTCACCCTGCAGCCGGCATAGGCCCAGCCCCCTCCCCACCCACCCGGTGGGGCCTGGCCCCACCTGAGGCCAGCCTTCTTCCTAGGCACGAGGCCCTCACCTCCTGCCCTGGGGACTGCATTCCACGTCCACCTCCACTGTGGGAGGAAGGGTGTGGCACGTCGCAGGATGGGACCTCGTGCCCGACCCTGGGCAGCCTCCACACAGCTCGGCAGTGTGTGATGCGGGTGCCAAGTCTGCGGGGGCACTTGCGCAGCCCCAGGGCTAGGGCCCCCAGGGGCACCCATGCCCCGCCGTGGACGGAGGTGTCACTGTGCCAAGGATGCTCTGGGCAGATGGCAACACCCCTGCCCTCCTGAGCTCCGGGCAGAACTCAGCCTGGCCCCAGGGGCCCACATTTCTCGTCTCTGGCTCTGCGGCTGTGGACGGCCGCCTTCCCAGGGAAGGGTGACGTCCGGCGACTCACAGCGCGGTGTGACCACAGGCCTTGTGGCACCCGCTGACCAGCCCTTTCCTTGCAGCCACACACACTCGCCCGGGTCTATGGCCACAGCCGGGGAGTGGTCCTGTGCGCGCTGCACCTTCCTGAACCCCGCCGGCCAGCGCCAGTGCTCCATCTGCGAGGCCCCCCGGCACAAGCCCGACCTCGACCACATCCTGCGGCTCAGCGTGGAGGAACAGAAATGGCCCTGTGCCCGCTGCACGTTCCGGAACTTCCTAGGCAAGGAGGCCTGCGAGGTGTGTGGCTTCACTCCAGAGCCCGTGCCCGGGGCCTCCCTGCTGCCCATCCTCAACGGCGTCCTCCCGCGGCCGCGCGCCGCCGTCCCTGCGGAGCCCAAGGGCAGCGGCCAGGAGGCGGCGGGGCCGGACGCGGGGCCGGAGCCGGCCCGTGAGGAGGCCGGGGCCGAGCCCGGGCGCGGCTGGGCCTGCCAGCGCTGCACCCTGCACAACACTCCGGTGGCCAGCTCCTGCTCGGCCTGCGGGGGCCCCCGGAGACTGTCGCTGCCCCGCATCCCCCCAGAGGCGCTGGTGGTCCCCGAGGTGGTGGCCCCCGCGGGCTTCCACGCCGCTCCTGCCCCGCCCCAGCCCGACCTCCTCGGGAGAGGCTCGGGGGCCGACCCCCCCTCCGCGGACCCGGAGGCCCCCAAGGCCCCGCCCTTCGGCCCCTTCTCACCCACCCTGCAGAACAATCCCGTGCCCCGGAGCCGCAGGGAGGTCCCCCCCCAGCCGCAGCCGCCCGCGCCCGAGGCCGCTCAGCCCGCGCCCGCCACCAGCCAGGGCCCGGGCCGGGCGGCGGCCGGGGCCTCGCGCCTGGCAGAGCTGCTGTCGGGCAAGCGGCTGAGCGCGCTGGACGAGGAGGCCCCGGAGGGCGGCCCCGGCCCCGGCCCCGGCGAGGCCTGCAGGGACACCATCGACCTGGCCGGAGACACCGTGCGCTACACCCCGGCCAGCCCCTCCAGCCCCGACTTCACCACCTGGTCCTGTGCCAAGTGCACCCTCAGGAACCCCACCGCGGCCCCCCGGTGCTCGGCGTGCGGCTGCTCCAAGCTGCACGGCTTCCAGGAGCACGGCGAGCCTCCCCCGCACTGCCCGGACTGCGGCTCGGACAAGCCCGGCCCCTGCGGCGGCTGCTGCGGGCGCGGCCCGCCCTCCGCGCCCAGGGCCGCGCGCGCGCCCCCGGAGCGGCCCGGCCAGTGGGCCTGCCCGGCCTGCACGCTCCTCAACGCGCCGCGGGCCAAGCACTGCGCCGCCTGCCACACGCCCCAGGTCCTGGTGGCCCAGCGGCGCGGCGCGGCGCCTCTGCGGCGCAGGGAGAGCGTGCACGTGGAGAAGCGGAGGCAGACGGACGAGGGCGAGGCCAAGGCGCTCTGGGAGAACATCGTGGCCTTCTGCCGGGAGGTGAGAGCCCGCGCTGGGCCGGGGGCTGCCGGGGGCTGCCGGGGGCTGCCGGGGGCGGGAGGCCCGGGCCGGCCGGGTCCCTCTGCGCCGCGGCACCCCTGCCGCCGCCGGCTGCGCCCCGCCCCGCCCCGCCCGTCTGAGCGCCTGGCTGTGGTCCCGCAGAACAGCGTGAGTTTTGTGGATGACAGCTTCCCCCCCGGGCCCGCGTCGGTGGGCTTCCCGGTGGGCGACAGCGTCCAGCAGCGCGTCAAGCAGTGGCTCCGGCCCCACGAGATCAACTGCTCCGTCTTCAGGGACCACGGCACCCCGTGGTCGGTCTTCCACACCCTCCGGCCCTCCGACATCCTCCAGGGCCTGTTAGGGAACTGCTGGTGAGGCTGCGCTCTCCGGCCGGGGTCGGTGGGCTGGGGTGCGAGGCCGGCCCGGGTCCGGGCGCGCGCGGTCAGGCGGCCTGCCTCCTGCAGGTTCCTGAGTGCGCTGGCCGTGCTGGCCGAGCGGCCCGACCTGGTGGAGCGCGTGATGGTCACGCGCGGCCTGTGCGCCGAGGGAGCCTACCAGGTGCGCCTGTGCAAGGACGGCACGTGGACCACGGTGCTGGTGGACGACATGCTGCCCTGCGACGAGTCCGGCTTCCTCCTCTTCTCCCAGGTGGGCGGGGCCTGGCGGGGGCGGGGCCGGCTGCCCCCTCTTCTCGCAGGGGGCGGGGCCTGGCGGGGCCGGCTGCCGTGTGACCAATCCAGCTTCCTCCTCTTCTCGCAGAGGGCGTGGCAGGGGCGGGGCCGGCTGCCCCTCTCCTCGCAGGGGGCGGGGCCGGCTGCCCCTCTTCTCACAGGGGGCGGGGCCTGGCGGGGCCGGCTGCCCCCTCTTCTCGCGGGGGCGGGGGCGGGGCCGGCTGCCCCTCTTCTCGCAGGGGGCGGGGCCGGCTGCCCCTCTTCTCGCGGGGGGCGGGGCCTGGCGGGGGCGGGGCCGGCTGCCCCCTCTTCTCGCGGGGGCGGGGCCTGCTGCCCCTCTTCTCGCGGGGGGCGGGGCCGGCTGCCCCTCTTCTCGCGGGGGCGGGGCCTGCTGCCCCTCTTCTCGCGGGGGGCGGGGCCGGCTGCCCCCTCTCCTCGCAGGGGGCGGGGCCTGGCGGGGGCGGGGCCGGCTGCCCTGTGACGAATCCAGCTTCCTCTTCTCACAGGGGGCGGGGCGGGGGCGGGGCCGGCTGCCCCTCTTCTCGCAGGGGGCGGGGGCGGGGCCGGCTGCCCCCTCTTCTCTCAGGGGGCGGGGCGGGGGCGGGGCCGGCTGCCCCCTCTCCCCGCAGGGGGCGGAGCCCGCCTGACCCCGCCCTCTCCCCCAGGCTCAGCGGAAGCAGCTGTGGGTGGCTCTCATCGAGAAGGCGCTGGCCAAGCTGCACGGCTCCTACTTTGCCCTCCAGGCAGGGCGCGCCATCGAAGGCCTGGCCACGCTCACCGGCGCCCCCTGCGAGAGCCTGGCGCTGCAGGTCAGCTCCACTAACCCCCGCGAGGAGCCCGTTGACACTGACCTCATCTGGGCCAAAATGCTGAGTTCTAAGGAGGCTGGGTAAGAGGGGCGGGCGCTGCCACCGCCCGCGGCGTTGGGAGGCGAGGCAGGCGGAGCGGTGGGAGAAGCGGGGGGCCGCGTCCTCGGACTGCGCCTCACAGAGCTCCGCGCGGGCCGGTCAGAACCGAGAGGCCTGGCCAGAACTCGGCCCCCAGCGGGGCCAGGCCTGTTCCCACCTCGGGAAGGCCACATCCCATCCCGGGCCGGAGCTCAGGGTCTCCTGATCGAGAAATGGGCAGGATGAGCACACGGAAGGGCCCTGTGAAGTGGAGGGTGTGTTCTGAGACCTGCCTCCACCTGAGGCTTGAGAGAGGAGGCCCGGCTGCCAAGGCCCCCGCCCTCGGCTGGCCCTGGGCCCGTCCCACAGGCCTCCCGAGCTTGGGCAGAACCCGTCCTGAGGGCTTGTCCCCACAGACGGCGAGGAGCCTCTGCCTGCCCCCCGCCCGTCCATCAGCAAGGGTCACCTTCCTGCACAGGTTCCTCATGGGGGCTTCCTGCGGCGGAGGCAACATGAAGGTGGATGACACGGCCTACGAGAGCCTGGGCCTGCGGCCTCGCCACGCCTACTCCATCCTGGACGTCCGTGATGTCCAGGGCTCCAGGTAGGGGCCCAGTGGCAGGCAGCCAAGCCTTGGACATGGGTGGGAACGGTGGGGAGTGGTCGTGGGTTCTGGCCCCGTGGTCTGCCTGGTGGGAGCCGTGGGGAGCCAGTGGGTCCCCAGCCCCGAGGGGTGCCGTCGTGGCTCTCAGCCCTGTGGTCCACAGGCTCCTGCGGCTCCGGAACCCCTGGGGCCGATTCTCCTGGAACGGCAGCTGGTCAGATGAGTGGCCACACTGGCCAGGGCACCTGCGGGCCGAGCTCATGCCCCACGGCAGCAGCGAGGGTGTATTCTGGATGGAGTACAGCGATTTCATCAGGTACCAGACACCCTGACCCGTCCTGCAGCCCTCCTCTCCCACTCACCTGGGCAGGACACCGGCTGGGCTGACTGCAGAGCCCAGGTCTGCATATTGGTGTTGTTCGGGGGCACAGGTCAGTCAGCTTGCTGTCCCGGAGAGAAGCCAGGGACCCGTGGCTCGTGCCTATAATCCTAGCTGTTCCAGCAGTTAGATCTGGTGGAGCAGGAGTTAAAGCTAGCTCAGGCAGAAAAGCACATGAGATTCCATTGAAAAAGGAAGAAAAAGGAAGCAGGGCTGGAGGCCTGAGTTCAAATACTAGAACCACCAGAATAATACATGAGTAGAAGGAGGAAAGGTTTCTGTGGTTTCTCAGTGCACAGGCAGCTGGCTCTCTTGCTGTAGGCTTATAGTGAGGAAGAAATGGCGACCTACAGGGCCTGACCAAGCAGATGGAGGCTAGGAGGCAGAGAGACAGGAAGGGACCAAGGTGAGGTACAGCCTTCCTCTAACAAGACACGCTCAACATGAACTCACTGTCCCTGGTGGGTTAATCCATTGAGGACACCAGCACTCTTGTGAGCAAGCCATTTCTCAGCAGGAGACAATCCTTACACACCTGAGCTCTGAGGGGACACTTAACCTCCCACGGGAGGCAGCCAGGTCAGCAGAGCCTTTCCCCGGCGTGGTGAGGGCTCTCGGGAGGGCGTGAGCCCAGGGCCTTGCTGGGTGCCCAGAGCCAGGCAGCAGAGGCCCGCAGGGTGGGGCCCACCCCGGGCAGAGGTCTGAGGCTGCGGTCTCCTCAGAGGCCTCGTCCTCGCCCCCAGGTACTTTGACTCCGTGGACATCTGCAAGGTCCACTCGGACTGGCAGGAGGTGCGGGTGCAGGGCAGCTTCCCCAGCACGGCCAGCCGGCCGGTGGGGGTGACGGCGCTCACCGTGCTTGAGCGAGCCTCGCTGGAGTTTGCGCTCTTCCAGGAGGGCAGCAGGTGGGCAGGCAGGCGGGCGCTTCTCCCGGCCCCCCCCCCGCCCCCCCCACCCCACCACAGCCACACGAAGCCCCCGCCTGCGCTCTGACCCGCAGGCGCTCGGACACCGTGGACAGCCACCTGCTGGACCTTTGCATCCTGGTGTTCCGCGCCACCTTCGGCAGTGGTGGCCGTCTGAGCCTGGGCCGCCTCTTGGCCCACAGTAAACGTGCTGTCAAAAAGTTTGTGAACTGCGACGTCATGCTGGAGCCCGGGGAATACGCCGTGGTGTGCTGTGCCTTCAACCACTGGAGCCTGGCCCCGCCGGGCCCGCCCACTGCCGCCCAGGGTAATAGCCCCCGCCAGGCCCCCCACCCCTCCCGTCCCGCCCGCCTCCCCACGCTCCCAGCCTGCCCCAGGAAGGCCGCTGGCCCCTTCATCCACACCCTCCCACAGCCCTGGGCCCCTCGGCCGGCGCGCCTCCCGGCCACGTGCTCGCGGTGTACAGCTCCAGGCTGGTCATGGTGGAGCCAGTCGAGGCCCAGCCGACCACACTGGCGGACGCCATCATCCTGCTCACGGAGAGCCGCGGCGAGCGCCACGAGGTAGGTGTGCGGTGGCCCGGGGGCGGGAGAGCGGGGGGCGGGCCCCTGTGCCCACCAGCCCCGCGCACCCTGTACCCGCGCAGGGCCGGGAGGGCATGACCTGCTACTACCTGACGCACGGCTGGGCGGGCCTGATTGTGGTAGTGGAGAACCGGCACCCCAAGTCCTACCTGCACGTGCAGTGCGACTGCACAGACAGCTTCAACGTGGTGTCCACGCGCGGCAGCCTGCGCACGCAGGACAGCGTGCCACCCCTGCACAGGTGGGTGCCCGGCCCCCGCCCCTCCCGGCCCCGCCCTGCCCGGCCCCGCCCCTCCCCCCCTCCCAGCCCTGCCCCGCCCGGCCCCACCCGTCCTAACCAGCCCTTCCCCCCAGGCAGGTTCTGGTGATCCTGTCCCAGCTGGAGGGCAACGCCGGATTCTCCATCACCCACCGCCTGGCACACCGCAAGGCCGCCCAGGCCCTCCTCAGCGACTGGACGGCCTCCAGGGGCACCCACAGTCCCCCGCTCACCCCCGAGGTTGCTGGCCTGCACGGGCCCCGGCCGCTGTGAGGGCCACACCCGGGGCGGGCTGTGTGCAAACCACCCCTGCCCCCTCCACATGCACTTTATGAGGGAGACCCTGAAGGAGGGTGCTTGAACCAGAATCTCAGGACCCCACCTGGGGGGGCCGCTGGCTGCAGGGCACGGCTTCCCTGGGCCATCCCCCCCTCCCCCTCCCCCACCCTGGGCACCGCAGCCCCTTGGCCAGGACCCCATGGGGGGGGCCCGCTGGCTGCAGGGCACGGCTTCCCTGGGCCATCCCCCCCACCCCCCACCCCACCCTGGGCACCGCAGCAGCTTACTGGCCAGGCTGCCCAGCCACCAAGCAGAATACCTCGAGCCAGCTGGGCCGTGCGCCTGCCCCTCCCACCCGCCGGCCCTGGAGATCGCTTCGGGCATTGGAGCCACACCGCAGTGCCCCTCCCCGCCAGCATGGCAGCCAGGGTCTCTGTTCACAAAACCAAATCTAGTGAGAGCTGGAACTCCCCTTGAGGTCCATGGCTTCCTGCCTCAGTTTACCCAGCCCAGCTCCCTGCCCTCACGCGGTGAATGGGGTCTCTGGAGCCTGTCACACGGGCAGCGCATTCCAGGAGCAGGTTCCGGTGGCCACAGGCCAAGGCTTGCAGACAGGCCTCCTCCAGCTGCCCCTCGGTGACTCTATGCAACTCCCGGAATGCCTGCCAGGACTGAAGCCATGACCGGGTGTGGGGCTGGGGCCAGGCCTGGCCCGGCCTGCTGCCTAGAGGGTGCTTTGTCCTCCACGCCTCCGACCACGGTCAGGCGGACCAGCCCCACAGAAGGACCCCAGCCCCATCCCAGGCCCGAGCCGGGCTCAGCTGCTTCCCCGGCCCAACCAGACCAGGAGGCTGAGCTGCCCACCCGCCCAGTGTCCCCCAGCCGCTCGTCTGGGCCGGCTTCCTGGGCCTCCTGCCCCTCTGTCAGTCTCCTGCCCGCCGCCCCCCATCCTCCCCCCCCCGTGGCAGCCCCCCCCCCCGCAGGGCTTGCAGTGTTTTTACACTGAGAGAAGCCCTCCCTCCCCCTGGGCCCCCTTTTACTCCGAGCTGTGAATATTTTTAACACTGTAAATACAGCCAGCTCTTCGGACACAGAGACTATTTTATCAGCTGCCAGTCCCTTCCCGTTCTGATGACTCCATGGGCGGTTTCCACTCAGGCTCCAAGGACCAAATAAAAGCATTTTGTTTCGTAAGGGAGCCTCCTGTCCGTCTTCACCCCTCTAGGGCCCCATGAGAAGGTGGCTGTCGCAAGAACCAGCGGCTGGCGTCCCCCCGATAGTGCTGTGGGGCTGCCAAGGGGGTCCCGTGGCCACTCCCACCTCAGACCAGCCTCGGCTGGGGGGGGGGTCAGGCGACCAGCCTCGGCTGGGGGGGCGGGCGACCAGCCTCGGCTGGGGGGGCGGGCGACCAGCCTCGGCTGGGGGGGGGGGCGACCAGCCTCGGCTGGGGGGGGGGGGCGGGCGACCAGCCTCGGCTGGGGGGGCGGGCGACCAGCCTCGGCTGGGGGGGGGCGGGCGACCAGCCTCGGCTGGGGGGGGACAGACACTCTCTGGGAAGAAGCAAGTGTTCAGGGCAGGCAGAGCTGTGTAGGCCCTGCAGCCAGGAAGGACTCTCAAGGCTGACAGGACAGGATGTATGTGTGGCTTTTCCCTGCCTGCATTTGGTGCCCTGTCTGAACCCATCAGTCACCAGACAGGAGCAGATGGAGCTGGGGCGGGGGCGGCGTGGGACCAGAGTTGCTCTCGCCCTGCCTGTCCTGCCTTATCCCCTCCCTGACCTGGTCCAAACGGGTATCACAGGTGATGCTGAAGCCCTTGGCCCAGCCGGCTGGCAGCCCAGGCCCCTTGGGGGGCCGGCGGGGGCCCCGGTGGGCAGAGGCCAGGGTGCAGGGCCAGCCGGTGTGCAGCGGAAGAGGCCTGTCACAGGCCAGCCCATCGAATGTGAAAGCAATTAAAGCCACCAGCAGTGTTCGCTCCAGGCGGGCCTCAGGCGGCGGGGCAGCTGCCACAATGTATCTCACCTCAGCGCCCACAGCTTGGCCCTGCCCCTCTGCGGCCGCTTGCCAGGCTGGACCTCCTCCTCGGGGTGGGGGTGAGGTGTCTGTTCCCACCATGCTTTGGCACGGGCTGGCTTCCTCCACCCCTGGTGTCTGGGGCAGTTCGGGTCCCCTCCCTGCCTCCCCAAACCCTTTTCCTTGGTCCTGGACCCACCACATTCAGCCCCCACTTCTTTGGCCTCCATCACCTCCAATCTCAGGACAGCACAGGCCCGAGGCCCAGGACCCCAGGGTTTCCTTGTCTACGCAGCTTTACATCCTCCCGTCCTGCCCCCTCCCCAGCCAATATCGACCCTCCCCTTGGTCCCAACACGGGGGTCCAGGCAAGGGAGCCTCCAGAGAGGGGCTGGAGATGCACAGGCAAGACCAGCCTGGTGCCGGGCGGGAAGCCAGGGCTCCCAGTGGCCACTGTGGACCTGATGCAGGTCCGGGCGATGGGAGCTGCTCCCCAAGTTTAAGGAGGATGAGGTGGCCGGCTGGCCAGGGTCAGCGGCGTCTGCAGGCCTCCGCTGATCAGCGGGCGTGCAGGCGGCTCAGCCATGCTGGAGTGCAGCTGGGGCCTGACCCCACCTGGTAGGGGACGGCCGGCCTGATCCCAGTGAGCAACAGATGAGTCCCTGCAAGGGAAGGGCCCCGGGGCTCCTCACAGCTGCCCGCTCCCCATCTCCTCTACCAAGAGTTACACCCTAGCCCCGGCTCTCTGCAAAAAGTGGCCCTGTTGACCCCATGCTCCCACGCCCCTGCCCTGGCCTCTCGGCCCTGCCGCTGTGATGGTCTTCCCGAGGTGGATGGTGGCCTGTTCTCACTTGTGAGGCGTCCCTGTCAGAAGTACTTAGTGTACAAATTAGCTGCAGCCTCTGCCTCCCTGCACACAGCTCTGGGCACTGGGCTGACCCGGCTGCAGCTCCCGGGCCCCCTGCCTCCTGCCTGGGGCACAGGGCCATTCCGTGTGCACCCCTGGCTGCTGCCCACGTCCAGGCAAGAAGGCTCGGACTGCTGGCCAGCCAGGGGTCTTTCCAGGGCCCCCACGTTGAGATTGGCAGGGGTGACCACAATGGCAGAGGGGGAGTTATTTCCAGAACCAGCACCTTGAACCTACAAGGTGGCAGTCCCAGTGTGGGGGACAGCAGAGGGCCTGGACCGGGGGCCAGCTCACAGGCCCCCTGTGCCCCACCCGCCAGCTGCCTGCCACTCAGGCGGTGAAAATTATCTGTGACAGGCTCGGGAAGGCCGGCCCTGGGGGCCGAGAGCAATGCACACAGCTTCTCTCCCCAACATATGGCTGCTGTCGGCCCCGGGCAAGCACTCCGCCAGAGCCGGGCTGGGAACCGGGGCGGGGGCTCCGGGCGCCCAGGCTCCCCCGCCCGCCCGGTGGGCTGCTCACTCTGGATCAGGAGGCCCCTGCCACCCAGCTCCCCTGACGAGGTCTTCCCCCACCACAGTACCTTCTGGCCCCTTGACCATCCCAATTACCTGCTGTCCTTGGGGGAAGCCCCATGTCCACACCAGGCTGGCTGGTGACTGGGTGTGTCCAGAAGGGGCCATTAGACAGATCCCAGCGGGATTTCCCAGGCCGTGTGTGCCCAAAGTGGGGGTCATACCCCTCCTGCGCCCTCCTGAAGCCAGGCTCTCCCTGCCCACTCAGGCCACGCCCTGTCTCTCCATTCATGTCTCTTCTGTGTCCCTGCTGTGGTTCTCCAGAGCCACAGGGTCTGCAGCTGTGGCCTGTGTGGGGCCCTGAAGCATGACGGGTCCCCTCCAGCCAAGCTCTGGCCCTGTCCTACCCCCTCCAACCTGGAAGCTCTGAGGCCACCTTGAATGGACAGGGACGCAAAGCTCCAAGCGGGACCCCTCCCCGGGGCCGTTCTGGGTGCTGCCACATGTCCTATGCTGTGGGACAAGGGTGAACAGGTGTGGCCAGCCGTGTTGGGCGCCCCGGGGCCCCAGGGCGTCTGCCGCCGCACAGGCAGCCCCACTGTGGGCGTCAGGACCTGCCCAGGGCCCCAACGCCACGCTTCCCTCTGCCCACCAGGGCTGGTGGGCAGCTCAGCCCACACTTGTCCCCTGGCTGCGACACTAAGGGTATGAGACAGTGCTGAGACTGGTTCTTCGGCAGCCTGTGAGCCCACAGTCCACACAGCCCCAACACTAATGGAGGTGACAGCCCAGCAGCCGGGGGCAGAGGGAGCAAAATGGGTTAATGGCTGAAAAGAGGCTCTGGCTGGGGGCAAGGCCTGCACCCAGGAGTGGCGTTGGGCCTCCGTCTTCCGTCTAGGGTCCCACGGAGCTGGAAGCTAGCTGCTGAGGTGTGGCTTCCTCCATCCTTCTTCCCCTTTTTTTATGCCATCCTGGACTTGAACTCAGGGCCTGGGTGCTGTCCCTGACCTTCTTTTGCCCAAGGCTAGCACTCTACCACTTGAGCTACAGATGTGCTTCTGGCTTTTTTATATTTCGGTAGTTTAGTGGAGATAAGAGTCTCACAGCCAGGCACCGGTGGCTCACGCCTGTGATCCTAGCTACTCAGGAGGCTGAGATCTGAGGATCGTGATTCAAATCCAGCCCAGGCAGGAAAGTCCGTGAGACTTTTTGTTGTTGTTGTTGTTTATGGATCTTGAACTCTGGGCCTGGGCACTGTCCCTGAGCCTTCAGCTTAAGGCTAGCGCTCTACCACTTGAGCCACCTTCCCAGCCCCATGTCTGTGAGACTTTTGTCTGCAATTAACCACCAGAAAACCGGAAGTGGTGCTGTGGCTCAAGTGGTAGAGCGCTCTCAATGAGCTGAAGAGCTGAGGGACAGCGCCCAGGCCCAGAGTTCAAGCCCCATAACTGACAAAAAAAAAAAGTCTCACAGACTTTCCTGCTGGGGCTAGTTTTGAACTTACATCCTCAGCTCTCAGCCTCCTGAGTAGCTACGATTACAGGCAGCCAGTTCCCCGCTTCTGAGAGGAGAGCTCTGTGTCTCCGAGTATGAGCTGGGGTCCCACAGCAGGACAGGGGGCCAAGCACCGAAGACATGGGTCCCACCGCTGTCACCGGGGTCACCCCATGGTGGGGAGCACAGGCCCCAGTGGCAAGAAGGGACAAGTGGCCATGGGGCTGGATGAGGCCCCTCGGCCCACAGGAAACTGCCACCTCCAGGGGGCTCTCCAGACCCCTCGGGCGAGTCTGGGGGTCCTGCTCACCCCCACCCTGTGCGGACCCCTCCCAGATGCCCAACGCGTGGCCGGGCGATGTCCCTGGGGTCCCTTGGGCATTGCCTCTTTCTTTCTGTCCCCCGGCCTTTTGCCAAGGCCCATCCCTGTGGAGGTGAACGGCCCCAGCTCCCTCCTGCTTTCCCATTAAACCCAGTCAGCTACCGGCCTTCCCCCTCTGTCTCCACAGAGCTGGCCGGGCAGCAGTCGGGTCTCTGGCTACAGACCCCATCCCTGAAGCACTTCATTACACATCTCTAGGTGTCTTCCTCGAACCACGAGCTCCGTACTCACCCAAGGTGTTGTGAGTTTACTCTGTGCGTGCTGAGATGAGGGCTCCCTTGGACCAGGGCATCTCTGAACGGCAGCTGTGGCCTCTGGTCTGCTCCGGGATCTGGGGTTTCCCAGACTCTCGTAGGCACAGAGCTGTCCCTGAGGCTCAGGAGCCAAAGCCTAGTCTCCAGCTCTACTCTCAGGGTGACCTGGGCCACTGGCTGCTTCGGCCAGAGCCCAAGATGAGGGCCCTGTCTCCTGGTCCCACTGTTTCACAAGGCTGTTGGCATGATGGTCGGTCACCCAAGCGGTCTCCCCAGGCCTGGCCAGGTGGGCAGATAGGAAGCCTGCATGGTTTAAGGACACAGCACCTTGCAGCCCTGGTTCCATCTGGAAGGTGACGGAGAGAGCTAGCGGCATGGGCTGTGCGGCAGCTCCCGAGGGCCCTGGGCATCCACCAGGAGACCGATTCTGCCTTTTGTGTCTGGTGCGCCCCCTGGCTGCCGCAGCTGAGGCCTGAAACCCCGAGTCACCAGCGGGTCCTCTGCGTGTCACAGCTGCTTCCCACCGGCCTCGGCCGCTCCACAGCCTGGAGCTGAGCCCGCGGGGCCGTCTCCAAGGCCGGGAGGTCCCAGCCTCCTCTCACTGCACAGCCTGAAGTCTAAAATGCCACGGAACGCGTCTCTGGGTTAGTGTCTTCCCTCAGTCACAGGCCAGCTCTCAGGAGAGACCGCATCTGGCCCTGCCCCACAACACCAGTGTCCACCTGGGGGGCAGGCCCGACTGGACAGGTGGCTGAGGTGGCTGGGCAAGTGTGGCCCTGGGACTGCAGTGAGGTGCTGAAGAGGGCGCCTGGGTCTGTGGCGTGCCTGGGGACCTGGGCACCTCACCACCCCAAATGTCTGAGGGTACCGAGACCCTCAGAGAGCCCCGCAGGCGGGGCAGGAGCTGTGGTCCCCAGGTGCTTTCTGGGTCCAGCGGGGCCATGGGGCTGTGACCCCAGGGAGGGGGACTGTGGGGTGTGACATGGGGCAGGGGAGGGGTCGCAGGGGGGAGGGCGGGGGTAACATGGACCTGGGGGTTGTGGGAGGGACGTGTGTGACACGAGCTGGGGGAGGAGGGACACGGGGTCGGGGGTCACGGTGTGTGTGTGACATGGGGCAGGGGGGTCGCTGAGGGGAAGACAGGCTGGAGGTCACTGGGGGGGTGACACGGGGCAGGGGTCGCGGGGTCGCCGCGTGGCCCCGCGGAGGCCCGGCCCCTCCCTGCGCGCCCAGCCCCGCGGGCCGGGCTCGGGGCGCCGGCGGAGGCGGGGCCGGCGCGCGCGGTGCGGGGCGGGAGACGCCGGCTCCGCGCTGCCCGCGCCCCGCGCCCCTGCGCTCCGGGAGCGGCCGCGGGCGGCGCCTCCCGCGCCCCGGCCCCGCGCCCCGCCGGCGCCGATCCGGCCCCGCGCCCGGCGCACGCGCGCCTCGCCGTCGACTTGGGCGGGCGCCGCGGCGGCGTCGGGCAGCGCGGGCGGCGGCCGGGCGGGGGCCGCGCCCGCCTCAGTTTCCCCGCGGGAAGTTCGCCCTCCGCGCGGCGCGCGGCCGGGCGCGGGCTCGGCGGACGCGGTAAGGACGCGGGGCGAGGGCGCCCAGTTGGCGGCGGGGAGGGCGAGGCCGGCGCGGGGAGGGGACGGGACGGACGGGCGGGACGGGCGCGGGGCGGGCGCGGGACGGGAGCGGGGCCGGGGAGCGGGACGGGCGCGGGGCGGGCGCGGGGCGGGCGGGACGGGCGCGGGGCGGGCGCGGGGCGGGCGCGGGACGGGCGCGGGACGGGGAGCGGGACGGGCGCGGGACGGGCGCGGGGCCGGGGAGCGGGACGGGAGCGGGCCGGGAGCGGGACGGGCGGGACGGGCGCGGGGCGGGCGCGGGGCCGGGGAGCGGGACGGGAGCGGGACGGGAGCGGGGCGGGCGCGGAGAGGGGACGGGACGGGCGGGACGGGAGCGGGACGGGCGCGGGGAGGGGACGGGACGGGCGGGACGGGAGGGGGACGGGCGCGGGACGGGCGCGGGGCCGGGGAGCGGGACGGGAGGGGGACGGGCGCGGGACGGGCGCGGGGCCGGGGAGCGGGATGGGCGCGGGGCCGGGGAGCGGGGCGGGAGAGGGGCCGGGGAGCGGGGCGGGAGAGGGGCCGGGGAGCGGGGCGGGCGCGGGGCGGTCCGGTCCCTCGGAAGCCGTCCCGAGCCGGGTCCCGGCCGCCGCGCGCTCGTCCCGCGCAGCCCGGAGCGCGGGGCCCGAGTCTGGGGCGCTTTTTGCGTCGGGGGCTCTGCGCGGGGCCCCGGGGCGGAGCTGGCGTCCTGCCCGGACCCCGGAGCCCCCACCCCGGACCCCGGACCCCGGTTCCCCCTCCCCGGACCCCGGAGCCCCCACCCCGGACCCCGGACCCCGGTTCCCCCTCCCCGGACCCCGGAGCCCCCACCCCGGACCCCGGACCCCGGTTCCCCCTCCCCGGACCCCGGAGCCCCCACCCCGGACCCCGGACCCCGGTTCCCCCTCCCCGGACCCCGGAGCCCCCACCCCGGACCCCGGTTCCCCCACCCCGGACCCCGGTTCCCCCTCCCCGGACCCCGGACCCCGGTTCCCCCTCCCCGGACCCCGGAGCCCAGCCCCGGTTCCCCGGCCCGGCCCGGGCGCGGGCTTGGTCCGCGCAGCGCGGGCGCCCCTCCCGCCGGTCCCCGCGGGACGCACAGCTGCGCGGCTCCCGGGGCCGCGTGATCGATGCCCGCACGGCCGGGCTCGCGCGTCTGTCACCGCGCGGGGCGGGCCGGGCGGGCGGGGTGGGGCGCCCCGCACCGGAGTCCGGGCGGGGTCCGGACCAGGCCCGAGCCGGGAAGGGCGCGTCCTGGGGTGAGGGGACTGCAGCCGTGAGTGTGCACGCACGCGTGCAAATGCTGTGTGTGCGCGCACACGCGAGCCAGCAGTGTGTGTGCGCGTGCGTGTGCGGCGCCTGTGCACACGCAGGACTGCGGAGGGTGTGCTCGGTCAGCAGCAGCGTGTGGTGTCTGTGCCCTGCAGTGTCTGCGTGAGCAGGGGCGGGTAGGTGCGTGAGCAGGGGCGGGTAGGTGCGTGAGCAGGGGCGGGTAGGTGCGTGAGCAGGGGCGGGTAGGTGCGTGAGCAGGGGCGGGTAGGTGCGTGTGCCCGCAGCACGGGGCTCGGGCTGCACACCCTGAGCCCGGTGGGCTCGGCCAGGCAGGTGCTGTTCTTCGGGCACAGAACAGGGCTACTCAGGGGGAGTCTTGCACGCTTGTGTGCACACACCCAAAGCTCACCACGCACCCATGCGGGCGAGAGGGATGGGCAGCGGGAGGCCCAGGTGGCGGCCCAGATGGAGCGAGAAGCTCCGGCCCAGTGTGCAAGGCGTGGGGAGAAGAGGGTCTTGGCTGAGCGTGGCCACTGCGGGCTTGGTCGCTGACCTGCCTCAAGCCACCCAGATGGAGCCGGGCTGAGCAGGTGGCTGCACCACAGGGCCATGCTGTGACGTCCGTTCCCCCCAGCCCGGCCTGACCCCCCTCCGCCACCAGCAGGCCCACCTGACACTGCGCGGGCAGGCCAGGCATGTGTGTGTGTGCGCGCACGCGCGCGTGTGTCTGCGTGTGCGCACGGGCATGTGCATGCACGCTCTCACACACAGGCAGCATTACAGATATTCAGACCTCTTGCTTTCACCTCAGTGGCTTTGCCTTGGCCTCCGGCAGGGGCAGGCAGCTGGGCAGGAGCAGGGTCTCTGGAGAGACACAAGACCAGTCTCTTACCAGCCTGGCAAGAAGGGTGGGAGCTAGGTGGAAGAGGATTATTCTAGAAATCCGCCTATGGATGCCATCCTGTTTGGGGGATCTGTGTAGGGCCTCTGGGTAAGCCCAGACCAAACTTTCACTGGAAACTCAGCTGACGTCGGGGTCAGCTCTGACCAAATGCCCTACGTTTCCATTTGCCGGACTGGGGCAAAAGAAGGTGGTCAAGAATGAGTGATCTGGGGGCTGGGGAGGTGGCTCAGTGGTAGAGCACTTGCCTGGCATGCATGAGGCCCTGGGTTCGATTCCTCAGCACCACATAAGCAAAAAGAAAAAAAAAGCCGGAAGTGGTGCTGTGGCTCAAGTGGTAGAGCGCTAGCCTTGAGCTGCAGAGCTGAGGGACAGCGCCCAGGCCCAGAGTTCAGGCCCCACAACTGGACCCCCCCCCCAAAAAAAAAAAAAAGAATGAGTGATCTGGGCCCGGAAGGTGGGTCAGTGGCAGAGTGCTTGCCTAGCATGCATGAAGCCCTGAGTTCGATTCCTCAGTACTACAGACACAGAAGTGGTGCTGTGGCTCAAGTGGTATTGTGCTACCTTTGAGCAAAAGGCGCCCAAGTCCCGAGTTCAAGCCCCAGGACTGGGAAAAAGAAAAAAGAAAAAAAGAATGAGGGATCTGCGGTGCAAAGGCCAAAGGAGAAGGTGTGGAGGGGTGGGGGGTGACGCAGGAGTGACCTGGGTTCTTATTCCTGGGCGGGCCTGGAGTAGGGAGCAGAAAGGCCTCAGCTGGCCTGACCATGGACCCCTCCACAGGCGGTCATGCTGGTGCCCGAGCCCGCCCACTAGCCGCTGCCATGTCTCGGGAGGCTGGCTCCTGTCGTCTGGGGGCCGGGGCCAGGGTGCGCTCCCGAAAGCCCAAGAAGCCGCACTACATCCCGCGGCCGTGGGGCAAGCCCTACAACTACAAGTGCTTCCAGTGCCCCTTCACGTGCCTGGAGAAGTCTCACCTCTACAACCACATGAAGTACAGCCTCTGCAAGGACTCCCTCTCCCTGCTGCTAGACTCACCCGACTGGGCGTGCCGCCGTGCGTCCCCCCCGCCCAGGCCCCGGGCCCCCAGCCCCGCGGGCCCCCGGGCTCCCCCAGATCCAGACAGCCGGCCCGCCGCGTCCAGCCTCGTGGCCACTGACGGCCTCCCCCGCGCCCCCAAGGCTGGGGCAGAGGGGCCCCCAGGGGCCCTGCCCGCCCTGGCTCGCCATGTCCTGAAGGGTCCTGGCCCTGGTGGTGAGCTCCTGGCAGAGTCATGGAAGCCAGGGCCGGGCAGCGGCCTGAGGAGCACGGCGGCGGCCGGGGCCCCTGGGGGACCTGGGGGCAGCGTCCCCTGCTACCCACCCCCCGGCCCCGGAGAGTTTGCTGAGGCCCAGGGCCTCCACTTGTCACTGCTGGGCGTCAACTACCCCCTCAGCCCCGGCCTCTTCTCCTACCTGGGGCCCTCCCTGGCCGCGGCTGCCCACGTGCCGCTCCTGGCCTCGGCCAGCCCCCTGCTGCCCCCCACGGCGGCCTTCGCGGCCCCGCAGACCCCCGAGCGCCCGGCCTTCACCCCTCGCCTGTTCTACCCACTGCTGCTGGAGCACAGCGTTGGGCTGCCGGCAGGCAGGGCTGCCCCGGCCAAGCCCTCCGGGCCCCCCAAGGGGCTCCCGGGGACTCTGACTCCCGGGCTACTGAAGATGCCTGTTTTCCCCGGGCTGGGGAGGTTCTGGCCCCATGGACCCCCTCGGGGCCCAGGGCAGGAAGGAGAACTGGAATCGGCGGCTCAGAGAGACCCCCAAAGGCAGCTGGCGCCAGGAAGCAGGCCAGAGCACCCGAAGGCCTCCTCCAGCCTGGCCGAGCTCGGGCGCCAGAGCAGGTGGGTGTCAGGGCCGCGGGTTCCGGGGGAAGGCATTGGGGGAGGCTGGACGGGAGACGGGGCTTGGTCTTCAAATTACTGACCACAGACCTAACATAAGAGGGCATCCTTTTTTCTTTTGTCTTCAATACTGGGGTTAGAATTCAGGTTCATGTGCTTTCTTTTTTTTTCTTTTTCTTTTTTTTTTTTTTGTCGGTCATGGGGCTTGAACTCTGGGCCTGGGCGCTGTCCCGCAGCTCTTCAGCTCAAGGCGAGCGCTCTACCGCTTGAGCCACAGCGCCACTTCTGGTTTTCTAGTGGTTTATTGGAGATAGGAGTCTCACGGTCTTTCCTGCCCCGGTTGGCTTTGAACCCTGATTCTCAGATCTCAGCCTCCTGAGTAGCTAGGATGACAGGCGTGAGCCACCGGCTTTTTAGACAGGTGTTCTACCATTTAAGTCTTGTCCCTAACCCTTTTTGCTTTGTGTGTGTGTGTGTGTGTGTGTGTGTGTGTGTGTGTGTGTGTGTGTGTGTCCTGTGACCTGAATTCAGGGTGTGGACACTGTCCCTGAGCTTCTTTTGCTCTAGGTTAGCACTCTACCACTTGAGCCACAGCTCCCCTTCCAGCTTTTTCTGTGTATGTGGCACTGAGGAAACAAACCCAGGGCTTCACGCATGCTAGGCAAGCACTCTACCATTGAGCCACATTTCCAGCCTGAATCTACCACTTAAGCCATGGCACCATTTCCAGCTTCTTGGCAGTTAGTTGGAGATAAGAGGATCATGGACTTTTCTGCCCAGGCTGGCTTTGAATTGTGATCCTCAGATCTCAGCCTCCTGAATAGTTAGGATGACAGGTGTGAGCCCCCAGTGCCTGGCTGTAGTCATTGTGAGTAGGACCTCGTGTTTATGCCCCTCAGCCAGACTCACAGTTCCGCTGGGATAACAGACTTAGCCACCATTGAGATGGGGTTTCACAAACGTTTTGCTGGGGCTGGCTTCAAATTACTTCCGTCTCCCAAGAAGCTAGGATTACAGGTGCGTGTCACCATGTCGGGCTCAGAGGGCTTCCCGTTTGTCGTTGTGGACCCCGGCTCTAGACTGGGGTGTTATTCTTTTCCCCTGGGGCATGGTTGACACACTGGGCAGAGGACACGGGCGGGGGCTGGGGTCCAGCGGGGCCCGTGCAGCCTCCTGACCAGGGGCATGGTTGACACACTGGGCAGAGGACACGGGTGGGGGCTGGGGTCCAGCGGGGCCCGTGCAGCCTCCTGACCAGGGGCATGGTTGACACACTGGGCAGAGGACACGGGCGGGGGCTGGGGTCCAGCGGGGCCCGTGCAGCCTCCTGACCAGGGGCATGGTTGACACACTGGGCAGAGGACACGGGCGGGGGCTGGGGTCCAGCGGGGCCCGTGCAGCCTCCTGACCAGGGGCATGGTTGACACACTGGGCAGAGGACACGGGCGGGGGCTGGGGTCCAGCGGGGCCCGTGCAGCCTCCTGACCAGGGGCATGGTTGACACACTGGGCAGAGGACACGGGCGGGGGCTGGGGTCCAGCGGGGCCCGTGCAGCCTCCTGACCAGGGGCATGGTTGACACACTGGGCAGAGGACACGGGCGGGGGCTGGGGTCCAGCGGGGCCCGTGCAGCCTCCTGACCAGGGGCATGGTTGACACACTGGGCAGAGGACACAGGCGGGGGCTGGGGTCCAGCGGGGCCCGTGCAGTCTCCTGACCAGCTCTTATCCCCCCCAGCCTGCCGCCCGAGACGCTGCTCTGGCCTGAGGATGAGGAGCCCGGTGGCCCGGAGGCCCCAGGCCCGAGGGGCCTCCTCCCCCGGCAGCCACGAGGCCCGGTGCTGGGCAGCCCGGGGCCCGTGGGCGAAGACCTGACCCGGGCCCTGGGTGACTTTGCCAGAGTGGAGCAGTGCCTGGGGCAGCTGACCCCAGCGGGGGGCCTGCCCCCCCGGCCTCTGCGGGAGCAGCTGGGCAAGATCCGCCGCGAGCTGCTCACCATCCACCAGGCGCTGGAGCAGGCTGCCCGGCCGCCAGACGCGCCCCTCGACCTCTCCGTGAAGCGGGCGCCCACCAAGGGACCAGAGCTGCCTGCGGCCTGGGGGCTGCCCCCGCCAGGCCCAGTGCCGGCCCCGGGGGCCCCGGAGCGCCCCGACCCGCTGGGTCCTGCAGCCCTTGAGCCTTTCCCTGGCCACACCACCAAGTGCGAGGCGGACTCCAGCGTGCCACCTCCCGGCCTCCTCCTTCAGCCCCCCGAGGACGCCGCCGGGCCTGGCGGGGGCTGGGGCACCCGTCTTGGGGCTGGGGCCTCCCAGACTCCTAAACACGCCCCTGGAGTGCCGAGCCCCCCGGCCGCGGCTGCTGGTGTGCAGCCCCCTTAGCTGGCCGTCCCGTTCCTCCCGGTCTCGTGTGCATGTGGACTGCCCCGTCCCCGCCCGTGCAGCGCCTCTTGCCTCTGGTCACATAGGAATAGTGAGCTCACGGTTATTTATTGATCGCAGTTGTGGACATTAAACTAGAAGCCGCCTTCACGTGTCTCCTTCCATTGCCGTCCTAGTGCGGGAGCCTGGACGCTCCAGAGAAAACCTCTCCCACGGGAGGTGCCTGCCCTCTGCCCGGCCACCTCTGGCTCTGGGAGACCCTGGGAGCAATGGCAGGGAGGCGTGCGTGCGGCGCGGTGGATGGGCCTCCTCAGGGCCCTCGCGTCGGTGTTGCCTGTGGCTGCCGCTGCCTCCTGTTTCTGCGGCTGAGCTGCTCACCCTGTGTGGCCTCCCTGGGTCCCCGCCAGCCCCTGCAGCCATGATAGGCATCAGTGGCCTTCACAGCTGGCTGCCCCTTCCTAGTACAGCCTGACTCGGCCTTGGGTGGGGACGGCAGGCCGGGAGGCCGCCCGTGGCCCGCAGCCACAGCTCATCGCTTCCCTCCCCGGGGAGCTGGCCTCACCCTCCATGGACCCTGAAGTGTAAGCTCTGTTTCCCGAGTGGGCTGGGCTGGCCGGGCTAGGGCCAGTCTGAACCGGACCCTCAGCTGCGCCGTGGGCCTCCCAGCCTGGCGATAGCATCAGGCTCCCCACTGTGAGGCGCTAGGGCAGCCTGGGGTTGGGGTGCTGAGTCTCAGACTGGGCCTCACAGGTGCCCGCCGGGTGCCCTCCACCTGGAGGCTTCTGGGGTAGGACGAGGAAGTGATGTGCTGATCCAAAGCAGGGCTAGAGCCCCTCATCTCATGAGACCATCCTGCCTGGATAGGATGGTGGCCTAGCCGGCAGAACCCCTTCCCCACGGTCCTGATGGAAAGCCCTGCCCCGGTTGGTGGGAAGGCTGAAGGCTGCCTCTAGTGTGGAGCCCCAGGGACCCCTGGAGAGGGCAGCGGGGGGGGGGGGGGCGTCCTGCGGAGCAGCAGGGGAGGAGGAGACCTGGGCCAAGGCTTGCAGGGCAGGGCCAGGGACGCACTTGTGCTCTGGAGCTGCCTTGCCCCAGATGCCCCTCCCCTGTCCTCCTCCTGCTCCCTGGGACCTGCGTGGTGACTCCTCCCCCTCCCCGGCTGGTCTCCAACAACAGAGGCCTGAGCTGGGAGACTGCTGCGGCCTCCCGAGGGGCCCTGGAAGAAGCCCATCACCCCCTGGGCTCAGAGCTCTCCCTGCCTGGTGCACAGGGGGCCGTGGGGTCATCAGGAATTTGGACCATTTCCAAAGAGAGTGAGTTTGAGAAATGCCACCTATCTGTCACCTCCTCACAAAAACTTTAACTTTTAACCTTCGACCTTCCGGGGTGGGCCAGGTTGCCCAGACTCCAGCGACCTTGACAGCCAGTGATTGCTGGGCCTAAGGGCCCTCGAGAGGCATTCAGCATCTGAGGAACTGAGCTTGAATCCAGCTTGGATCCCTCCAGCCCCAGCCTCCTCCCAGCCTCCTCCCAGCCCCAGCCTCCTCCCAGCCCCAGCCTCCTCCCAGCCTCCTCCCAGCCCCAGCCTCCTCCCAGCCCCAGCCTCCTCCCAGCCTCCTCCCAGCCCCAGCCTCCTCCCAGCCCCAGCCTCCTCCCAGCCTCCTCCCAGGCCCAGCCTCCTCCCAGCCCCAGCCTCCTCCCAGCCTCCTCCCAGGCCCAGCCTCCTCCCAGCCCCAGCCTCCTCCCAGCCCCAGCCTCCTCCCAGCCTCCTCCCAGCCCCAGCCTCCTCCCAGCCCCAGCCTCCTCCCAGCCCCAGCCTCCTCCCAGCCCCAGCCTCCTCCCAGCCCCAGCCTCCTCCCAGCCCCAGCCTCCTCCCAGCCTCCTCCCAGGCCCAGCCTCCTCCCAGCCCCAGCCTCCTCCCAGCCTCCTCCCAGGCCCAGCCTCAGCCTCCACCTCAGCTTCAGCCTCAGCCCCATGCCCCAACTCCTCCTCTCTGTGATAAGAGGACACCAACGCTGCCCCCAGAAAGGACTCCAGGACCGTCGAGCACCCCGGCACACAGTGCCCCCAACCATCCTGCAGTTGCAGAAAAGCTGAGTGGACCGCTGCTGCCGAGCTGCTGCCCTCTGGCTTCCTGGCCTGGCCTGTGGCTCACTCTGGATCCTCCCGCAGGTCCCCGGGGGTCCCCGCGGCCCCGGCTGCTTGGGCGGATCCCGGTGCCCTTG
This sequence comes from Dipodomys merriami, assembly GCF_024711535.1. Lineage (NCBI taxonomy): Eukaryota > Metazoa > Chordata > Mammalia > Rodentia > Heteromyidae > Dipodomys > Dipodomys merriami. The sequence goes on from NW_027202682.1 coordinate 407,015, forward strand.
GGCGCTGTGGGGGAGCTCAGGGGCCTACACTGCTCCCCGGATGGCCTGCTCTTCCTGACAGCAGGGTCCAGGCCCTTCGTCCATGTGCTGGACCTGGAGGGACACGCCCTTTGCCACCTGCCGTGCCGCAGGCAGGGCGCTGGGGCCTTCGTTCCGGAGGACGTGGCAGTGACGGCCGCGGGGCTGGTGGTGGTCAGCGACCTCGTCCACGGGGCCGTCCACGCGCTCCAGCACACCAGACGAGCCCCGCAAGGCCACTGGGCCACTGTGGGCACGTTCCTGTCCCCCAGAGGGCTAGCTGTGGATGCCCTTGGCCGCTTCCTGGTCGCAGACTACCTGCGTGGGTCTGTGCACAGCTTCACCTTGGGCCCCACCCGGGAGCTGCTGGCCCCGGCTGTGATTCTGGGTCTGGAAGGCCCCTGCTGGGTGGGCCCAGGACCTGACGGGGGCCTGGCTGTGACGGAGGAGTTCGGGAGTGTGTGGTTGTTCGGCAGTGCCCGCCAGCCCCTGGGCTCCCTCGGGGCCCGCACGGGGCACACTTTTGGCCGCCCGGCAGGCGTGTGCTCCGACTCCGAGGGCAATGTCATTGTGGCTGACCAACGGAGGCGTCAGGTGACTCTGTTTCCCCGCGTTGGGCCTCCCATCTGCCTGCTGTCAGAGGGGCTGGAGAGGCCCTTGGGCGTGGCCTGTGCACCGCAGGGCCGGCTTGTTGTGGCAGATGCTGGAGACAACTGCATCAAGATATACCAGCACCTGGGGCCTGGAGGGGAGCCCCAGTGAGCAAGGCGCACCTGAACCTCCGGCGGCGTGGCCTCTGGGGGGCAGGACCTGCCATCCCACTGCAGCTGCAGGTCCTGAGCCTGGCTGCACTTTGTGTTTCTCTTGGCAAGTGCCTCCCGAGCCTCCCCCACAAGCCTAGAGCTGGGCCCTTTCCGCCCCTCTGTTCAGTGCACCCCCCTGCCCTGCGCCCAAGTCCCAAGGGCCTGAGTCCCAGGAGGCCTGGGAGCCTGAAACTCTTGGTGGGATGTGGACAACCTGGAAGCAGCGATCAAGGCGGGGGCTCCTGACCCACGCCAGCCGCAGCCTCTTATCAGAGTCAGGCAGGCAGGGAGGGCGGAGGCCAGGAGGGTGTGACTGGGTGGGCAGCTTGGAGCAGGGATGTGGCCCTTTCGTCCCCCTCAGCCTCTCAGACACCCATAGTCCTTCCTGAGCCTCTAGAAGCTTCTCTGGACCAAGTGGAGGTAAGGGGTAGGCGCAGCCGAGAGGTAGCCCAGAGGTGATGGGGGTAGGGTAAGAGTCTAGCTAGTTTAGAGTCTCAGTATTCTCTTCCCCATTCAAAATGAAGAGCTCTGGGTAGGTGGCAGGGGCCTGTCCTGGGCAGTTTTCCATGGAAGACATACTTCCGCTGCTTAAAAAGAGTAATGCCATGGCTTTTCTGCCCATGTTTGAAGGGAAATAAGGCCTGGAAGGGAAGTGTGTGTGTCTGTGTGGGGGAGGTGTTAGTTAAATTTGGGCCCCAGTAAAGGGGCTTTATGAAGACAGGAACAGCCGGGCACTGGTGGCTCACGCCTATAATCCTAGCCACTAAGGAGGCTGAGGTCTGAGGACTGTGGTTCAAGGCCAGCCCAGGCAAGAAAATCTGTCAGACTCTTATCTCCAATGAACCACCAGAAAACTGGAAGTGGAGCTGTGGCTCAAAGTGGTAGGGCATTACCCTTGAGTGAAAAGCTCAGGGACAGCACCAGGCGCTGAGTTCAAGCCCCACAATCAACAACCACAAAACAAAACCTTGCCGGCCCTGGCCCTGCAAGCCTGAGCTGTGCTCAGCCTGTCACCTGGAATTGGGAGTCTGTGATTTAACTGTTACGCCTACGGGGGTTCTCTCAGGGTCCTGGCCTTGATGCATGGGGTAAACGGACACATGTAAGAAAGCACATGGACTCAATAAACACTGTTTCTGTGTTGTTGGGGCTGCGGATGCCTGTGTGTTCTTGGGACACTGCACGCCCGGGCCTGTGAGCGCTGCGGGCACTCGGGACCCTGAGTGAGTGTGTGGGGCTCTGGCCTCTGAACTCTCCTGGCAATCCTTCTTTTTTCTCAGTCGTGGGTCTTGAACTCTGGGCGCTGTCCCTCAGGTATTCAGCTCAAGGCAAGCGCTCTAGCTCTACCACTTGAGCCACAGCGCCACTTCTGGTTTTCTGGTGGTTTATTGGAGATAAGAGTCTCACGGACTTTCCTGCCTGGTCTGGCTTTGAACCACGATCCTCAGATCTCAGCCTCCTGAGTAGCTAGGATTACAGGCGTGAGCCACCAGCGCTGGCACCTGATGGCCCCGGGCCGGGCAGTGGGACCAGGGCCAGGGTAGGGGTCGGGCGGCGGGGCGGGGGCCGGGGTCGGGGTCGGGTCCGGGCCGGGGCCGGGGTCGGGTCCGGGAGGCGGGGCCGGGGCGGGGGGCGGGGTCGGGTCCGGAGTCGGGGCCAGGTCCGGGTCTGGGTCCGGGCGGCGCGGTCGGGTCCGGGTCCGGGGTCGGGTCGGGGCCGCGGCGCGCGCGGAACCCCGGGGCGCGGCTCGAGCGCCGCACGGGCGCCTTTGGGCGCCGGACCGTCGCGCGGCAACGCGGGGCGAGCGGGCGGAAATGGGATTGGGGTCCGCGGCACCGGCGGAGGGGCCGAGGCCTCGAGCGCCGCCGTCCCGCCCGGCTCCCGCCACGCGGGGCGCCCTGGCCCCGGGCAGCAGCCGGTGAGCGCCGGGGAGGGCGGGAGGCCGCGGCGGGAGCCCGGGGAGCCCGGGCCGGGGGCGAGGCCCGGCCGCCCGGCCTCCCCGGCGACACGGCCCGGTCCCCAGAGCCAGGGCGCCCCGCGGGCGGGAGGAGCGGCGGCGGCGACCCCGCGCGTCCCTGACCCCCGCCTGGGCGGAGCCCGAGAGCGGAGGGGGGAGGGGGGAGGGCGGAGGGGGGAGGGCGGAACCCGAGAGCGGAGGGCGGAGGGGGGAGGACGGAGGGGGGAGGGCGGGGGGCGGGGGGAAGAAGGCGGGGGCGGGGGAGGGCGGAGGGGGGGAGGGCGGGGGGAGGGCGGGGGGGGCGGGGGGCGGAGGGGAGGAAGGCGGGGGCGGGGGAGGGCGGGGGGCGGGGGAAGAAGGCGGGGGCGGGGGAGGGCGGAGGGCGGGGGGGAGGGCGGAGGGCGGGGGGGAGGGCGGAGGGGGGGAGGGCGGAGGGGGGAGGGCGGGGGGGGGGGCGGGGGGGTGGGGGGGAGGCGGGCGGGGGAGGGCGGAGGGCGGGGGGGAGGGTGGATGGGGGGAGGGCGGAGGGGGGAGGGCGGAGGGGGGGAGGGCAGAGGGGGGTGGGGGGGTGGGGGGGAGGCGGGGGGGGGGGGTAGGGGGTAGGGGGGTGGGGGGGGGAGGCGGGCGGGCGGAGTGGGAACCGGCGGCCGGCCAGCCTCGCTGGGCCCGGCCCAGGCGCCGGTGCTTCAGTTCCTGGCTCCTTTTCTCCTCTTCTTCCGGCGCAGCGCGGCCCTGGCCCTGCCCCTCGCCCTGGCCCTGCCCCTCGCGCCGGCCCGGCCGGGCTGCCCCGTTGTCCGCCCAGGGCGCCGCCGCTGCCCCCGCCGCCCGCGCCCGCATCCTTCCCAGGCTCCCCGAGCCGCGCAGCCGGCCGGGGCCCAGGTGAGCGCCAGGGTGGGAACTGGCCCATCACCGGGTCAGAGCGCCGACCTTTGCCCTCCACTCTCTTCCCTTACGGGGAGGAGCTTCTTGTGAAGGTGGCTTTTAAAGCAAAAGGCTGGCGGGTGCATTGCGTTGAATTCACCCATGTGAACGTTCCAGGTGGCCACCCCAGTCTTGTGCGTACTGCTGGGCCAAGGGTGTTTCTCTTCCCCAGCCACAGCCCTCAGCTGTCTGGTGTTGTGTTCCCCAGAGAGGGTCATGGTGGGTCTCTACTGTCTGGGCTGTCCTGACAGGCTGAGATGGAAAGGCTTGGGCTGTGCTGGCTGGGCCGGTCTCCTTTGGCCACAGTGGGCTCCTCTCAAGCAGAATTGCCAAACCGCTGTCATAACGTCCTGATGCCCAGCGTCTGGCCTTCCGGAGGAGGAAGGGACAGGAAGAGAACATGGCTTTTGGTGCTGCCTGGGGATTTGACGGGCTGGGGTGGAGCATGGGTTTCCCCGTAGGCATGTTCACCAGCTGCCTGCCCTGCGTAGTTATGGGGGGAGGGGATGTTGGGAGTCCTAGAGGCGGCCTGCTCACGTGGAGCCCACTGCCCACCCACAGGAAGAAGGAAGCTCCACAGCCCCATGCCAGGGCAGGCCTGCCTCAGAATGGGAGGCGGCGCTGGCCTGCCGAGGCACGCGGTGCTGCTGTGCTGGGTCTGGCTTGGGGGGCTGCCCGTGGGAGATGGAAGGCCATGGCCCACAGCCGCCACGAGGCAACCCACCCCGGAGGGCAAGGACATGCCCTCTAGGCCGTGGCCCCGCCCGTGGCCCCGCCGCCGCTGCCAGCCACGCAGCGGCAGCACTTCTCAGCCAGCTCTCTCCTTCCCTTCCAGGGCGCCCGGCATGATGCTCAAGGCCTTCTTCCCCACATGCTGTGCCTCAGCAGACAGTGGGCTGCTGGTGGGTCGGTGGGTTCCGGAACAAAGCAGTGCTGTGGTCCTGGCTGTGGTGCACTTTCCTTTCATCCCCATCCAGGTTAAGCGGCTCCTGGCACAGGTGCAGCAGGCCAGCCGGGTCGGTGTGACCGTGCTGGGCACCTGGTGTCACCACCAGCAGGAGCCTGAGGAAGGCCTGGGCCACTTCCTGGAGGGCCTGAGTGCCATCTTCACCCATGAGCCCTGGTTGCAGCTCTGTCGGGAGAAGGGCAGCAGGGCCTGGAGCTGCAGGGCCACGCACCACCAACTGCCTGCCACCCCGGGCACCCCCAGCGAGGACCAGGTCATGCTCATTTTCTACGACCAGCGAAAGGTGCTGCTGTCCTGGCTGCATCCCCCTGCGGTGCTGCCTGATCAGCAGGCCGGAGATGCCGCCGCCAGTGCTGGGGGTCTGGCTGCCGTCTTCGACACAGTGGCGCAGAGTGAGGTGCTCTTCCGCGGTGACCGGTACGATGAAGGGCCTGTGCGGCTGAGCCATTGGCAGTCAGAGGGTGTGGAAGGCAGCATCCTTGTGGAGTTGGCAAAGTGGGCCTCGGGGCCCCTCTGTCTGCTGCTGGCCTCTCTGCTCTCGCTGGTCTCTGCTGCCGGTACTTGCTGGTAGGTGCCCAGGGGCCGGGCGGGGTACAGTAGAGAGCCAGGCCCCTGAGAACCTTAGGCTCACCTCCTACTGTGGCTGGAGGCCCATGGGGACCCTGCCCAGGACCCTGGCCATCCTCCCACCCTGAGCATCCTTGAAGTACTGGGGATGGCCGTGGCTCTTGTGTCTTATTCCTGACTGGGTTAGATCCACTGTTTTCAGCAGCTTCTGGGTTGTCTGAGGTCCACTGCCTAGGGGCACAGGTTGAACTACCGATGGCCCAAGTCCCCAAAATAACTTAGATATTGTTCCCAAATGGTCGTTGGCTGCCCCGGCTAGGAATCCTCTGCCTTGTGAGGTCAGAGGGAAGCGAAGCTGCCCGCTTCCCCAGTGCCCTGACTGCTTGTCCCTGCAGGCCTCACCCCTGCAGTGCTCACCTGCAGAAGAGTGCTTCTCAGCCAGGCGCGGTGGTTGATATCTGAGCATCACAGTTTAGAGCCAGCCCCGCAGGAACGTCTGTGAGACTCTTATCTCCAACTAACCACCAGAAAACCAGAAATAATGCTGTGGCTCCAAGTGGTAGAGTGCTAGCCTTGAGCAAAAGAGCTCAGGGACAGCGCCCAGGTTCTGAGTTCAAGCCCTGTGGCTGCTGACCCCCCCCCCCCCCAAAAAAAAAGAAAAAGAAAAAAGGCAAAGGGTTTGTGAAAGTCCTTGATGCACGGCAAGAGCGCAGCTGTTGGCTGGCTAGTGTCAGTGTCACTGGCTGGGTGGGTCCTCTGGGCTCGCGTGCCCCTTTTGTACCCTCCGTAAGCAGTTCCAGGATACAGTGGGGCTTGGTCTGCGCTGGGCCAGTTTGCAGTCCTAGAGCACCGCACCGGTGGTAGGAGCAGTCTTTGTGTCTGGCAAGCATTAATTTTCCTCCAAAGCTCTAGGCATAGGTTCTGGCGTGGGTTAGTTGAAACGCTGCACTTTCAGAAGTCCCTAGTTCCCTCTGGATCCACAGGGCCCCTGAGCAGGGGTACGGGCTCCTGGCTGACCTTGCTGACCTCCGCTCTCATCCATGTGAATGTGGCAGAGTTGCTACCAGCACCGTCTCCACCTCCCTTAGTGTGCAGACATCTGGAAGGGTCCCCATGTCTCCCTTGTCCATGAGAGATTGAGTCTTGACGGGGAGCCAGGCCAGCCCGGGGACCCTTGCCAAGCCTCTGGGCTGCCATCTGGCAGGCAGAGCAAGTCCTGGGTGGGTGGGAGGTGACCTGATTCCCGCTCCAGACCGTCTTGGTGCTCAGTGCTGCCTGCCTGGTGGGCTGTGTGCTCCAGGTTTGTTGAGGCTAAGGGTGGCCATACCGGAGGGGCCCCTGGAGAACAGCCCAGCCCTCCCTGTGCTTGGCTGGGCCATGGGTCTTATGCACTGCCTCTGCCCTGCTGGGTTAACTCTTCTTCCCTGTGAGGAAAGGGGGGTCTGCAGGGAGGAGGAACTGGACATGGAAAATGCAGTGTCGACCTTGTGCCCGCCCCCCAGGCTGTGGAGGCTGTGGCCCCTGCCCTTCATTGGGAGCAAGCTCTCCACCTGTGAGCAGCTCCGGCACAGACTGGAGCAACTCACGCTTGTTTTCAGCACTGAGAAGGCCCAGAGCCCCTCGGAGCTGATGAGGTATGGGCCTGCCCCGGGGCGGGGGGGGGGGGGACGGGGGACGGCCACGCCCAGCCCTTTCCCCTTGCCCACCCTCTCTGTGCCCCTCCTGCCACGCCTTCTGAGGTGGCCTAGGCATCCAGCTCTTGCTGACGGTCCTTTTAGGAAGGCCAACACGTTGATCTCTGTGCTCATGGATGTGACCCTTGGCCTCCTGTTGCTCTCTTGGCTCCACGGCAGTAACCGACTTGGGCAGCTGGCTGATGCCCTCGTGCCTGCGGCTGATGTGAGTAGATGAAGGTGGGGAACCCTGGGCAGCAGTCCCTCGGAAGGCCAAAGCAGCTCTTCTCTGCCCAGAGAAAGTTCAGGGGTGGGCTGGGGGCTGGGAATGTGGTTTCGTGGTAGAATGTTTGCCTAGCACACATGAAGTACTGGGTTGGATTCCGAAGTACCACATAAACAGAAAGAGCCGGAAGTGGTGCTATGGCTCATGTTGTAGAGTGCTAGCCCTGAGCAAAAGAAGCTCAGGAACACTGCCCAGGCCCTGAGTTCAAGCCCCAGGACTGCCTCCCCACCCCACCCCCACCCCCCCAAAAAGGAAAGTTCCTGGGGGACACAGACTTGTATTTCAACGCCAAGTATTCACCATGTCTTCCCAAAGATGGCCCCTGTGGCTAGGGTTGAAGATCTCCGTTGCCTCCCTTTCTGGTGACCTCTCATCTCCAGCAGCCTCGGGTGTCTGGAGGGCCCAGCTACTCCCGGGCTAAGTCCATACTTCCTACGCTGACAGCCAGGGGCACAAGCTTGTCTTCTGGGCCTGGCTTTGCCTTCATGGCCCGTGCAACATGTCAGGGCTGGGGGTGGGCCTTCCCTCCTCATCCACTCTGAGTCTTTAACCTCCCTCTTCCTTGGATCCCAAACCTAACTCTACCATTAAGAGAGTGTCTTCCTGGGCAGGGTGTTCTCTTTGCACTTTCAGCTTTTTCTTCTTTTTTATTTTATTTATTTATTTATTTATTTTTGGGTCTGGTCGTGGGGCCTGAACTCTGGGCCTGGGTGCTGTTCCTCAGCTCTTCAGCTCAAGGCGAGCGCTCTACCACTTGAGCCACAGTGCCACTTCCGGCTTTTTTCTTTTTGCTTATGTGGTGCTGAGGAATTGAACCCACGGCCTCAGGCATGCAAGGCAAGCGCTCTATCACTGAGCCACCTTCCCAGCCCCTTTTCTTTATTTTATTTTCCAGCTTTTTGGTGGTTAGTTGGAGATAGGAGTCTGTCTCATTGACTCCTGCCAGGGGCTGGCTTTGAACTGTGATCCTCAAATCTCAGCTTTCTGAGTAGCTAGGATTATAGGCATGAGCCACTGGTATTCAGCTACCTGAAGGCCTCTGTGAACCTGTGTGGCCAGGCCAGGACTCTGGGGTCAGGAGAGGTAGCCTCTGGGCTTACCACGGGCTTTGGGAAAGCAGGGAAGCCAGCCTAGGGGAGGAAGGAGGCTGTGAGAAGGGCTGAGAGCGTGGCTGTTTCTGTATTCTGCCGCGTGGCCAACTTTGTCTTAGACCTCTTTTTTACAGAATTGCTCAAAAATATAAATATTTAATTTCAAAATGAAGTTTTTCCCTGCGACCAAGCTTTTTTATTCTTTAAATATTAAATAAGCTCTATTTATAAAGAATGTTTTCTTCCCTCTCTTGCTGGCCCTGAGAGGGCTGAGGCTGTAGCAGGGGGTTGGGATGGATAGGGTGGGGCACCGAGATGTTTCTGTGGCCTCACCTTCCCTTAGCGGGGTGTGGGGGGCCCTCCCCACCCCCATCACCACATGACCTGCACACGCACAACAGCTCTCCCCTGGGTGCCCAGAACTTCGCTGTGGAGGCCCTTGAGCTGTCCAGGGGTGCTTGTTGTCCAGCATTCTCCTGCTGCCTGGGCCCTTGAGGGGTCTGAAACCCCATGGGATGGCCCCTGTCACTGCCCTGGAGCCCCAGGCCTCTGATGGTGGGCTGGGGTCTTTGGCAGAAGACTGACTCACAGACTCACAGGTTCTCCTGCAGGCCTGAGGCGGGCCCTGTCCAGGCATCACTCAGGGTTTGAAGTGGTAAAGTAGAGAAAGAGGAATACTGTAAGGTGGAGATGGCTGTCCGTGAGGAACGGCTGGGACAGGCCCCGGGGAGCAGGGGCAACTGTCAGCTGCCCAGGCTGTGAACAGCCTGCCAGGAGGATGGAGAGCTGGCTCTCAGCAGGCCTCTGTGAAGAGCCTGGAGGAAGGAAGTATTAACTGCCCTTGCCCTGCCCACGTCCCCTTCACCGTGTTCTGCAGCATGTAGCCGAGGAGCTCCAGCATCTCCTGCAGTGGCTGATGGGAGCTCCGGCCGGGCTCAAGATGAACCGGGCCCTGGACCAGGTGCTAGGCCGCTTCTTCCTGTACCACATACACCTGTGGATCAGTGAGTGCCGACGTGGAGTGAGGGGCCCAGCCAGACTGCGTGGAGGGCAGGGAGGCTGGTCGGGCCGTCCCTTCTGCCCCACCCTCCCGGCCTCCGGGGTGTGAAGCCTGCCAGGCTGGGCACAATCAGGCACTGTTTCCCAGGTCTCGGGTCTCTGTCCCCACTGAGCAACTCAGGGTGCCGGGCTCTTCCAGGGCGCCTCTCAGGGCTGACCCTCCTCCTGCAGGCTACATCCACCTCATGTCCCCCTTCATTGAGCGCATCCTGTGGCACGTGGGCCTCTCGGCCTGCCTGGGGCTGACCGTCGCCCTGTCCATCCTGTCAGACATCGTTGCTCTTCTCACCTTCCACATCTACTGCTTCTACGTCTACGGTGCCAGGTGAGAGTGAAGGCTTCTGAGCTGGTGCACCATGGCGGGAGGGCGGGTGGGTGAAGTCAGGGCCCTGGCTGCCCTGCACTATGCCTGCCTCCATCCTGCAGGCTCTACTGCTTGAAGATCTACGGCCTGTCCTCTCTCTGGCGGCTGTTCCGGGGGAAGAAGTGGAACGTTTTGCGCCAGCGTGTGGACTCCTGCTCCTATGACCTGGACCAGGTACCTGCAGGGCTCAAAGAGGGGTGCCACCAGGGGGCACCTACTCCTACTGCAGGCTTGCCCTGGGGGAGGTGCCATCAGACCAACAGACTTCCCCAGGTGGGGTCAAACTCTGCACCCCCTCGGCAGGGCCGCGGCAGGGGCCTGTCCCACGCCTGTGACGGCCACTTTGTCTGGCATTGTGTGGTGTGCGGCCGTGCGCTCCGGCGGGTGCACGGCGCTTGTGGGCACCGCTCTGTGGCACTGCTCAGTGCCGCCAGGCGTGGGCCCCCTGCACTGCTTGGGAGGACTGGCAGTCCCAGCTGCGGGACCTGACTGGCTGGGGAGGGGCAGGAGCATGTGGAGAGGCACGCGGGAGGGCCAGCCCAGCAGGTCTGCCGTTCGGTCTCCCCTGCAGCTCTTCATCGGGACCCTGCTCTTCACCATCCTGGTCTTCTTGCTGCCCACCACCGCCCTGTACTACCTGGTGTTCACGCTGGTGAGCGTCAGTGCCGCGCCCTCGCTGCAGGCTCCTCCGTGAGCTGGGCGGTGGCGGGCCATCTGTGCTTCCCCTCGGGGCCGTGGCTCTGGTGGGCCCTCTGGGGCTGAGGCGGATGAGGTCCTACCTTCCCCTGCCGGGCTTGGGGCTGGGCGCAGGGGAGAGCGGCACCTGTGGCGGGTGTTGGCGGGGCTGTGCCTGGCACCCAGGTGGCCTGTCAGTGTGGCGTTGTGCAGCTCCTGTCCTGGTACAGGCACTGACCTGCCCCTGGCTCCTTCCCTCCTGACTGCTAGTCCCTGGTCCATGGCCACACTTCATCCACACTTCGTCCTTGAGCCCCTGGGCCACCCTTTGGCCCAGGACCCTGTTGGGCTGCTCTGCTCATGGACATGATCAGTCAGGCTGTGTGTGCAGCCCTGGCCCAGCGACCTGATGTCACCTTCGCAGCTCCGGCTCCTCGTGGTCACGGTGCAGGGCCTGATTCATCTGCTTGTGGACCTCATCAACTCGCTGCCTCTCTACTCTCTTGGCCTTCGGCTCTGCCGGCCCTACCGGCTGGCAGGTAAGTACTGTGTGCTGTGTGCTCTGTGGCTGGCCGTTGGCAGGTAGGTACACACACCTGCACTGCCGCTTCTAGTACTTCAGGAAGGCAGGTCCTCCCAGTCCCCAGCTTCTGTCAGGACTGTCCCGGCCAGCTTCCAGCCAGCTGCCTCCTGGGAGGTCGGTAAGGAGGTCCCCTGAGGTCCACGTGTGGCTCTTGTTCTTTCTTTCTTTCTTTCTTTCTTTTTGTCGGTCATGGGGCCTGAACTCTGGGCTTGGGCGCTGTCCCACCGCTCTCCAGCTCAAGGCTAGCGCTCTACCACTGAGCCAACTTCCCAGCCCCCTTGCTCTTTAATTAACAAATTTATTTTTGGGTATTGTATCACTTGAGCCACATCTCAATCTCCCTTCTGGCTTTTGTGTGTGTGCTGGTCTTTGGGCATGAACTCAGGGCCTGGGTGCTGTTTCTGAGATTTTGTGTTCAAGGCTGGCACTTTACCACTGGAGCCACGGCTTACCCTTGGGAATAAGAGTCTCACAGACTTTCCTGCTTAGGCAGATTTTGAACCTCGATCTTCAAATCTCAGCCTCCTGAGTAGCTAGGACTGTAGGTTTGAGCCACCAGCACCTGAGCCCTTCCAGCTTTTCGCTGGTTAAATGGGGATCTAAGTCTTTTGGATCTGTCTGCCTGGGCTGGCGTCAAACCTTGATCTCGGGCTCTCAGCCCCTGATCAGTCCCAGTGCATCACTCAGTGGCCGCTGGGTGCCCTGCCCTTGCCTTTTCTTTTGGTGTGTTAAGTACCTGCTGGTCTGACTGGGCTGTGCCTGCCCCCAGCTTTGAAGGGACAGGTGCGTGAGGGTGTGGCTGGCCACACCCTGTGTGACAGAAGCATCTTGCACAGGTCTCACAGTATTCAGCACCTGGCTTTCCCCGGCTTTCCCCTGCTTCATGTTGCTTTCTGACACCAGCTGAGGGAGCCTGTCCCTGCAAGGCTTGGGACTGTGGCTTGTCTCTTCTGACTTTGAACATATTCTGGGAGCCCACAGATTTCCTGAACTATCTAGGAGGTCCCAGTGAGCATCAAGTTCCAGCCTTTTTTTTTTTTTTGGTTGGTCGTGGGGCCTGAACTCTGGGCCTGGGCGCTGTCCCTCAGCTCTTCAGCTCAAGGCAGGTGCTCTACTGCTTGAGCCACAGCGCCACTTCCAGTTTTCTAGTGGTTTTTATTGGAGATAAGAGTCTCATGGACTTTCCTGCTTGGGCTGGCTTTGAACCGTGATCCTCAGATCTCAGCCTCCTGAGTAGCTGGGATGACAGGCGTGAGCCACTGGTGCCCAGCTTTAGTTCCAACTTATTACTGGTTAATTCGAGTCTCACACACTTCTCCTCAAGTTGGCTTTGAACTCTGGCCTCAGATCTCAGCCTTTGGAGTAGCTAGGGTTCCAGGTGTGGATCATCATTGCCCAGTCACTCCTGTTATTTTTTCCAGTCCTGGGCTTGAACTCATGGCTTAGGCACTGTCTCTGAGCTTCTTTGGCTCAAGGCTAGCACTCTACCACTAGAACCACAGCATCACTTCTAGCTTTTTCTGTGTATGTGGTACTGAGGAATCCAACCCAGGGCTTCATGCATGCTAGGCAAGTACCCTACCACTGAGCCATCTTCCCAGCCTGTTTAAGAACCTTCCACCTTGGGACTTCCTAAACTTGGAGCCCTAACTGCAAGCCTGTGTTGTCATAGGCTCCCAAGCTGATCAACACACTGAGTAGTCAGCAGGGCAGCTGCCATCCACGTGCTCTGTGTGCTGCTGGACAATCCACATACTGTCAGCCTGCGGGGCCCCCCCCGCCCCGCATGCCTCCCCCTCCCATGCCCCTCAGCTCTCCCTCTCAGGACACTCTTCTGTCTTCTGTGCTACTCTATAGAGGCAAATCAGGATGGGGAGCAGGCGAGGCCTGTGTTCTCTAGGTGCCCCCCAGGTGCTGCTTGGCAAGGCCTTTCCCATTAGAGCTCTCTGCCTACAGGAACCCACAGCACATGGCAGGACCTGTGGGCACTCTGTGGAGCACTGGGGATCGAGGCTGGCACCTACCTCTTAAGCACCTTGCTCTCTTTGCAGCTGGAGTGAAGTTCCGAGTCCTGGAGCACAGGGCAGGCAGACCTCTCTGCCTCCTGATGCAGGTAAGGTCTCCCGTGCCCCTCACTGCTCTACCATGCTTTGCCACCATGTGGGACAGTTGGGGGTCAGCTGCTGTGGGGCCTGAGTGTTAGCATGCCAGCCCGGGGTTATGTGTCAGCAAAAAGGTCCAGCGGAAGTGAGGATTGGGTTCCACGAGGTTAGCCAGCCACGGCTCAGTATCAGGACCCATTGTGCCTGAGACCCGCTGGCGGCCCACGTGTGCCCACCGGGGATGGAGGTTCTAGCTCTGAGTCAGAGACACACTGGGCTGCCCACCTGGCTCCATTCTCCGTCTCCTGTCCTGGGCCCCACAGGGCTCAAGGTCCAAAAGAAACGAACTTAGCGAAAGCCTGTGACTATGCCGTTGTTTCCTGTCAGCTAGACTGTCTTGGGTGCTTGGTCCCTGTGAGGGTGAGTGGGCAGGGTTGAGGCTAACTTAAGTTCCCTCCTGGGCAGACGCCCGCCCCAGCGTGGTGTCTCCCAGAGGCTTGGGCATTTGCAGTCTCTGCTGAGTGGATCCTGAGGTGGATGGATCTATTCTAGCCCCGAAGTACGCTGACCACTCACCTGCTCACCACTGCCCTGTCCTTCCAGATAAACCCCCTGCCCTACAGCCGCGTGGCGCACACCTACCGCCTCCCCAGCTGTGGCTGCCCTCCCAAGCACTCCTGGGGCTCTCTGTGCCGCAAGCTGTTCTTTGGAGAGCTTATCTACCCCTGGAGGCAGAGAGGGGAAAAGCAGGACTGAGCAGCCAGTCTCCGCTCACAGCCGTCATCCCTCTGCTGGTGGCAGCCGTCACAGCCGCCATCCTTCTTTGCCAGATGGCACTGGTCTTGGGAACAGCGGGGACCCACACAGGGGCCAACCAGAATGGCCCTGTTCTCTGTGTGAGCGGGCCTTCTTCCCGAATCCCTGTCCTGCCTCCTGGGCTTCTCCGAAGGCCCTGCCAGCCTGTGCTGACCCTCCTGTACCGCCTGCCTGGAGACCTTGCTTCTAGAAGGTCTGCCGTGGCATACACTCTTAGCAGCCTGCAGCCCCTGCGTGGCTGTCCCCCTGGCCCAGCGGTCACCGGCCAGGCAGGCCCTGGGGCCTTCCAGATGCCTCCCTGGAATGCCTCCATCTGAGGGATTGAAGCAGTTGCTGACCCCCAGGCCTGGTGGACCAGACCTTCCCACCCCGAATCTTGCTGGGCTCATTGGTGCTCCCCTAAGGTCGCTTTGTGAAGAGCTGCTGATAGGCCACTGGCTATCTTTTTGCGTGGAGCCAGGCCTTGTGAGGTAGCCCGGGCTACCTATTTGGAAACTGGATGCCTGCCCATCTGGCTGGCCCACCCTGCCCAGTCGCCCTGGGACAGGTCCTCTGGTAAGACCTTCCATCTCCTGTCACTGGCTTCCTGCTTCTGCAGCCCAGAGTGTGAATTGCCCTGGGTGATCGTGGCTGGGCTACCTGCCCATCACCAGATCCCATGTCAGGAGAGAAAGCTGAGGGTGCGGTGCCAAGTGGTGTGGAAGCGTCCACGTAGGGGGAAGGGCAGTGCGTCCTGCTCATCCAGTAGGGACACTCAGGATTGTCTTCTTCCCATACTCCTTTGCCACAGACCTCAGCAACTCAAAGCCCCTGGTCCAGCACTGGTGGGGATGAGTCTGGACCCTGACTTTTACCGTGTTCACAATAAAACCTGCTATGAGCTTGGAGTGCCAGCTTGGCCTTTCCCATGGAGCATGCACTCTGGTCTGGGGAGGCCCATGGTACCTGGGCTGGGTGGGTATAGAGACCTCCTAGAGGACTAGGATGTGCTCTGGCTGGCAGACTGTGTCCTGTTTGTGGTCTACAGCAGGTCTGGGTGAGTATGCAGGCCTTGGGTCCTCGGTGTTCTGGCGCAGGTGGGTAAACCAGGGCTGCAGGGCCTCTGATCACAACTTCACCTGGCATAAGGGGCTGACTTCTGGGATAGGATATACCTTGGGGAAATAGGGCACTAACTATGCTGGTTCTGGTGAGTGTGCAGAGTCTGCAGTCCCTGGACTGGGCTGCTGGAATTTCTGCCTCCTGTCCAGACTACGGAGAAGGATTTGGACACTAGGGAGGCCCCTGAGCGCCATCTTGGTCTGGATTTCCAAGTGTCCATCAGACCTGCAGACTGCCAATGGGCTCCTCTCGCTGTGGTACCGGGGACGACCGTCCAGGTGGGCCCCACAAAGTCCAGAGGACTCCGGTTGGAGCTTCCCAGCGGCCAGATGCGGAGGCTCAGTTGCACGTGGTTGCCACACATCCTGTTCACATCCTCTCCTGTGCCTGGCTGGCCTGCTTCCCCCGGCCCCGGCCCCCTGCTTTATGCAGCCCTGTCGTGGGCCTCGCCGGAGCGCTCCCCGCCGCTGGACACCAGAGCGGCCCCCGGGTGCGGTGGGTCCGTGGGCATGCGTCCTGCAAATGGCCATTCCTGGCAGACAGTGTGGCCACGGGGGAGGCAGGGCACCCCACCCAGGCCCCGGGTCTGCGGCAGTGTCCGCAGCAGGCCCGGCCTCCCAGCGGCTAGAAGAGGAGCCTACCGAGGGTGGGGGAAGAGGGGGGACCCCGCCCCCGGCCCCCCCAACCCCCGCGGGCGCGCGACCCCGACCCCGGCCCCCCCACGCCCCCCCCCGCGGGCGCGCGACCCCGCCCCCGGCCCCCCCTCCTCCCCGCGGGCGCGCGACCCCCCACCCCCGGCCCCCCCCCCGCGGGCGCGCGACCCCGCCCCCGGCCCCCCCCACGCCCCCCCCCCCCGCGGGCGCGCGACCCCGACCCCGGCCCCCCCCCTCCTCCCCGCGGGCGCGCGTCCCCGACCCCGGCCCCCCCTCCTCCCCGCGGGCGCGCGACCCCGCCCCCGGCCCCCCCAACCCCCGCGGGCGCGCGACCCCGACCCCGGCCCTTCCCCCGCCGCGGGCGCGCGTCGGGGCGGGACTAGGCTGCCGTCGGCCGCGCCCAGCAGGCGGAAGGCCCGCCTTCCGGGCCGCTCAGGAGAAAGCCCCGCCTCCGGCCCGCCACACCCCCGGGGAAGCGCGTCCCCGACGGACGGCCGTTTCGCCTCGCCTCCTCCGGGTCTCCGCGGGATCAGCCGGCTCAGCTTGCTGGAGTCTCGGTCCTGGTGGACCCGCCCGCCTCGAGCGGCGCCGCCGCCGTCCCGCCGCTGGTACGCGGCCGGCACCAGCGCCAACAGCCTAGAGCTTCCTGATTGGCGAGAGCGCTAGGAAGGGGGCGGGGACTGCCTGGTGGGCTAGGGGGCGGGGCTACGGTAGCGGGTGCTCTGATAGACATGTAGAGCAGCCAATGGTTGCAGGAAAATGGGGGCAGGAGGCCGGGGGCTACGTCGGTGAGGTGGGCACGTCCGTAGTGTTCGTAACGCTGAGTTAAGCCGGTGTGTGTGGGGAGGGGGGGGGGGGTGGCACGTATTTGACGGGCGGACGAACGGGCTAACAGCCGTGGGAAACGGAGCGGAGGCCGGCCAATAGGGACGGCCCGAGGCAGGGTGGCCACGGGGCGGAGCCGCTCGAGGCTCCGCGGCGCCGAGCGTGTGTGGGAAACGCCGGGGCGGGGCAGCCGCGACAGCCAGGCGGCCGGGCCAATGGCCGGCGGAGGGTCGGCCACCGGCGGCCAATGACCGCGCCGCGTGCGGGGCGGGGGGCGGGGCCGCGCGGCGCCAGCGAGCGGGCGGGGGCGGGCGGCGCGGCCGCGGGGAGGTGAGGCGGGCGGTGACGGGGCGGCCGCGCGGGCGCGGTGGGGGCGGCGGCCCGAGGACGGCGCCCGTGGACGCGGCCCGGTGTCGGGCCCCTGGCGCTGCGCTCCGGCCTCGGTCCGCGGGCCGCAGGGCGGCGGGCGGGAGGATGGGCACCCAGGGCAGCCCGGTGAAGAGCTACGACTACCTGCTCAAGTTCCTGCTGGTGGGCGACAGCGACGTGGGCAAGGGCGAGATCCTGGAGAGCCTGCAGGACGGCGCGGCCGAGTCCCCGTACGCCTACAGCAACGGTAGGCCGGGCGGCGCGGGGCGCGGCGCGCGGCGGCCCCGGCCCGGGCGGCCTCCGGGCCCGGCCTGCGCCGGCGGCGGCGACGGCGCGGGGGCCCCGCGGCCCGGCTCGCGGCGGCCGCCCGGCCCCGGGAGAAAACGCCCCGTCGCGACGTTGTTTTTCTTCTCGACTTCCGGGTGCACGGCCGCCCGGGACGGCGGGCGGGGGCTGTCGCGCGGGGAGCGGCGCGAGGCTCGGGTCCCGGGGCCTCCCCGGCCGGGCCCGGCCCCCCCGCTCCGGCTTCGGGACGGACCTGTCAAGCGCCTGCTGACCGGGCCCGGGGCGGGCAGCCGGGCCGGGCGGGCCGGCGGCGCCGGGCCGGGCTCCGGGGCGCTCGCGGGTGGGTGGGAGGGCCGGGCCCGGCTGCCCGCCCGGCCCGCGCACGCACGGCCGGCCCCGCGGCCGCTCACGCCCTTCCTGGCGGGAGCGTGTCCCGCGGCCCCGCCGAGCGCAGGTGTGCCGGGGCCGGCGGGCCCGGCGGGCGGAGCGCTCTCCACGGGGCCCGGGCGTAGGTCTGAGAACGCCGGGAACGGGGCTGGATCCTCAAGTCCAGCACCGTGAGTGCCGCCCTTCCCCTTGACACGCTCCCCTCTCTCCCTTCGCCCCTCTCTCCTCTCCTTTTTCTCTGGTGACCGTGCTGGGGCTCGAACTCAGGGCCTGGATGCTCTTCCGGCTTTTTTCAGTCAAGGCTGGTGCTTTACCACTCGAGCCACAGCTCCACTTCTGGTGGCTTTTGAGTGGCCAGTAGGAGGTAAGAGCCTCCTGGACGTTCTTGCCAGGACTGACTTCACTCAGGTCCCAATCCTGAGTAGACAGGATTGCAGGCATGGACCATCGGCGCTCGGCTTGTTCTCTTATAAAGATCAGTTGAATATTTCTCTTTCTCGTTAATGAATCCCTCAGCACGTGTGTTTCCAGTGTTTTGTGCTCAGCCACAACCCGTAGGGCTCACCACATACAGGGAGGTCCCCACGTAGTGAGGGCCCCATTGCTCGAATGGCCCAGACTTTCCTGATCATAGCTGGGTTATTTATCTGCCTTAAAGCCTTGTCTAGCTTGTCTAGGTGTGTGAGTAACTTCACTGTCCACAATTTCACAAACATGTGAGTCATCCAAACTGCCTTTATGTTATTGTATTAGCACAGGAATCTGAAGCACTGGCAATGTGATGCTTGTGACCAAAGGCCCAACATCTGTGGGAACCTCTCCTGTCTGGAGATCCTGATGTGCACCAAGGCTTCAGATCTCTGTAGGCTTGGAAACCTTCCTCCAGGGAATTGGCTTATACAGCAGCAGTACTTGCAGGGATACGATCTACTCTTTCTGAGACGGGACACTTTGTGTGAAACTCCCACCTGGGTATCCAGAGGGCTACGCTAGAGCAAATCCATCATGGATTCCTCATTCTAGAGCTGGCAGAGTCACATGCATGAAGCCCTGGGTTCGATTCCTCAGTACCACATACACAGAAAAAGTCGGAAGTGGTGCTGTGGTTCAAGTGGTAGAGTGCTAGCCTTGAGCAAAAGAAACTCGGGACAGCGCCCAGACCCTGAGTTCAAGTCCCACAATTGGCAAAAAAAAAAAAAAAAAAGCTGGCAGAAGGGGACACAAGTGTCCTGGGAAGGGTTTCTACTCATAAGCACTGCTGGTGGATCTGGCTCTGTGTTGTGGCCGTAGGGTAGTAAATCCGTGTCAGCCCCACAGCAGAGTGCTGAGTGTTTGTTCTGGAGCCCAGGGACCATCTCTACTACAGCACACAGCGTTGTTTCCCTTTATACTGTGGGCACCGAAGGACTTTTTTTTTTTTTTTTTTTTTTTTGGCAGTCTTGGGGCTTGAACTCTGGGCCTAGGCACTGTCCCTGAGCAATTCAGCTCAAGGCTAGCACTCTACCATTTGAGCTACAGCACCACTTCTGGACTTTTTTTTTTTTGTGGGTCGTGGGGCTTGAACTCTGGGCCTGGGCACTGTCCCTGCGCTCTTCAGCTTAAGGTGAGCGCTCTACTGCTTGAGCCACAGCACCACTTCTGGTTTTCTAGTGGTTTATTGGAGATAAGCGTCTCACGGATGTTCCTGCCTGGGCTGGCTTTGAACCGCGATCCTCAGATCTCAGCCTCCTGAGTAGCTAGAATTACAGACATTGAGCCACCAGTGCCTGGCATCGAGTGATTCTTACCTCCACAGAGCTTCTTGAAAGTTAGAGCCTTGACAAAAGTCTGTCATAGTTTCTATGCCCATCACCTGTAAGATTCACATCCTTAATGAGTTGAGTCCATGCATATTGCTTCATTTCTTTCTGTGTTCCTTTGGGAATCAGTGTTATAGAAACTGCTGAGTGACATCTCTGTCCTTTGAGCCCAGGGATTTTGAAGGGAGGTACATGTTTGTGGACAAAACAGAACAGAGGTGGAGCTTGGCCATGAGTGTAATAGTTACGGAGATGTCTGTGAGACCATATGATGTTGCCCCCCAAGAGTGTGAGGCTACTGTGAACCCTTGGTGAAATCAGAGCTAGGGTGCCATATTAGTGACTCAAAAGCCAGCCAGAGTGTGTACCATCCACCCACTAGCTTCCTGCGTTTCTTCTCATCTGACTCAAATTCGTTCCTCTCCCAGATGGCAGATTCAGGAGAAATGTGATACATTCCTCTGCATTATATTTCCCTGTAACAGAACATGTATGTTCCATGTATGTCTCATTCATTTTGTGAGTTTACACACAGGAAACAACTAAATGTAATTTTTTTTTTAAGTTACTAGGGTTTGAACTTAGGGTCTAACACTTGGCAGGCAGGCTCTTTGCCTGTTGAGTCATGTAGCCCTGTTTGCTTTTGGCCTGGGTCAGCCTGGACCATCTTCTATATATACTTTCTGTGTAGCTTACATTACTGTGCCCAGCTTTGTGTGTGTGTGTGCGTGTGTGTGTGTGTGTGTGTGTGTGTGTGTGTGTGTGTGTGCGCACGCAAATGTATATTTGTATGTATATGTGCTGGTCCTGGAGCTTGAACTCAGGGCCTGAGTGCTGTCCCTGAGCAGCAGGCTAGCACTCTCCACTTTTTTTTTTTAAGTGTTTTTCTTTGGGGTCCGGTCGTGGGGCCTGAACTCTGGCCTGGGCGCTGTCCCTCAGCTCTTCAGCTCAAGGCAAGCGCTCTACCACTGAGCCACCTTCCCAGCCCTTTTTTAAAAAGTGTTTATTGAAGATAAAAGTCTTGGGCTGGGAAGGTGGCTCAGTGGTAGAGCGCTTGCCTTGTATGCCTGACGCCCTGGGTTCGATTGCTCAGCACAACATAAGCAAAAAAAAAAAAAAAAGATGGAGGTGGCGCTGTGGCTCAAGTGGTAGAGCGCTAGCCTTGAGCTGAAGAGCTGAGGGACAGCGCCCAGGCCCAGAGTTCAGGCCCCATGACCGGACCCCCAAAAAAAAGTCTCACAGATTTTCCTGCCTGGGCTGGCTTCAAGCTATGATTCTCTGATCTCAGTCTCCTGAGTAGGTAGGATTACAGGAGTGGGCCACTGGTGCCCAGCTTCAGCTTTTTGGTTTGTTTTTAATTGGTTGAGATGAAGTCTCTCAAATGTTTTATCTAGGCTGGCCTTGAACTTGGATCCTCTTGATCTCATCCTCCTGAGGGTTACAGATGTGAGCCACCAGTGCCTGGCTCTGCTGCTCCTCTTTCCTTCCTTCCTTCTGTTCTTCCTTTCTTCCCCTTCCTTCTTTTCTCCCTCTCCTCCTCCCTCTCCCCTTTCTCCTTCCTTTCTTCCTTCCCTCCCTCCCTCCTTCTTTCCTTCCTGGGGCTTGAACTTAGGGTCTGGGCACTGTCCCTGAGCTCTTTTGCTCAAGGTGAGTGGTCTACCACTTTGAGCCACAGCATCACTTCCAGTTTTCTTGTGGTTCATTGGAGAGAAGAGTCTCAGAGTTGGGCACTGGTGGCTCATGCCTATAATCCTAGATTCTTTATCTTCAATGAATCAGAAAGTTCAGGGACAGCGCCCTGGCCCTAAGTTTGAGCCCCATGACTGACCAAAAAAACAAAACAAACCCCCAAGTCTCAGACTTTCCTGCCTAGGGTGACTGAACCATAATCCTCAGCTCTCGCCATCCTTAGTAGCTGGGATATAGGTGTGAGCCACGGGCTCCGGACTGCTTCTTCTCCTTAAAACAATTTTAGCAGGTTTATTTCATTGTTCTATTTTTTTTGTTTTTTGTTTTTTTTTGTCGGTCATAGGGCTTGAACTCTGGGCCTGGGCGCTGTCCCTCAACTCTTCAGCTCAGGGCTAGCACTCTACCAATTGAGCCACAGCACCACTTCCGGCTTTTTCTGTGTATGTGGTACTGAGGAATCAAATGCAGGGCTTCATGCGTGCTAGGCAAGCACTCTACCACTAGGCCACCTTCCCAGCCCCTCACTGTTCTGTTTTCATATATGTAAATTATCTACCTCTGTTTATCCTTGTTTACACTCTTTTTTGGCCCTCTTGACTTCTGCTTGTGCCACCTGCCCCACTGAGCCTGTTTTAATTTCCTGAGAGTCTTTTTATATCGGATTTTG
The DNA here is from genome assembly GCF_024711535.1 of Dipodomys merriami. Classification (NCBI taxonomy): domain Eukaryota; kingdom Metazoa; phylum Chordata; class Mammalia; order Rodentia; family Heteromyidae; genus Dipodomys; species Dipodomys merriami. The sequence continues at coordinate 428,672 of NW_027202682.1, forward strand.
ATAAAAAACAAAAAAAAACAAAAAAAACAAAGGAAGTGTCTTTTTGAATTCAGCATAGTAGGCTGAGGTGTAGCAGGTCAGAAGTCTATAGGACCGATCTAATTTGGAAGTCAGAAATGGCTTCCTGGAGGAGAGGGCATAAGAATTGAGTCCTAGAAGTGAGCCCTGGAGGGGCTGAAAAGGTGGCTCAGTGGCAGAGCGCTTGCCTTGCATGCTCAAGGCCCTGGGTTCGATTCCTCAGCACCACATAAGCAAAAAGAAAAAAGCTGGAAGTGGCGCTGTAGCTCAAGTGGTAGAGCGCTAGCCTTGAGCTGAAGAGCTGAGGGACAGCGCCCAGGCCCAGAGTTCAGGCCCCAGGACCGGATCCAAAAAAAAAAAAAGTGAGTCCTGGAGTAGGCAGGAGTTAGCAAGGCCAGCAGTTCTTTGTGTGTGTGTGCTGGTACCAGGGCTTGAACTCATAGCCTTGCACTCATTTAGCCTTTTCACTAATAGCCAGCATTGCCACATGAGCCATACTTCCAGTCCAGAAATTTTCTGATTTATTGGAAATAGTCTCTTGGGGTTTCCTTTTTTTTTTTTTTTTTTTCTCGGTCATGAGGCTTGAACTCTGGGCCTGGGCGCGGTTCCTCAGCTCTTCAGCCCAAGGCGAGCGCTCTACCACTTGAGCCATAGCGCCACTTCTGGTTTTCTGGTAGTTAATTGGAGATGAGAGTCTCACAGACTTTCCCGCCTGGGCTGAACCGCGATCCTCAGATCTCAGCCTCCTGAGTAGCTAGGATGACAGGCGTGAGCCACCAGCGCCCGGTTTCTCTTGGGCTTTTCTTTAACTATATATATATTTTTTGTTTTTTCTTTTTGGTCCTGGGGATCGAACCCAGGACGTTGCACTTGCTAGGCAAGCGCTTTGCCACTGAGCTACATCCCAGCCCTCTCTTGGGCTTTTCTAAACCTGGGCTTGTTTCAAACTTCAGTCCTCACATCTTAGCCTCCTGTATAGCTATAATTATAGGCCATGAGCCATTATTGGCTGGTGTGGCCAGCAGTTCATAAACATGGGAGCCGTTAGAGATCACTGAGGTACTAGATCCCCTCTAGCTGGGAGGGCCACTGGTCAACCTGTTGTAGTAGAGGGTGACTTGTATGAGGGGATTGGGAGAGGCCACCCTGGTTAGTCACAAGCAGTATTGTTCTGGACTGACGGAGGTAGGGTTTTGAGTTGTTTTTCTGGGATAGTAGGAATTGAACTCAGAGGCTGCTGCTTCCTAGGCAAGTATTATACCAACTGGGCCACACCTCCAGCCCCTTTTTGCATTGGTTCTTTCTTTTCTTTTCTTGGTTGGTCATAGCACCTGAACTCTGGGCCTGGGTGCTGTCCCTCAGGTCTTCAGCTCAAGGCTAGCGCTCTACCACTGGAGCCACAGCGCCACATCTAGCTTTTTCTGTTTTATGTGGTGCTGAGGAATCGAACCTAGGGCCTCATGCATGCAAGGCAAGCATTCTACCACTGAACCACCTTCCTAGCCTTGCATTGGTTATTTTTCATAGACTGACCTGAGCTGCATTCTTTCTACTTGTGTTTCTTTGTGTCACTGGGGATGAAAGATTTGTGTTACTCTACCCAGTCAGGATTACAGATTTGAGCAAGTTTTTTTGTTTGTTTGTTTGTTTTTTGTTTGTTTGTTTGTTTTTTGGTCAGTTGTGGGGTGTGAACTCTGGGCTTGGGCTCTGTCTCTGAGCTCAAGGAGAGCACTCTACCACTTGAGCCACAGCACTACTTCTGGTTTTCTGGTAGTTAATTGGAGATAAGAGTCTCATGGACTCTCTTGCCTTGGCTGACTTTGAACCTTGATCCTTAGATCTCAGCTTCCTGAGTAGCTAGGATTAAAGGCGTGAGCCACCAGTGCCCTGCTCTTGAGCTAGCATTCTTATTCTTTTGTGTGTATTTGTTGGTATTGGGGCTTGTATTCAGGGCCTTACACTCTTGCCTGGCTTTTTCTGGTGGTCTACTATTTGTTTTGTTTTTTTTTTTTGTCGGTCGTGGGGCTTGAACTCTGGGCCTGGGCACTGTCCCTCAGCTCTTCAGCTCAAGGCGAGCGCTCTACCACTTGAGCTACAGCGCCACTTCCGGTTTTCTGGTGGTTTATTGGAGATAGGAGTCTCACGGTCTCTCCTGCCCGGGCTGGCTTTGAACCGCGATCCTCAGATCTCAGCCTCCTGGGTAGCTAGGATTACAGGCGTGAGCCACCAGCGCCCGGCTTCTGGTGGTCTACTATTTGAACCACACCTCTACTTCAGACATTTTGCTGGGTAATTAGAGTCTCATGGACTTTCCTGCCTTTCCTAGCTTTGAACAGTGATTCTCAGATTTCAGCCTCCTGAGCACCCTCTTGAGCAAGAATTCTTTTTTTTTTTTTGGCGGTTGTGGGACCTGAACTCTGGGTCTGGGCGCTGTCCCTCAGCTCTTCAGCTGTAGACTAGTGCTCTACTACTTGAGCCTCAGCCCCACTTCTGCTTATGTGGAGCTGAGCAATCAAACCAAGGGCCTCATGCATGTACTCATGCAAGTACTTTACCACTGAGCCACCTTCCCAGCCCTGCAAGAATTCTTAATTGCAAACAGAACTTTCTGTTTGCCTCTTTCAGCAGGTTCCATTATAACATGGGACCAAGCTGGCTTTTCTCCCTTTCTCTGCACTTTGCCCTTTCTCTGCTCCCAGCAGAGTAGGGCCCAGAGCTACAAATAATAGGAGCAAGTTGGCAGATTCACATACAGGTTTGTCTGTATGGAGTGAGGTTTCTCCTGGTAACCTTACTATTAGCTGCCCCATCTAAGAAGGTGACAGGTGGTGAGGGTAGGTGCCCATGTTGAGTTCAACATGCTGGTTGTGCTGCTTTTTTTGGGGGGGGGGTCCGGTCGTGGGGCCTGAACTCTGGGCCTGGGCGCTGTCCCTCAGCTCTTCAGCTCAAGGCTAGCGCTCTACCACTTGAGCCACAGCACCACTTCCGGCTTTTTTTCTTTTTGCTTATGTGGTGCTGAGGAATCGAACCCAGGGCCTCATGCAGGTGCAAGTGCTCTACCACTGAGCCACCTTCCCAGCCCGGTTGTGCTGCTTTGTAAGGTTAGACTAGCATGGCCTTTCCTAAAATTTCAGTAAACAGTTCTGAAAGTATGATACTTAATTATAAGTGGTTCCCTTGGTCAATTTTGGCATTGCCATAAGCTCTACCAGATGACAAAACGAATGCTTACGTAGCAGGCATGCCGTAAGACCAGCCAGCTCTGCAGGGTGTGCAGCCCCGGTTGGGATTGTTGTCTTGCGCATGTACAATATCATCTTTTCCATTGCAGTGATTGTTTGTGGCTTGGGTGATGACCTAAATTTAACAGTGTTTCAGGAAGGAAGCTACATCAGGGAGCCAAGAAGTGGGAGGGAAGGACGCGAAGGAGAGGAGCTGGCCCTTGGCACGTCCTTTTGCCTCCTGTTCTGTTGGAAGATTTAAACTGGGAAGGTGCAAAATTGCTGGTTCCTGAAAAGCTGGGTCTGGAGCCTGCAGCTAGTGCCTTAGGCACAGAAAAGGGTGGAGAGCTGGGAAGGTGGCTCAGTGGTAGAGCGATTGTGTTGCATGCATGAGGCCCTGGGTTCGATTCCTCAGCACCACATAAGCAAAAAGAAAAAAAGCCAGAAGTGGTCTGTGGCTCAAGTGGTAGAGTGCTAGCCTTGAGCTGAAGAGCTGAGGGACAGCGCCCAGACCCAGAGTTCAGGTCCCACGACCGGACCCCCCCCCCCCAAAAAAAAAAAAAAAAAAGAAAAAGGTGGAGCTGCCCCTGGGTCATCTTGTGGGCAGTGCCTAGGATGGACGTCAGGCCCCAGAGCCAAATCAGCCAGGGCATGGTCCTCTCTGCCATGTAGAACACAGGGAAAGTGGGGCACCGGTGGCTCATGCCTGTAATCCTGCCTACTCAGGAGGCTGAGATCTAAGGATCTCGGTTCAAAGCCAGCGTGGGCAGAATAGTCTGTGAGACTCCTACCTTCAATAAACCACCAGAAAACCGGAATTAGAACTGTGGCTCAAAGTGGTAGAGTACTAACCTGGAACAAAAAGGAGCTCAGGGACAGTACCTAGACCCTTGAGTTCAAGCCTTACGACCAAGCAACCAACCAACCAACAACAACAAAAGAACAAAATCAAGGAAAATCTTCAGTGCCTAGCATCCTGTTTGGGAGAAAGCTGTGGCTGGACTTCCAGACCGAAAGAGGTGTTAAGGACCAGCACCCGTGGGGAAAGGAGCCACCTGAGCCAAGGCCCGCACGGTGGGGGCAGCGTAGGCCGAGTAACCCCGAGACAGACTTGGACTTTGAACGTCAACGGGTCAAGGAAGCACCTCAGTCCTCAGCTTGATTGTGGAGAGCAGTTCTCAGGTCCATCATGTACGACTCTTTTGGTGAGATCCGCATATCAGACACAGCGTTGATCTATGGACATTGTCCTGCGGAGGCGGGGGAGGGGTGGGGGCCATGGTGAGGTGAGGTGGAGAGGACCGTGGGCGTGACAGATGCCTGTGTCAGAGCCCACCAAGAGCCAGGTGTTCTACAGCAGAGGCGAGAAGTCCAAGGCAGCGTGGGGCAGCTGCCTTGAGAGTCTGTGAGCAGAGAAGGGCTGCTGGGTTCAAGAAGGAACAGACTCTGTGGTCTTGGATGAGAGTGAAGCAGAGCCACTTTGGTCCTGGAGCCAAAGTGTTTGAGAATTAAATCCATTTATGGGTTGACCTGTCCTTTGGGGGCTTTAACTGACCCTGGCACCACCAGCTTTGCTCTGAGGGGTGGTCATCGGGCTGGCCTGTGTCCCTGCACTGTCCTTCAGGGTGAGGCCCACCACAGAATGGTGGCAGGATCAGGGAGCCCTGGCAGCAGAGAGGACAGACCCTCCCGGCAGCAGGGAGGATGTGTAAAGGATGTGTATCATGTCTGTGGCCAAGCCCCCGGCCCTTCTTGCTTTAGTAATTCTTTTGGATAGAGTCTCACATTTTTGTCTAGGGCCAGCTCCAGTCTGGACTGCAAGTCTCCCATGTAGCTGGAATTACAAATGTGAGCACACCCGGCCTTTGCCAGAAGAATTCTACAGTCAGGTTTGCAACAAAATGAAACACTGTCAAGACCCAGGAAAAGAAATTGGAGAGTACTTGTTTCCTTCCCTGCAATGGCAAAAGTGGGATGGTTTCCACGGTGCTCTGGCAATGTGATGCTGTCTTAGGCAGTAGGGAACAAGAGCAGAGGAACCTGACGTGTGGCCCTCAAGAACACCACAAAGCTAGGTGCCATGTAGGGCGCTGGTGGCTGAGGCCTGTCATCCTGCCTACTCAGGAGCTGAGATCTGAGGGCTGCTGTTCAAAGCCAGCCGGGGCAGGAGAGGCCATGAGACTCAGCTCCAGTTAAGCACCAGAGAAGCCAGAAGTGGAGCTGTGGCTGAAGTGGTCATACACTAGCTTAGAGCAAAAGAAGCTCAGGGACAGTGCCCAGTCACTGAGTTCAACCCCCAGCACTAGTACAAACAGAAGTGGAAATGGGGTTCAGGTGGTAGAGTACCAGCGCTGAATGAAAAAGCCAAGCAAGAACATGAAGCCCTCAGTTCAAGCACACACAGGCTGGGTGCCAGGGGCTCATTCCTGAAATCCTGCTACTCAGAAGGCTGAATTCTAGAAGATAGTGATTCAATCCAGATCAAGCAGAACAGTTTGCTACATTCTCATCTCCAAAATAACCAGCAAGCCGGGTGCCGGTGGCTCATGTCTATAATCCTAGCTACTCAGGAGGCTGAGATCTGAGGATCATGGTTCAAAGCCAGCCTGGGCAGGAAAGTTTGTGAGACTCTTATCTCCAATAAAACCACCAGAAAACCGGAAGTGATGCTGTTGCTCAAGTGGTAGAGCGCTCGCCTTGAGCTGAAGAGCACAGGGACAGCACCCAGGCCCAGAGTTCAAGACCCACGACCGACAAAAAATAATCATGATAACCAGCAAGAAAGTGGGGCTAGAGATACGGCTCAGGTGGTTAAAGGGCCAAACCATAGTGTTACCTCCCAAATCAAAACCAAACCGTCAAAAATGACTCCTCAAGCTTTGTTATATTTTCAGCTTGAGCACCTTGTCCTGCCCCAGTGCTAGGCAGTGTGTGTGTGTGTGTGGGTGGGTGTGGGTGGGTGTGGGTGGGTGTGTGGGTGTGTGTGTGCGCGCGCGCGCGCGTGTGTGTGTGTGTGTAGTGTTGGTTATTAGAGTTTGCCTTCCACTTGCTAGGCATGAACTCTACTACATGAACCATACCTCCAGTGCCTTTTGCTCTTCGTTGCTTTTTGGATAGGGTCTCATGGTTCTTTTGTTGGTCAGGCTGGCCTGGACGATGATCTTCCTACCCAGGCCCCACATGGTGGGGATTGCATACCGTGTCCAGCCTCTTCAAAGGGTGTCCGTGATGGTGATTTCCACTAGGTTGCTGGAGCTCCTTGTGTCCACTTCCCATCCCATTTCTGAAGTTGTGGCTTTGTTGACCCAAAGGCACACTTCCAAGCCAGCATTCCGTGTAGTGCCAGCGAGTGCCTCCTTTCTGTACTGAAACACCCTGACTGCCTGTCAGTCTGTGGTAACAGAAGTATCAGCCTTAGCGTCTGTCCAGGAGGTAGGCCTGCGCCTGTTGCCCTGGACCTCAGCAATACCATTGTGGCTTACCTGTCATGGGGTGTGCTTTGAATACTTTTCCTGGGACTTCCTCAAGAAGGTTCTTTTTGCTGCTTTGTTCTGGTAGATTTTTGTTTGTGGTGTGGTCCTGAGCTCTTTTACTCAAGGAGAGCACTCTACCCCTTGAGCCACAGCGCCACTTCTGGCTTTTTCTGTTATGTGGTGCTGAGGAATCGAACCCAGGGCTTCATGCATGCAGGGCAAGCGTTCTACCCCTGAGCCACCTTCCCGGCCCCATGCCCATGCTTTGAGTCAAGTAGTTTCTTTGGCAGAGGTATGTTCTAGGGCCTTACCTCAGGATTGAACAGTGAAGGTTGGGCTTGGTGTCTTTTTTTTTTGTTGTTGTTGGTCGTGGGGCTTGAACTCTGGGCCTGGGCGTTGTCCCTTAGCTCTTCAGCTCAAGGTGAGCGCTCTACCACTTGAGCTACAGCGCCACTTCCGGTTTTCTGGTGGTTTTATTGGAGATAGGAGTCTCACGGTCTCTCCTGCCCGGGCTGGCTTTGAACCGCGATCCTCAGATCTCAGCCTCCTGAGTAGCTAGGATTACAGGCGTGAGCCACCAGCGCCCGGCTTGGGCTTGGTGTCTTTTGAAGAAGGGTTATCTGGCCTTCTCCAGAGGGGCCTTCTCTGATCTGAGCTGCTGGTGACCTGCTGCCTGTTTCTGTTGGTGGCACACCACGGTATTCCTCCTTGCTTTCTCCATTTCTGGACGTTCAGCGGGAGTGGTTTCCTTGCCTAAGGAGCACCACATGGGAAAGCAGCAGCTGTCGTGCGTGGTGCTGCAGCTTTGATGGAGGTGAGTCTGAGGTGGACGGTGCTTCTGTGAAGTGGATCTGGAGATCAGCAGCTGGGATTAGAGGGTGTGGAGACCGCCAGTCCTCACTTGCTGCTCTGTGAGGGTGGGGCTCCTGTGTGAGGAGGCTTCTAGGGTCCAGGAAAGTAGAGTTGTACTACAAGAGGAACTTGAGAAGGGCAACATGCCTCTCCCTGGACATTAACTGGGCATTCCAGTGGCAGTAGCTTTTCTGAAATACTGCGAAGGATAGATACTAGTATTTTCTATTTCTTTTTTTGTTGGTTTTTCAGTGCTGGGGATTAAAACCAGATCCTTGAACATACTTGGCAAGTATTTAACGCCAGACTACATCCTAAGACCATTCTGTTTTAATCTAGTAAATTATTATTTTTGTTCATTATTACACATTTTTGTATGTATTTCCAGTTCTCGAACTTGAACTCAGGCCATGGGTGCTTCCTCTAAGCTTTTTTTTTTTTTTTTGTCGGTCGTGGGGCCTGAACTCTGGGCCAGGGCGCTGTCCCTCAGCTCTTCAGCTCAAGGCTAGCACTCTCCCACTTGAGCCATAGTGCCACTTTCTGGCTTTTTTCTTTTTGCTTATGTGGTGCTGAGGAATTGAACCCAGGGCCTCATGCATGCAAGGCAAGTGTTCTACCACTGAGACACCTTCCCAGCCCCAATCCGTGAGATTATTAGCTCCAATTAACCACCAAAAGCCAGAAATAGAGCTGTGGCTGAAGTGGTAGAGTACTAGCCTTGAGTAAAACCCTAAGCTACATAGTGCCTAGACCCTGAGTTTAAGCCCCAATACTCTCTCTCTCTCTCTCTCTTTCTCACATACCACACACATACACACACACATACATACACAAACACACCCCATAAAAATAAAAAAAAATAGGGATTGGGAAGGTGGCTCAGTGGTAGAGTGCTTGCCTTGCATGTCTGAGGCCCTGGGTTCAATTCCTCAGCACCACATAAAGCAAAAAGAAAAAAGCCGGAAGTGGCAATGTGGCTCAAGTGGTAGAGTGCTAGCCTTGAGCTAAAGAGCTGAAGGAAGGACAGCACCCAGGCCCAGAGTTCAGGCCCCATGACCGGACCCAAAAGAAAAATAATAATAATCTCACGGATTTTCCTGCCTGGCCTGCCTTCAAACCTTAATCATCAGATCTCAGCCTCTTATGTAGCTAGGATTACAAACATAAGCCACCAATTCCCGGCCTGTGTTGGCTATATTTGAGAGGGATTTTCTGTATGCTCACAAGTGGCTGGCCTGGATTGCTGTCCTTTATCACTGGGATGAATTCAGATGGAATCTCTCAAACTTTAATGCAGTGGCTGGCCTCAAACTGTGATGTCCTGATCTATACATCCCACGTAACTAGGATTACAGTGCTAAGCCACCACATCTGGCTTGAGGTTCAAATCTTTATGGAAAAAATGGCAACACTAACATATAACTATCCATCCTCTTTGCAACGTAACTAAAAGTCACAGACTTAAAAAAAAAAATACTGGGGCTGGAAAGGTGGCTCAGGGGCTGGGAAGGTGGCTCAGTGGTAGAGTGCTTGCCTTGCATGCCTGAGGCCCTGGGTTCGATTCCTCAGCACCACATAAGCAAAAAGAAAAAAAGCCAGAAATGGCACGGTGGCTCAAGTGGTAGAGCGCTAGCCTCGAGCTAAAGAGCTGAGGGACAGCGCCCAGGCCCAGAGTTCAGGCCTCACGACCGGACCCCCCCCCCCCCAACAAAAACAAACAAAAAAAACACTAGGTTCATAGCCCACTGTGTTCTGCAGGAAAGCGGCTACCTGCAGACTGTGCTCAGCAGACTGACCACATGTGCCAAACAGATTCTGCTGGTCCCCTCTGCTGCCCAGCACCTGGCCTTCCTCCTGCAGTTGCGCTTACAGCTCCTGGAGAAACAGTCTGCATGAGCAAGAGCTGCTGTACTATAGAAAATCCTCTAAATCACTGTTAGTAAACAATCACATTCCAGAAAGTCCACACTTTATTTATTTTTATTTTTTAAATTTTTATTATTTGTTTGTTGTCGGTCATGGGGCCTGAAGCCACAGCGCCACTTCTGGCTTTTTCTGCTTATGTGGTGCTGAGGAATTGAACCCAGGACCTCATGCATGCAAGGCAAGTTCTCTACCACTGAGCCACTTTCCCAGCCCCTTTATTTTATTTTATTTATTTTTTGTCAGTCGTGGGGCTTGAACTCTGGGCCTGGGTGATGTCCCTCAGCTCTTCAGCTCAAGTCTTGTGTTCTACCACTTGAGCCACAGTGCCACTTCCGACTTTTTCTGTGTATGTGGTGTTGAGGAATTGAACTCAGGGCCTCGTGCATACGAGGCAAGCACTCTACCACTAAGCCACCTTCCCAGCCCAAGTCCATACTTTAGTGACCTGATTTCTTCTTCACTGTCATTCTCTGAATCCCCATCATGAAGAACTCATCTGTTTGGAGAACAGCTAAGTTAGCAGGTTAGGTAATTTGTGTGTTCTTGCTTGTTTGGCCTCCTAGAGCAACCTCCACACCTGGAAGTCCCAGAGCCACCCTGTGCTTGCCCTCCTTGCCTTGGCTGTTGTCCTTGACCACTTCTAAAGGGCAGGACACGATTACCAGCCTTGCAGGGACAGGGTTTGGGAGGCTTAGGACACCGGCTTCAGGCTGTCACCTGCAAACTTGGCCCTCAGCCCACCACACCCTTTAGACAGTGATTTGAAGCATTCCCTTTACTGTCTTGAAAAAAGACGAAACTCAGTATATATTCTACCTACATACCAGCAGTACTTGTTTATAACATAAAGGAGAAAGAAAGGGCTGTGATTTGTGATGAACGCATTTTATTATGTAAGTGTTGGAGTTCAGCTCTTCTAGAGGCTGAGAAAGTGACAGGTGAAGCGTATCTGGTGCCAGTGTTACGTGGGTGGTGGGATTTTTATTCCCCCTCCAGAACGATGAGTAACTCTTGGCAGACTCCTGAGCACACTAGATACAGCCTCTTGTGATTATGTGGCAGGGCATTCCTGGGAAACAGTGTTGTGATTGGACATCTGTGCGTGGTTGGGTCCTGGCCGGTCACGGTGTAAAGCATCTGAGAGGCCTAAAACCTGACAGCCTTCCCACAGTTGCAAGATTCAGGAAAGTTCTTGTGGTACAGGAAATCGTATCCATGGTGGCCCAGCTGGTGTCACTGGCCCACACACCTCCTGACAGGTTCTTTTTCTTTTTGTCAGTCGTGGGGCCTAAACTCGGCCTGAGCGCTGTCCCTCAGCTCTTCAGCTCAAGGTGAGCGCTCTATCACTTGAGCTACAGCGCCACTTCCAGTTTTCTGGTGGTTTATTGGAGATAGGAGTCTCACAGTCTTTCCTGCCCAGGCTGGCTTTGAACCATGATCCCCAGATCTCAGCCTCCTGATTAGATAGGATGACAGGCGTGAGCCACCAGAGCCCGGCTTCCTGACAGGTTCTAAACAGCTGTGGGTGAATGGTGCCTGGCTAGCTGTGTGGGAGACGCTGCTCCTGTGGTGCTGTACACTTTAAAAATACTTTTAAATACTTGGGTTAAGTGAATTGCCATTCCTTAAAGAGACCCCTGTTAACATAAAGATACTTGAAAACGCACATTAATCTATAAGGTCAGAGATAGATGATGAAGGAAGCAGATTTTTTTTTTTTTTTGCCATGGCTGAGTGAGGCCACAGGGAGCTCTCTGAATTTGGCAGTAGAAAGACAGACTGTACTCAGAGCAGGTACTCAGAAGGCTGCATGAGCCAAGCAGAGGACACAGGAGGTGTATTCTCTAGCAGAATGGAGCCATGGATGCCAGACACCACTGGGCACAGTGGAAAGTGGAAGCAAGGAGCTCACAATGGCCAAGCGAGGTCCATCCTAAATGAGGGTGTCCTGGTGTCAGCAGATAGGAGTCCAAGGCATAACCATCAGCCCCAAAGAAGAGGCCTTCAGACAGACTGCTGCATGCAGACACATTGCTGCATAGCAGCCCCCACCTGTCAGGACAGCGCCGCAGCTTCCCGGGGCTGCTTCAGGTCCCCAGCGGGGAGGTAAGACCGCAGTGGGCAGACAAGACCCTCAGGACAGCTCTAGGCATCCAACTACTGGCATTACTGCAGATGCCCAGTCCAAGAACAAGGACACCCAGGCCCACAAAGCCTCTAGAAGTTAGAAATGAGTAAAAATACTTTAAAATCCAGTAGATGGACTAAAGAAATGAAGTTGAGGACATTGATTATAAAATAGAACCAAAAGACAAGACACATGGGGGGAGATTGGAAACCCGATGCTTGCCTCAGAGGTCATTCTGGCCAGCCAGTCTGTCTGTCAGGATGAGGGGCAGGAGGCAGGCTTGGGGAGGGGGGCAGGGGAACACAAGGGTGCCGTGTTCCGACAGAAGGGCATCTGAGCAAGGCGCTAAGGAGACGGGTCCAGCGACCGTGCCCTGTGAGCCGCTGGAGGAAGAGGAGGGGATCCTCTCTGAAGGAGGATCAGAGATCAGACACACTGCTCCTGGGCTTAGGGATGAGTGTGTGTGTGTGTGTGTGTGTGTGTGTGTTTGAGTTTGTATGTGTGAGTTGTATGTGCTAGTTCTGTGTCTTGAACCCAGGGCCTAGACACTGACCCTGAGTAGCTATGATTACATCAGGCATGAGCCATGGTTTTTTGTTTGTTTTCTGCTGGACCTGGGCTCTGTCCTTGAGCCTCTCTGTGCTCAAAGCTAGCCCTCTACCACTTGAGGCATAGCTCCAGCTTTTTCTGTGCATGTGGTGCTGAGGAATCGAACCCAGGGCTTCTTGCATGCTAGGCAAGCGCTCTACCACTAAGCCACCTTCCCAGCCCATCTCATGGATTTTTGAACAAGAAATTGTTGCTTGTATGGTAGACAAAATCAGTAACCCTAGTTAATGGCTTTGTTTGTCCTGAGTTGAGCAAGTGTTCTTATCTCCCTGCCTGAGTATCCCTGACTCCGATCTCACAATGACTGTTCTCGTATTTCTTGTTAGGTGTATTATGTTTGGGCCTGCAAAGAGACAGCACTCTACTGGTGTCAGATGAGCAAGAAGGCCATTAGGAAATTTCTTTTCTTTTCTTTTCTTTTTTTGGTCAGTCGTGGGACCTGAACTCTGGGCCTGGGTGCTGTCCCTCAGCTCTTCAGCTCAAGGCTAGCACTCTACTACATGAGCCATAGCACCATTTCTGGCATTTTCTGCTTATGTGGTGCTGAGGAATCTGGAACTGAGGGTTCCAGACTCAGCAGGTGGGGGGCTCGGCAGGTCCTTGGCACCTATCCCAGCGGTGTGTGTGTGTGTGTGTGTGTGATGCCAGCAATGGGTTTGAACTTCAGCCCTCACACTCTGCTCTTCTTGGCTCCATCTTTTTTTATTTCAATTTTTATTGTCATAAAAGTTACATAAATCAGGTAATGAGTACATTTATTTTTTTGTGCTGGTCCTGGGGTTTGAACTCACGGCCTGGGCACTGTCCCTGAGCTTCTTTTGCTAAGGCCACTTGAGCCACAGCTCTACTTCTGGCTTTTTCTGTGTATGTGGTACTGAGGAACTGACCCAGGGCCTCATGTGTGCTAGGCAAGCACTCTACCACTGAGCCACCTTCCCAGCCCGTTTACCCTTTGTTTCCTCCATTTCTGTGTCCCCCCTTACTCTCTCAAAGATAGATAAACAGGACAAAAAACAAAAACCTCATTCCCATTTCCTGGAGTTCATTTTGCAAAGTATTATCTGAATAGAGGCAGCTAGGCCTTGTGCCTTTGTGACCGTCCCCTACGAGTCCCCTCCTTTGCTCTCACTGTGTGTGTGAATGCTTACAGTCTTGTATTGCTCTGCTGTTTTTTTAAACTCCCCTTGATAGTGTTTCCAGTGTATTCTAGTTGTTGATGTCTGGGAGCTATAGTGAGAGTTAAACTTTGAAGTAGGTCAGAGTAGGGGTGAGCTATCTTCCTCCAGGTGTGTGGGGCTCAGAACCCTGAGGAAGGCTGGCACATCTTCACCTGCGCTCCTGCCCTGCCCTGCGGCTACCATGGGGAGTGGGCTGGGCTGGGCTGGGCTGGCCTTTAGTAGTGCAGCCTAGAGCTGCGTGAGCTGAGTGTTCTCCTCGGATCACCATGCCAGTGCTGGGAGCAGAGCCCCTGGGCGTCTGGTTGCTGACGGATGCCAAACCTTCTACTTGCTCACAGGGATCGACTACAAGACGACCACCATATTGCTGGATGGCCGGCGAGTCAAGCTGGAGCTCTGGTGAGTCCGTGGTGAGATGGTGCGGGGAGCCACGCCAGGAGACAGGACGGCCTTCTCCTTACTCTGTGTTTGTAGCAGCCATCTGAGCAGACCCTGCTCCATGACGAAAAGAGCAAAACATAGAGGGTGTAAACATCTTTTGATACAGCCTGCTCCTTTGTGCCCCCAGTGCTTGCATGCCCCCCTCCCCTTCTCAGCCTGTTCCTGGGCTTCACATTCAGTAGCGTGGGGGAGGTGGCCTGAGTCTGAAATCTGAGTATTCAGGGTACTGAAGAAGGAGGGGTGAAAATTTGAGTCCAGCCTGGGCTATACAGGGACACCCCGCCTCAGAAAAATGAGGAGAACAAAAAGGAAAAAGAGCTTCAGCCGGGCGCCGGTGGCTCACGCCTGTCACCCTAGCTACTCAGGAGGCTGAGATCTGAGGATCGCGGTTCAAAGCCAGCCTGGGCAGGAAAGTCCGTGAGACTCTTTACACAGAAGTGGCGCTGTGGCTCAAGTGGTAGAGCGCTCGCCTTGAGCTGAAGAGCTGAGGGACAGCGCCCAGGCCCAGAGTTCAGGATCTACAACCAGGGGCTGGGAAGGTGGCTCAGTGGTAGAGCGCCCGCCTTGAGCTGAAGAGCTGAGGGACAGCACCCAGGCCCAGAGTTCAGGATCTACAACCAGGGGCTGGGAAGGTGGCTCCACTGGTAGAGCGCTCGCCTTGAGCTGAAGATCTGAGGGACAGCGCCCAGGCCCAGAGTTCAGGCCCCACGACCGCAAAAAAAAAAAGAAAAGAGCTTCAAGTGAGGACATGGGTTCTCCACAGTGTCCCTGGCTCCTGGGCCCATGTTTGGGGCTTGCTGCCTGTCTTTGTGGTGGCCCGGTGCTGGCCGGGTGTGGTCCTCGTGGTCAGCACAGCTGTGGCATAACCATCAGTTCCTGCAGTGGCCCGCCTCCCTTGGCCGCTCCAGAGTGTTCAGAGTAGCTACAAAGAAGAGAACAGGACAGAACTGAGCTTCTCCTATGTACTCTGGAAGGGTCCCACAGCCACCGTCCCGCCTGACCCTCTCCTCTCGCTGTGTTTCAGGGACACGTCGGGCCAAGGGAGGTTCTGCACCATCTTCAGGTCCTACTCCAGGGGCGCCCAGGTAAGTCGAGCAGCACTCTGTTGTTTTTCTTTTATTTGGTCCGGTCGTGGGGCTTGAACTCTGGGCCTGGACGCTGTCCCTCAGCTCTTCAGCTCAAGACTAGCGCTCTACCACTTGAGCCACAGCTCCACTTCCGGCTTTTTTCTTATGTGGTGCTGAGGAATCGAACCCAGGGCCTCAGGCATGCAAGGCAAGCGCTCTACCACTGAGCCACCTTCCCAGCCCCACTCTGTTGTTTTTCAAACGGATGCTTCTCTTGACTCTTCCTGAACATGAGCTCCCGTCCGATCTAATTCTCCAAGTACTTAACTCCTTTCTCTGTAGCTTGCCGTGAGAGCCCCTCCTGGGTGAGAAGACCCATCCTCCGGTGGCCAGCTCGGGTCTGGGAGCCCTGCCTCCCAGGCGGCCCGCGAGCGGGGACACTGGACTCCACAGTGCACTGCTTCCGCTCCACAGCCCCTGGACAGGCTGCTGTGGCCACTAACAATGCCACAAGTGCTGTGCTCTGCCCCTGGTTTGGCTGTGAGCTGTCAGAAATGCAGCTCATCTCTCCGTCTGCCCAGGACCCTCATGGGTGGACTTCGGAGCCTGCTGGGGCTGTGACTTTCTTTAGAGGAGGACTGGGTTTTTAGGCCCCAGGCCCAAAGATTGCACATTTGATCTGTCTGCTCACAACTAAAGAGGCGTGTCGTGAAGGCCAGAGAAAGGAGGTTTCGTACATGACAGCCATGGCAATACAGCTGCAGTACATCTTCAGCCATCTTCAGAGTTGCAGACGTTGCTCTCAGGTTGAATAGGATGAACTGGGTGCTGGAGATTTAAAAAAAAAAAAAAAAGCACATTAAAACAGTCCTTGTCAAAAGTATGGCTTGGCTGCTCATTATTCTAGCTTTGTCCCTGGAGGTATTTTGGAGGGATTGTGTTACTTTACCATTGGAACAGATCCGGGACAAGTTACTTGATGGGTGGTCTCCTGGGCCTTTGACTCTCTCTTCCTCTTCCTCTTCATTCTCCTTCTACCAGTACTTCTTACCACTCTGTGTCTGACACCAGAGGTGAGGATGAGTTAGGAGAAAGCCAGAGGATAAAACCTGGGTGGCCCACAGGCACAGGGCTTGGTGAGGAGCGATAGGACAAAGGGTGAAGCTGGGTGCTGGTGGCTCATGCCTGATTAGAACTGAGGATCAAGGTTCAAAGCCAGCCCAAGTAGGAAAGTCATTAAGACTTTTTTTGGCCGGCAGGCGGGGTGGGGGGTTGGTTGGTTGGTTATAGGGCTTGAACTCAGGCCCTGAGCTCCTTAGCTCAAGGCTAACGCTCTACCACTTTTTGAGCCACAGCTTCACTTCCAGTTTTCTAGAATAATAATCTGGTTACTAATGGGAGCTTAGAGTAACGAAGCCTTGTACAGCCACCCTGGTGGTGTGAACTGTCTATACGGGTCACATTTTTGTCGCTCTCCTACCGTTTCTCCCCCTCCCTGCCCCCCCCCCCCCAAGTCCTGGGGCTTGAACTCAGGGCCTGGACACTTCCCTGAGCTGCTTTTGCTCCAGGCTAGCATGCTACCACAAGCCACAGCACCACTTCCAGTCTTTTTTGTTTATATGAACCCAGGGCTTCATGCATGCTAGGCAAGCTCTCTACCACTGAGCCACATTCCCAGCCCTCTCCTACCTTTTTTAAGAACAAACAGGGCTGAGCCCTGTTCTGCTCATACCTGTAATCCTAGCTGCTCAGAAAGTTGAGGTCGGAGGATCACAGTTCAGAGCCAGCCCAATAAAAACTCTTTTATCTCCAAATAACCCATGAAAGCCAGAGCCAGAAGTGGAGGGAGGCGTGGCTCAAGTGATAGAGCCCAACCTTGAGCAAAAGAGCCAAGCTAGAGTGTGAGGCCTTGATTTTAAGCCTCAGTACCAGTAGTAAATAAATAATCCTAGCTAACTTGGAAGGCTGAGATCTGAGGATCATGGTTCAAAGCCAGCCTGGGCACAAATGTCTGTGAGACTCGAACCTCCAATTAACCACCAAAAAGCTTAAGCAGAGTTGTGGCTCAAGTGGTAGAGCACTAGCCTTGTACACAAAAACTCAGAGACAGTACCTAGGCCCAGAATTCAAGCCCCAGGACCAACATCCAAGAAAAAAAAATGACATAAATGATAGTGGTTCCTGAAGAAACAGCTATTAGCATAAGCTATCACCATAAGCAAGAAAGAAAAACACCTAGGCCTTTCCTGTCTGCTGTTTGTGTAAAATAAACTTCCTGTGCAATGTGTCGTATGTGTTTTTAATTTAAAATGTCACCATGCACGTAATGTGTGGGACCTGTGTTTCTCATCTCACAGCTTACTTTGACTCTTTCTATGGTCGTCGGCTGCACTTGTAAAGTACACTTTGCTTCTGACGTTGTTCTCTGTGGTACTGTAGATGGAACCAAGGGTCTCATTTATGCTGGGAACGTGGTGTGCCTCTAAGCTACCTCCGAAGCTCCTTCTTAACCTTGGTAATCCACACAGGATGTTTTACCTGATTCCTGCTGAGGATGGAACCTCTCGCACGCTAGGCAAATGGTCTGATGCTGAGTGTGCTGTGCTCTTACAAACATGCTGGGGTGGACAGAGGATGGATTGGCGCGCCCTCAAGTGTTCCTCAGAAGCAGATTGCTGGGGCTGGGAAGGTGGCTCAGTGGTAGAACACGTGCCTTGCATGCCTGAAGCCCTGGGTTCGACTCCTCAGCACCACATAAGCAAAAAGAAAAAAGCCGGAAGTGGCGCTGTGGCTCAAGTGGTAGAGCGCTAGCCTTGAGCTGAAGAGCTGAGGGACAGCGCCCAGGCCCAGAGTTCAGGCCCCACGACCGGACCGCCCCCAAAATAGAAGCAGATTGCTGTGCAGAGGGTGTGCTCAATGCTTTAGGTGGCACTGTCCCTGGACTTCCTTCTCCTTTTTTTCCTTAATTCCCCTGGCAGAAGGAGAGCTTCTGTGTCCAACAGTGGGGCTCATTCCTGGGCGCGTATTCATTTGTTGTAAAGCTTGCCCAGCTCCTGGCACTCAGGTTCAAGTTGGTCAGCTCTTCTGTCCTGTAATGAGCCAGGACTGCTGGCCAAAGGGCAAGAACCATAGGTCTAGGGTCCAGGTAATTTCAACCTTTTGTTGTGTGTGAGTATTGGTGCTGTCTCTGAGCTTTTGGGCTCAAGGCTAGCACTCTGACAACTGAGCTACAGCTCAGCTTCCAGCTTTTTAGTGGCTAATTGGAGATAAGCATCTCTCAGCTCTTCTGCCCAGACTGTCTTTAAACCCCACTCCTCAGCTCTCAGCCTCCTGCGTTAGCTAGGATCACAGGCGTGAGCTGCTGGTGCCCTGTTCATTTTGACCTTTGTATTAGCAGGTCCTGGGGGCTGACCTTGGCTGGCTGTGTTTAGGAGACTGGCTTTAAGACTCCTCTTTTCCTGACTGACGTACAGAGGTCCCCCCCCCCTCCACTCTTAGCTGTGTGGGGATTTGTGGGACCTAGTGTTGCTCACTAGGTGGATTTTGACCCCTCAGCCACCTTTGAAGAAGTAGGCTGAGAGACCACAAACACTGTTGATGTAACACTGTCTAGTGGCAGTGTTCTCAGTGGGTGTCTGGAGAGCTGTGGCAGTGTGGCTGCTAAGTATCTAGGGCACATGGAGATAGCCTAGAGCGGAGTAATTGGTCTCCAGGGGATGTGGCAGGAAGAACCCCACAGCAGGTCCTGCTCAGCCCAGCTCAGGGAGCCTCACAAAAACTGCTCCTGGAGTGACTTGACACCCTGCAGTACAAGTTTGGGGCCAGAAATCTCAGGGGTGCCCCCCAGGCTGAGTTCACTGATGACTGTCAGGATACTTGGCTCCTGTCCTCTACCACCTTTCCCGTGCCCCTCACAGCCCTGTAGCCAGACCTGGGTAGGAGTTGCTTAGGTGTGTGGTATTTGACTAATTTCAGAATAATGACTGTGACAGCCTGGAGAATAAAATTGAAAAGTTGGTTCTGCCCCTACTAAGTCCTCAGGAGAGGAGAGGTGCAGCATTTGTGGGCTGACATGGTCCACTCACTCCCCTCCCCTTCCCACTGACCATTGGTAGCAGGTGCATTTCTTACTTGCCTGTAATCTCTTTTTTTTTTTTTTTTTGGGGGGGGGGGTCTGGTCGTGGGGCCTGAACTCTGGGCCTGGGCGCTGTCCCTCAGCTCTTCAGCTCAAGGCTAGCGCTCTACCACTTGAGCCACAGCACCACTTCTGGCTTTTTTTCTTTTTTTGCTTATGTGGTGCTGAGGAATCGAACCCAGGGCCTCATGCATGCAAGGCAAGCCCTCTACCACTGAGCCACCTTCCCAGCCCCTTGCCTGTAATTTCTTAACCCATGGGGTCTGCTGGGCCAGGTTCCCGGCCCTGTCCATGAACTGAGGTCTGTTGTGTCTAGCAAGTTCCCCCCAAGGACCCTGCTGTGGGTGACCTCTGTGCCTCTCTCTCCTCAGGGGATCCTCCTGGTGTACGACATCACTAACCGCTGGTCCTTTGATGGGATTGACCGGTGGATCAAGGAGATTGATGAGGTAGGTGTGGGTCTGGGCCCTCCACACGAAGGCACGAGGCCCAGCCATGCTTGGCAACCCGGCATAGGCCTGCCTGTGCCCCTTCAGCAGTGTGCCAGGCTCCGACTGCCCTCCCCGAGTCTGTTCCATCCCGGGGTGCTCAGAGAGGACCCTACCTACTGCTGGGGGCGGGGGCGCTGGGTTATCCCTGCTGAGTTCTGCACCCCACCCCAAGCACGCACCTGGGGTCCCCCGGATCCTGGTCGGGAACCGACTGCACCTGGCCTTCAAGCGTCAAGTTCCAACAGAGCAGGCCCGTGCCTATGCAGAGAAGAACTGCATGACCTTCTTCGAAGTCAGCCCCCTGTGCAACTTCAACGTCATCGAGTCCTTCACGGAACTCTCCCGCATTGTGCTCATGAGGCATGGCATGGAGAAGATCTGGAGGCCCAATCGAGGTGAGTCTGGGTTCACCTTGTGCAGAGGGGCAGAGCTCTGAGCTCTGTGGGACAAACGTGGAGACCGGAGGGATGTTGGGGATGATGGAAGCAGAACGGCTCCTGAAAAGCAGCAGGCACTGTGGGCCGTGCCAAGCCCTAAGCCGTAAGGGGTGAGCTCTCTCCACGGTGCAGGGAGAGCCCAAGCTCCACATGCATACGTTCCTCCTTGTTCCAAAGACAGGGTTTTAGGCTGGGTGGTCACAGAAGCCCCTACGTAACATCGTACCATATCCTATGCAGGTTCTTAATCAAAAACGTGCCTTTGACCTTGTGGTTCTACCTAGTACCAGTGCACGTGCACATGCGCATGTGTGCAATACACACATGCATACACAAAGAACTGGGTGGTGGTGGCTCACCTACCAACACAGGGGACTGAGATCTGAGGATTGAGGCTCAAAGCTGTCCTGGGTAGGAAAGTCCATGAGACTCTGATCTCCAATTAACCACCAAAAAGCCACAAAGTGGAGTTATGGCTCAACTGGTGGTAGAGTGTCAGCAGAAAAAGTTCAGTGACAGCACCTAGGTCCTGAGTCCAAGCCCCAGCACCGGCACGTGTGTGCACATGTGCACACACGAAGAACAAAGTGTTGTAAGCCCCTCCTCGGGAGCCCTGGCCTGCCACATCCACAAGGCCTCATGCTACACTCTGCAGACCACCCACAGCCAGCGACTGCTGGCTGGACTGAGAAAAACGACTGCAGACATGACTCCAAAAGCTCGTGAGCCACCTCTTCCCCGAGTCTTCTGCGGGTAGTCTCCCAGCAGCACTTTGCAGTGTGCTCCCCTCTAGGAAGAAGGCAGGAGAAGGGAGCCACCCACTGGACCCTCCCAGGAGGTAGAATATTCTACCTCCCGGGAGGTAGAATAGCTGGGCATCCAGGTCCCCTGGGAGTCCCATCCCGGGGCATCTCAGAGTTCTCTTCTGGTAGTCAGAGGGCTGTACACCCCTTAGCATCTCTACTCGGGCCTCTCGGCCCCCACGCCCCTTCAGCCGTCTAACCTCCCGCACAGTTTTCAGCTTGCAAGACCTCTGCTGCCGTGCCATCGTCTCCTGCACCCCCGTCCACCTCATTGACAAGCTTCCGCTGCCAGTCACCATCAAGAGCCACCTCAAGTCCTTCTCGATGGCCAACGGCATGAACGCCGTCATGATGCACGGCCGCTCCTACTCCCTGGCCAGCGGGGCTGGGGGCAGCGCCAGCAAAGGCAACAGCCTCAAGAGGTCCAAGTCCACCCGCCCCCCTCAGAGCCCGCCTCAGAACTGCTCTCGCAGCAACTGCAAGATCTCCTAGCGGGACTGGTGGGCACCGCCCGTGCAGACTCTGGGAGCTCGTGCTGGGGCACTCCCGGTCGAGTGCTGGAAGGCTTGGCCACACAGCCCTGCCCAGGAAGCACCAGGCTTCCCCCACCTGTGTCAGGTGAAAGGGGCGGTCCCATGGGAGATGCCACCCCCCTCCCCCACACACACACCCTGGGCAGAGGGGCCGCTGGTGCTACAGGGGCCCAGGTCTGAACTAGCCCGGATTCCAGGGCTACCTGGGCTCCAGCTGGGAGGAAGCCTGGCTCCCCCATTTATATGGAGAACATTTCAGCGTTTTGTACATTTTTACAGACCTGTCAGGGAAGCCTGGGCACAGCCGTGAGGGGGCTTGCGCTTGCACAGCCACGCCAGCTGCGGGGGCTCGGGGCTTGGAGCAGTGAAGGAGGGGGTCAGCACCAAAGCTGGATGTTCTTTGGACTGGCATGCACCTCTCCTGGGGTGCTCAGAGACCCTCTGGAAATAGGAGGGCCAGATACTGGTGGCTGAGACTCAGCTCAGCTTCCATGTCTGACCCAGGTGGCAAGTGTGCTGGGCCCAGGGAAGATGGATCCCCTGCAGCCCTCTCTGGATGATGTCACCCCCATACACCAGAGCTCCAGCAACTCCCAGGAGAGTGAGGGCGAGGGTGTGCCCTGGAGCCTCACTTCCGCCCCTTCCTGGTGCCCCCTTCTCCTGCTTCTGGTGGTGTTTCCTATATACAGACTAGCCCAGCATCTCCAGACGGAGCATGCAGAGCCATCTGCAGACCTTAAGTACTTGGTGGGCCGCAGCCTGCTGGTCTCCGGTGGGCTGTGGCCCTTCTGTCACCTGTCACTGGTGACACCACCCAGAGCAGCAGCCTCAGCCACCCTGTGGGCCGCAGGGTTCCATCCCGAGTCCCTCCTCAGGGACCACCAGCCCAGCCCTGAGCTGGGGCTCACAGGGCCCGCCCGTGCCCGTCTTGAAGCCATGTACCGATCCTCCACAGGCCCCCATCTGCCTGGGGCAGCCCCCCCCCCAGTGGGAATGTCACCCCTGACTTCACCCTGGCCTGGTAATGCAGCCCTTGGTCACACTGGTGCTCAACTCTACCTCCTGCCCTTGGGCCCCCCCGCCACAGCAGGAGCCACAACCCAATTAGGGACTTCTCAGTGCAGATTTCCAGCAGTGGGCCTGCCATGAGTGCTAGCAGGGCACGAGTTGACACGCAGCACCCTGGTCTGTGGTGCTGGGAGATGAGGCAAGCCACCACTGGAGGAAGGGCCGTGGGGACTGCCTGGTGAGCCCAGATCGCCTCCAAGCCCCCAACACTGAGACTGCCCCGCAGACGGCCTCCCTCCTAGCCCACCTGTCCTGTTGCTGCCAATAGAGCCCTTTTCTCTGGAATCATGAACAGAATCACTGAGACTTTGTTCTGAGGACCTGGACAGGCATGCCTGCGCATCAACACTACTTCCGCCGCTGTGGACTCGATTCCTGGACTCTTTGTACAGTAAATGTACTTCAGCTGTGACCTCTCTGGTTTGTATAAATCAGCCTCAGACTTCACCTGTCTGTGACGTGTTGTGTGGTGGTGGCGGTGGTGGTGGGGTATCTTGTGGTGTACTCCGCCACAGGAGCCACACCGCTTTGTTCCTGCTAGACTGCTCCCCGGGTCCTGCGGACTCAGTCCTGTGGCTGGCGTTGCCGGCCGGCAGCTGGATTCTCATCACTACCGAGGACCAAAGGGGCTGAGGTGGAGACTAGTCAGGAGCCACACTGCCTTTCTTAGGGTGTGGGCTTAGTTAGGCCAGGCCGGCCGCCCACCTCCCCATTCTGAGCAACTTGTCACAGCCTGTCACAGACCCCTGTGAGCGAGCCCTGGGGTTGGCACCTAGAGCAGGAAAGCATTTGGAGGGGCGCGGGGGCTCTGTACGGCTCGGTAAGGTGTGTATGGTGCTCAGAGGTCAGAGCTGAGTGAGGGACCTGCACCTCGCAACCCAGGAACCCAACATGGGGCCTCCTGGCTCTCCGGCCGCTGCAGTGCACACTGCCCAAGCACCCCCACCCTTCCACTCACCCACAGCCCCTTAAAAGGCGGGAGATACTGGTGCCTGGAGGCCATAGCTCGGTTCCACTCTGGCCAGACCAGGCTCTTATTACCTCAAGAGGTCAGCGGAAGGGTCATTCAGACATTTTCCATCCTGTTTCAGAGAAAAACACTCCCCTGGGACCGCAGAAGGCACAGAATGGTTTGGAAGGGCAGATTCCAGCCGGCCCTTTGTCCTGCCACTAGCTTTGATCATCTGAGCTCTGCTGAAAGCTGCACTCCCCCCCTGCCCTCCCCCCAGGGGAGTGGTCTCTGGTCCAGCTGGAGATGGGCCGAGGAAGACAGGGAAAGACTCCTGTTCCCAAGAATACTAGGGCGCGTGCTCCTTTGCGAATGTACCCGGGCATCTGGCTTGGCCATCTCCTGGGACCTTCCCGCTTGCCACGTCTGGGTGCTGGGCATCATGGCAGGGCCGCATGATGAGCCATCTGTGTGTGCGGTCAGTCTCGTCTGTCTCTGTCCTGGGGCTTAAACTCAATCTGGGCGCCATCCCAAGCTTTTGTGCTCAAGGCTAGTGCACTACCACTTAAGCCACAACTAGCTTGCAGGATTTGGGTGTTTTTTTTTGGGGGGGGGGAGGTAGGGTGATTAATTGGCAATAAGAGACTTGCCTGCTCAGGCTGGCTTCAAACTACAATACTCAGATCTCCTGAATAGCTAGGATTACAGGCATGAGCCACCAGCACTCGACCCCTTGCTGAACCGTCTTTTTCTACCCTAGAATGGCCCTAAGCTTCTTAATTTGGGGGGGAAAGCTCAGGCCAGTGGTCACTTGGGACTGCTTTGGGTGTCTGTCCACCACACTGGGTAAGATCCTAGCAGAGATCAGCCACTTCGGCCTCCTCCCTTTGTGGAGGAGACTTTGATCTTTCCCTGGCTCTGGCTTGTGGAGGGAGGGGCTTGAGTTACAGCATTTCCACCCCCCTTCCCTGGCCAGAGCTGGCCCTTCCCCGCCCCTTGGTGACCCTTGTGGCCAGTAGCTCTGAGCTTCAGGGCTTTTGGCCCCTCCCCAGCTCTCCTTTCTCTCCCCCTGGTGCTGCCCAGGCTCGGAAGCCACCCCACCCCCAGTGGTGTGGAGAGGGGCCAGGCTGGGGAGAGTGAGGCAGCTCCGTGGACAGATAGGCTCTGAGAGCTCTTGGCCTTAGATCCTGCCATTTGAGGGTGCGAGGAGGGAGCATCTGCTGTAAACCCCAGACTGGGGGGGGGGGCGCTAAAGCAGGAACTGAGCCATCCGAGGAAAGGGAGGACCATCCAAGGCCGGGGCAGCCGTCCAAGACCTGAGGGTGGATGCCTGCAGGGAGTCCCAGGTCTGTGGGGTCTGAGGGGCCAGCAGCCATATCCCCCGACCCCCTGTCCCGGGGTCCCCATGCCCTCCCCGCAGCTGCTCCTGCCTCTGCTGCTCATCACCGGCATCACTGGGCCCGCCTCGGTGGCCGGGCCGCTGCCAGAGCCTGGGAGCCACCCTGGTGTGTGCCCCAACCAGCTCAGCCCCCACCTGTGGGTAGACGCCCAGAGCACCTGTGAGCGCCAGTGCACCGGGGACCAGGTGAGCACGGGGCCTCACGCCCAGCCCTTCCCTGGCGCGGGGGGGGGGGGGGGGGGCTTCCAGGGGCCACTCCCTCCAGGTCTCGCCTACCTCTATATGCCCCGTATGAAGGGTACAAGGAACAGGACTGCCACCTATCTGAAGGACAGGTGCTCCTTCATTCTCCTGAGTTTCCTCATCTCACCAAACCTCCCCCTCCCCTGCCTGACACCCCTCACTCTGACCAAACCTCCCCCTCCCCTGCCTGACACCCCTCACTCTGACCAAACCTCCCCCTCCCCTGCCTGACACCCCTCACTCTGACCAAACCTCCCCCTCCCCTGCCTGACACCCCTCACTCTCAGAGGATGAGTGACCACCAGCCCTCGACCCGCCCCTGTACACGGTGCCCAGGCCGCCCCTGAGCCCCGCCCCGGCTCCCAGGGGCACAGCACACTCCTGGAGGAAGGTGTGTGGACACTGTAATGGCGGTGTGGCCAAGGCCTGCATCCAGATGTCCTGCCTGTGTGCCTTGGACACAATGCATCCTGCAGGATGACCAGGGATGCTTGAATGTGAGGATTTGACCAGGTGAATAGGGGTGGTCTTGAAGCTCATACCGAGCAGGAAGCCATGCTTCCAGGCCCGGCAAGAGGCAGCAGCGGGTTGCAGCCACAAGACAGGATCTTTTTTTTTTTTTTTTTTTTTTTTGCCATTTGTGGGGTCTGAACTCTGGGCCTGGGCGCTGTCCCTCAGCTCTTCAGCACAAGGCTAGCGCTCTACCACTTGAGCCACAGCGCCACTTCCGGCTTTTTCTGCTTACGTGGTACTGAGGAATTGAACCCAGGGCCTCATGCATGCAAGGCAAGCGCTGTACCACTGAGCCACCTTCCCAGTCCAACGAGACAGGGTCTTAACTTCTGTCTCATCTGTGCACCTGGAGAAGGGGCACGGCCAGGCCTGGGGTGGGGTGGGAGGACGTGTGTGTGTGTGTGTGTGTGTGCTGGGAGGTGGAGGGGCATGATGGTGTGTGTGTGTGTGTGCTGGGAGGTGGAGGGGCATGGCAGGGTGTGTGTGTGTGCTGGGAGGTGGAGGGGCATGGCGGGGTGTGTGTGTGTGTGCTGGGAGGTAGAGGGGCATGGTGGGGTGTGTGTGTGTGTGTGTGTGTGTGCTGGGAGGTGGAGGGGCATGGCGGTGTGTGTGTGTGTGCTGGGAGGTGGAGGGGCATGGCGGTGTGTGTGTGTGTGCTGGGAGGTGGAGGGGCATGGCGGTGTGTGTGTGTGTGCTGGGAGGTGGAGGGGCATGGTGGGGTGTGTGTGTGTGCTGGGAGGTGGAGGGGCATGGTGGGGTGTGTGTGTGTGCTGGGAGGTGGAGGGGCATGGTGGGGTGTGTGTGTGTGTGTGTGTGTGTGTGTGTGTGTGTGTGTGTGTGTGCTGGGAGGTAGAGGGGCATGGTGGGGTGTGTGTGTATGTGCTGGGAGGTAGAGGGGCATGGCGGGGTGTGTGTGTGTGTGTGTGTGTGTGTGTGTGTGTGTGTGTGTGTGCTGGGAGGTAGAGGGGCATGGCGGGGTGTGTGTGTGCTGGGAGGTAGAGGGGCATGGCGGGGTGTGTGTGTGTGTGCTGGGAGGTGGAGGGGCATGGTGGTGTGTGTGTGTGTGTGTGTGTGTGTGTGTGTGTGTGCTGGGAGGTGGAGGGGCATGGTGGTGTGTGTGTGTGTGCTGGGAGGTGGAGGGGCATGGCAGGGTGTGTGTGTGTGCTGGGAGGTGGAGGGGCATGGTGGGGTGTGTGTGTGTGCTGGGAGGTAGAGGGGCATGGTGGGGTGTGTGTGTGCTGGGAGGTGGAGGGGCATGGTGGGGTGTGTGTGTGTGTGCTGGGAGGTGGAGGGGCATGGTGGTGTGTGTGTGTGTGTGTGTGTGTGTGTGTGTGCTGGGAGGTAGAGGGGCATGGTGGGGTGTGTGTGTGTGTGTGTGTGTGTGTGTGTGTGTGTGTGTGCTGGGAGGTAGAGGGGCATGGCGGGGTGTGTGTGTGTGTGTGTGTGTGTGTGTGTGTGTGTGCTGGGAGGTAGAGGGGCATGGCGGGGTGTGTGTGTGTGTGTGTGTGTGTGTGTGTGTGTGTGCTGGGAGGTGGAGGGGCATGGTGGGGTGTGTGTGTGTGTGTGTGTGTGTGTGTGCTGGGAGGTAGAGGGGCATGGTGGGGTGTGTGTGTGTGTGCTGGGAGGTGGAGGGGCATGGCGGGGTGTGTGTGTGTGCTGGGAGGTAGAGGGGCATGGTGGGGTGTGTGTGTGCTGGGAGGTGGAGGGGCATGGTGGGGTGTGTGTGTGTGTGCTGGGAGGTGGAGGGGCATGGTGGTGTGTGTGTGTGTGTGTGTGTGTGTGTGTGTGTGTGCTGGGAGGTGGAGGGGCATGGCGGGGTGTGTGTGTGTGCTGGGAGGTAGAGGGGCATGGTGGGGTGTGTGTGTGTGTGTGTGTGTGCTGGGAGGTGGAGGGGCATGGTGGGGTGTGTGTGTGTGTGCTGGGAGGTAGAGGGGCATGGTGGGGTATGTGTGTGTGCTGGGAGGTGGAGGGGCATGGCGGAAGGGGTGTGTGTGTGTGTGTGTGCGTGCACGCGCACGCTGGGCAGTGGTGAAGGGGCAGGGCCAGGCCCCAGGCATTGCTGGGAGTCAGGATGTCTGCTGAGCTGTCCGCGTCCCCCCAGGACTGCGTGGCCTCTGAGAAGTGCTGTACCAATGTGTGTGGGCTGCAGAGCTGCGTGGCCGCCCGCTTCCCTGACGGTGGCCTCATGCCATCTGCGGCGGTGGCGGCGGCCTCCTGCGAGGGCTTCCAGTGCCCACAGCAGGGTGCTGACTGCGACATCTGGGGTGGGCAGCCCGTGTGCCGCTGCCGAGACCGCTGTGAGAAGGACCCCAGCTTCACCTGCGCCTCGGACGGCCTCACCTACTACAACCGCTGCTACATGGATGCCGAGGCCTGCCTCCACGGCCTCCGCCTGCACGTGGTGCCCTGCAAGCATGTCCTCAGCTGGCCGCCCAGCAGCCCAGGGCCGCCCGAGACCACCGCCCGCCCAACTCCTGAGGCCGCCCTGATGCCACCTGCCCTGTACAGCAGTCCTTTACCACAGGTTGTGCACGTGGGAGGCACGGCCAGCCTCCTCTGTGATGTCAGCGGCCAGCCACCGCCCACGGTGACCTGGGAGAAGCAGAGCCACCAGCGGGAGAACCTCATCATGCACCCCGACCAGATGTACGGCAACGTCGTGGTCACCAGCATAGGGCAGCTGGTACTCTACAACGCCCGGCCGGGGGATGCCGGCCTGTATACCTGCACCGCACGCAACGCGGCCGGTCTGCTGCGTGCCGACTTTCCCCTCTCTGTGGTGCAGCGTGCGCTGGCCAGGGACCGGGCTCCGGGAGTTCCAGCCCCGGCCCAGTGCCTGCCCGACACGCAGGCCTGCGCCAGCCTCACTGTGCCCCACCGCGTCCTCTGGCACTTTGACCCTCCAAGGGGCAGCTGCATGACCTTCCCGGTCCTCGAATGCGACGGAGCCATGCAGGGCTTTGAGACGTATGAGGCCTGCCAGCAGGCCTGTGCCCGCAGCCCTGGAGACACCTGCCTGCTGCCCGCCGTGCAGGGGCCGTGCCAGGGCTGGGAACCACGCTGGGCCTACAGTCCACTGCTGCAGCAGTGTCACCCCTTCATGTATAGTGGGTGTGAGGGCAACAGCAACAACTTTGAGAGCCGGGAGAGCTGTGAGGAGGCCTGCCCGGTGCCGCGCAGGCCGCCTTGCAGGGCCTGTCGCCTCCAGAGCAAGCTGGCTCTGAGCCTGTGCCGCAGCGACTTTGCCATCGTGGGGCGGCTCACGGAGGTGCTGGAGGAGCCTGAGGCCGCAGGGGGTGTCGCCCGCGTGGCCCTTGATGATGTGCTCAAGGATGACAAGATGGGTCTCAAGTTCCTGGGCACCAGGTACCTGGAGGTGACCCTGAATGGTATGGACTGGTCCTGCCCCTGTCCCAACGTGACCGTGGGTGATGGGCCGCTGGTTATTATGGGTGAGGTGCGGGATGGTGTGGCTGTCCTCGATGCTGGCAGCTATGTCCGTGCTGCCAGTGAGAAGCGTATCAAGAAGATCATGGAGCTGCTGGAGAAGAGGGCCTGTGATCTGCTCAATCGCTTCCAAGACTAGCCTTGCTTGCCAGCCTTACTCTTTTCCTTCTTCCTACTGAATAAAGACCTACCCCTCACTGGCGGAACTCATGGTCTGCTGGTGCTCTTCCACATGCCTCCACGCCTAGCCAGCTAGGGTCGTCTGGTTGTCAGTTGGAGCTTTGGCTCCTGTCTGAGGTCACTAGATCCACTGCAGTCTCTCCAGGGACACAGATAGGGACCAAATCCATTCTGCCTCAGTAACTATCCCTGGGTTGTTCCTGCCCCAGGAACAAAGCCGGGACATTTGCAAGCCCTGACCGTATAGGCCACGCCCTCCCGTCCATCCACTCCCATAAGGGGTGCCTGGAGACAGTGTGTGGTAGATGTCTACCGTTGGTCAACAGGAAATGCTTTATTCAAGGCCTACTGGGCCCAGGATCTTGGCAGCCCTAGGGCCACTGGCCAAGAGCCCAGGTTACACGAGGCTGGTTATCCCCAAGGCCTGGCCCAGGGGAGCAAGGCCTGGGGTCTGGTCTATGCCCCACGGAGCCTTTAGCAGGATGAAGGAGAGGATTACTCTTTCCGGAAAATCAGGCACTTGTTGTTGGCTGGCATGTCCACCTGAAGGAATGCTTTGCTGGAGTGGCCCTTGGTCCAGGGAGGGTGCCGCCCCACCCCCAGTCCACCCTGCCTACCATCTTCTCCAGAAGCAGGCCATTAGCCTGGCCTAGCTCTTCCAAGACGGCTGTGTCCCGCAGCCCCCACTCGGGGTTCCTGCAGGGGGAGTGGGAAGGGGGTGCTTAGAAGCAAGGGGGTTGGGTGGGCCCTCCCCCTTCCCTCGGAGCAGGCCCCTCCCACCGGCCTCACCTGCTTCTGAGGGCCTGGTCAAAGTCCACATTGCTCTGGGGAAAGATCTGGCCGTGGACTGCAAAGGGCTGTGGGGCGGTGAGCGCGGCCGTGGGTCCCGCGTCCTGGGACCATTCCCCAGTGGGTCATGGGGCCAATTTTCAGGCTGGGTTTCTAGGAAGGGAAAGGTCACCCCCTCCCTGCCCCCAAGAAGGGGGAAGGCAGGGGCCGGCCGAGGGCCTGCGGGGCACAGAGAGACCAGCTAGTGCGGAGCCTGCCTGGGGCCCGAGGGGGCCCCGAGTTGCGGGATAACTCACCCCATAGGCGATGAGCAGGGCACTGGGTTTGAGCAGGTGTCCAGCGGCTCTGAAAAGGCCCTGGGAGGGAGGCGGGGCGGGGTCACGCGCAGCCCCCCCCCCCCGCGCCGGCGCCCCGCGCGCCCACCCACCTTGGTGCAGCGCAGGGGGCTGATGTGGGCCATGTTGATGCACAGCAGCAGGTCCAGCGACTGCGGCCGCACGCCCCACTGCTCCCACTCCCAGGTCACGTCCAGGTGCAGCGGGGCCTTCACGTTGGACAGGCCCTGGGCGCGAGTGGTGGCCGCAATGCTGTGGAGGCAGCGCGGGCCGGGCTGAGAGGCGCGGGGGGCGGGCGGGCGCGGGGCGGCGGGCGCGGGGCGGGGGGGGGCGGGCGCGGGGCGGCGGGCGCGGGGCGGGGGGGGGCGGGCGCGGGGCGCGGGGCGGCGGGCGCGGGGCGGCGGGCGCGGGCCGGGCTGAGAGGCGCGGAGGGCGGGGGGCGGGCGGGCGCGGGGCGCGGGGCGGCGGGCGGGCGGGCGCGGGGCGGGGGGGGGGGCGGGCGCGGGGCGGCGGGCGCGGGGCGCGGGGCGGCGGGCGCGGGCCGGGCTGAGAGGCGCGGAGGGCGGGGGGCGGGCGGGCGCGGGGCGCGGGGCGGCGGGCGCAGGGCGGGCCGCACCCCCCTCCCGGCCCAGCCCGCCGGGGCCGCCGCGCCCTCCGCGCACCTGTCCAGGCAGCGCGGGTCCACCTCGGACGGCTGCCACTCGGCGCGCGGGAAGGCCCGCGCGAAGTGCGCGGCGTGCTGCCCCGAGCCCGAGGCCACCTCCAGCACGCGGGCCGGCCGCCCGGGGTCCACGTACTGCCGGAGCACGCTCAGGATGGGCTCCTTGTTGCGCTCGGCCGCCGCCGACACCTGCATCGCGGCTGCTGGCCAGCACGGCGGGGCGCGGGGCACCTCGGGAATTGTAGGCCCACCGGCGGCGCGGGGCCCCCGCGTGAGGAACCCTGGGCCTCCCTCCCCGGCGCGGGGCACGTCGGGAATTGTAGGCTTCCCCCCGCGCGGGGCACGTCGGGAATTGTAGGCCTCCGCCGCGCGGGGCGCGTGGGGGCGCCGTGGGCCGCCCCGAAGGGGCTCCCAGCAGCTGGAGGCGGGGCCGCGCAGGGATGGCGGGGCCGAGCGTCCGCCCTCGCCGGCCGCAGCAGCACGCCAGCCTCTCCTCACACCCACTCTGCGAAGCTGGCTTGCGTCCTTCCGTTCTCAGGTTGTGGACGTTAAGTTTAAGTCTTGAGACTGAACACGGGGTGGGGAAAACCAAAAGACAAACTGCGCCGCCCGGGAATCGAACCCGGGTCGCAAGAATGGGAATCTTGCATGATACCACTACACCAGCGGCGCTGTTGGGACACGGGCCGTTCCAGAAGCCTAAGAGGTGTGCGGTGACGCAAGCGGGCTCGCAGGCGGCCCCCGCGCATGCGCCGCCGGCCGGAGCCGGGCCTCTCGCTGCCCGAGGCCGGGGAGGAAGGCGCGGAGAGGGGAGCGCGGGTCCGGCCCGGCCGCGGTAAGGGCGGCGGCGTGAGCGCTGGCGAGCCAGCGGGGCGGAGCGGGGCCCGGGGGGTCCGGGGGGGGGGCGCAGCCGGCGACGCGCGGCGTTTCTCGGTGACTCCGGAGGGCCGCGCCGGGCCGGACGTCCCCACGGTAGGGAGCCGAGGGCCGCGCCGGGCCGGACGTCCCCACGGTAGGGAGCCGAGGGCCGCGCCGGGCCGGACGTCCCCACGGTAGGGAGCCGAGGGCCGCGCCGGGCCGGAGCGCCCAGGGCGCCTCCGGGGGCCCGAGGCCCGGCCCGGTGCGGCCAGGCCGGGCGCTGCCGCCTTCCCGCGTCGCGGCCTTCCCGGGCTTCCCGGGCTTCCCAGCTGCCCCCCGCCCGCCCCGGCCTGCGATGGCCGGGGCCCAAGACCCATCTTCCCAGTGGTGTGGAAGAGGGCTCCAGACCCGGCTCCGAGCCCGGCCCGGGACGCTGGCCGCCGCGGGTCCAGCCTGAGCCCGGCACCGGGGACCTGGGCCCGGCCCGGCGCCGCCGTCGGTGCTCCGGTTGCTGCGGTTGGAATCGTGTCAGGCCTGGGCTGAGTTTGGCTCCCCTCCCCCTCCCCCGGTGTTTTATTTTTTAATTTTTATGTATTTATTTTTTTGTCGGTGGTGGGGCCTGAGCTCTGGGCCTGGGCGCTGCCCCTCCGCTCTTCAGCTCCAGGCCTGCGCTCTACCACTTGAGCCACAGCGCCACTTCTGGTTTTCTGATTGGTTTATTGTAGATCAGAGTATCAGGGACTTTCCTGCCCGGGCCAGCTTTGAACCTCCATCCTCAGATCTCAGCCTCCTGAGTAGCTAGCATTACAGGCGTGAGCCACTGGCCGCATGGGGCTTGATATTGTATTTTTAAAGATAGGATAACTACGTAGCCCAAACAAAGGCTTCAAGTGTGTGTGCCCAGCCTCGTGTGAGTGTGCGTGTGAGATGCTGACTAAACTCAGAGCGTCTTCCATGCTGCCAGTGCCTCACACTCAGCGCAGGCACCCCCTGCACACACTTCATTTAGATCGCACTGGGTGGAAGGTGTGTGTGTGTGCTTGACGGGCAGAGGGCACCTTTCCACATGAATTTATCCACTTGAACAGATCACCAGGACCCAACACACCCCTTCTCTCCCTTTCTCATCAACTCCTTCCCCAGCCCTCAGAAGCCAGCCTTTGGGGAATATGCCCTCTAGCCACAGGCTCCCTTCACGGCATCCTACCTCCCAGGCAGATGAAGAGCATGCTCAAGGACACTGGGAAAGGCCAGGCCACACGGCACACGGATGACTCAGGACCATGCCGGCCTTGGAGGGCCTGCTGCTTCCTCCGGTGCTGGCGGGTCAGATTGGCCAGGGAATAGCTCTTCCCCAGAGATGTGCTCAGGCCTTGACTCCCTGGGTGCAGAATGGGCCGAGGACAGGGCAGGCCCTTTCCACATGGCTCACCAGCCCCGTCTCTCCTCTCAGGGTCACAGGTCCGGGTCTCTGGGCAGCTGGGGAGGGAAGGCCATTGTCCTGCAGCCCTGCCCGGGTCCCCAGGGCAGAAGCTTCCCTTGGGGTCTCGGGAGTAGCCTGGGAGAGAGAGCAGGTGGGTGAGCAGGCTCCTCTGCCCCCGGGGCCGTCCCTCCCCTGCCCTGGACTGGGTGCTTTTCTTTCTAGAGCTGGCAGGAAGATGTGCCCGGCCCAGCCCAGCCCCCCTGTCCTCTCCTGGCCCGCAGCCCCGGCTCTTCCTCCTCAGGTGTGTCCCGTGCTGGGCCCCGGCTCTGAGCTCAGCGTTCGTGGGGGTGGAGGCCGGCGCAGGTCTGGGGCGCCCTCCCGGCGGGCGCGGCCCCTTTAAGGCCGGGGGGCGTGTGCGCGGCCCCGCCCCTCCGCCGCGCTTAAAGGGGCCGCGCGCGCCGCGCCGAGCTGGGCCGGAGCTGGGCCGGCGTCGGGCGCCGGTTCTGGCGGGGCGGGCGGCGGGCGCGACGCCGCACCATGTACACCATCACCAAGGGGCCCAGCAAGCTGGTGGCGCAGCGGCGCACGGGTGCGCGGGCCGGGGGCGGGAGTGGACGCGGGGCTGGGGCCGGGGGCGGGGGTGGACGCGGGTCGGGGATGGACGCGGGCCGGGGGTGGACGCGGGGCTGGGGCCGGGGGCGGGAGTGGACGCGGGTCGGGGGTGGACGCGGGGCTGGGGCTGTGGTGGACGCGGGCCGGGGCCGGGGCCGGGGCTGGACGCGGGGCCGGGGCTGGAGGCGGGGGGGGGGCGTGGGCGCGGGGCCCCGGCCCGCCCCTGACCCGCCGTCCCGCCCGCAGGTCCCCCGCAGCAGCAGGTGGAGAGCAGGCTCGGCGAGCTCCTGAAATGCCGGCCGCCGGCGCCGCAGGCCGCTCCGCCCCCGCCGCCGCCCGGGCCCTGGCCGCCGGCGAGGTGAGCGCAGCCCACGGTGACCTTGGGGAGGTCGGTGGGACCCGGCGCCCGCCGCGCCGCCGCCCGACCTTGGGCCGCGCGCCCGGACCCCGCCGGCCACGCCGCGCTCCAGGGCCCAAGGTCTCCGGGCCGGGCTCTGCGGGAGAGCCGCACGTGCTCGCCCGCCCTCCCTCCCTCCCTCCAGCCCTCCCTCCCAGCAGTGCCCAGGGCCTGGGGGAGCCCGCCCTCCCTCCCAGCAGTGCCCCGGGCCTGGGGAGCCCGCCCTCCCTCCCCGGCAGTGCCCCGGGCCTGGGGAGCCCGCCCTCCCTCCCCGGCAGTGCCCCGGGCCTACTTTCTGGAACCTGCCCTGGGCCCAGTGCCCCCAGGGGGCTCAGCCCTGGCCTCCTCCAGGGCTAGAAGTTTTATTTCTGTGGTTCCTTTGCTGGACTCCCGGCCCTGCCTCTGTCAGCGGAGCCCCAGGGCCCTGGCTGCCAGCCACAGTGAGGAGCAGGTTTCCAAGTTGAGGGCGGGTGGTCTCCAGGGTGGCTGGGAGTTGGAGTGGCCGCCCTCAGCAGCCACTCAGGAGGCCTGGTGTAAGGGGCCTGCAGGAAGACTGGTTCTGGCAGAGCAGGGGTCTTCCTCCAGGGCCGAGCTGGGGTGCTGGGGCTTGATCCTCTGGGAAGGGAGCAAACAGGGACCTTCTGCACACTCCAGCTTATGCCCCCTTCCCTGGGAGGCACATACCAGCAGGTGGTCAGCCCCAGGCAAGGATCATGGGGCTAGTCCACAGCTGCTCACCATTTCTTACCTGGCAAAATCAAATTCTTTAGCCAGGGTCGCTTTGTGACAAACTCCGGGGTGGTTTTGAGGAGGAAAGATGGTCTCCTCAGTGGCTGGGGAGTACAGGGGTCCCCAGGGTCTTCCACGGCCTGCAGGAAGCCGATGTGGCATGGGCACCCGGAGCTCTCCAGCAGGCAACCCGGGCAGTACAGACTGTGCCCCCACACCAAGGGCTCCTATCTCTGGATTGGGAGCTTCTTCGGGGACCCTAAAACTGCCTGCTAGTCCTTCCTCCACTTTCCTTTTCTTGGTAGCACCTGCCCCCCAGCCCTGGGAGGAGTGGGTGTGTACCTGGAGGTCTCTTTGTCCTCCTGCTGGGACTTGGCAGATTCCCAAAGCTCCTGACCTGTAATCAACAGGCTCCTCTTCTGGTCACTTGGGTCTGGGTGCTACCTGTGATTGTGAACAGACCCAGCTGGGCCTGTGCTTCTGATACATCCTCCTCCAGTGGCATAGAGACAGGTAGATAACCGGGGGCCATGTGATCTCCTGGCCCCAGAGGCAGATAGGGTGCTGGACCACCAGCACAGGGTCAGAGGAGGCCGCCTTGGAGAGGGCAGGGCTGTGGCCAGCAGGGCCAGGTCAGAGGAGCTGGTACTAGGGATATGGGCTTTGGTATCAGAACTAGTGCTAAATCCTGATGTGACACAGGCAGGCCCATAGTCCAGGTTCCAGGCTGAAAAAAAAATTTTTTTTTTTTGAGGGGGTAGTGTGGCTGGAGCTGGAGCTGGCTTGCAGGCAGTATCCTGGGAGTTCAGGGTGCAGCTAGGCCACAGGGTACAGTGTGTGTAAAGGGTACAGGTACACACGGGCGGGTGCCCTTTCTCCCATAGAGCTTTGCCTTACATAACTACAATCTCTGAGCTGGAGTGAGTGGGACTGGAACAGGGACAGGGCAGAGCCATGCCACACCTACTGGGGCCCCATTTCAGCTCCAGGGTCACTTCCTGAACCCTTGCAATTCACAGTGCCTAGCTGTGATCTCTTTCTTTTTTAAAAGTTGGCTGGGTATCGGTGGCTCACGCCTGTAATCCTAGCTACTCAGGAGGCTGAGAACTGAGGATTGCGTTTCAAAACCAGCCTGGGTAGGAAAGTACATGAGACTCCAATTAACCACCAGAAAACCAGAAGTGGGGCTGTGGATCAAGTGATAGAGTGCTTGCCTTGAACTGAAGAGCTCAGGGACAGCACCCAGCCCAGAGTTCAAGCCCCTGGACCAACAAAAAAAAAGTTGATGTCCACCTGCAGGCTTTGCTGGAGGTGAAGCCTTCAGGGGTGAGGGGGTTGAAAGCAGTGTGCTGGGGGGGGGGTTAGCTTTCATGTACTCAGAGAGAGCAGGTTTGGGAGGAGCCCGTGGCCCCTGTGGTTTCTGCAGCCACCAGACCCTGCCAGCTGCAGGGCTGGCAAGACCCTGTGCCCCTCAAGACCCTCCTCTTTATTTTAGTGCCCTTCTCACCTGAGGAGGAACCCAGACCGGCGAGGGGCCCCTGAGCCCAGGAAGGCGAGCAGGCCGGCCAGGACCGCGAGTGCCTGGCGGAGTGGCAGGTGCAGCCTAGGACCCCGGCTCCCACCTCCTGCTGTAGGTGCGGCCCCATTCCCTCCACGGGCCCCGGCCCAGGCCTGATGAATGCAGGGCCAGTTACCACTGCCAGGGGGCGCCGAGCCTTGCTCTGGGCCTGCCGGTCTGGACGTGACCCAGCCACCCCTCTGGACATACATGCAGTATGGCAGCACTGGGGTCCTCTCGCCTGCCTTGTCCTGTCTGTCTCTTGCTGTGGGGAGAGGGCCGGGGCTGTGCTCTCCCCACTTGGGGACTGCCCTTCCCTTTCCAGCATTTCGTGTTCATCCCTGTAGGACCTGGGCGCAGCTAGGGAGCGGGAAGAGCAAAGGCCATTTGCCCTTGTTTGGTCAGTTTTCCCATACTGGGGTGTCATCGAGGTGGACGTGCATCTGTGGACAACTGGGAAGAGCTGTGCTTAGGGGTGGGGTTGGAGCAGAGATTTGGTGGTGGTGAGATCAGAACCTGGGCTGCTGGAGGCTTAGCTAGTGGGGAGCAGGGCAGTGTGGAGGGTACTGGACGCAGATCTGGGAGTCCCTCCCTGGCCTCCCTTGAGCTGGGTACTGTGCGAGAGCTGAGTGTCTGAGCTCAGGGCTGCCCTGTGGCATGAGGGGACGCCAGACTTGGCCTGGTCTAGGGCAGCAGGCACGGCCCAAGGTTGCTCTTTAGCTGTGTAGCTCTTGATCTGGCAGGCACCACTCAGGTCTGTGTCCTCCTCCTCCCACAGTCCAGGGCCAAGGTTGGTGTTCAACCGTGTCAATGGCCGGCGGCCCCTTGCCACTCCTCCATCCTTGGAGGTACCCCAGGAGACTTACACGTTAGCACACGAGGAGAATGTCCGCTTTGTGTCAGAAGGTAATTAGGGGCTGGAGGCTGTGGCTCAGGCTGCTGGGAAGGGTCCTTGATTCTATCACTGTGGGCTGACTTTCAGCAGCCTCAGGGCTGGGTTTTATTCCTTGGTTTTCTGCCCATTTTCTGCTCCCTGTGCTGGGCTGGATTCCAGGGTGGCCACCAGGTCCTGGGGTGGGACAAGGTGCCAGGGGCCTGGCTCAGCTGCCCATCCCCCACAGCATGGCAGCAGGTGGAGCAACAGCTGGATGGCGGCCTGGCCGGTGAGAGTGGGCCAAGGCCTGTGCAGTATGTGGAAAGGACCCCTGACCCCCGGCTGCAGAGTGAGCCCCCATGCCCTGCACCCCGCTCACCCTGACCTGAGCCTGCCCAGGCTCCACCCCAAGGGTTTGGGGAGGGGGCTCTTCATCCTGACCTCTTCCTGGGCTTGCTGAGCTTGAGTTCCGGCGGGCGGACGCTGAGGCATTGAGGAGGCAGCGTCAGCACCCAGTCCTCTGCTCTTCCTGCAGACTTTGTGCCCCTTGACCTGGATGAATGGTGGGCGCAGCAGTTCCTGGCGAGAATCACCAACTGTTCGTAGCAGCTGCCCTGGGCGGGATGCTGCCCTCGCAGACCTTTGCCAGAAGAGGCCTACGGCGTCTGCCAGCCTGTGGCCTGACGCCACGCCAGCCACACCTGAAGTGCCAGCGTTGGGACTTTTGCACCTGTTGTTCCCTTGGCTCAGCTGTCTCAGTTGCCAAGGCCAGGGGCTGAACCTGTTTGACCTCAATCCTCTCTGTGCCAGGGGCCGGCCCTGGGCTAACACGGCGTGCGCCAGGCCAATAAAGTTGAGAAAGTGTCTTTGGAGTGGCCTTGATGGGGTGCGTGGGGGCCTCGTGTCCAGCGCTCGTCCTCAGCCCCTCTGCCGGGCGCGCCCCTGGGCTTGGGGCTGCGGCCTCGGCGGCACGCTCTGCCCGGAGCTGTGTGGGCACAGCTGTGTGGACACAGGCGCGGGGTGCAGGGCCGGCCCCGCGGGGTCCAGGGCCGCGGCACCAGGCCTGCGCTGGGACGCCTCCGGCCCGGTGGCAGTGCGCAGGCGCCGGTGTCTCCCCGGCCTTGGGAGCCTGGCGGGCGGAGCCGACGCGCGGCCGGGGGCGGGGCCGGGGGCGGGGCCGCGGAGGAGGAGCCTCGGGCCCAGGCGGTCACGTGGGCCCCGGGCGCCGCCGTGGCGGCGGAAGTGACGCGCTGTTGCCAGGAGACCGCGGCTAAGCGCCGCTCTGCGTGCCGTGCGTGGGGCGCGCGTCCGCCGGGCGGGAAGCTCGAGCGGCGACGCCATGGC
The DNA here is from genome assembly GCF_024711535.1 of Dipodomys merriami. NCBI lineage: Eukaryota > Metazoa > Chordata > Mammalia > Rodentia > Heteromyidae > Dipodomys > Dipodomys merriami. Next base: position 467,363 of record NW_027202682.1, read on the forward strand.
GCGAGGTGAGGACGCGAGCTTCCGCTCCCGGGGCGGACGCCGAGGGGCCGGGGCCTCGCCTGCGAGCCGACCCCCGCCGGGCGCCGGGCCGCTGCGGTGCGGAGGCCCCGCCGCCTTCGGGGTTCGCGGGAGACCCGAGTCGGCCCGGCCCCCCTGAGGTGGGGTCCTGAGATGGGGCGCTGAGGTGAGGTGAGGTGCTGAGGTGAGGTGAGGTGAGGTGCTGAGGTGAGGTGAGGTGAGGTGAGGTGAGGTGCTGAGGTGAGGTGAGGTGCTGAGGTGAGGTGAGGTGCTGAGGTGAGGTGAGGTGAGGTGCTGAGGTGAGGTGCTGAGGTGAGGTGCTGAGGTGAGGTGCTGAGGTGAGGTGAGGTGAGGTGCTGAGGTGAGGTGAGGTGCTGAGGTGAGGTGAGGTGCTGAGGTGAGGTGAGGTGCTGAGGTGAGGTGCTGAGGTGAGGTGAGGTGAGGTGCTGAGGTGAGGTGAGGTGAGGTGAGGTGAGGTGCTGAGGTGAGGTGAGGTGCTGAGGTGAGGTGAGGTGCTGAGGTGAGGTGCTGAGGTGAGGTGAGGTGAGGTGCTGAGGTGAGGTGAGGTGCTGAGGTGAGGTGAGGTGAGGTGCTGAGGTGAGGTGAGGTGAGGTGCTGAGGTGAGGTGAGGTGAGGTGAGGTGAGGTGAGGTGAGGTGAGGTGCTGAGGTGAGGTGAGGTGGTGAGGTGAGGTGAGGTGGTGAGGTGAGGTGCTGAGGTGAGGTGAGGTGAGGTGAGGTGAGGTGCTGAGGTGAGGTGAGGTGAGGTGAGGTGAGGTGAGGTGCTGAGGTGAGGTGAGGTGCTGAGGTGAGGTGAGGTGAGGTGAGGTGAGGTGCTGAGGTGAGGTGAGGTGCTGAGGTGAGGTGAGGTGAGGTGCTGAGGTGAGGTGAGGTGCTGAGGTGAGGTGAGGTGCTGAGGTGAGGTGAGGTGCTGAGGTGAGGTGAGGTGAGGTGAGGTGAGGTGAGGTGAGGTGAGGTGAGGTGCTGAGGTGAGGTGAGGTGGTGAGGTAAGGTGAGGTGAGGTGAGGTGCTGAGGTGAGGTGAGGTGAGGTGAGGTGAGGTGAGGTGCTGAGGTGAGGTGAGGTGCTGAGGTGAGGTGAGGTGCTGAGGTGAGGTGAGGTGAGGTGCTGAGGTGAGGTGCTGAGGTGAGGTGCTGAGGTGAGGTGCTGAGGTGAGGTGAGGTGAGGTGCTGAGGTGAGGTGAGGTGCTGAGGTGAGGTGAGGTGCTGAGGTGAGGTGAGGTGCTGAGGTGAGGTGCTGAGGTGAGGTGAGGTGAGGTGCTGAGGTGAGGTGAGGTGAGGTGAGGTGAGGTGCTGAGGTGAGGTGAGGTGCTGAGGTGAGGTGAGGTGCTGAGGTGAGGTGCTGAGGTGAGGTGAGGTGAGGTGCTGAGGTGAGGTGAGGTGCTGAGGTGAGGTGAGGTGAGGTGCTGAGGTGAGGTGAGGTGAGGTGCTGAGGTGAGGTGAGGTGAGGTGCTGAGGTGAGGTGAGGTGAGGTGAGGTGAGGTGCTGAGGTGAGGTGAGGTGCTGAGGTGAGGTGAGGTGCTGAGGTGAGGTGCTGAGGTGAGGTGAGGTGAGGTGCTGAGGTGAGGTGAGGTGCTGAGGTGAGGTGAGGTGAGGTGCTGAGGTGAGGTGAGGTGAGGTGCTGAGGTGAGGTGAGGTGAGGTGAGGTGAGGTGAGGTGAGGTGAGGTGCTGAGGTGAGGTGAGGTGCTGAGGTGAGGTGAGGTGCTGAGGTGAGGTGAGGTGAGGTGAGGTGAGGTGCTGAGGTGAGGTGAGGTGAGGTGAGGTGAGGTGAGGTGCTGAGGTGAGGTGAGGTGCTGAGGTGAGGTGAGGTGAGGTGAGGTGAGGTGCTGAGGTGAGGTGAGGTGCTGAGGTGAGGTGAGGTGAGGTGCTGAGGTGAGGTGAGGTGCTGAGGTGAGGTGAGGTGCTGAGGTGAGGTGAGGTGCTGAGGTGAGGTGAGGTGAGGTGAGGTGAGGTGAGGTGAGGTGAGGTGAGGTGCTGAGGTGAGGTGAGGTGCTGAGGTGAGGTGAGGTGGTGAGGTAAGGTGAGGTGAGGTGAGGTGCTGAGGTGAGGTGAGGTGGTGAGGTGAGGTGAGGTGAGGTGCTGAGGTGAGGTGAGGTGGTGAGGTGAGGTGAGGTGAGGTGCTGAGGTGAGGTGCTGAGGTGAGGTGAGGTGAGGTGAGGTGAGGTGAGGTGAGGTGAGGTGAGGTGCTGAGGTGAGGTGAGGTGCTGAGGTGAGGTGAGGTGCTGAGGTGAGGTGAGGTGGTGAGGTGAGGTGCTGAGGTGAGGTGCTGAGGTGAGGTGAGGTGCTGAGGTGAGGTGAGGTGCTGAGGTGAGGTGAGGTGAGGTGCTGAGGTGAGGTGAGGTGCTGAGGTGAGGTGCTGAGGTGAGGTGAGGTGCTGAGGTGAGGTGAGGTGCTGAGGTGAGGTGAGGTGCTGAGGTGAGGTGAGGTGAGGTGAGGTGCTGAGGTGAGGTGAGGTGCTGAGGTGAGGTGAGGTGAGGTGAGGTGCTGAGGTGAGGTGAGGTGCTGAGGTGAGGTGAGGTGGTTAGGTAAGGTGAGGTGAGGTGCTGAGGTGAGGTGAGGTGCTGAGGTGAGGTGAGGTACTGAGGTGAGGTGAGGTGAGGTGAGGTGCTGTTGTGGGGTGCTGTTGTGAGGCCCACCTGAGGGGGGTCTCCGCAGCCCGGTGCCACTGGGGTGGGGTGCTTAGGCTCCCCTGGGGTGCGGTCCCCTCTGTCCAGCCCGCAGCCTACTTTCTGTGTCTCCTATGGGACCCCTGGGTCTCTGGGGCCAGGCCCAGGGCTCAGCCTCCACGCCTCCCTCCCTTGGCAGCATGGCAGCACCCATTCCTCAATGTCTTCAGACACTTCCGGGTGGATGAGTGGAAGCGGTCCAGCAAGGAAGGCGATGTGGCAGTGGTGATGGTACTGGCCGGGGTCTTCCTTCTTCCACCGCCCCATCAGTGCTTGGGAGCCTTAGCTCTGCGTGGTGGCTTGAACTCTTCTCTTTCCCCAGGATAAAGTCTTGAAGAGCACTGTGTACCGCATCCGGGGCTCCGTCTCCGCCAGCAATTACATCCAGCTCCCCAGAACCAGTTCACAGTCCCTGGGGCTGACGGGGCGGTACCTCTATGTGCTCTTCAGGCCCCTGCCCACTAAGCACTTCGTGATCCACCTGGACGTGTCCACTGAGGTGCAGATTCCCATGTGCTGAGTTCACAGTTTACCCCTCCTACCAGTGCACTAGAGGGTTCAGTTCACTGCTGCCCCCTCCTAACTGCCTCTCTCTGCCACACAGGACGGCCAGGTCATCCGTGTGTCTTTCTCTAACCTCTTTAAAGAGTTTAAGTCCTCTGCCACATGGCTTCAGTTCCCCTTCCTTTTCCAGGCCAGGACATCTGATAGAGGTAATGTGTGGGGTGGGATGGATTCTGTTCTGTTCTGTGAGGGGTAGCCTGATGCCTAGAGCCAGGTGGTACAGGCCCGATTTGGCTGAAAGCTCAGGCTGTGTGGCCTGAGAGACAGCTGGGAGAGTCACAGGCTCACAGACGTGGAAGTGGTCTGCCGAGTGTGGGTGCTGACCTGGGGTACCTGTCACACAGACACGGCAGGCATTGCCCCTCCTGGTGCCCGCTGGACTTGCCTGCAGCTTGACCTCCGGGACATCCTACTCGTCTATCTGAGCCGGCGCTATGGCCACCTCAAGAGTATCAGGCTGTGTGCCAGCCTGCTAGTCAGGAATCTCTACACTAGTGATCTGTGCTTCGACCCTGGTGAGGCCACGCCACATGCCTTAGTCTGCGTGTCTGCTTCCTCCCCGTGTGTGTAGATCCTCTAACACCCTAGGTTCATGCCTGTGTGTCATGCTATCTTTGACACTAAACGCTTGGTGCAGCTGAAAGCCAGGGCCTCTCAGCTCTGGAGGCAGCACAGGGTAGGGACGGGGCAGCTGGGCTGGTGAGCTGGCAACACACTGGTGGGTGTCTGGCATTGTGTCTCACCTGGTGCTGGGAGAGGAGGCTAGTCAGACTTTCCTAGATTTGGAGTAACCCTGGTTGTCTTAGCGATCACCATCCCTGAGGCCCGGCGGGCAAAGCTTCCTGTGACTCCTGTGCCTCGTGAAATGGCCTTCCCGGTGCCAAAGGGAGAGAGCTGGCATGACCACTATGTCCACATCCGGTGAGCAGCTCTGCCCCTGCTGAGAATGCTGGGCATCAGGAGGGCAGATGGCCTCCTGGTCCCTAATGCTGATTATCTCTGTTTACCACCCACCGAGGTTTCCGAGTGACAGTCTGAAGACTTCTGGAAAGGTTCAGAAGATCAGTCCCCCTCCTGAGACAGGTGAGCCACTGGGAAATCCACAGGACATATACAACCTGGTAAGTGTGTGGAAGCCTTAAAGGAGACCTAGTATGTGCTGACAGCAGCTGACGAGCATGTGCCCAGAGCAGCCCGTGGACCGGCACAGGGTCTAGGGCTAGCTGGCAGGCCATCTGAGCTCCCGGGACTGCTGTGGAGATTTGTGTGAAGGCACTGCAGGGTCCAAGGTTTCTAACTGGAAGAGTAGGTGCCCAGGAAGAGTGTCCAGCTGCTGCGGTGTGGCTTCTGAGAGTGGATGCATTGGGAACCACCTGCTCCTCCCATCCTGCTGGTCCACTCTCCAGGCATCCTCCTGTTCAGCTCAGTTACTGGGCTCTGTTCTGTTGCAGTCCTCCTGGGATCTGCATCTCAGCTTCTTTATCCAGAGGCCTTCAACAAACTCACGCAGGATAGCATGTCACCTGTGGCCCAGACATGCAGCCCCACAGCTGTGAGTGTCCCTGAGGCAGGGCTGGGGAATACTAGTTCTAGGGTGCTGATAGTCACTTGTTCCCTCATAGCCCTGCCAGCCCCTCTCCGTACCCAGGCTCCTCCCAGAGGTCAGCCTGTCCAACAAGCATTTGGAGGAGTCCACCGTAGGTGACCTATGTACGCATGGCCGAGACCCTTCAACCTGGGTGCAGGCTACTGATGTGCACACAGTGGTCTGTGGTGGCCATGTGCTTGCCCACAAGTCAGCTGGGGTGCCTGTGGCTCTTCACTCTTATAAGGTGAGTTCCTGCCCTAGAGTAGGTAGGTGGCTGTAGGGGTGTGTGTGTGTGTGTGTTTGCGCGCGTGTGCGTGTGCGTGTGTGTGTGTGTGTGGTTAAGGGCTGTCCTATAGGGTGTGTGTGTGTGTGTGTGTGTGTGTTGGGTTAAGGGCTGTCCTATAGTGTGTGTGTGTGTGTGTGTGTGTGTTGGGTTAAGGGCTGTCCTATAGTGTGTGTGTGTGTGTGTGTGTGTGTGTGTGTGTGTGTGTGTGTGTGTTGGGTTAAGGGCTGTCCTATAGTGTGTGTGTGTGTGTGTGTGTGTGTGTGTGTGTGTGTGTGTGTGTTGGGTTAAGGGCTGTCCTAGTGTGTATGTGTGTGTGTGTGTGTTGGGTTAAGGGCTGTCCTAGTGTGTGTGTGTGTGTGTGTGTGTGTGTGTGTGTGTGTGTGTGTGTGTGTGTGTGTGTGTGTTGGGTTAAGGGCTGTCCTATAGTGTGTGTGTGTGTGTGTGTGTGTGTGTGTTGGGTTAAGGGCTGTCCTAGTGTGTGTGTGTGTGTGTGTGTGTGTGTGTGTGTGTGTGTGTGTGTGTGTGTGTGTGTGTGTGTGTGTGTGTGTGTTGGGTTAAGGGCTGTCCTATAGTGTGTGTGTGTGTGTGTGTGTGTGTGTGTGTGTGTGTGTGTGTGTGTGTGTGTGTTGGGTTAAGGGCTGTCCTATCAAGGCTGCAGTCGAGGGAGTTGAGATGAGACTCTAGTAATCTAATCATCCCTTTCTGTGTAGCTTTGAGTAAGAATCCCTCTTTTTTTTGGTGGTTCCTGGGATTTAAACTCAGGACTTTGTTGTCATTATCATTTGTGCCATTTTGGGGATGGAGCCCTGGGCCTCTAGCATGCTAGGTAACACTGGACATTGAACCACATCCCCAGTCTCAAGTGACTTTTCCTTGCGGATCCAGCCTGAGGGTGGCAGTTCCAGGGAATGGTGTGCCATCCAGAGGTCTTACTGTGTGTTTTCCTGCTTCAGCACTTCCTCCCGGACCCAATTCTGAGGCTCAAGGGGGTCATTGGTTTCGGTGGTCACAGCACCAAATGGGTGAGGGTCCTGAAGCTGTTGCCAGGTTGTCTCACTGAGTGTGGTAAATGCTTGCGGGAACAGAGATTCCCAGCCCCATTACTCCCTTCACCCCCGCAGACTGTCCTCTGGCCCCATCCTGCCCCTCCAGACGCTTGTCCTGTCCTCAGGTGTTCCATCCTGCCCACATTTGTTCACTCAGGTCTCAGCACACTGGTTCCAACTGTTGGTGCTTCCACTCACCTGGCAAAGCCCTATAGGCAGTGCTAGGTTCAAGTGCTTGCAAAGGCAGAGTCTGGCTGGTATCATTGTGCCCCTGGGGCGGGGGCGGGGGTCTTTTGTGACCCAGACAAACCCTGTGGAATGTATTGTATTTCAGTTGGGTCTTGCAGAGAAGCGCCCCAATTAGAGAGGAATGGCATTTCTCTCCTGCTCAAGTGCCCTGGGCACTTGACAGGCCTTTCTGGTGCAGGATGAGTCTTTAGGGGTTTGGATAGACCCCTTGGGTTTTGGTGCACAGATCCCCGAGTTTCTCGCATTGGAATCAAGGCATGGAGGATGTGCATGTATCTTAGTTATTCATTCTGCACATGCATCCCATCTACTCATGCTTATGACATGGGGAGCATGTCTCAGTGTCCTGTCCTTGGTGGCCAAGTGTGTACCAGGACACCCCTGCTAATCTCTAGGCGTCTAAGATAGGCCTGGGGTACTGCTGACTTGACCCCTGACCCTCATGCTAGGCCCTGTGGACCAAGGATGGAGCAGCTGTTGTTTACCCTTGCCATGCAGTCATTGTTGTCCTGAGGGTAGACACTGGGGAGCAGCGCTTCTTTCTTGGCCACACAGACAAGGTGGGTGCTGCCCAGGCCTGGTGAGGAGGGGTGTGCACCTGGAGCTGTGAGCCCACATCATATTGTGCCTCCCCAGGTCTCTGCCCTGGCACTAGACAGGAGTAACTCACTGCTGGCATCAGCACAGGCCCAGCCCCCCAGCATGGTGCGGCTCTGGGACTTCCAGACAGGGGGGTGCCTCTCCCTATTCCGGAGCCCAATGCATACTGTCTGTTCTCTAAGGTGGGTGCAGGCCTCCACTCAGAGGACAGGGTGCAGGGGGCCCAGTGCATACGGTCTGTTCTGTCGGGTGGGTGCAGGCCTCCACTCAGGGCACTGCTGACTTCCACTTCCATATCCACAGCTTCTCCGGCAGTGGGACTCTTCTCTGCGGTGTGGGCAAGGATCGCCATGGGAGGACGGTAATGGCCCTGCCCTGGATCAGTGGTAGAGCAGCTGCGTGGCAGCTTACTGGCTGTCTCTTAAGCATTTGTTTTCATTTGCTAAAGTAACATGTTTTTTATGTTACACACACACACGCATGCACGCACGCACGCACACGCACACACTAGGAAGATGGCTCAGTGGTAGAGCGCTTGCCTTGCATGCATGAGGCCCTGGGTTCTATTCCCCAGCACCACATCAGCAAAAAGAAAAAAAAGCTGGAAGTGGTGCTGTGGCTCAAGTGGTAGAGCACTAGCCTTGAGCTGAAGAGCTGAGGGACAGCGCCCAGGCCCAGAGTTGAGGCCCCATGACCCAAAAAAAAAAAAAAAAAATCTGAAGCCAGGCTTAGTAATGTGTGTAGTAGTGCTAGCACTTAGAAGGCTGTGGCAGTAGGATTTCTTGAGTCAAGGAATTTAAGTCCAGCCTGGGCTGCATAGCCATTATCTCCCACCAAAAGCAAAAGGCCAATTTAGGAAATGGTATCTCCTTTCTCCTTCCTAAAGCGTCCAGAAATGTATTCCTCAGTTTTGTGCCCTGAGAAAACTTGTACCTACCTATAGGAAGATCCCTAGGTTATCTCTCATTCTACGCTTTGGTTCCTGTCTTCTGGATAATGGATATTCCTTTAGGTCAGTATTTAGATGACTGGCTTGCCCTCCTTGGTCCTGTCTTAGCTGTAAGACATGTAACACAGCACCTCTGAAGCCAGCCTACAGTGACTAGTGTTTCACTGCAAGGTGCCTCAGGCTTTTTCTTTTTTCAATTGTGGGTTTAGGGCTTGAACTCAGGGTCTGGATGCTGTCCCTGAGCTCTTTTGCTCAAGGCTAGTACTCTACTACTTGAACCACCACTCTACTTGCAGCTTTTTGTTGGTAATTGGAAATAGGGTCTTATGGAATTTTCTGTCCTGGCCAGCTTTGTAGCTAGGATTATAGGCATGAGCCACTGGCACCTGGCTAGAGGTTGATCTCTGTCTCAGGGAAAAGCTGCTCTCCGGTGGGGCTCAGCGTGGCCTAACCAGTGAGGCAGGGTTGTGCAGGGGTTTGTTGGGCGGGTGTCTATATCTAGAGTTGAATGTGGGCTTGTTGCAGGTGGTGGTGGTTTGGAGTACAGACCAAGTGGATGCTGGTGGTGAAGTGGGTGTGGTCGCCAAGGTGCACACTGACTTTGACATTCAGACCTTCCAGATCGCCTATTTTGATGAAACCAGGTGATGTGGCTCCTGAGTGTCCTGGGGCAGGGACCGCATCTGAGGCGCTCTGCTCCCGAGCAGCACTCCCTACCGGATGCTTCCTCTGCAGGATGGCGTCCTGTGGGCAAGGCAGTGTGCGGCTCTGGCGGCTGCGTGGACGGACCCTGCGCTCCTGCCCCGTGGACCTGGGGGAACACTGTGTGCTGGAGCTCACGGACCTCGTCTTTGCACAGAACCCGGAGAGCTGCCAGGTGCCCTCCTCGCGCACACTGTGAGGCCCTGCCTTAGCCCCTCCCCACCACCCAGCCCACTCAGCACCTTTGGGACCCTGCCTCACCTGTCACCTCTTTGGGACAGTTATGTATGCAGCCGTAGTGGTCACATCCTGGAGATTGACCACCAGCGCATGGCTGTGCGGTGCACCCGCCGCCTGCTGCCTTCACGGACTGCTGGTAGCCCCCTTCCCCAGAAGCAGACCCTCGTCTTAGGTAAGTGGGCCTCTGCACCCTGGGGGAGGCGGCTTCACCCTGAGGCTCTGACCTCTGGGTTCCCCAGGCTCCGGCATTGCCATCAGCAGCCTCAGTGTCTCCTCGACTGCATGTGCTGTGGGTTCTGAGGATGGCTACCTGCGAATCTGGCCCCTGGACTTCTCCTCGGTGCTCTTGGAGGCAGGTGAGGCTTTGGGTGTCCAATCCAACTAGGAGAGCTGGCTCTTCACAGTTGTGGTAGAGAGCCAGGTCCTCTGCCTCTGGTTTTGGCAGTGCTGTGCCTGGGCTCAGTGGGAGTCGTGGAGCCAAGGAGTGTGTCTTAAACTTGGGAATCTACCAATACTAGGACTTTCTGTAGAATGGCCTCACAGAAGGGCGTTGGGGTGGTGGGTAGAGGGGAAGGTCTCTGCAGCCTGGCCCAGGACATGATGGTCCTGAAGAAGCTGCCTCCTCCAGCCTGTCTCAATCTGGGGACTTGGCACCATGGAAAAGGGTCTCTGTGTCTCAGGACTCCAGTGTCTGAGCAGAGCAGTGTGCCTCCAAAATCCTGGGCGTTGCTGACTGCTTTTCCCACAGAGCACGATGGCCCCGTCAGCACTGTCTGTGTGAGCCCTGACGGCCTGCGTGTGCTCTCCACCACCTCTTCGGGCCACCTGGGCTTCCTAGACATCCCATCCCGGGAGTACACTGTGCTAGCACGCTCCCACATGGCCTCGGTACTGGCCTTCTCCATGGAGCGGAGCCGGAGACAGCTGGCCACTGTGTCCCTAGACCACACTGTACGCATCTGGGACCTGGCCACCCTACGGCAGGTGAGGTGTGGAAGAGGGCCTGCGTAGCAGACAGGACAGGCTACCCCAAAAGGTTGGAGGGCAGGAGAGCCGCAGGGCCTTCGTCTTTGCATCACGTGCCTAGAACCTGTGTTGACACCACCTAGAATATGCTTGTTCCTTGGGCTCTGGTGGCCCTGTGCATCCTTCATCCTGGCCATCCTCCTCAGCTTTATGACTTCACATCGTCTGAGGAGGCCCCGTGTGCTGTCGCCTTCCATCCTACCTGGTCTACCTTCTTCTGTGGCTTCAGCAGTGGGGCCGTGCGCTCTTTCAGCCTGGAGAATGCTGGGGTTCTGGTGGAACACACGTGAGTGCCCAGCCAACTACGAGCCTGGTGGGGGGCCTGGCTGCGTGGGAATCCTGCAGTGGAAGCTGGGGTGGTCTGTGGGACCCACCGGTACAGGGATGGCATCTCAGAGGACAGCACTGCCCAGTGGGTGTCCTTATGTGTGGTGCAGGCGTCACCGAGGGGCCGTCACCAGCCTGATCGTCACCCCCGATGGCAGCTTCCTGTTCAGCTCTTGTTCTCGGGGCTCCCTGGTCCAATACGACTGTGCTGTCCCCCAGTGCCGCGTCCTCCGTGTAGCAGGTCAGGCCCTCTCAAGTCCCTTAGGCTGGTCCCAAGGTGCTGGGGAGGCCCATGCCACCATGTGTCTGCCTCCCACCCAGGGTGGGTTTGGTTTGAGAGTTCAGCCCCACAAAGCCAAAAGCCAGCAAGGGGCTGTGCTTGCCCTGCTCTGCTCTGCCCTTCCCTGCTGCCCTGGGAGAACGTGGGTAGCTTGGACAAAGGTCAGAGCCAGCTAGAAGGCATCTGCTGCCCGCTGTGCCTCTATAACTTAGTATTGCTCAGCACTGGCCCACAATAACCTCCCACTCTCTTGCTCTCGTGCTGTGACAGCTGTGGAGTGAGCTGTGTTTCCTGAAGGTGGTGCCACTTCCCACCTGCTGACCTACCTGCCCTCTACTCTTACAGCCAACGTCGTATGTCAGGATGCCCACCCGAACCCCAACACTTTGGCTGTCAGTGGGGACAGCCGCCTACTGGCCTTTGTGGGCCCCTCCAAGGGCATGGTGACAGTCATGGAGTCAGCCTCTCTGGGTGAGGTAACTATGGGGCCTTGTGGGTCAGGGGCTGCCTCTGGCTGGTGAAGAGCAGGAGGCGTCTCAGGATGAGGGAGAGGCCCTACAGTCAGGGGCAGGCCCTAGGTCCTGTCACCTCATGGATGCAGTGAATTCAGTGTCTCAACCCCCTTAGGCCTCTCCCGCCCTGTGGGAAAGGTGGGGCCAGGTGGGACCCCGGGACTTCACCCTTCTCTGGCTCTGGGTGGTGCCTGTTTGATAGGAGTTGGAGGCTAGTGGCCACTTGTATCCTCAGCTGTTGCGGGTTGATATCAGCACACTGGACCTCGCTGGCAGCCACCTGGGCTCGGCTGTAGCCATCTGCTTTGACCCTGCAGCCCCGGATCACTTACTGCTGTCCACGTCATCCAATAAAATTGTGGTGCTGGACACAACATCAGGACGCACTGTCCGGGAGGTGAGCCCTGGCACCGCAACCACCCAGCTTTCCTGTCCTTGGTTCTGGCAGTCCTTCCAGTCAGGCAGGGATTGTAGCCACAGTCTGAGGGGTGGAGGTTTCCAGGGTACCAAGTGGAGGCCCTCCCAGGAATGCTCTGTTACAGTTGTCCAGTATCCGCCCCATGGCCTGCTCCTCCCTGGCTCTCAGTGAGAGTACTCGCTTCCTGCTGGCAGCCACTGGCCGAGCTATCAGCGTACAGGGTTACTGGACACCCACTGACCCTGGGCACCAGGTATGTACTCAGCATCCACAGACACAGAAGGTGGAAGAAGAGCAGAACCGTTATTCTGGGGCAAGGACGGAAGGGACCAGGGTACAGAGGGTGACATTTCTCCCTCCCCTCCCTCCATCCCCGGGCCTTGTGTGTCTGCTGAGCCCCAACCTGTCAGGTGTGAAGCTCACCACCAGGCCTAGGTACTGAGAATACAGCGGCATTGCTGGCCATACACAGCCCCTTTGAGCAACACTCACTGTCTCCAGGTGTACATTGGACACTCAGAGCCGGTGCAGGCTGTGGCTTTCACCCCTGACCAGCAACAGGTCCTCAGTGTGGGGGACGCCATCTTCCTCTGGGATGTCCTGGCTGCCCCTGAGAGGCAAGTGTCTATCCTTGACCATGTTTACCTGGGCCTCCCTCTGGCCCTACCCCCAACACCTTGTTTCTTTGTCAGTGACAGAAGCAAGCCTAGGCCCCCCACAGCTTGTGAGGCCGGTGAGTGGTCTGTGCCTGATGGAAGGGGTGTGCGTGGGGACTGACAGGTGTTGGAGGTGATGCTGGGTGGTCCTGCACTGGGCAGTGTGGTGCTTCTACCGTGGCCTGTGTGTCCACCACCACAGCTGCCGCCCTCAACGACTCTCCCACTCCCAGCACTGAGCACTGTGTGGCTCCTTCCATCCCCAGGCCTGAGCGTGGGCCATCTGGAGGACACAGTGGCCAGTGGGCTTCCCCGGCAGCAGGTGCCTGTGCCATCTCAGATATCTCCACCTCCTCTGGATGTCGGAGCTAGGCCCCCTAAGGACAGTGCTGGTGAGAGGTCCAGTGAGTGTGGGTGGTTCCACGTGCCCCTGTGTGCTGACTCTGGGGCACCAGGGATGTAGGTGTGTGCTGTCAGGGCCCTCCACAGATGGCGGGGAGACCCCAGGAGGCCCAGGAAGAGGGGGCAGAGTGGTTACTGGGAATGGAGAAGCTGGCAGCAGGATGAGCAGGCAGCACGGCTCCTCTTCCTTTTCTCTCTGCTTCTAGGTACTTTCATTTCTGACGAGAAAGGACGCTGTGGGGAGAGCCATGGCCCCAAGGGGTTTGCCCAGGCTCCACGCCCTGCTGTGCTTGTTGAGAGGGAGCTTGGAGGCGCTGGAGATGGGGCCCTGGGGGCTGCCTGGGGCTCAAGGGGACCCCCTGTGTCTCCCCATCACCACAGCCAGCCTAGTAAGCAGGTGGACGTGGGTAGGGACCTGGGTGGGGGTGTCTTAGGGTTTAAGGTGGCCTAGGGGTGTCCCCAGCTATTCCCGCCCATCAGGGTGTTCCCCCTTAGAAGATTAGATGGGGCCACAGATTCCTGTGGCAAGGAGGCTATAACACTATGTGTGAGGTGAGGGGTCTCTGAAGGACTGTGGGTAGTTTAATGTCCTGTGGCCTTTCCTTCCCTTCAGGTGCCCAGAACCTCAGAAAAGGAAGGGCTTGGCCCACCGTCCGCCCGGATTCCTACAAGCATTTCACAGCTCGCTACAAGACCTCTCTGCCCTCCAAGGTTGGCAGCACCCCGGCTCCACAGGGTGGAGTGGTCTCTGAGGATTTCTCCCCTGTGAACACGGGGTTCCAGGCACTCCTCAGGCACTTTCCCCCATCCTTACCCACACTGCCCATCCTGCTGCACAGACTGGGCCTTGTGGTGTCCCAATCACCTCCCCCAGCCACTGCCTCCCTTGGGCCTTCCCATCCTCTAGGTGCAGCAAGCATCTGTGGCTGCCACACTTGCCACCCGCCTGTCTGCATCCCAACACCTGGTCTGGCCAGCCTGTGTGTGCCCCAGAGCAGGTCTTGTGTGGGTTTGGGGGCCCAGGCTGCTGTGCCGGGCTCCAGTGTCCTGGATTTGTTTCTTTGTAGAATGTCTTCTTCCCTCCCACTGGTGGTGAGCAGCTGCACCTGAAGGCTGTTGTGGGTTACAATGGGAATGGACGGGCCAACATGGTCTGGAGACCAGACACGGGTAAGTCCGGCTGGCCCAGCCGGGAAACCCAGGGCTGGGCCCAGCTCGACCCACTGTCATCTGGGGGCTTCAGGGGTTGGTTACGTCCGCACCTGTCATACCCACATTTCTACACGCCTGTGGGTTCCTGTTAGTAACAGGAACCTCTGTGTCCGCAGGCTTCTTTGCCTACACATGTGGCCGCCTAGTGGTGGTGGAGGACCTGCACTCAGGTGCCCAGCAGCACTGGCTTGGCCACCCAGAGGAGATCTCCACGCTGGCTCTCAGTCATGATGCCCAGGTGCCTGCCGTCCTTGTCCCTGTACGCAGTGAGGTTCACGGCCAGGGCAGACCCAGCCCAGTTGCCCTGTGCCTGCTAACTGCCTGCCCTCTTGCTGCCAGGCTCTGGCCTCTGCCTCCTGCTGTGGCAGTGGGGCATCCCGCTGCCAGATCCGCATCTGGGACATACCCAGGGGCCTTTGCCAGCGGTGCCTTTCTCACCACGACAGTGCTGTGCAGGCCCTGGCCTTCTCTCCTGATGACAAGCTCCTTGTGACGCTAGGTAGGTGGGCAGAGGGGCAGGGCTTCCTGGCCACCTGGGATGGCTAGGCTGTCCCTGAAATGTGTCCCTGACATGTGTTCCCAGGGGATTACAGTGACCGGACCCTCACCCTGTGGAGCACAGACACCTATGAGCTGCTGTCATCCACCCGCCTCCCAGAGCCAGTGCACGATGTGGCCTTCAGCCCCTGGGACGCTGGCGAGCTCACCTGTGTGGGCGCTGGTGCTGTCACCTGGCTCCTGCACCAGCATGGCGCAGACAGCAGCCTCCAGGTGCCCGGCCGCTGGCTGAGGTGTTGAGGTTCATGGGCCACTTCAGCAGTTTAATCCAGCAGGGATTCTGGTGCACTTCTGACCCACGTGCTGTTCCTTCTGCCCTTCCAGGTGCACCGACATCCAGTTCCTGAGGAGGTGGGGGTGGCCGAGCTGACCTCGCTCTGCTACGGGGCTGCCCCGCTGCTCTACTGTGGCTCTTGCTCTGGCCAGGTTTGTGTCTGGGACACCAGCACTGGCCGCTGTTTCCTGGCTTGGGAGGCAGATGATGGCGAGATTGGTAGGTGTCTGACAGCTTGCACAGCCCTCGACAGTGCAGGGAGGGAGAAACATGGCTGGGCCTACCAGCTGGTTTCTTGCCTCCTAGGAGTGCTGCTGTGCTCTGGGTCCAGGCTGGTCAGTGGCAGCAACACCAGACGGCTGCGTCTGTGGGCGGTGGGGGCCGTGCCCGGGCTGAGGCGCCAAGGCTCAGGCGCCAGGTGAGTCGCTGCTGGCCTCTGCCCTGTCCCTCCCCTCAGGTTTTAGCCACAGGGGGACTTGGTCTACAATGGGTTGCACGTGCCAGCAGTCCTCTGTTTCCTGAAGCAGAGTATAGGGAAAAGCTCAAAGCCCCCAGACTCCACAGGCTCTTGCTGACTCTGCCTAGGAAGATCCAACCAGGCCCAAGAGGTGCCTGTGGGTGACCCACCTGGCTCTTGGTTTTGCCTTGGGACAGCTGCCCTTTCTACCATTAGGTCCAGCTCAGTGTTCATGGAGCGGGAGCTGACCCTGGACGGGGCTGTTGTGAGTGCGAGCTTCGACAGCAGCATGGACATTGGAGTGGCAGGCAGCACGGCTGGCACACTCTGGTACATCAGCTGGGCCGAGGGCACCAGCACGCGCCTCGTCAGCGGCCACAGGGGCAAGGTGAGGCCAGCAGAGAAGACATCTCAGGGCTCCACCCTAGTCGAGCCAGCAGCAAGCCCGTCTGGCGCCCTCCCTGCTGCTCCCAAGAGAAATTGCAGGGAGCCGTTAGGTTGGGCCTCGTGAGCTGCCACATCACAGGGCGACGAGGGAGTCCGCACAAGGCCCAAGCCTGATGAGCCCTGCGGGGCAACTTGCCAAAGACTCCAGTGTCCAACTCCGCCCCACGCCCCTGCTGGCTCTGCTGGCACTGTCCCATGGGGTTGAGCCCTCGTGAGAAGCGAGGGGCCACATTCTGGCTGGGTTCTGTGTCGACAGGCGTCTCTGTCAGGTCCTGTGGTCAGATACGGTAGGCAGGTTCTGGTCAGGTGGGCTGAGTTCTGGTTAGGACTAGACCAGATTCTGGTTGGGCCTGATTGAGTCTAATCATCTCTAGTCTGGGCTGGGTCTAGTCTGCTCAGATCTAGAAAGGTTGTGGTTGGCTCTGTTTGGATGTGTTTAGACCAGGTCAGGGCCAGTATGTTCTGTCACTCCAAGAATAGCAGGCTCACCCCCTCCTGCTGGGAAGAGTAGCCGGGATTGCTGGTCTCTGGCCCCTGGCAAGAGAGCCCCCACCAGCATATCTCAGGAAGTGGGTTTCCTATGTAGGCTTCCACAGGCTTGAGGGAGGACATGGCCTCATTTGCTCCACCCCTAAGGTGCAGCCAGAACAGGCTAGAGCCACAGGCAGGTGCCACTTTTGCTTCCTTGGAACAGGTTCACAGTATTGAGCTGTTGTCCTTCACTCAGTGCCAGTGCACTTCCTCTGAGGGCCTTTTTTTTGTTTTTTATTACCTTTTTTTTTTTTTTTTTTTTTGCGGTGGGGGGGAGGGGCAGTCCTGGGGCTTGACTTCAGGGCCTGGGCGCTGTCCCTGAACTGCTTTTGCTCAAGGTTAATGCTCTACCACTTGAGCCACAGCACCACTTCCAGCTTTTTCTGTTTATGTGGTACTGAGGAATCGAACCCGGGGTTCATGCATGCTAGGCAAGCACTCTACCACTAACCACCTTCTCAGACCCAGTTTTATAAGTACAATATATATTTCTTACTTAGTTTCTTTGGTACTGGACTTGAACTCAGGACCTTGTGCTTGTCAGGCTGGCACTCTACCACTTGAGCCACACCTCCAGCCCCGCAAAAAGCAAGGCTTTTGAGAACAGACTCTTAGGAACACTACTGGGTCTCTTTGTATCACAACATCTCATCTGCAGCTACCACTTAAAAAAAAAATTGGGGGGCTGGGAAGGTGGCTCAGTGGTAGAACACTTGCCTTGCATGCATGAGGCCCTGGGTTCGATTCCTCAGCACCACATAAGCAAAAAAGAAAAAAACAGAAGTGGTGCTGTGGCTCAAGCAGTAGGCGCTAGCCTTGAGATGAAGAGCTGAGGGACAGCGCCCAGGCCCAGAGTTCAGGCCCCATGACCAGACAAAAAAAAGAAAAAAGAAGAAAAAAAATTGGTGTCTATTTATCTGAAGATAATGGCAGTGTAAGATGGATAAGTTCTTTTTCTGTGTGGAAAGTATAATTTGTAGACCATGTATTTTATTCACTCAGGAAATAGGGTTTTTCTCCAATAGAGTCACTTTAAGAGCATTTCCACTACCCTAAGAGGAAACCCATATCCATTGGCAGTCCTTCACCAGCTCCTCAGCAACCACTGATGGGCTTCCTGTCTGAATGCCCTTGTTCACGGTAGTCCATCTGAATGGGTCATCAGCATTTGGCCTTGTGCCTGGATTCCGTGAGCATCACCTTACCCGCTTCTTCCCGGCTGTAGCAAGTGTCAGTACTTCTGTCATTCATACAGACCATGTGTTCCACTGACCATCAGGACGTGGAAATCTGGGTCCTGAGCTCAGCCCCTCTCAGTATTTAGGCGGAGGCCATGGTCAGACTCACAGATGAACTAAGCTGGGACTGGCCCTTGGGCCTTGGTATGCTGGGTCTGTGGACTGCCACTGAGCCACCCAGCCCTGAGTTGTCTTCTGAAGTGGAGTATCTCTTGAGCTCACATCTGTACCAGCTGTAATGCCGAGTGCTTTACTGAACCTCCTTGGTGTGTGGCTTCTGTACCTTCTTTTTCCACAACCTCCAGTTCAGTGCTCCTGTGGGATGGCATGACCTGCACTCAACTCTGGGGAAAACCAAAACCACTAGTGTTGTGACCCCAAAGTCAGCAAGGTGGGGGTGGGTTCCTTTGGTGCTTTTGCCTCCCGTCAGCAGCCCCGCTGGAGGGGAAATATCACGTTACTGTGACTTCATTTCTGTTAGCACTGTGTGTGGAATCCCAGGTCCCACCAACTGGCAGGCTCCTAGGGAAGGAAGCATATGCGCACCCTAGGATGCCCCAGCCAGACAGTGCTTGTAGGGGCTAGGGAGGTGGCTCAGTGGTAGAGCACTTGCCATGCACGCATGAGGACCTGGGTTTGATTCCTTAACACCACATAAGCAGAAAAAGCCAGAAGTGGCGCTGTGGCTCGTGTGGTAGAGCGAGAGCCTTGAGCTGAAGAGCTGAGGGACAGCGCCCAGGCCCAGAGTTCAGGCCCCACGACTGACAAAAGCAAAAAACAAAGTGTTTGTCCTCGCGGAGGTAGCCTGGTCAGGAGGGCTTAGGTACTCCTGCATGGTAGCCTGCTGTGGAGGCTGGGGTCGGGAAGGCCGGGTCGGGCCACCCTCAGCTCAGCTGGGCCCCACAGGTGAATGAGGTGGTCTTCAGCCCCAGTGAGTCACACTGTGCCACCTGTGGTGAGGACGGAAGTGTCAGGGTGTGGTCCTTGGCCAGCATGGAGCTGGTGATCCAGTTCCAGGTGCTGAATCAGGTATGTGACGGGTGCCGGGGGAGGGCCGGCACGCCCCTGAGCAGGGCTCCCAGCTTCCTGAGGCTCTGGCCTGGTCCTTGAGTCTGGTGCTCCTGTCTCCACCCTGCACCCCGGGGGCGTGCTGGTGTTCCCTCCCCTGGGCTGCAGAGCTGCCTCTGCCTTGCGTGGAGCCCCCCATCCTGCAGACGCCCAGAGCAGCAGAAGGTGGTGGCCGGCTACAGTGATGGCACACTGCGTGTCTTCAGCATCCCCCAGACCGCCATGGAACTCAAGATGCACCCTCACCGGGCTGCCATGACCGCCGTTGCTTTCTCCGCTGATGGTGAGGAGCCGGTGGAGCTGGGTGGCCGGCTGGGGCCCCTCCAGCCCACACCACACTCCTAGGCCGGGCGCTGGCTCACAGGACACGGCTGTGGTTCTCCTTGGCCCAGGTCAGACTGTCCTCTCCGGAGACAAGGATGGCCTTGTGGTTGTGAGTCGCCCCTGCACAGGGATGAGCTTGCGTGTGCTCAGTGACCACCAGGGCTCCCCAATCTCTACCATCCAGAGTACAAGTAAAGAGGTAAAGCAGCCCCACTGGCACGTGCAGCCTGGGGAGATGGTCGGGCAGGGGCAGCAGGCACCAGTGACTAACCCTTACCTCCCCAGTCTGGAGAGCTCGGGGTTGAGGGCACAGACCTGTGGCTGGCTGCCAGTGGGGACCAGCGGGTGAGCGTCTGGGTTTCCGACTGGACCAGGGACCACTGTGAACTCCTGGACTGGCTGAGTTTTCCAGCTCCTGCCGCTTTGGAGGTAAGAAGTCGGGTGGACTGTGGGTGGGACGCGGCGCGGGCACTGACTCGGCACCCTGTACCCCGCAGGCCCCCGGCTCCCCCCCGCCCTCGCTTGCCGCCTTCTGCCCCTGGGACCGCGCCCTGCTGGTGTGTGTGGGCCTCGGAGCCCACGCAGAGGTACTCTTCTACAGCCTGCGCCAGAAACAGGTACGTGCGCCCCCCACCGCCGAGCAGTGCGGGCTGCTGGGCCTCACGCCCGCTGCCCGCTGCCCGCTGCCCGCTGCCCGCTGCCCGCAGGTGGTGGTGAAGACGCCGCTGCCCTCCTTCGCCATGTCCCTGAGCCTGTCCGCGGGCACACGCCTGATGGCCGTCGGCTTCGCTGGTGAGTTCCGGTGACACAGACTTGGGCAGGGGCTCCTCCCCACGTCGGCCTGCTGTCCGGGGGGTCGGGGTGACGTCAGCCTGCTGTGGGGGGTCAGGGGTGACGTCAGCCTGCTGTCCGGGGGGTCGGGGTGACGTCAGCCTGCTGTCCGGGGACCTGGGGGTGACGTCAGCCTGCTGTGGGGGGGTGGGGGTGACGTCAGCCGGGGGTCCGGGGTGACGTCAGCCTGCTGTCCGGGGGTCCGGGGGTGACGGCCCGGCCCCCCCACCCTGTGCCGTCGGCTGCCCGCAGAGCGCGCGCTGCGGCTTCTGGACTGCGTGTCGGGCACCGCCCGCGACTTCGCCGGCCACGACGACCTGGTGCACCTGTGCAGGTTCACGCCGTCCGCCACGCTGCT
The DNA here is from genome assembly GCF_024711535.1 of Dipodomys merriami. NCBI lineage: Eukaryota > Metazoa > Chordata > Mammalia > Rodentia > Heteromyidae > Dipodomys > Dipodomys merriami. The sequence goes on from NW_027202682.1 coordinate 487,208, forward strand.
CTTCACGGCCGCGCACAACGAGATCCTGGTGTGGGAGGTCACGGCCCAGCAGGACTGCAGGCCCGGGCCGCGCGGGCGGGCGCAGTTTGAATAAACGCCGGCCTCTGCACCGCCTCCTCCTCGCCGCGCGGGCGGGCGGGGCGGGGCGGGCGGGCGCAGTTTGAATAAACGCCGGCCTCTGTGCACCGCCTCCTCCTCGCCGCGCGGGCGGGCGGGGCGGGGCGGGCGGGCGGGGCGGGGCGGGCGGGCGCAGTTTGAATAAACGCCGGCCTCTGCACCACCTCCTCCTCGCCGCGCGGGCGGGCGGGCGGGCGGGGCGGGCGGGCGCAGTTTGAGTAAACGCCGGCCTCTGTGCACCGCCTCCTCCTCGCCGCGCGGGCGGGCGCAGTTTGAATAAACGCCGGCCTCTGCACCGCCTCCTCCTCGCCGCGCGGGGGCGCCGCTCGGCCGCTCTGGGCCGGCTCGCTGGGGCGGGGGCGGGGCCGGAAGTGCGGGCGGGCGCTCGGCGGAGGGACGGAAGTGCGGGGTCGGAGGTCGAGGTCCGGAGGGGCGCCCCGGCGCTGCGGGCGGCCACCATGAGGCGGGACGTGCGCATCCTGTTGCTGGGCGAGGGTAGGCGCGGGCCCGGTGGGCGGGCGGGCCGGGCCGGGCGGGGGGAGTCGCGGGGGCCTCGACCTCGCTGCCGCCTGACCGCCCGCCCGTGCAGCCCAGGTGGGGAAGACGTCGCTGATCCTGTCGCTGGTGGGCGAGGAGTTCCCCGAAGAGGTGAGGGGGGCGGGGGGGGACCCCGGCGGGCCGGGGGGGGGGCCCGGGGGGGCGGGGGCTGGCGGGGGACGGGGGGACCCCGGGGGGGCAGGGGAACCCCGGCGGGGCCGGGGGCGGGCCGGGGTCAGGCCTCCCCGGCTCCTTCCAGGTCCCGGCCCGCGCCGAGGAGATCACCATCCCCGCTGATGTCACCCCGGAGAAGGTGCCCACGCACATCGTGGATTACTCAGGTAGGCCCGTGCCCGTGCGCCGCCCGCCCGCGGGGCCTGGCTGCAGCTCGCTCTCGCCTTCTCTCTCCCCTAGAAACGGAGCAGACAGAGGAGGAGCTCCAGGATGAGATCCACAGGGTGAGGCGCTGAGCCGGAGTCGGGGCCAGGCGTGGGGGGGGTGCTGAGCCCGAGTCAGGGTCGGATATTGGCCACCATCTGGGCCTAATCCGCTTCCTCCACTGAGTTAAGTCCACCGGCTGTCCTTGGCCTGCTCATTCTGCCTTGACCCTTTGGCTCCCAGTACACCTTCCAGGGATCTCTTTTGTGCACTCGTTCCTGGGGGCGTGCCATCACAGCCTGCCTTAAACATCCCCATCCTCCACTTTGCTCTGTGGTTCAGTCTGTACTCGAGGCCCCCAGGTCCCAGAGGATCCTGTCTTGACCAAGGCCTAGCTGCTGTCAGAACCTCTGTGCACTAAAGCCCCCATGGTGTGTCCTAGAGACGTCAGTCCTGCTCAGGCTACCGCTGTCCAGGGGAGACCCCTCCCACTGTCACTTTGCCTTTGAGCTCACCATTTCGGTTGTTTGTAGTGAGATCAAAGTAAGGGGCTGAGACCGAGACTGGGTCCCTAGTACAGCTTATTGTCCTCTGGTATGATTATGCCTGTCCTGACAGCTCAGGTCCTGGGGCCCCGCTGGCCAGAGCCACAGTACTAAGCCCTGGTGTCATTGCACTGGGAGCAGGCAGGGAAGGGGCTTGTCCAGACAAGGGTAGGCGTTTCAGGCCTCTGCTGTGCCCCGTCCTGCCTGTGAGCACCTAGGCTGTGCACAGTGAATGCCCAGCCTTCACTCACCCTGTGCCTTGGTGCTCCTCCCACAGGCAGATGTGGTGTGTGTGGTGTACGATGTGTCTGAGGAAGCCACCATTGAGAAGGTGAGCAGCAGGGAGCTCCCTCTCAACCCCTGGACACTGCTTGTCCTCAGTGCAGACTGCTCCTGAGTGTCCAGTGGACCCTCTCCCACCTGTGACCAGCCTTGCAGAGCCCAGATATCAGGGGGAGGTGATGAGTCTCCTGGGGCTTGGCCTGCTGTTGGGATCAGACAAGGCCCTATGGACTCTGTTTTCTCCCTCTGGCTCCACCCCCAGTGGCCGTGAGTTTGGTCCTCATTTGCCTTGATCTCTCCTCTCCTCTCCTACATAGTCTGGGTTCTCTAAGGAGGACCTGTGGGCTGGTTGGGCGGCCTCATACCACAGCCACTCTTTGCTTTTTAGATCCGAACCAAGTGGATCCCACTGGTGAATGGAAGGACTGAGAGGGGGTCCAGGTGAGAAGCAGAGCCTTGGGGGCATGGAGGCGGCCAGGCCCACCAGTGGGGTTGCTTTCTTGACCTTGGACCTCTCTCCAAGGTTGCCTATTATTCTGGTGGGCAACAAGTCGGACCTGCGACTGGGGAGCGCCATGGAGGCCGTGCTGCCCATCATGAGCCAGTTCCCTGAGATAGAGACTTGCGTGGAGGTGAGTGGCAGTCAGGGAGGAGACAGGAGCACAAACTGTGCTCTGGCGAGGACACTCCCGGGGGGAGGGGGTGGTTCTCATGCCTGGGTCTCTCTTGGGTGCCTCCCCACGCTTGTCCGTGTTCTCCCAGTGTTCAGCCAAGCAACTGAGGAACATTTCAGAGCTGTTTTACTACGCCCAGAAGGCTGTTCTGCATCCCACAGCCCCTCTCTATGACCCAGAAGCCAAGCAGGTGAGCTGTGGGCCCCTCACGGGGCCCACATGGGTGTCATCAGGACGGTGATGGTGGAGGCTGCCCGGTGCTGAGCTGCCGCCCACCCCTGCAGCTGCGGCCCGCATGCATCCAGGCCCTCACGCGCATCTTCAGACTCTCGGACCAGGACCTGGACCACACGCTCAGCGACGAGGAGCTCAGTGCCTTCCAGGTGTGCCTGCCCCTGAGGTACCCGCCCTTAGGCACTGGCCACCCTCAGTGGTGAGACCTAGCAGTCTGGGGCAGCTGGCTGATGAGAGGCAACTTCCTCTTGGAGGCAGAAGTCTTGCTTTGGCCACCCTCTGGCCCCACAGGCCCTGGAGGACGTGAAGAGGGTAGTGTGTAAGAACGTGGAAGGCGGTGTGCGTGACAACGGGCTGACCCTGGAGGGTGAGGCTGGACGCGGCCCGGGCTCCGGCGTGTGGGGGGGGTCATGGGCTGGCTCGTGCTAGGTGCCAGCTCCACTCTGCCCTGCCACAGGTTTCCTCTTCTTGAACACGCTCTTCATCCAGCGTGGCCGGCACGAGACCACATGGACCATCCTGCGGCGGTTCGGTTACAGCGACACGCTGGAGCTGACGGCTGATTACCTCTTCCCACCGTGAGTGGCAGGCAGCAAGAGGCCCAGGGCCGCGGGGCTCTCCCTCTGGGGAGTTGTTGTGCTCAGCAGGCCTCTCTGGGACTGGACCCCGCCACGTGAGCCAGAACCCCCTTCACCTACACTCCACTGCGCTGGGCAAATGGATGGGCCCTCAGAGAGCTCCTCTGTGTGGGGACCCCAGCCAGGCCATCTACACTTGAGAGCCAGGAGCTGGCCGGGCCATCCTTGTCTGGCCCCAGTCTTAGGATGGGAGGGCTTGCTGACACAGGGACAGCAGAGTGACTGCAGGACATGTGCCAGATGTCTGTGGCATCTCTGCAGGCTCCACGTGCCCCCTGGCTGCAGCACGGAGCTCAACCACCGTGGCTACCAGTTTGTGCAGCGGGTGTTTGAGAAACATGACCAGGTAAGTGCCACAGTGCTGCTGCCCTCCCCCCACGGGCTCCCATCCCCCCCGTCCCCCACACGGCACGGGTTCCCCTCACCCCTCCTGTCCTCCCATGGGCTCCCCTCACCCCTCCCGTCCCCCCCACGGGCTCCCCTCACCCCCCCGTCCCCCCCACGGGCTCCCCTCACCCCTCCCCGTCCCCCCACGGGCTCCCCTCACCCCTCCTGTCCCCCCACGGGCTCCCCTCACCCCTCCTGTCCTCCCACGGGCTCCCCTCACCCTTCCTGTCCCCCCACGGGCTCCCCTCACCCCCCCCGTCCCCCCACGGGCTCCCCTCACCCCTCCTGTCCCCCCACGGGCTCCCCTCACCCTTCCTGTCCCCCCACGGGCTCCCCTCACCCGTCCTGTCCCCCCACGGGCTCCCCTCACCCCCACGGGCTCCCCTCACCCCTCCTGTCCTCCCATGGGCTCCCCTCACCCCCCCCGTCCCCCCCACGGGCTCCCCTCACCCCTCCTCTCCCCCCACAGGCTCCCCTCACCCCTCCTGTCCCCCCACGGGCTCCCCTCACCCCTCCTGTCCCCCCACGGGCTCCCCTCACCCCTCCTGTCCCCCCACGGGCTCCCCTCACCCCTCCTGTCCCCCCACAGGCTCCCCTCACCCCTCCTGTCCCCCCACGGGCTCCCCTCACCCCTCCTGTTCCCCACGGGCTCCCCTCACCCCTCCTGTCCCCCCACGGGCTCCCCTCACCCCTCCTGTCCCCCCACGGGCTCCCCTCACCCCTCCTGTCCCCCCACGGGCTCCCCTCACCCCTCCTGTCCCCCCACGGGCTCCCCTCACCCCTCCTGTCCCCCCACGGGCTCCCCTCACCCCTCCTGTCCCCCCACGGGCTCCCCTCACCCTTCCTGTCTCCCCACGGGCTCCCCTCACCCATGGTGATTTTTCTGGCAGGACCGGGACGGAGCCCTCTCTCCTGTGGAATTGCAGAGCCTCTACAGTGTGTTCCCCGTGGCCCCCTGGGTCCCTGAGCTCCCGTGCACGGTCCGCACGGAGGCTGGCCAGCTGCCCCTGCACGGGTACCTCTGCCAGTGGACGTAAGCACAGCCACACCTCCCTCCCAGCCCGCCGGCCCTGCCTCCACGCCCTGTGCTCACCCCTTCTCCCCCCCACCCCCCAGCCTGGTGACCTACCTGGACGTGCGGAGCTGCCTGGCACATCTCGGCTACCTGGGCTACCCCACGCTCTGTGAGCAGGACTCCCAGGCCCAGGCCATCACAGGTGGGCACTCTCCTCGCGGGCCCTGGGGGTGGCCCTTTCTCGAAGATGCCTCACCTCAGTTCCTTCTTGCAGTCACCCGGAGGAAGAGGCTAGACCAGGAGAAGGGGCAGACGCAGCGCAGTGTCCTGATGTGCAAGGTGCTGGGCGCCCGGGGCGTGGGCAAGTCCGCCTTCCTGCGAGCCTTTCTTGGCCACCGCCTAGGGGTAAGCGTCTGCGGAGCCCCAACCTCAGCCTGGGGACGTGAGGAGGGAGCGGGGGATGATGGACATGAGCGAGTACTGGAAGGAGCACAGGGCGGGGGGTTGTCCTGTGGACACGGGGAGGGGGGACATGAGGAGGGGGTTGTCCTGTGGACACGGGGAGGGGGGACATGAGGAGGGGGTTGCTCTGTGGACATGGGGAGGGGGGACATGAGGAGGGGGTGCTCTGTGGACACGGGGAGGGGGGATGACATGAGGAGGGGGGTGCTCTGTGGACATGGGGAGGGGGGACATGAGGGGGTGCTCTGTGGACACGGGGAGGGGGGACATGAGGAGGGGGTGCTCTGTGGACACGGGGAGGGGGACGACATGAGGAGGGGGTTGTCCTGTGGACACGGGGAGGGGGGACATGAGGAGGGGGGTGCTCTGTGGACATGGGGAGGGGGGATGACATGAGGAGGGGGGTGCTCTGTGGACATGGGGAGGGGGGACATGAGGAGGGGGGTGCTCTGTGGACATGGGGAGGGGGGACATGAGGAGGGGGGTGCTCTGTGGACATGGGGAGGGGGGACATGAGGAGGGGGGTGCTCTGTGGACATGGGGAGGGGGGATGACATGAGGAGGGGGGTGCTCTGTGGGCGGGCACAGCGGGACCCCTTCCCCCCTTGGTGTTAGGAAGCCCAGGAGTTCCCTGCAGATTCTCCAGTTCATGTCATCGACACAGTGCAGGTCAACGGACAGGAGAAGTACCTGATTGTGAGTGCTGAGGGGCCACACCCCTGTTCCAGAGGGCAGACGTGGGGGACCCCATGTTCTCCTGTTCCACCGGGGTGGCCCTTGGGGACCCACCCAGGAGCAGCCCCTGACCACCCTGTCTTGTAGCTGTGTGAAATGAGTGCAGATAGCTTGCTGGCCGTCTCTCCAGACACCACCTGTGATGTTGCCTGCTTGATGTTTGACGGCAGTGACCCCAGGTCCTTTGCACACTGCATCAGCGTCTACAAGGCAAGGCAGGGCCTGGGCCCCAAGGGAGCCTTGCTGTGGGGTTGGAGCCAGAGTGGTTCAGCCCTCACGCGCCTCTGCCCGGCAGCGCCACTACATGGATGGCCAGACGCCCTGCCTCTTCGTCTCCTCTAAGGCCGACCTGCCCGAAGGCGTTCCCCCCGCAGGCCTGTCGCCGGCCGAGTTCTGCCGTCGGCATCGCCTGCCTCCTCCTACCCCCTTCTCCTGCGCGGGTCCGGCCCAACCCCATACTGATGTTTTCACCAGGCTTGCCACCATGGCTACCTTCCCGTGGGTACCGCACCAGTGTCGTGGGCAGGGGCTGGGTCGGGCAGTGCCTGCCGTTGGGTGAGCCAGTATCAGGAGGAACTGGGGCTGCGGGGGCTCGCAGCGTCCAGACGCACCCCCTAAACCACCCCTGTCCCCACAGGCACCTGGTCCACGCAGAGCTGCGCCCCACCCCCGTCTGGCTCAAGGGGGTGCTGGTGGCTGCTGGAGCTGCCATGGCCGCCGTCCTCAGCATCTCGCTGTACCGGGTCCTGGTGAAGAGCCGGTGACCCCGCTACGCTCCCCCGGGCCCGGCCTGGCCCCTGCAGAGGCCCCGCATGAGGGTGGGCAGTGTGGCCGCAGGACTCAGGGACACTGGTGTGGGTGCCCGTCCAGGGTACCTTTTTTCTGTCTCACTTGTACTTCTGAAGGACAGCTGCCCAAGGCAAGAGCGGTTTTCCACGTCCCACCCCGGCTCCTGTGGGGCTGGGCGTGAGCTCCGGGTGGCAGCCATGGCTGCTGGCACGGCTTCACCTTTGGGATGTTGTGTGTTGAGGTCTGGGGTCACGGGTGGGGGGAGACTGTGACCCCAGACCTGTCTTCAGGGCTCCACCTCTCCTAGTTGGGTACGGCCGGTGTGTGTGTAGAGACCGAGGGCTGTGTTGAGCAGGGAGTGGCTGGGAGCTGGGCAGCGCCCTCCTGTCCATCCACCTCGGACCCTGGCCCGCCGCGCCCGCCGCGGACACTCAAGATTGGGTTTCCCAATTAAACGTCACTTGCCTTTACCTGCAGACCTTGGTTTTGGGGCCCACTTTTCTCAGAAATGACCCTGGTATGCCTCCGCCCCAGGAGGTCCAGGGTCTCCTGCGTGTGGCTGGGCTTCTGGGGTGAGCAGCCACACCTCCGTAGGGCCCTGCCGCCCCATGGCACTGACCGTCCACCCAGCCGCCCGACCTGCAGGGGCGCCGGCAGGGTGGGGGTGCCCTGGGGCCACATGCCTGGAGGGGAGGCGGTGGTGCCCCTGTGCACCCAGGAGAGCCTCCCCGTCCCCCGCCGTCCACGGGCCCCTCCGCAAGCCTCGGCCCCCAGGCAGGCCAGGCCGACACCCCCCCTCCCCCGCAAGCCCCGGCCCCCTGGTGGCAGCTGAAGCGACAGCAGTGTGATCCGCACGGTGGCCCTGTTACCTCCCCATCTCCCCCCCCACCTCCCCATCTTCCCCTCCGTCCTCCATCCCCCCCCCCGCCGTCCTCTCCATCCCCCCCCCGCCGTCCTCTCCATCCCCCCCCCGCCGTCCTCTCCATCCCCCCCCCGCCGTCCTCTCCATCCCCCCCGCCGTCCTCTCCATCCCCCCCACCATCCTCCCCATCCCCCCCACCGTCCTCTCCACCCCCCCCCCGCCGTCCTCTCCATCCCCCCCCACCGTCCTCCCCATCCCCCCCGCCGTCCTCTCCATCCCCCCCACCCCGGCCGTCCCCGCCGCTCCGCGCGCGGCGCAGTCCTCCGGGAAGCTCTGCCGCCGAGGGGCGGGGCCGGGCTGAGCGCGGGCGTGCGCGGGGCGTGCGCGTGCGGGGCGGCGTCTCCGTGACGCGGCGGGAGCCGGGCGCGCGCCGGGCGGAGCGAGCGGAGCGGGCCGGCCGGGGCGGAGCGGAGGTCCGCAGAGCAGCCCTCGGGCCCGGCCGCCCCCGCCCGGCCTGGCCGGCCCGGCGCGCGGCTCTATGGACAGGAGCTCCCTGCTGCAGCTCATCCAGGAGCAGGTGCGTGCCCGCCGCGCCCGCGCGACCTTGGCCTGGGAGGGGCCCGGCGGGCAGGGGCGCCCCGGGGCGCGGAGGGCGGGCGGGCGGGGCTCGGGGCCCCTCCGGACCTGACCCGCGGCTCCCCGCCCGACCCCAGCAGCTGGACCCTGAAAACACAGGCTTCATCGAGGCAGACACCTTCGCCGGCCTGGTGCACAGCCATGAGCTGCCCCTGGACCCAGCCAAGCTGGACATGCTGGTGGCCCTGGCTCAGAGCAACGACCGGGGCCAGGTCTGCTACCAGGAGCTGGTAGAGCTGGTCAGTGCCCCGGGCGAGGGCGGCGAGGGCGGGGCTCGGGCTGGGGAGGGCCGTGAGGATGAGCGCGGGGGGCCTGGGGACTGCGCCGTGGCCCAGCTGCGCCCCCTGCGCCCCCACCCCACCCCAGATCAGCAGTAAGCGCTCCAGCAGCTTCAAGCGGGCCATTGCGAACGGACAGCGAGCTCTGCCCCAGGATGGCCTGCTGGACGAGCCGGGCCTGGGCGTCTACAAGCGCTTTGTTCGCTACGTGGCCTACGAGATCCTGCCCTGCGAGGTGGACCGCCGCTGGTACTTCTACCGGCACCGCAGCTGCCCGCCCCCCGTGTTCATGGCCTCGGTCACCCTTGCCCAGGTGGGCCTGCCCGTCCGCTGCCCCGGGGGCTCCCACCGCCCAGGCCTTGGCCGGCCCTAACTCCCGTGTCCCCAGATCATCGTGTTCCTGTGCTACGGAGCGCGCCTCAACAAGTGGGTGCTACAGACCTACCACCCCGAGTACATGAGGAGCCCCCTGGTGTACCACCCTGGGCATCGCGCCCGGGCCTGGCGCTTCCTCACCTACATGTTCATGCACGTCGGGTGAGCCTGCCCCAGAGCCGTGCCCCTAGCTCCAAAACGCACAGCCCGGGGTGGGGGGGGGCCGGGGGCCGGCCCCGCGCCTCACGCCCGTGTGCCCCTCTGTGCCCAGGCTGGAGCAGCTGGGGTTCAATGCCCTGCTGCAGCTGATGATTGGCGTGCCCTTGGAGATGGTGCACGGCCTGCTTCGGATCAGCCTGCTCTACCTGGCCGGCGTGCTGGCAGGTGAGGGGGGGGGCGCGCCCCTGCCCTCCCGGCCGGCCGGCCGCACCCTCACCCCTCCCTTTGCCCGCACAGGCTCCCTGACGGTCTCCATCACTGACATGCGGGCCCCCGTGGTGGGGGGCTCCGGCGGGGTCTATGCCCTGTGCTCCGCACACTTGGCCAACGTCGTCATGGTAACGGGGCTGCCCTGGGCGGGACGTGGGGGGCCCACCCGACTCTCCTCACCGCCCCCCTCTCTCTGCACGGGCCCCGTCAGAACTGGGCCGGGATGCGGTGCCCCTACAAGCTGCTGAGGATGGTGCTGGCCCTGGTGTGCAGTGAGTAGGGGGCCGGGGGCGGGGCTGGGGGCCGGCCGTGGACGGGCGCCTCCCACCTGTCGCTCCCTCTGCAGTGAGCTCCGAGGTGGGCCGGGCCGTGTGGCTCCGCTTCTCGCCGCCGCTGCCCGCCTCGGGCCCACAGCCCAGCTTCATGGCCCACCTGGCCGGCGCGGTGGTGGGGGTGAGCATGGGCCTCACCATCCTGCGCAGCTACGAGGAGCGCCTGCGGGACCAGTGCGGCTGGTGGGTGGCGCTGCTGGCCTACGGGACCTTCCTGCTCTTCGCCATTCTCTGGAACGTCTTTGCCTACGACCTGCTGGGCGCCCACGTCCCCCCGCCGCCCTGACCGGCCCGGGGCGCCCCGCGGGGTAGGGAGGGCGGCGGGCCCCGGCGCGCGGACCTCCCGACCGACGCCCGCCCCCAGGACTTGCAGTCTGAGCCTTTTGGAGAATGAATAAACGCGTCACACGACGCTGCCGTCCCGGGGCTCCGGAGGCTGGTCTTGAGCCCCGCGCAGACCCCGCCGCACCGCATGGGGGCGCCCGAGGGCTTCCGCCGGCCCGGGGCCGCGTCCGGGCGGGGGGGGGGGGGGGGGGGGGGCGGCGGCTCAGCGGGCCTGGCGCCCGGCCGGGGCCTGGCGCCCGGGTTCCGCCCGCATCCCAAGCTCGGTCCGCGGCTTGAGGCGGGGCTGGACGTCCCTCCGCCCGGCCCACGCGGGCGGCTCGGGGACAGCCCCCCGGGGCCCCGCCGCCGCCCCGCCGGGGCTGGGGGTCTGCGGGGCGGCCCGGCGCGCGGGGGGCGGGGCCGGCGGGACGGGGGCGGGGCCGGCGGGACGGGGGCGGGGCCCGGGCCCGCCGAGAGCCGCCGCGGCCGCGTCACGGCGTCCCGCCCCCGGGCTCCGCGCCCCGCCCGCCCGCTCACGTGTCTCCCCGCCCCACGCCGGAAGTTCCGGTGGCGGATCGCGGGACCCGGCCGAGCTGATCTCGGCGCGGGCTGCGGAAGCAGAGCGGCCGGGCGGGGAGCCCGGAGCGGATCCCGAGCCGAGCCGTGCCGCGCGGCGCCATGAAGGGCAAGGAGGAGAAGGAGGGCGGCACGCGGCTGGGCGCCGGCGGCGGCAGCCCCGAGAAGAGCCCGAGCGCGCAGGAGCTCAAGGAGCAGGGCAACCGGCTCTTCGTGGGCCGCAAGTACCCGGAGGCGGCGGCCTGCTACGGCCGCGCCATCGTGAGTGCCGGGGCGGGGGGGGGGGCGGGGGGGGACGGCGGCGCGGCGGGGGGGCGGCGGGCGGGACGGCGGGACGGGGGGGGGGACGGCGCGGCGGGGGGGCGGCGGGGGGGACGGGGGGGCGCGGCGGGACGGCGGGGCGGCGGCGGCGGGGCGGCGGCCGGCCGAGCCCCGCTCACGCGCCCGCCTCGGCCCCCAGACCCGGAACCCCCTGGTGGCCGTGTACTACACCAACCGGGCGCTGTGCTACCTGAAGATGCAGCAGCCCGAGCAGGCGCTGGCCGACTGCCGGCGGGCCCTGGAGCTGGACGGGCAGTCCGTGAAGGCGCACTTCTTTCTGGGGCAGTGCCAGCTGGAGATGGAGAGCTACGACGAGGCCATCGCCAACCTGCAGCGAGGTGGGTGACGGGACGCCGGGCCCGGGAGGGCGTGCCGGCCGGTGTGACCCGAGTCTCCACTCCTCCAGCCTACAGCCTGGCCAAGGAGCAGAGGCTCAACTTTGGGGATGACATCCCTAGCGCTTTGCGCATCGCCAAGAAGAAGCGCTGGAACAGCATCGAGGAGCGGCGCATCCACCAGGAGAGCGAGCTGCACTCGTACCTCACCAGGCTCATCACGGCAGAGCGCGAGAGGTGGGTCCTGCCCTGCCCGGCCCGGCCAGGCTGACGCTGAGTCGCCAAGCGCGGGTGTTTATTTAAGGTCAACACTGGCACCTGGGAAGTTGTGGGGGAAGAGGCCCGAGGTAGGGCGGGCTCTTGGTATCTTTTGGTCAGAGCCATCTGACTGGCTCCTGGTCACCCCTCCCCCCAGGGAGCTGGAAGAGTGTCAGCGGAACCACGAAGGTGACGAGGATGACAGCCATGTCCGGGCCCAGCAGGCCTGCATCGAGGCCAAGCACGTGAGGGTGCCCCGGCCTGGGGGTCTGTGTGCATGCATGTGTGGCGTGAAGGTGCTCCAGCCCATGGTGACCTGTGGGCCTCTGTGTGACGCACGGGTGTCCTAGCTCACATTGTGTGTCTGTGCAGAGTAGGCTTAAGTGGCCCACATGTGGTGCTCAACTCTTTGTAGGACAAATTCATGGCAGACATGGATGAGCTCTTCTCTCAGGTGGATGAGAAGAGAAAGGTAAGCAGCTGTTCCGGAAGCCTTTTTGTGCCAGGGACCAGCAGCGTCCCCTACCTGGTCCCTGACCCTGCCCCCCTGTGCTGCAGAAGCGAGACATCCCTGATTACCTGTGTGGCAAGATCAGCTTTGAGCTGATGCGGGAGCCTTGCATCACACCGAGTGGTATCACCTATGACCGTAAAGACATCGAGGAGCACCTGCAGGTAAGACCCCTCGGGAGCGGGCGCAGGTGGCTCAGGCCTGCCATCCTAGCTACTTAGGAGGTTGAGACTTGAGGATTGCGGTTCCAAGCCAGCTCGGGCAGAAAAAAATCACCACGAGACTCTTATCTCCAATTAACCGCTCAAAAACTGGAAGTGGAGCTGTGGCTCAAAGTGTAGAGCGCTAACCTTGAGCCAAAGAGGCTCAGGGATAGCACCCAGGCTTCAAGCCCCACAGCCAACAACAATAAAAATAATCCCATGGGTTGCGGAAGGCCAAGGTGTAGACCTAGCCATTGAGCCTCTGACCCTGTTGTTGCTGCAGCGTGTGGGCCACTTTGACCCTGTGACCCGGAGCCCTCTGACCCAGGAACAGCTCATCCCCAACCTGGCCATGAAGGAGGTCATCGATGCGTTCATCTCTGAGAACGGCTGGGTAGAGGACTACTGAGACCCCCTTTGCCCTGTTGTGCCTGGTACCCTGGCCCAGGAGAGTTCTGGGACAGAGGCCCCAGGCCCTGTACAAAGTCTATGTCCCTGGGTCTGCCCCGTCAGCTCTGCTGGTGGGCTCGAACCTTGCTGGGCTTGAGCCTCCCATCCCCCTTCTGGGCTGGAAACGCTGGTGAGGTGGGTTGGACTAAGGCTACTGCTGCCGCCACTGTCCTGTAATAAAATCTGCAAGCACTACGTGGACACGTGCTGGTGTCGTGCCGGCCGCAGTCTGTCCTGGCTAGCCAAGGAAGGTAGAGATGAAGACGCCGGTGTCAAGGTTGAGCGTGGCATGCCACCAGCGGCCAGGGAAATACAGCACCTGGGGAGGGGCGGGAAGGAGGGTTAGCTGGGGTCCTTCAGCCTGGCTCAGCTCCCTCTTGCCTCCCACTCACCTCACCAGCCTGGACTGTGCACTCCAGGGGCCGTGCGGACCGGGCCAGGGCCGGGTCGGTGTCCCGCAGCCAGGCCAGGGTGGTCTTGTCGGGATGGAACTCGGGTGTCTTCTCAGGTGGGTAGAAGAACCAGCGCTGGGAACAGGAGGATAGAAGTCACCCTTCCACGGTGTGGGCTGTAAGCCCCAGCCCCGCTCTGTACTGACCTTGCGGCCGTAGATCGCCTCAGAGAACCCAGGCCCATGCCGGTGGAAGGGCACCCCAGAGCCAGCTCCTGTGGGCGACTGTGGGGTAACAGGCTTAGCTCTGCGCCGGCCTGGCCGACCCCTGGTCTGGAGCCTACCTGCAGTTCCAAAGCTGTATGCAGGAGTAGTTCCGAGCAGATGAAACGGAGGCGGGGTCCCCAAAGAAGTACAGCGTGTCTGCCGGCGGAGAAGGCGGAGGGGCGGGGCCCGGCACCCCGGGCTGGCAGGCGCCGCCCTCTGCCGCGCGGTGCGGCTCCCCGCTGCCTGGAGAGGCGGGGTCCTGGGGGTGCAGCAGCCGCTCCACCAACTCCTGGAAGGGCAGGTCCACTGCGGGAGGGGCCGGCGGTCAGCGCGGGCGGGCGGGCGGGCTCGGGGCGGCGGCGGCGGCGGCTCACCTTCCCGGTAGGAGTAGGTGTTGGCGGTGCTCAGCCGGACCACGTTGTCCCCGAAGGCGGCCAGCAGTCTGTCTCGGGAGCACAGGGCCCGGAACCGCTGCGGGGGCGGGGCGGGGAGGGCGGGGCTCAGCGGCGGGGGGCGGGGCCAGGCCCGGGGCTCGGCGGCGTGGGGGCGGGGCTCAGCGGCGGGGGGCGGGGCCGGGCCCGGGGCTCAGCGGCGGGGGGCGGGGCCGGGCCCGGGGCTCAGCGGCGGGGCGGGCGGGGCTCAGCGGCGGCGGGCGGGGCCGGGCCCGGGGCGGGCGGGGCTCTCACCGAGTTGCCCGCGGCCCCCTGCAGGATGACCGGCCGGAGGGAGGCGTAGCTGCGGGGAGAGGGGCAGGGCTGCTCGGGCGGCCGGCCGGCGGGGCGGGGCGGGGCGGGGCACGTGCCGCTGCACGACCTCGGCGAGGGTGAGGCGGGCCCGCCGCTCCACGGCGCAGCGCTGCTCCTGCTCCTCCGCCCGCGCCGCTCACCAGCCCCCGTCGCCCGCGGCCCCGGGCCGGGCCAGCGCGAGCAGCCCGAGGAGCGCCCGGCACGCCGTGAGCCCGCCGCGCGGCACGCCGGGAGCCCCGCCGGCCGGGCCGCGATTGGCCGGCGGCCCCGTCGTCCTGGCAACTGTCGGGCGTCCGCGTGACGGCCGGAAGCGGCCGCCCCGGCCCCGCCCCCGGAGGGAGCACTTCCGGAAGGCGGAGCCCGGCCCTCGCGGAGCCGCTTCTGGCCGGCGCCGGCCGCCCCGAGAGCCCAGCCCGACCCCAGCCGGCCGAGGCGAGCCTTGGTTCGCTTTCGTTTATTGGGTTCACAGGGCGTAGGAGGGTGGCCCCGGGGCGGTCAGGAGTACTCGCAGAGGTGGCCGCAGCCCGCAGGGCAGTGGGAGCTGCCCTCCAGCCACTTCATGATGTGCTGCAGATGTCCTCCGTGACTGCAGCCCTGACACCACACGAACAGACCCTTCACCACGTGGTGGCAGACGGCACACATGCTGGCGGAGCGGTGGCACCTGGGGGCAGGGGGGTGGCTCAGCCGGGGTCTCCCAGGTGACCCCCGGCCCCGGTCTCTCACCCCTGCGGCCCCACCTGTCGCAGACCCAGCCCCGGCTGCTCATGGGCCGCTTGCAGTGGCTGCAGTTGACGTGCAGGGTGGTGGAGGCCTGGTTGAGGCAGCTGACTGCCCGGCTGGTGCTCAGCTTCACCACCTGGTTGGACACGTTCCAGAGACAGAAGCGCTGCAGCAGGTCGATGTAGGATGTGTACCAGTGCTCCTAGGGATAGGGAGGAGGGGTCCGGGAGGTTAGGGCTGCCGGGCTCAGGGTGAGGAGCCAGGCTCAAGCAGGCAGGCGTGGGTCGGGGCCTGCTCTCCCACCCATGCCTACCTGAGTCTGCTCATCGATGTCCTTCCGCACCCTCTCGCCCAGCACGATGAGGACAGACACGGCCATCTGCACGTCACCCTGCTCCGCATAGAAGCGCAGCATGTCGCACACCAGCACGCTGAAGAAGTCTGCTGGCAGACGGCTGTCGTAGAGCGTGTGTGAGATGGAGAGGAGGGAGAAGGAGGAGTCTGCGGGAGCCAGAGAGGCCATATCCGCCTCACTGCCACTCACGTGTGGCGAGTCGGCCTTTTCCTGCAGGTGCTCAGGCCCCGACGGCGTGTCCACAATCTCGTGACGCAGTGGGAAGGCCTCCTGTGGCAGCACGTACTCTGGCTCTTCAGCTGAGGGTGAGGGGCCAGCAGGGGCGGACCTGAGTAAAGGGTACCCACCACCCGGTTCCAATGCATGCGGAGCCTCAGCCTCAACCTCTGGGCCGCTCAGGGATCCATCCACTTACGGTGCACGTGTTCTGGGTCCAGGGGATACAGCTCTTCCTCCTCTCCCTCCACATCACCCAGCAGGTAGTCGGCAGGTACGTCGCTCCCCTCAGTCTCCTCGTTATCTGTCCAGCAGGGAGGGAGGGCACTTGAGCATGGCTCACGCTAGACCTACTCCTGTCAGAGTCCCCGCCCGCCCTCCGCCTCACCTTCATTGGTGATGAGGGTGGCCGAGGAGTCCAGCAGAACCGTGTCACTCCGTGTGTCCCCTTTGCTTCGGTCCAGCCGTGTCTCACTGCCCAGCCCTGAGGCCATATCCTTCAGGTTGAAACTGAGGGCAGGAAAGGCTCATTGACGGATGGCCTCCAGCAGTCCACCTCTGGGGCGTGCCGACCCAAGGCGTCTACCTGTTCATGAGTGGCAAGCCACAGGAGCTGCCTTTGCCCACACTGTGGTTGAGGTTGGCAGAGGGCACCAGACCAGGACTACAGTAGATGATCCGCAGCATGGTCCATGTCTGCGCCACCTAGGGGCAGGTAGCCCAGTCAGCTCCCTTCTCTTGTCAGAATCACATGGCAACTTTCAGTACCTCTGGGGACCCAATGTCCTAACCCAACCCCCTGGGTAAACTGCAGCCTGTGAGAGAGACCAAAGTTCCAGCTTCCACCCAGAAATAGTGCAGAGAAAACTACACTGGGAGGCAGCTGATGGCAGAGAGATGCAGAAGGCAAGTTCAAAGCCAAGAGGGAGGGAGGAGCGACGGCCCACTCCCCAGACCCCCTCCTCTGAGGATGGCCCCCGGGCGTGGCCGTCCCTTGCCCTGCATGATCTTCACAGCTTGTCACTGGGGCAAAGGACTGGTAGTTTTTTCTTTTTTCTTTTGTCGGTCATGGGGCTTGTCCCTCAGCATTTCAGCTCAAGGCAAGCGCTCTATGTTTTTTGGGTTTTTTGGGTCCGGTTGTGGGGCCTGAACTCAGGGCCTGAGCGCTGTCCTTCAGCTCTTCAGCTCAAGGCTAGCACTCCACCACTTGAGCCACAGCGCCACTTCCGGCTTTTTTTTCCCTGCTTATGTGGTGCTGAGGAATCGAACCCAGGGCCTCGTGCATGTAAGGCAAACGCTCTACCACTGAGCCACCTTCCCAGACCAGGGCTGGTGGTTTTGCTGACCAGAATCAAAGCAGCCAGCCCCTACCCCAGGGTCATGACTCCTGGTCATCCCCTCACCTCTGGTCCCACATACCTGGTTGCGGCCAAGCTCCCGAGCCACCTTTGCATTGTGGTCACAGAGCTCAGCCAGCGGCCGGCCGGCAAGAGCATAACGCTCGGCTGTATCCACAAACCAGCTCATGCTGCCACCACCAGGCTCCGTCTCGAAGACGCTGAGGGCGCTGGAGGCAAGGCCTGAAAAGGGCTCGGCGGAGTCCAGCTTGCGCTTGAAGAAGATGGTGGGGCGCCGGTCACCAGCACAGGGCTTGCGTCCCGATTCGGCAGCCACCAGGCTCTCCTTGGCAGCAAAGGCCAGGTCCCCAAAGAGGCCATAGCAGAGGCCCTCGGGGTTAGCACGCTCAACAGGCTGGCTGGCATCACGAAACAGGTGTTGGCACAGTGTGCTGTCCTTGGAGCCGGAGAGCAGAAAGGAAGGGTCATGCGGGTGGCGCCAGACAATGCCCGTGGTGACGTCTCGGTGCTCCTCAAACATCGCAGCTGGCACGAAGGGCCGGCGCACGTCCCACACGTAGATGTTGTGGTCCACCATCATGGAGCACGTAGCAAGGTGGTGCCGGCACTCCGGCCGCCACTTGACACGGGCCACCGAGGCAATGGTCTGCACGCAGTGCATCTCCTTGGCACGGTGGGTGGTCATGTCCCAGACTTTCACCATCTTGTCACGCCCACCTGTGGCCAGCCAGCCCCTGCAGGAAAGCCCCACCAGCCCTCGGTGACCTTCCCTGAGGAAGAGGAGACCCCAGCCTTTACCTCGGTGACCTCCCTCCCCTGGGGACCCTGCGCTCCCCAGCTTCAGGGTCTCGGCTCAGTCTCGCCCACGCTCCCACATCACACCTGTCCTCAGGATGCCAGTCGCAGCAGAAGACCGGCCCATTGTGGGCCGTGAACATCCTCTCACAGCGGTCAGGACGGCGGATGTCCCAGAGCTGCACGTTGCCATTCTCAAAGGTGGAGGCAAAGGTAAAGTAATCGCGGATACTGAACTGTACATCCCGCACACTCTCGGACTGGCCTGTGGGCAGGGCAGTAACAGAGACAGGTGAGGGGGGCTGGCCCACTGGGGCTGGGGAGCCCTGGGGGTGACTACAAGATCACACACCTGCCTGTGGCCAGGCCCCGGGGGGTGGGGGGGTGTGGAGGGGGTCAGAGGGTAGAGGGGGTACTCAGGTCTATCTAGGATGAGTGACACCTGGGCGTCAAGTGGGTGGTTTTCCCACACACTTCCAGCTCTCAGTCCTCCCTGTGTGCTGTCTTACTGCATCAGCCTTGGGCAGAGCTGTGGTCCAGCTCAGGAGAAACGGGCCGGTCGCTGTAGGAGTAGTGCACCTGGCTGTCTGGCTCAAGCTCCCCCGGCAGCTGAGGCTTGCCAGAGACCTCCAGGTAGCCAGGACACACCAGCCCAGCCCTGGGCTAGAGCTGCCTGGCCAGCCCCTAAAGACTGCAGGGCTCCAAGACCAGGCCCACCTTAGAGAACCACAACAGCTACAGAGCAGTGTCCAGACTTTTCCTGACACAGGCCGGCCTCACGTCCTGAAACTCTCCAAGGCCCCAGGGCTGGGCTTCATGTTTCACAGAGTCTCACCAAGGTGGCTCAGGACTGTCCACTAGGAAGCTGGGCCTTCTAGGAAAGGGGCCCCCGGGGGAGCGGCGTTCCTGGACCGAGACCCGGGGAGGGGCAGGTGGTGGGCTTTTTCCTCCAGTGAAGTGGCACCACTCGGCTGGGCCGAGACTGAGGAGGCCAGCCGGTCTCAGCAGCTGCCTCTCTGTGCCATCAGGGCCTGCGTCCACCCTCTGGGGCCCTCTGGGGCCACGGCCATCCCCGTGGGCCTCACCGGAGAACGTGCTGACGGAATCCTTCCTGCGGAGGTCGAAGCATTTCATAAAGCCGTCCTGGGAGCCGCTGAGCAGCACGTGGGCCTCGGTGGGGTGGAAGCAGACCTTGTTCACCGTGCGCTTGTGCTCCGTGAACAGCTGGTCCTGCTTGTTTCGAGATGGCCGGCCCAGGTTCCAGGTGACCACCACGCCGTTGGTGGCCGCCGTGGCCAGCAAGTTCTCGTCCATCTGGTGCCAGACCACGTCCGCGCAGCTCAGGTTCAGCGAGGGCTTGCGGCCCACGCGGAGGTTCAGCTTCTCCACGAACTGCTCCTCCTCGATGGCGTAGATCTTGAAGATGCTGCGGCCCGCCACCGCCACCTGGGCCGCGTCGCGGCAGACGCTGACGGCGTTGGCCGGCGCGTCCAGGTGGCAGTGCATGGTGCGGCCGGTCAGGGCGCCGCCGCCCAGGGCCGTGCTCGCCCGCGACATCTTCTCCATGGCCGCCGGGCGGGGTCAGGGCCGCGGGCCGGCGCGCTGCGCCGCGGGGCCCCTGCGTCCGCCCCTGCCGCCCGGGCCGGCCCCGCCCCGCCTGCGCCCGCCCGCCCGGCCCATCGGCCCCGCCGGCCTCCCGGGCCTCGCAGCCGCCGCGGCCCTGCCCCGGGGCTCCCGCAGGACGGCCCGGCCCGCCCGGGGGCCCGCGGGCGCAAACGGGCTCGAGAGGAGCCGGAGCGGGGACGGGCGGAGGCGCGCGGCGGGCTCGAGCGGCCGGCGGCGCCACGGGGCCGGGACTGAGCGGCGAGGGCCCGCCCCCGGCGTCTGCGTGTCTCGCGCGCGCCGCCGGAAGACGGCCTGCGACCGTCCCGCCCATTCCGGAAGTCGTCCTCTAATTCTCGCCTCGCCGGAAGCGGACGACGCTGGGCCACGCCGTGAAGGTTCCGGGTCAGGTAGCTGCGCCGGTGGGGCCCGAGGGGAGGACCCGGATGGGGTGCCGAGGCGCGCGTGCGCGCCGGGGCCGCGGCCGGCGCCTGACCCCCCGACCCCGCCCCGAGTGCCGGGGTGTTTGGGAAACGAGATTTTATGTATGCTTTGAAGTACGTCAGCCGTTCCGAGGGAGGGCGGCGGCGCGGGGCGGGCGGCGGTCCTCAGCCCCCCCCTCCCCGGTCCTCAGCCCCCCCTCCCCGGTCCTCAGCCCCCCCCCTCCCCGGTCCTCAGCCCCCCCTCCCCGGTCCTCAGCCCCCCCTCCCCGGTCCTCAGCCCCCCCCCTCCCCGGTCCTCAGCCCCCCCCCTCCCCGGTCCTCAGCCCCCCCTCCCCGGTCCTCAGCCCCCCCTCCCCGGTCCTCAGCCCCCCCCCTCCCCGGTCCTCAGCCCCCCCCCTCCCCGGTCCTCAGCCCCCACTGTCAGCCCCCCCCCCGTCCTCAGCCCCCCCCGGTCCTCAGCCCCCCCTCCCCGTCCTCAGCCCCCCCCCGTCCTCAGCCCCCCCCCCGTCCTCAGCACCCCCCGTCCTCAGCCCCCCCCGTCCTCAGCCCCCCCCCGTCCTCAGCCCCCCCTCCCCGGTCCTCAGCCCCCCCCCGGTCCTCAGCCCCCCCTCCCCGTCCTCAGCCCCCCCCCGTCCTCAGCCCCCCCCTCCCCGGTCCTCAGCCCCCCCTCCCCGGTCCTCAGCCCCCCCTCCCCGGTCCTCAGCCCCCCCCCGTCCTCAGCCCCCCCCTCCCCGGTCCTCAGCCCTCCCCGTCCTCAGCCCCCCCGTCCTCAGCCCCCCCCGTCCTCAGTCCCCCCGTCCTCAGCCCCCCCCCGTCCTCAGCCCCCCCTCCCCGGTCCTCAGCCCCCCCTCCCCGGTCCTCAGCCCCCCCCCTCCCCGGTCCTCAGCCCCCCCTCCCCGGTCCTCAGCCCCCCCTCCCCGGTCCTCAGCCCCCCCTCCCCGGTCCTCAGCCCCCCCCGTCCTCAGCCCCCCCGTCCTCAGCCCCCCCCCGTCCTCAGTCCCCCCGTCCTCAGCCCCCCCTCCCCGGTCCTCAGCCCCCCCTCCCCGGTCCTCAGCCCCCCCCCTCCCCGGTCCTCAGCCCCCCCTCCCCGGTCCTCAGCCCCCCCTCCCCGGTCCTCAGCCCCCCCTCCCCGGTCCTCAGCCCCCCCTCCCCGGTCCTCAGCCCCCCCCCCCGGTCCTCAGCCCCCCCTCCCCGTCCTCAGCCCCCACCCCCCCCCCCCCCCCCCGCCGCGTCTCCTTCCCAGACGCCGTCTTCCTTCTCCGTCCGCGGACCCGGCCGATCTCCCCCCCCAACCCCCGTGCGCTGGCGGCCGGGCTGGGCGGCCGGGGCGTTGGGGTCGCGGACGGATGCGCTGTCTCGGGCGGCCGGTGGCTCGCGGGGGGGGGGGGGGGGGGGGGTGCGCGAAGCCCGGAGCCGAGGCGGGGGGGGGGGGGGGGGGGTCGGGAAAGCAGAGGAGGGGCCTGGCCTGGCGGGGACCGGGGCCGGTGGACGGGGCCTGGCCTGGCGGGGACCGGGGCCGGTGGACGGGGCCTGGCCGGGCGGGGACTGGGGCCGGTGGACGGGGCCTGGCCTGGCGGGGACCGGGACCGGGGCCGGTGGACGGGGCCTGGCCGGGCGGGGACCGGGACCGGGGCCGGTGGACGGGGCCTGGCCTGGCGGGGGCCGGGGCCGGGGCCGGTGGACGGGGCCTGGCCTGGCGGGGACCGGGACCGGGGCCGGTGGACGGGGCCTGGCCTGGCGGGGACCGGGACCGGAAGCAATCGCGCTCTCGTTTTTACGACTTTTTTAATATATATTTTTATAAACAGGTCACGTGATAAAATAGCACAAGAAACACTTACCAAATATAAGGTTATATCTTCCGCATATACAGGAGAATGAGGTCGTTATGTACAGTAAGAAAATGACTTTAGGGGTTGGTTGGTGGTGTTTCCTCTCTCCCCTTGAATTTTCCTCGACAGTCATTGGAAGTGTCACAGCTTCAGTTGCGTTAATACTTTGGGCAAATAAGAGAGCTGCCCCTCCCTGTCAGGGGCTGTGGGAGAAGGGGCTGAAGAGCGGGTTCCCCCGAGCCTGCCCTTCACTTCACCACCATCCAATCTCTCTCTCTCTCTCTCTCTCTCTCTCTCCCCCCTCTCTTTTCCTCTTTCCTCCCCCCCCCCCCCCGTCAGTCTCTGGCTCTCTGGTTACTCTCTTCCAACCAGATAGGGGTGTCCCAAGATTGAATGTGGGCATATTATCTCCTGGGGCTCAGGGTTGGGTTGGAAGGGGTCCCTGCCCCTCCTCAGCAGTATACGGTGTGCCAGCATCCCCTGGACTTGCAGATGTCAGAGGTCACGGGGGGGGGTAAGAGGGGGTGCAGGGTGCTGGGGACTGGAAGATCAGTGCCAACCTGACCCTTGGCCAGGCCCCTCTGCAGATTCCACCTGAGGCCTAACCAGGGCACATGCAGTGCACTGCTGAGCCCTGAGCCCAGCTGGTGCCGGGCGGCCAGGTGTGGCGCCTGGCTGGCTTTCCAGCTTGTCTTCTTAGATGACCGTCCCGCGGGCGCGGGTCTGGACTGGGGCCTGCTGGATGAATGTTGACCCTTCCATGGCCACCATTGTCCGATGCTGTCCCGGCCTGGCCAGTGTCCAGGGCTTCGTAGGCCAGTGGGGGGGGGGAGTGGAAAGGGGCTGGCCTACACAGTGCTGAGGGCAGGGGTGTGGAGGCCGCTCGGGTTGGGTGGCCAGGGAAGGGGCGTGGACCATGGCTTTGGCAGTGGCCTGTGTCACCTCACAACGCCCTGGTAGGACTCCAGGTGTGGTTCGGTGGAAGATGCGGGCAGCCCTTGGGGCTCATGTAGACCTCTGACCCCAGGAGACCCAGACCCCATCCTCCTGGGCCCTGCCCGGGATGGGGGGAAAGGAGGAGCGGCGGGAAGCAGGGTGTGGGGGGGAGGCGGTACGGGCTACTCCGCCCCACCCCAGGGCCATGCCCCCGCCCCGCCGAAGCGGGCAGTGATGGCGGCGGCTGTGGCATGGTGGAAGGCGGGCGTGCAGTGCGGGCACGAGGGGCATGCACAAAGTCCCCGAGTGTGTGTGTGTGTGCGTGCGTGCGTGGGGCTGGGTCCGCCACCCCCTGCCCCGAACGGGGCTGGGAGAGGCGCTGAGGGGTGGGGGAGGCGCAGGGCATCCCTGGCTCAGCCCGCCTCCCCCACCAAGCCAGGTCCGGGACCAGCGGCGTTGGGAGAGAGGCTGGACGGTGCGCCGCATCCCCGGGGGCTACTCGATCACGAGGCAGCGGGGCAAGTGTTGGGAGAAGTACTTGAAGAGTTCGGGTGTGGCCCCGGGGCAGTTGGTCAGCTCCAGTTCCTCCAGCTCCTGCAGCTGCACCAGGCCAGACAGCCCTGCGGTGGTCAGCAGCGGGCAGCCTGCAGCCAGTGGGAGCAGAAGAGCCGCTCAGCACCAGGCTGCAGGGGGTGGGGTGTGAGGGGCAGGGCACGCACAGGGCCAGGTGGTGTGCAGGTGTGCCGGGGGCAGGCTCAGGGGCTGCGTCTGCGGGACCGGCCTGGACGCCCCAAAGCCTTCCTCTAACTGGGACCCGGGACAAGGCAAGCCATCACCATCACCCTGGTGTGAAGCTGGGCCCCAACAGGCCGAGGGCGGGGGTGGGGGCCACTTTGAGTCTCACCTGCCAGAGACAAGAGACGCAAACTCCTCATAGCCAAGAGGTGCTTCAGCCCGAAGTCCTGCACCTGGGGAGGGTGGGAGGGAGTGAGCGGGCTGCTGGAGGGGAGGAGGCGGGCCCTGCGTGAGACGTCCCCAGCCCCCGTGAGTTAGGACTGGGCTGCTGGGTGTGGAGGGACCTGGGCCCTTGGGGGATGTGTGGGAGCAGGGCCGGGACTGTGGGCTGTCTGCCCGCGTCCCCCACCCTGCCGCCTGGCCCCGACCCCCATACCTGGCAGCACCATCGCAGGTAAAGGCTTCGGAGGGACGACATGGTGGACAGATAGCTGAGGCCGGTGTCGGTGATGCGAACACACCTGTGGTTGGGCCAGGGGAGAACTGCCCGACTTGGTATCCCTCCCTCCACCCCCTTTCCCAGAGAGCCACTGGCGCCCACCCCTCTTCCCTCACAGGGACCAAGCCCCGCAAGCTGCCTCCCTCCTTCCCCAAGATGGGGCTTAGCCGACCAGCTACTCTGGGAGTTCCACACTGGACGGTGGTACCCAGGCCCGGGCTCCCGGCCGGACACGCTCCCCGCAGCGCCCCCGCCTGGCCCCAGCGCACACCTGTCGAGCACGAGCTCCTCCAGACGGTGCAGGTCGCAGGCCACGTACTCGAGGGCCATGTCCGTGATGCGCGGACACCAGGAGAGGTCCAGGCTGCGCAGCTTGCGCAGGTTCTCCGCAACGAGCTCCACGCCGTCGTCGGTGACCTTGGAGCAGCCCGAGAGGCTGAGGGAGGTGAGGTTGGGCAGGCTGTGCACCACGTTGACCACGCCGTGGTTGGTGATCTCCCAGCAGGAGAGCAGGCGCAGCGTGTGTGTGCTGTGGCCCTGGCGGGCCGTGAAGTAGGCCAGCGCCGTGTCCGTCACGTGGTAGGCCTGCAGGCTCAGCTCGGCCAGGTTGGGCAGCAGCTGGGAGATGGCGGCGATGGCGTCGTCCGCTACGTTGATGCAGTCGCTCACGCTCAGCGAGGTGATGCGTGCGCTGAGGCTGGACCACAGGCCCGCCTCCGTGAAGTCATTGCAGCCCGACAGCTCCAGGCGCACCACTCCCTGCATCTGCTCCAGCATCACCTGCGGGGGTGGGGGGGTTCAGGGGTCCGCCAGGTTGGCTCGCCCCTGCCCCACGCCCCCCACGGGGCGCAGGGAGGGCTGCTGCGGCTGTGGCCTCAGGGGAGGCCTGAGGCAGGGGTCTGCAGGGCTGCTTGCAAGGCTGTACTTCAACAACGCTCCAGAAGAGGGAGCACAAGAGGCCCAGAAGCCAGGCCCAATTCGGAGCTGGTTTGAATGCTGGAATTACAGCTCAAAGCCAGACGCCTGTGGCTCATGCGTGTCATCCCAGCCACTCACGAGGCTGATAGGAGGACTGTGGTTTGGAGCTAGCCAACACAGTCAAAACGGGGAGACCTCCAGTTAACCAGTAGAAAGCCAGACACAGAGTGGCACAAGTGAATGATAGAGCACCATCCACAAGCAGAAAAAGCTGCATGAGTGTGAGGCCCTGAGTTCAAGCCCCAGTACACACACACACATACAACAGTACATGCACATATACAGCAGTACACACACACACTCCATGCACATGCACACAGCAGTACATATACACAGTGCACACACATACACAGCAATACACACACTGCAGCATTACCCATATACAGCAGTACACACAGTACATGCACATACACACGGCAGTACACACAGTACACGCACATACACATGGCAGTACACGCACATACACACATACAGCAGTACACACAGTACATACACATACACACGGCAGTACACACAGTACACACACATACACGTGGCAGTACACACAGTACATGCACATACACATGGCAGTACACACAGTACACGCACATACACGTGGCAGTACACACAGTACATGCACATACACATGGCAGTACACACAGTACACGCACAGACACGTGGCAGTACACACAGTACATGCACATACACATAGAGCAGTACACACAGTACATGCACATACACATGGCAGTACACACAGTACACGCACGTATGCGTGGCAGTACACACAGTACACGCACATACACATGGCAGTACACACAGTACACGCACATACACACATATACAGCAGTATATAAAGTACACGCACATACACGTGGCAGTACACACAGTACACACACATACACATGGCAGTACACACAGTACACGCACATACACACATATACAGCAGTACATAAAGTACATGCACATACACATGGCAGTACACGCACATACACACATACAGCAGTACATACAGTACATGCACATACACGTGGCAGTACACGCACATACACGTGGCAGTACACACAGTACACGCACATACACATGGCAGTACACACAGTACATGCACATACACACGGCAGTACACATAGTACACGCACATACACATGGCAGTACACACAGTACATGCACATACACACATATACAGCAGTACATAAAGTACATGCACATACACACGGCAGTACACATAGTACACGCACATACACACGGCAGTACACACACTACACGCACATACAGCAGCACACATACAGTTTCAAGGCTGGCACACTACGGCTTGAGCCATGCTTCCATTTCTGGCTTTTTGCTGATTAACGGGAGATAGGAGTCTGGAGGATTTGTCTGCCTGGGCTGGCTTTGATCTGATCCTCAGATCTCAGCCACTTCCGTAGCTAGGCTATAGGTTTGAGCCACCCGCCGTATCATTCCTGCCTTGAAAATCCGGCCCGTCTTTGAGCAGGGATTCAGCTTGGTGTGAGGTGTCTCATGTGGCAGCCGGGCTTCTCCACCCACAGCCACTGTTTCTCCTTAACCCATCTGAGCTGGGCCTCGTCCCTCCCCACACACAGGGCTGCCGACTGCGGCTCAACCCCCTGCCCTCCTGGCCAGTTTGGAGACCCACCTCTAGGCCAGCGTCGGTGATGGTGGAGCGCTTGAGGCTCATGGCCTTCACCCCCTTCTTGGAGAGCGCGTAGTTGTCGATGAACTCACAGATGTCCAGGTCAGAGACACCGACCAGGCAGAAGCCCTCGAAGCCTCGCACGGCGAAGCCCTGCAGGCTCACGAACTCCTTCTCCCCGCCGGGCAGCACATTGTACAGCTCCTTGGCGTGCAGCACGGGTGTGAGGCCGGCCCAGAACTTGGGCTGGTAAAGCACGCGTCGCCAGGCCTTGCACACCTGAGCTAGCACACACTTCTCGCACGCTGAGAAGTACCAGAAGAGGCTGTTGAGGATCTTCTCATCTGTGGCCAGTGGTGGCCGCTCTGCGGGGGGGCCCCCAGCCAGAGCGGCCCGGGACAGCGGGGCAGCCAGGCTGGGCGGGGGGAGGGTCGGAGCGGGCGGCTGGCAGGGGCGGTTCTTGGCGGCCGGCGTGCCCTTGGTGATGCTGGCTGCTCCCAGGCCATTGGGCTGGCCGGGCAGCTTCACCAGGCCATTCCGAGGCAAGCATGGAGGCTTGGGGTCACCGTCGACACCCGGGCTGGACATCTTCCTGGAACTTTCTGTAGACAGGTGGGGAGAGGGAAGTGAGTCTGCTGGTCTCTGGGGGCCGCGGAGAGCTGTGTGCCCCCTCCCGCCCCCCACGGCTCCTGCCTCTCCCTCCTGAGCGCACAGAGTCCACGGCCAGGTGCGTGCGCCAGGGGCCAGGCCCGTGCTTACACTCCGTGGCTGCACGAATGCACCCTGCCTGGCAGCAGCCAACGGCAGTTGCTGGCTTCTCCCCCGGCCCCCTGGAGGGGCTCAGGCATCTCGTCTGAGAGTCATGTGGCAGCTCCCGAGGACCGTGGCACCCACAGAGGCTCAGGACTCACCCTGAGAAGGGTACCGTGGGCGCCGCCGTCAGTCCCCCGCCAGCACTAGGCAGCGCTGTGCTAAATGCACCCACCACCCAGAAAAGGAAATGGAGGCGGACGCCAGGTGGATTGCTGATCAGATCAGACAGCTAAGCGGTAGAGCTGAAGGTTGGACAGGCGTGGGCTGAGAAGCTAGAGGGGTCTCCTCAGGCAGGGCCATCCACCCCCAGGCTGGGTCTGGTACCTGCCTGTGGATGGCAGGCCGCACAGAGGGTAATGGGACCCCATGGTGCCAGTACCATCTGTCTCCCTTTCCGGTTAGATATCCTTGTTTCCACCTCTCCACAGCATGCAGGAAGGAGGCAGGGCTCTGAGAGGGGGAGTCTAGCCTTCTCAGGCTCAAGCCCCACACTTCGGACCCCACAAGGGCTCCATGTTGAGTGTGTGGCCTTGGCTAGCCACT
The DNA here is from genome assembly GCF_024711535.1 of Dipodomys merriami. Taxonomy (NCBI): domain Eukaryota; kingdom Metazoa; phylum Chordata; class Mammalia; order Rodentia; family Heteromyidae; genus Dipodomys; species Dipodomys merriami. The sequence continues at coordinate 514,753 of NW_027202682.1, forward strand.
TCCCTCCTCCGGTGGCAGAGCTGGTCACAGGGGCCTGACTCACAGCCTGGCTTGGAAAGTGACCTGGGGGTTACTCGTGTCCCCAGAGTAAAGCAGAATCTGCCTTCCCAGGTCTGCGGGTGACTCGGGCTGGGCCAGAGCCCATGTTCCGGTCCCTGGTCTCCCATGCCAGAGTTTCAGAGGCTCCCCTTCCTTCCTCTGGCTACGGACCGTGGCCTCACACAGCCACCACGGGGGTGTCTTAAAAGGCCCCCGAGATCTTCCCAGCCCCTACCGTGGGCCTGGGGCTAGGCAGGCCCTCAGAAGAGAGGCGCTCACGGCTCCTCTGCGGTTGAGGCTCTCTTCTGAAGGGCAGGGCTCAGCGAGCTGGGACGGAGGCGGGAGCCACCAGGAGACGGGACCCGGCCCTGCTCTCCCCATCACCAGGCCCAGAGGCTCGAGCCCTTGGGAGGCCGTCCTGTCAGCACGCCGGCCCTGGAGCGTGTGCAGATCACAGGGCTGACCTCCCTGGGTCCAAAGGTCCTGCACCCCGCAGCTGCAAGCCCTCTCGTCCCCGCAGGCTGGCCAGGCCCTCAGTGCTATCTCCCTCTCTCCCACACCTTGGCTGCACCTGTGCTATGCTCAGCAGCCCGCTGGTGGACGCGGGCAGCGGCTGGCCGGCACCCACACCCCTCGCACCTTGGGGAAGCCATCTAGCTCAGTCCTGCGTGGGGTACGAGCTTGAGGCTCAGGGGAGTTTAAGTTTGTGTCCCATCGCGGAGGAGACTGAAGCCAGGGGTGACCCCAGCTCCCTGAGCACCAGCCCTGGGAAGAAAAGAAATAGCAGGGCTAGGCCTGCGACCCCCACATCCCAGACACACACTTCTGGGGATGGAGAGGCGATCCCAGCCTCAACACCCCCCCCCCCCACGCCCAGGCCGGCCCGGATGCCCACTGTCCCCATGCCGGGCGCAGCACCATGGACAGCGGCATGCTGGGTGCTGCGGGGCCGGCGGCACCGAGGACAGCGGCTCGGCAGGGAGGGGAGGGGAGAGGAGCCTAGAAGCCCAAGAAGGATCCCCGGAGGTGGCGGAGGCGGCGCCAGGGGAGAAATAATCCAAGAGCGGTGCTGATTTAGGCTGAACGTGCTTGCAGCGCAGGGCGCACGTGGCTTGCCCGGCGGGGAGGGGGTTGCACGTGGACACCCAGGGCCTCCGTGGGCCGGCCCGCACGCATGGAGGGGAGGCCGCAATGTCCATCCCAGCCCCGCACCCTGGGTTCGAGCCGCCGCCCCTGCTGCTCCCACACCTCGCATCCAGCGTGCTGGTCGCAGTCCTGACTGCTTAACACCTGGAGAACCCCTGCCACATGGCACAAAATGGCCCAAGACTGAGGCTTTGGGAGAAAGGTCAGCCCCATCCAGTAGGAGACCAGGATCGCTTAGGGAAGACGCCCTGACCCAGCAGGACGGCTTCCCGGCTGACTGCCCACACATGGGCCAGCATCACAACCGCTCCGCCAGTCCCCGGCCCCCACCCCTCCTCTAGGCACATGCCTTCCAGCCCTTGCTGGGAAGCCAGCACCCCGGACAGCGTCTGCCTCTCCTGGCCACCTCTGTTCCCCCTTGAGAACAGATGCCACCACGGAGGTTCTGACCGCTGCTGCACAGCGGGCGAGCGACAGCCGGCTGAGGAGCCCCAGGACAGCCACATGGATGGCCAGCTCAAGCACTGCAGTCTCAGGGTGACAGTGGCCAGCGTTCTAGGGGAGGGAACCCACTGGGCTTGGGACTGGAAGACTGCCTCTGCCCTGGGGGCTTGGGGTGGAGACACCTGCGTCTCCCTTTGGCTAAGTTCCCCTTCGGAGCTGCAGGGCGAAGCAAGCTGGCTGCCCGCCCACTACCAGAGGAAAGGGACGGGAGCTAGGGGGAAGGCAGGGAGGAGGAGGTCTCCCCTTCCTGCCCTGGCTGACTGGGAGCAGGGAAAGCAAGGACAGAGATTTTTCCATGTCACAAAACTACGACAGGCCCAGCCGCCCGCCAGGCTGTCAGATGCCCAGTGCTCGGAGCTGGCCTGTCCTGTATGCTGCTTCTCCAGGATCCCGGCGGTCCCTGTGTTGTGGCTAGTCTCCGTTCACTGGCCTCACCCAGCGGGGTCTCTGCCGGGCACCTCTGCTCTCCTGCCAGAGGCTGGCGGCTAGATCTCCACTAGCGCCCCTGCCCCCCTGCCACCAGTCTGGGATCCCTCTCCCCGTTCCTCATGCCCCGTCTGCATTGTAGGCTGACCAGCCCCTCCTGCCTCCTGAGGCAGTGACCCGGTGACACGGGTCCTAGCCGCAACCAGGGCTGGGCTGACGGGCGGACGCGCTCCGACTGCCCTGAGACTCAGACATGTCCATATCCCGGCCACCGCGCACGTGTCAGCAGCAGTGCGATCCTCCCACCCCCGGCCGGAATGCTCTGTGGGTGATGGGATGGGAGCCCACGGCCCAGGGTGCTGGGGGGGGGGGGTCTTTGAGAGGGACTGGAGTTGATGCCACGGCTCAGGGACGTGGCATGGGCCCGGGGCTCATCTCCACCCTCCTGATGTTGAACCCCAGCTCTCGGGGCCCAGCCGGTGCCAGGGCCCTGGGCAGCTTCTGGGCGGGGGCTGGGATGGCAGCAGCCTCTTCCCGGCCCTCCACCCCGGCCGGCGCTCCCCGCCAGCCACGGCCGGCTGCCCTGCACGGATGGGGGCAGGATGGGCTCCAGCCTCCGAAAGGGGGGAGCCTCAGCTGGGGTCTGAGTCCACGGCGTGAGGGTGGCAGGGAATCGGCCCCCATCCCCCCCCCCCCCCGTGTGCACAGCTGGGTGTGGGGGGGCGGGAGGCCTGAGGATGGACCAAGGGTGGGGAGGGGCAGCCCGCAGGGGGGCAGGGAGGGGAGGGGAGGGCTGGGGGCAGCGCTGTCCAGAGGCTGGGCCAGCGGGGCACTGGGCTCCAGAGAGCTGACGGGTCCACCCTCCTCCTCCTCCTCCTCCTCCTCCTCCTCCTCCTCCTCCTCCTCCTCCTCCTCCTCCTCCTCGCCGACATCATCCTCATCCTCCTCACCCTACTCCTCCTCCTCCTCACCCTACTCCTCCTCCTCACCCTCTTCCTCTTCCTCCTCATCCTCCTCGTCATCATCCTCACCCTCACCCTCCTCATCCTCCTCGCCCTCAGCCGCCCGCCCAACCTCCCCCGAGGCCTAGGCCCCGCCCGAGCGCGGCGCCTGCTCCCCCGCCTGCCCGCGGGGGCTCCCCGGGCCGGGTGCGGGGCGCGGCGCAGCCCACGGGGACCCCGCCCGGGGGCGCCCGGAGCTCGGCGGCTGGCGGGGCGCGGGGCCGCGCGCGCTCACCCGCGGCGGGGGGCGGCGGGCCGGGGCCGGGCGGGGACTGCGGTTACGTAAGGCGGCCCGGGCCCCCCGCCGCCCGCCCCGCGCCCGGCGGCCTCCCCGCGCCCCGCGGCCTCCCCGCGCCCCACGGCCCGAGGCCTCCCCGCGCCCCGAGGCCTCCCCGCGGCCTCCCCACGCCCTGAGGCCTCCCCGCGGGCGCCCCGCCGCCGCCCCGCGGGCTCCCCGCGCCCCGCCGCCGCCCCGCGGGCTCCCCGCGCCCCGCCGCCGCCCCGCGGGCTCCCCGCGCCCCGAGGCCTCCCTGCGGCCTCCCCGCGCCCCGCGGGCTCCCCGCGCCACGCCGCCGCCCCGCGCGCGCCTCACCTGGGCGCGGGCTCCTGGCTCATACCCTGCGGTCCGCCGCGCGGCCTCGCGTCCCGGGCAGCCCGGCGCGGGCGCCGCGGAGCGCGGAGGCGGCTCCGGTCCCGGCGCGGGGCGGGCGAGCAGGGCCCGGCCGCGCCCCGCCCCGAGCGCCCGGGCCTGGCCGGGCCCCCGCGGCCGAGCCCGGAGCGGAGCTCCCCGGTGGGAGAGGACCGGGCGCCCGAGCCTCCCACCGGGGAGGCCGAGCCCAGATAAATGAGGCCGCGGAGCCGGAGCGGAGCGGCGCCGCCTCCTCCCTCCCCGCGCCCTCCGCCCCGCGCGCCGCCCCCGCGCGCCGCCCCGCGCGCCTCGCGGCCCGCGCCGCCCGGCCCCGCGCGCGCTCCCGCCGTCCGACCCAATCCGCGCGGGCGCCGCGGCCCGGCCCCGCCCACCGGCGCGCCCGGCGCCCGCGGAGACGGACCGACCCGGCCGGGCCGCCGGAACCTCGGCCGCGCCTCCCGAGGACCCGACCAGCCGGCCCCGAACCCGCGGGCGGCGGAAGAGGCCTGGGGAGGAGAGCGCCAAGGCCCCGCGGTCCTGGCGCGTCCTGTGAGCGCGGGGCCGGGCCGGGCGGCCCCGTCCGGGGTCTGGGGTCTCCCGGGAGCCGGCGCAGCGTTAGGGATCCGAGGTCAAGAGGGCGGAGCAGGGTCCGGAGGATCGGGACGCACGCAGCGCCGGGCGCGGGCCCGGCCGGGTTGGTAGAGCCGGGGCCGGGCGGTGCGCGGCCGGCCCGGCCTGTCACAGCCGAGCGCGCGGCCCTGTGTGCGGGGCTGGAGCTGCTGTCGCTAGGATGCGGCCGCCAGAGCTGGGGCGCGGACGGGGCTGGCCCACCGTCCGCTGCCTTAGACGCGAGCGCCTCAGCCAGCCTCAGGCAGGCTTGCGGTTGGGGTGGGCCGGGGCGGAGGAGCACCTCCCAGTGCCCCGGGTGGGCCAGGACAGCACGGGAGGAGGACAGCCAACGGGTTCCCACCCGCGTCCCGCACCTGCCAACCTCCCCTCCCTCGCGCCCTCCCCCAGGGAGCAGAGTTATTGGGTGATGCAGGCAGGGTCCCCGCTCTCCCCGGGCCCTGCCCCAAGGGTCTGGCGTTGGTCCCTGGTCCCAGGCCTCAGCCTGTCCCTGGCACGGCGGGCCGCAGGGCCACACCCCTCACCTGAGACCCTGCCACCTGGAGGGAACTCAGCGCCTCACACGCTGCACCTGCTCCGCTGTGCCTTGCCTGCCGAAGTCTTTTGGTTTTTTCTTCATAGGTTTGAACTCTGGGCCTGGGTGCTGTCCCTCAGCTCTTCAGCTCAAGGCTAGCGCTCTACCACTTGAGCCACAGCGCCACTTCTGGGTTTTTCTGCTTAGGTGGTGCTGAGGAGTTGAACCCAGGGCTTCATGCATGTGAGGCAAGCGCTCTACCACCGAGCCACCTTCCTGGCCTTGCCAAAGTCTTGTGACCAAGACCATTTCTTCCCCAAACACCCGTCCTTCCCAGCCTGCACCCGTGGCTGGGCGGCGGCTCTGAGCGGCACGTAGCCGCCCAGCACGGCACGCAGGGCCCTCAGCACATCGGTGGGGAGTGCGGCAGCAGGAGAGGTTGCCCACAGCTGGTCCTGGACCCCCTTGGGTGGGGAAGCGCTGACGTCCCTCAAGAAGCAGTTCTGGTGTGGTTCCAGTCTCCCCTGGGGACATGGGGCTGCTCAGCCCGGCTCCCTTCCCCGTCCCTGTGGGGGGCTGCTGCAGCATCTCAGTCAGGGCCCCCGTCACCGGGTCACCCCTGACCCGGCATCCTCACCGCTGCCCCTCCTCTGCAGCACCTCTCAGGTGGAGGACCGGCCCTCCTCCACATGGAGCGCTCCTCCCCGGAGCACCCCGTGTCCAAGGAATCGTCCTGGTCTATCATGTTGCAGGACAGATGTGTTGGAGGCCCAGAGGCTGCTGCCAGGTCTGGTCCTGCGGCGACAGAGGGCTTAAGGGGGACACAGTCACATTAGGGAACAAACAGCACCCCATACCGTGGGCGTGTATGTCGTGGGGACACAGGACTGACTGTGGGTGTGTCTGGGAGGACTCGAGTAGAATATGTGCCCAGAGCCGCGTGCCTGGGTGGGCCCTCAGGTATCCCCCCTCGCTGAGCCCATCCTGGGAAGTGGGTCTGCTCCCTATGGGGGGGCCTCCTTTCAAGACCAAAGTGGGGTCTGGGAATGTGGCTCAGTGGTAGAGTGCTTGCCGAGCACGCATGAAGCCCTAGGTTTGATCCCTCAGTACCATACAAACAGAAAAAGCCGGAAGTGGTGCTGTGGCTCAAATGGTAGAGCTTTCACATTGAGCTGAAGAGCTGAGGGACCGTGCCCAGGCCCAGAGTTCAAACCCCATGACTGACAAAAAAAAAAAAAAAAAAGCCAGAAGTGGCGCTGTGGCTCAAGTGGTGGAGTGCTAGCCTTGAGCAAAAGAAGCCCAAGGACAGCTCTCAGGCCCTGAGTTCAAGCCCCAGAACTGGCAAAAACAAAAAAACAAAAAAACCAACAACACGGATTTGTTGAAACCCTTTTGTAACAACAGATAATAAAAACAGGGCTGGGAAGGTGGCTCAGTGGTAGAGAACTTGTCTAGCACACATGAAGCCCTGGGTTCAATTCCTTAGTACTACATACACAGAAAAGGCCAGAAGTGGTGCTGTGGCTCAGTGGTAGAGCGCTCGCCTTGAGCTGAAGAGCTGAGGGACAGCGCCCAGGCCCAGAGTTCAGGCCCCACGACCGGCAAAAACAAGAAAGACCAAAGTAGTTCATCCTGGGCCAGATGGGCCCCTTGCTCACTCTACCCTGCCACTGCCCAGAGCAGAGCCTGGGGCAGCAGGTGGTACACCAGGCTGTGAGTGTTTGGCTGCCTGGATTTCTCCGTCGCCAGAACTGGTGTCCACCGCTGTGTGTGTGGTCGGCTGACCACGGCCACGGGGGCTTTCCGCCACCCTCAGCCCTTGCTCCGGCCTGACCTGCCCCTGTCAAGGCTGAGGATGACTCAGGGCCCAGCTGTCACCGCAGCAACGCGCGTAGCTTAGTGATGGCGGTCTGGTCTCCTAGCAACGGCCGTCTCCTAGCAATGGATATTTTCCCAGCCCTGGCTGGAGCAGCAGCTATTTTTAGCTCAGCTGCAAATCAATCGGCAGCTGCATTTTGGGCTTCTTGAGAGACACAAGGTGTGGGGGTGGGCTTCTTAGGCAGACAAAAGGAGCAGAGGTAGGAACCTTGGCCCGGGGGCCAAGACAGAGGAGCAGTGGGAAGGGGCCCGGAGGAAGTGCAGGCCGCGTGGAGGTCACAGCCAGGACCATGGACTGCCTGAGGCCTCCACAGGCCAAGTCAGCAGGGTGGCCAGGCCCGTGCTCGGGAGCGTCCTGGCGGCTCCGTCCTTAGCTGAGGACCCACCTTCCCCCCCCCCAGGCTTCTGGCCTCTTCCGGACCAGCTTGAGTAGCAGATGTGGCCAGTGGGAGGTGCCACGGGCTCAGGGATGCAGCCGGGACGACCACCAGCCACCCATGTTGCTGCTCACCTGATGCTGGTAGACGCTGAGATCCGCGTAGGGAGGTCCTGGACAAGGGGGGAGGGGGGGACCTGAGCATTCTCTGCTTCCTTAGGGGCGCGTTCCATCCAGCCCAAACTCAGCCTTGACCATTGGGCCTGGTCACAACCCACCAGCTACTTTTTTTGGGGGGTCAGTCATAGGGCCTGAACTCTGGACCTGGGCAGCTGTCCCTCAGCTCTTCAGCTCAAGGCTAACGTTCTAACATTTGAGCCCCAGCGCCACTTCTGGCTTTTTGTGCTTATGTGGTGCTGAGGAATGGAACCCAGGGCCTCATGCATGCAAAGCAAGCACTCTACCACTGAGCCACCTTCCCAGCCCCCAGGCTGGCTTTGAACCACGATCCTCAGATCTCAGCCTCCTGAGTAGCTAGGATGACAGGCGTGAGCCACTGGCACCTGGCTCACCATCTACTTTTTGTGGTCCAGGTTTACTCAAAGTTCATGTGGGGTCTTCAGCACTGGGTCTCCCATGAACGCCTCTGGCTCTTGGTGGTGTCTCCTGGGAGTTCCCGCTAGCCTAGCCTCTAACTTGGTTGGGAGTGCTTCTGCCCTAGCACCATGACCTGCCCTTCAGGACTAGCTGCCTCCCTGCCACTATCTCCCCTGAGCTGCCTGCCGCAGCCCTGCTCAGGACCCAACACCGTGGACGCAGCACCTCATTCTGCTAGAACCCCAGCTGCAGGAGGAAGGGCCGAGCCTGGAGGTGAGCAGCTCCAGGGTACACCCCCCGATGGCATTGGAGGCCTGCACTGGGAGGACCTTCAAGGCCCAGCACAGGAGCTGGGCCTCGGGATGGGCTCTCCAGCTGCCCTGTTTGGGTCACGGGGCTTTGGGAATGTCTGCCTCCAGTTAGTCCGAGCCCAGCAGTCTTCGGCGGGGGGAGGGGACAACCATTCTCGTTCTGCTCACCCCCCAGAGGGGCTGCAGCCTTCTGCACACCAGGCCCCCAAAGGCTACTCTTCCTTTTCTTACTCCAGTCTCTGATACCGGAGGGACGGGGATCATGGCATCGGGAAGCCCAGAGCTAGGTCCCCCAAACTGACCTTAGCCAGCCAGGAAGCCCGAGATCTGGGCTGTCAGACATCCGCTCATTCATTTCCCACGTAATGACTGCGCGCTCGAGTCCAGGTGTGTGGTGCCCTGTCCTCACAGAAACGGAAGGCCGCCATGGGTATGGGAACTCATGGCTGCGCCCAGGTCTGACCCTGGGCAGGAATGCAGAGCTCTGAGAGGTGGCATCTGTCAGATCTTTGTGGCACCAGTGTCATTGGAAGGCCGCGAAAAGTAAGCTGAGCAGGGCAGGCCTGGCGTCCAGGAGACAGCTCAGGACCAGCGCCTGTCTTCAGGGAACCCTAACACTCCTTCTCCCAGAGAGGTCGGGGCCTGAGGCTCGCCAGGTGATGCCTCACCACCACCAGAGGGCGCCCAGAACCCACTCCTGCCCAGTGGACTGGTGACCACTACCCTGCTGACCACCCCCAGCCCTGGCTGGGAAGGCTGCGGGGGCTGACCCGTGTGCCCCGCGGTCCCGAGGCTGTGGGGGCTGACCCGTGTGCCCCGCGGTCCCGGGGCTGTGGGGGCTGACCCGTGTGCCCCGCGGCCCCGGGGCTGTGGGGGCTGACCCGTGTGCCCCGCTGCCCCGGGGCTGTGGGGGCTGACCCGTGTGCCCTGCGGTCCCGAGGCTGCGGGGGCTGACCCGTGTGCCCCGCTGCCCCGAGGCTGTGGGGGCTGACCCGTGTGCCCCGGGGCTGCGGGGGCTGACCCGTGTGCCCCGCTGCCCCGAGGCTGCGGGGGCTGACCCGTGTGCTCAAGGGCCTTGAGCACCTGATAGTTTTCCACCAGGCTCTGACACTCTTCTTTTTCATTTAATGTTTGCTGGTCACGGGGTTTGAACTCAAAGCTGGAGCACTGTCCTGCTCAGGGTGAGCGCTCTGCCACTTGGAGTCACAGCTCACTTCCGGTTTTCTGGTGGTTCATTGGAGATAAAAGTCTCACAGACTTCCCTGCTTGGGCTGGCTTTGAACCAGGACCCTCAGATCTCAGCCTCCTAAGTAGCTAGGATTACTGGTATGAGCCACCAGTGCCTGGACCCTTTACATTTTGTGATTGTTTTATCCTTATTGCTGTTAGTGTGTTCTGGGGACTGAAGTCACTGCCCTGCACACACTAGGCATATGCTCTGTCCAGCAAAATCTCCAGCCCATTTTAACTTTTTTCTTATAGCTCAGTAGGAGTAAGCACATGGTCTAGTGCTCTAAAGCGTTTTCCACCTCCCCAGACTGAAATCAATGATTTAAACCCTAACTCCCGGGGCTGGGTAGGTGGCTCAGTGGTAGAGCACTTGCCTTGCATGCTCGAGGCCCTGGGTTCGATTCCTCAGCACCACATAAGCAAAAAGAAAAAAGCCAGAAGTGGCGAAGTGGCTCAAGTGGTAGAGTGCTAGCCTTGAGCTGAAGAGCTGAGGGACAGCGCCCAGGCCCAGAGTTCAGGCCCCACGGGGACTGGACCCAAAAAAAAAAAAAAACCCCAAAAGCCCTAACTCCCGGTCTTCTTCCCCAGTGGTCAGTTTGGAACTTCAACTGTAACCGAAAGTTCCTATTCCTGTGGATTTCATTTTACTCTCTGTCTCTGTGGATGTCATTGCTCTAGGGTCCTTCTCCTGGAGGTAATCACATCGTCTTTGTCATTTGTGAGTGGCTCATTTCACTTTAGCAAGGATCTCAATAATCACCTGCCTGCAGGTCTTCCACACACCTCTGCCCCCCAGTGAGTTCATTTTTTTTTGGGGGGGGGGTCTGGTCATGGGGCCTGAACTCTGGGCCTAGGCGCTGTCCCTTGGCTCTTCAGCTCAAGGCTACAGCACCACTTCTGGTTTTTTTTTTCTGCTTATGTGGTGCTGAGGAATCGAACCCAGGGCCTCAGGCATGCAAGGCAAGTGCTCTACCACTGAGCCACCTTCCCAGCCCGAGTTCATTATTTTCTATGCTTAATAACCCATTGTGTGAGTAGACCACCCTCTGTAATCCTTCCACCTGCCCAGGACTCCGGGTTGCCTCTCGTGTCCTGGCTATTTTGGGACTGTTTTGGTTCTTCAGCCCGAGAGGCCCTTGGGATGTGAAGGGGACGTGCGAGAGCATCCGTGAGCATCAGTGAGTGTACTAGCAACTTCTCGCTTGGACGGGCAGCGGGGTCCGGTGGCTGTCCGGCTCCTGTCGGGGCGGCCCAGGCCAGGGCAGAGGGCTGGCTTCGAGAAGGGCTGGGCGCAGTAGGTGGCGCTGGCTCCCGCAGGTGGCCGGCCTCCTGGCCAGCCCGGGACCGGCTCCGGGCTGCCGCCGGCCTGGGGGCTTCCGGGCTCAGGTCTCAGCCGGTGTGGATCGCGGGCCCGAGGCTCCGGGGCCCGCCCCGCGGGCGTCCACCCGTGGACGGAGCGGGCTGGAGCTGAGGCCCTGGCCGCTCCCCTCGGAGCCGCCGGCCCGCGCCCCCCGAGCCCCCGCCGGCCCGTGCGCGCCCCCCGAGCCCCCGCCGGCCCGCGCGCGCCCCCCGACCCCCGCCGGCCCGCGCGCCCCCCAGCCCCCGCCGGCCCGCGCGCCCCCCAGCCCCCGCCGGCCCGTGAGCGCCCCCCGAGCCCCCGCCGGCCCGCTCCTCCGGAGGGAAGGGCACTGACCCTCCGCCCCGGGGCACTGTCTCCCTGGGGAGAAGGTCAGTCCCCTCCCTGGATGTCTTCCACGGGGACAGCGCCCGCCGCGCCACCCGCGCCTCTCCGCACCCCGCTCCCGCACCCCCGTCCCCAGGCCTGGGGGACAACAGCGGCCGGACGAGGAGGAGCCGCTGGGGCCCGGGGTCGTCCCCGCGCTGGCCCCGCCCCGCCCCGAACACGCCCCGCCCCCGCGCACAGGCCCCGCCCCACGCACACGCCCCGCGCAGGCCCCGCCCCGGGCAGGCCACGCCCCGGGCAGGCCCCAGGCGCCGCTGCCATTGGCGGAAAGTTCCGGGCGCGACGGCCATTGGCTGGAGAGCGGCAGCCCGCCCTCCGCCCCGGCGCGGCGGGGGCCGAGCGGAGCGGTCGGGGCGGAGGGGACGCGCGGGGCCGGCGGCGGCGCCCCGGGCAGCTCCCGCCGCCTCGCCCCGCCCCGGGGCAGCGCCCGCGAGCCCGGAGCCCAGGCGCGGGCGCGTTCCTGCGCCATGCCGGCCGGGGCGCTGCTCCGCGTCCTCTGCTGCGGCCTCCTGGCCGCGTCCGCGCGCGCGGGCTACTCGGAAGACGGCTGCGGCTGGCGGGGCAGGTGCGGGCCTCCGTGAGGCGGGGGACGGGGGGGCGGGGGCGGGCGGCGAGGGGCGCCGGAGGGCGGGCGGCGAGGGGCCCGGGCGGGCGCCGGAGGGCGGGCGGCGAGGGGCGCCGGCCGCCGCGGGCTCGGGGGCTCGGGGGCTCGGGGGAGGGCCTCGCCGGCCCGGGCTCGGGGGCTCGGGGGCTCGGGGGAGGGCCTCGCCGGCCCGGGCTCGGGGGCTCGGGGGCTCGGGGGCTGGGGGCAGGGCCTCGCCGGCCCGGGCTCGGGGGCTCGGGGGCTGGGGGCAGGGCCTCGCTGGCCCGGGCTCGGGGGCTCGGGGGCTGGGGGCAGGGCCTCGCCGGCCCGGGCTCGGGGGCTGGGGGCTCGGGGCAGGGCCTCGCCGGCCGCGGGCTCGGGGGCTCGGGGGCTCGGGGCAGGGCCTCGCCGACCCGGGCTCGGGGGCTGGGGGCAGGGCCTCGCCGGCCCGGGCTCGGGGGCTGGGGGCTCGGGGCAGGGCCTCGCCGGCTCGGGCTCGGGGGCTGGGGGCTCGGGGCAGGGCCTCGCCGACCCGGGCTCGGGGGCTGGGGGCAGGGCCTCGCCGGCCCGGGCTCGGGGGCTGGGGGCAGGGCCTCGCCGACCCGGGCTCGGGGGCTGGGGGCAGGGCCTCGCCGGCCCGGGCTCGGGGGCTGGGGGCAGGGCCTCGCCGGCCGCGGGCTCGGGGGCTCGGGGGCTGGGGGCAGGGCCTCGCCGGCTCGGGCTCGGGGGCTGGGGGGCTGGGGGCAGGGCCTCGCCGGCCCGGGCTCGGGGGCTCGGGGCAGGGCCTCGCCGGCCCGGGCTCGGGGGCTGGGGGCTCGGGGCAGGGCCTCGCCCGCCGCCGCCTCAGCGCCTCGTCCCGTCCCCAGCGGCCTGACGCAGGAGCCGGGCAGCGTCGGGCACCTGGCCCTGGCCTGCGCCGAGGGCGCCGTCGAGTGGCTGTACCCGGCCGGGGCGCTGCACCTGACCCTGGGCGGCCCCGAGCTGGGCGCGCGGCCCACCGTCGCCTGCCTGCTCCCCGCGCGGCCCTTCGCGGGCGCGCAGGTCTTCGCCGAGCGGCCCGGGGGCGCCCTGGAGCTGCTGCTGGCCGAGGGCCCGGGCCGGGCCGGGGGCCGGTGCGTGCGCTGGGGCCCGGGCCAGCGCCGGGACCTCTTCCTGCAGGCCACGCCTCACCCGGACATCAGCCGCCGCGTGGCCGCCTTCCGCTTCGAGCTTCGCGCAGACAAGCATCCGGAGCTGCCTCCGCGGGCCCAGGGCCTGGGCGTGGACGGTGAGCGCGGGGCTGACCCTGACCGGGGCCTTGTGTGCACGGGTGCGTGCCTGTGTGTGCACGCGTGTGTGCGTGTGTGCACGGGTGCGTGCCTGTGTGTGCACGCGTGTGTGCGTCTGTGCACAGGTGGGTGCCTGTGTGTGTGCGTCTGTGCGTCTGCATGAGTGTGCATGCATGTGCGAGTGTGCACGGGTGCGTGCCTGTGTGTGCGTGTGTGCGTCTGCATGAGTGTGTGCCTGTGTGCATGCATGTGCGAGTGTGCACGGGTGGGTGCCTGTGTGTGTGTGCGTGTGTGTGCGTCTGTGCACGGGTGCATCTGTGCACAGGTGGGTGCCTGTGTGTGCCTGTGTGTGCGTCTGCATGAGTGTGTGCCTGTGCATGCATGTGCGAGTGCACGGGTGCGTGCCTGTGTGTGCGTATGTGCACAGGTGGGTGCCTGTGTGTGTGTGCGTGTGTGTGCGTCTGTGCACGGGTGCATCTGTGCACAGGTGGGTGCCTGTGTGTGCCTGTGTGTGCGTGTGTGCGTCTGCATGAGTGTGTGCCTGTGTGCATGCATGTGCGGGTGTGCACGGGTGCGTGCCTGTGTGTGCGTATGTGCACGGGTGGGTGCCTGTGTGTGTGTGCGTGTGTGTGCGTCTGTGCACGGGTGCATCTGTGCACAGGTGGGTGCCTGTGTGTGCCTGTGTGTGCGTCTGCATGAGTGTGTGCCTGTGTGCATGCATGTGCGGGTGTGCACGGGTGCGTGCCTGTGTGTGCGTATGTGCACGGGTGGGTGCCTGTGTGTGTGTGCGTGTGTGTGCGTCTGTGCACGGGTGCATCTGTGCACAGGTGGGTGCCTGTGTGTGCCTGTGTGTGCGTGTGTGCGTCTGCATGAGTGTGTGCCTATGTGCATGCATGTGCGGGTGTGCACGCGGGACAACATGACTGAACTAGAGGAGTCGGGCCTCGACACTGAGGCCTGGAGGCCTATCTGGTTGTCAGTGCCATGCTGGGCCAGGAACGCAGCTCTCACCAGGCCAGAGGGTGGCGGCTGGGGTGCCCTTTTCCTTCTCCCTCCCCCCCAGAATTCATCTTAGAGAAAGAGTGGGCGTGGGGACAAACATGGCAAATGTAGAAAGGTAGGCCCGGCAGGGCAGCCTGGGGGCTGTGGTCTCAGAAGGGTTGGGGGAAGGGAGGGAGGCACAGAATCAGAGCTGTGGCTGAAGCTGTCCAGGGCTCCCTGGCCTAGCGGTGACCTCACTCCCCTCCCCCAGCCCAGCCAACAAAAGTCCAGTGTGCCTCATCACCATGGAGACCAGGAGCAGCCGGCCCCCTTGCAGGGCAGCAGGCCCAGCTCTTGGCTCTCCTGAATCTCCCAGCCTGACCCTGCTGGAGATGGGACCGTCACTGTGCTACCTCTGGCTGGGGACCCTAGAACCAGGGCCAGCCAGACCCCCCCACCCGCACCCCCCTGCCGCCCTGCCCGGCTGTTGTTCTATGGTCCAGGAGGCAGTTCAGGAAGGCCGCAGCACTGGATGTGCGGTTGTAAGCTGGGCAAGCGAGAGTGCAGCGCGGCTCCAGCTCCAAACATGCAGCCCCGAGTCGGTGCCTGCCAGGGCCCTGGGGCCCCGACCCACACGGCCGTGCACACAATGCGGTGCAGCCCTTTGGTTTCCATTGCTCCTTGGGGCTCCTGCTGAGAGGAGCGGTGGGCAGGCCCCTGGGTGAGGCAGAGACGGGCTGACGGGCTGCCCTGCTCGACAGGTGTCTGCAGACCCTGCAGCGACACGGAGCTCCTCCTGGCGGCGTGCACCAGCGACTTCCGTGAGTGTCCCCTGAGCGAGGGAGCCCCGGGGCCCGCTCTCCCTCCCGTCCTCACCCTTGCCACCACGCCTCCCTGCAGTGATCAACGGGACCATCCACGGGGTCACCCACGACTCAGAGTCTCAGGAGTCCATCATCACCGTGGTGCCCACGCGTGTCCTCCGCCCGATGCTGCCAGTGGGCGGCGCCGAGGGCCCGGGACCGGCCTCCATCCACACCCCCCTGCAGTGCGGGGTCCGCCCGGGCCCAGGCACCTTCCTCTTCATGGGCTGGCGCCACTTTGGCCAGGCCTGGCTGGGCTGTGCCCCCCGCTCCCAGGAGTTCAGACGTGCCTACGCTGCTGCCCATGCTGCCCACACCCACCCCTGCGAGGTGAAACTGGACTGAGGGGACTGGGGACCGCCAGTGGGACCTTCCTGGGCAAGGGGGCAGGAGGGTGGGGGGCTGGAGGTCCCCAGACGGCATCGCAGGACCAGCTGACAGGCGGCACCAATAACACTGCTCATACTGGCTACCGCAGACCTGGTCTCTTGGGTCAAGCCCAGGCTTGGACTGGGCTCCCCGCATTGACTTCTCTCTGCTGTCCCTCCCATGCTCCCTAGCCTGACCTCTGCTCTGGCCGGCTCCCGTCGGCCTCCCTGTCTTGGGTCTTTCCGGGGCTCAGAGTGGGAGTGGAAAAGGTGCCTGGGGTGGCTGTGGTCCCTCACCGGGCCCCGGCGAGGGGCAGCGGACACCGGAGACCCCGAGCTGGCTTGGCAGGGGAGGGGACGCACTCCAGCAGGGTGCGATTCCTCTGTGGTCACCATGAGCCCCGGTGCCATCGTCGGGGGAAGAATGGGCCCCTCTGTCCAGACGCGGCCAGGCGCGCGGTGTGGCAGCGCCACCGTGGGGCCTGCTGGGCTGCGTCTGGCAGGAGGGGTGCACAATGGGAGCTCTAAGGACCGTTTCCCGCCACTGGCCCCATTGTCACTGTCCCTGCCTTTCTCCTGGGCCTCCTGGCCGCATAAAGAGCCAGTGGGGCTCTGCCAGACACACTGAAGGCCTGGTGGACTCGCATTGAGGCCTCAGCTCCGGTGCCGGGGGTCCGGCTGCCCCCGCAACGGCTGACTGGTTCCCTCCCTCCCTCCCTCCCTCCCTCCCTCCCTTCCTCCCTCCCTCCCTCCCTCCCTTCCTTCCTTCCTTCCTTCCTTCCTTCCTCTCCTCTCTTCCTTATTTTTCCCCACCCCAACCCCCAAATACTGGGGTTTGAACTCAGGACCTCATGCTTTTGCTAGGCAGGTGCTGCACTATTTAAGCTGTGCTCCTAGGACAGACTTTCCCCCTTCCCCGACCCCAAGAGAAAAACTGGGGGTGGAAGCCCTGTCAGGATGGGTGGAAGCCTCACCTTTCAGGCCAGGACAAGCTGGGAGAGGACAAGGCTGTGCACAAGGACCACACACAGGGCCCATGCTCCAAACCCAGCTGATGATGCCTGGCGGTGCTGTGTCCTGAGCCGGCACCTACACCCTGAGCCGACACCACCCTACACCCCGAGCCAGCACCTACACCCTGAGCCGGCACCTACACCCTGAGCCGGCACCTACACCCTACACCCCGAGCCAGCACCTACACCCTGAGCCAGCACCTACACCCTGAGCCGGCACCTACACCCTGAGCCGGCACCTACACCCTGAGCCAGCACCTACACCCTGAGCCGGCACCTACACCCCGACCCGACACCCTACACCCCGTGCCGCACCTACACCCTGAGCCGGCACCTACACCCTACACCCCGAGCCAGCACCTACACCCCGAGCCGACACCCTACACCCTGAGCCTGCACCTGCATACACCCTGAGCCAGCACCTACACCCTGAGCCGGCACCTACACCCCGAGCCGACACCCTACACCCCGAGCCAGCACCTACACCCCGAGCCGACACCCTACACCCTGAGCCAGCACCTACACCCCAAGCCGACACCCTACACCCCGAGCCAGCACCTACACCCCGAGCCGACACCCTACACCCTGAGCCAGCACCTACACCCTGAGCCGGCACCTACACCCTGAGCCGGCACCTACACCCTGAGCCGGCACCTACACCCTGAGCTGACACCACCCTACACCCCGAGCCAGCACCTACACCCTGAGCCAGCACCTACATACACCCTGAGCCAGCACCTACACCCTGAGCCAGCACCTACACCCTGAGCCGACACCCTACACCCTGAGCCAGCACCTACACCCTGAGCCAGCACCTACACCCTGAGCCAGCACCTACACCCCGAGCCAACACCTACACCCTACACCCTGAGCCAGCACCTACACCCTGAGCCAGCACCTACACCCTGAGCCAGCACCTACACCCTACACCGAGCCAGCACCTACACCCTACACCCTGAGCCAGCACCTACACCCTACACCCTGAGCCAGCACCTACACCCCGAGCCAACACCTACACCCTACACCCTGAGCCAGCACCTACACCCTGAGCCAGCACCTACACCCTACACCCTGAGCCAGCACCTACACCCTACACCCTGAGCCAGCACCTACACCCTACACCCTGAGCCGGCACCTACACCCTGAGCCGGCACCTACACCCTGAGCCGGCACCTACACCCCGAGCCAACACCTACACCCTACACCCTGAGCCAGCACCTACACCCTGAGCCAGCACCTACACCCCGAGCCAACACCTACACCCTACACCCTGAGCCAGCACCTACACCCTACACCCTGAGCCAGCACCTACACCCTGAGCCAGCACCTACACCCTGAGCCAGCACCTACATACACCCTGAGTCAGCACCTACATACACCCTGAGCCAGCACCTACATATACCCTGAGCCAGCACCTACACCCTGAGCCAGCACCTACACCCTGAGCCAGCACCTACACCCTGAGCCGACACCCTACACCCTACACCCTGAGCCAGCACCTACACCCTGAGCCAGCACCTACACCCTACACCCTGAGCCAGCACCTACACCCCGAGCCAACCCCTACACCCTGAGCCAGCACTTACACCCTGAGCCAGCACTTACACCCTACACCCTGAGCCAGCACCTACACCCTGAGCCAGCACCTACATCCTGAGCCAGCATCTACACCCTGAGCCAGCACCTACACCCTATACCCTGAGCCGGCACCCTATGCCAAGCCGGCACCCTGCGCCCTGAGCTGGCACCCTGTGCCCTGAGCCGGCACCCTGTGCCCTGAGCTGGCACCCTGTGCCCTGAGCTGGCACCCTGTGCCCTGAGCTGGCACCCTGTGCCCTGAGCCGGCACCCTATGCCAACCTGACACCCTGCGCCCTGAGCCGGCATCCTATGCCAAGCCGGCACCCTGCGCCCTGAGCCGGCACGCTCAGTCACTCCAGTGGCTGTCCTGAACCGTCTACGGCACAGGCTGCTGGCAGGGGAAGAGGCATTCACTTTTACTTGGCTTGTGTCCCCTAGGCCAGGCTGACGAGGCTGAGTGGGGACGAACGGTTTCTTCCCCTGTGCTCCTTGGGCTCCTTGCTTCCACGCATCAGCTAAACTTCCAACCATTGTTGGCTGTGTGCTCAGGCTCAGACCCTCACTTTTTTTGGGAGGGGTCCTGTCATGGGGCCTGAACTCTGGGCCTGGGTGCTGTCCCTCAGCTCTTCAGCTCAAGGCTAGCACTCTACCACTTGAGCCACAGCACCACTTCCGGCTTCTTTCTTTTTGCTTATGTGGTGCTGAGGAATTGAACCCAGGGCCTCAGGCATGCAAGGCAAGCGCTCGACCACTGAGCCACCTTCCCAGTCCCCCCCCCCCACTTTTTTTTTTTGGGTCCGGTCGTGGGGCCTGAACTCTGGCCTGGGCGCTGACCCTCAACTTTTCAGCTCAAGGCTAGCGCTCTACCACTTGATCCACAGCGCCACTTCCGGCTTTTGTTTTGCTTATGTGGTGTTGAGGAATCGAACCCAGGGCCTCAGGCATGCAAGGCAAGCGCTCTACCACTGAGCCACCTTCCCAGCCTCACTTTTTTTTTTGTCAGTCCTGGGTCTTGAACTCGGCCTTGGCACTGTCCCTGAGCTGCTTTTGCTAAAGGCTAGTGCTTGATCACTTGAGCCACAGCGCTACTTCCAGCCTTTTCTGTGTATGTGATACGGAGGAATCAAACCCAGGCCTTCATGAATGCTAGGTGAGCACTCTACCGCATTCTCAACTCCTTTCACTTTTTCACCCCCAGCCCGGATCATATTTTGGATGCCAGGCCCTTGTATCCCTGGCACCAGCACCCTGTACCCCAGCATCACCAGGAATAGAAGCCCTGTGTGTCTCCACCTCTCAGTTACCTTGGGGAGACGGTCCACACAGGTCTCCCAGGCCTTGCCACCAGGGCTGAGCAGCACCCTCCCCTTTGGCACCTGCCCGGATCCTCTAGCCAGCTCCCCACAACCTAAGAGCTGTCCCCACTGCCTGGCCTCCACACGGCATGGCCGTTGGCTGAGCACCAGCCCCAGACCACCCATACACAACAGGCCGGGCTGCTAAACGTGCTCTGCTCACTTGCTCTGGGAAGGGCCGGACCCCAATGCACTGCCTTCCAGAGACAGCTCCTGCTTTCGGCCTGTGCTCGGGCCAAGAGAACCCTGTGTACCCCCAGAACACGGCCAGACGGGTGGGGGCATGGGAGGCGAGGCAGCCAGGCTAAGTGTGGAAGAGCATGTGGTCTGGAGCTAAGGGAAGCGGGCCGGGGGCCTCTTGTGGGCCAGCTGAACCTGTCACGGGGTGCAGACACACAGGTGCACCTGTGCCCTTGGTCTGACGTTGCTGAGCGTCTCAGGTGCTCTGGGCACTGGGAGTCCTGAGACCAGGTGTGTGTAAGCACTCCTGTCTGGAGTTTGGTGATGCCCTGCCCTGGGAGGGGGTCAACTACAGCCCCCGAGGAGGCTGGACACAGAGCTGGGAGTGCAGGTCACCTTCTCCCTAGCAAATGAAGGCTCTCCTGTGGCCTGTGGAAGGCCTGCCGGTTAGACTGGTTAGACTGGGACCAGTGTGCCAGCACCAGCAGGGCCCTTGCTGCGGGGAGGCGTGGTGATCGTGGGCGCCGGCTGGCCGCAGGGGATGAGGCCGGAGCTGGGGACACAGCCCTTTCTCCACACAGACAAGACAGACCTCAGCGGCGTGAGTAGTCAGCCCAGCCTGGCCCAGGGCTTTGCCCAGAGCGACTCTTCCCTCTTGTTCTCCTTGGTTGTTGGGCTGTTTTACCACCCCCTCCACATGTTTGGCCAGCTGCCAGCGGCCAAGCCCATATCCAGAAGCTTCTCCCTCCAGAGCCAACATCTGTCTCTCCCCATCATCCCTCCCATGACCCCCACCGGCTCCCAGGCATCCACTCCCCCTAATTGTCCTGGGGGGTGGGGGAGAGGGACTGCAGGGAGTCTCTGTGGGACCTGCCCTGGGCTTGGCTAGCTTTCCAGGAAGTCCTGGCTGGTGAGCCCTGGGGACAGCGGTCACATGGGTCCACGAGCCTGAGGACAGCGGTCACATGGGGTACAGGGCAGTCGCACCAGCTTGGCCGCTGCCCGGCCCTGCCTGAGCCTGCCCCCTGCCCCCCCTTTCTGGCTCCAGAGGCCGGCATCCAGACGCAGCGGTCAGGCCAGACAAACCCGGAGCAGGGCACGGCCCGCCGGCCGCCTGCCAGAGCCACCATCCGGAACCCCGGTGAGAGGCCGGCCCGGCCCCTTCCGGTCCTCCCAGGCCTCCCGTCCCGCAGCCATGGAGCACGAAGACCCGGCTGAGGCGTTCCTGGGGCCGCGCGCCAGGCGGCTGCGGGCGGTGGAGCTGCTGCAGCTGGCAGCGGGCTCGGGGCTGGCGGCCTACGCCGTGTGGGCGCTGCTGCTGCAGCCTGGCTTCCGCGGGGTGCCGCTGCGGCTGCAGGTGCGGGGCGCGGGGGGGGGGCGCGGGGGGCCGGGGCGGGCGAGCCCCCAGCCTCCCCGCCGCCCGTCCCAGCACCCGCACCTCCTCTGCAGGTGCCCTACGTGGGTGCGAGTGCGCGGCAGGTGGAGCACGTGTTGCTGCTGCTGCGAGGCCGCCCCGGGAAGACGGTGGACCTGGGCTCTGGGGACGGCAGGATTGTGAGTGTGTGTGTGTGTGTGTGTGTGCACGCGCACGCGTGCTCATTCGTGTCCCACGCACCCCTCCCCTGCACCAGCTCACACTCGCGACTCCCGCAGGTGCTGGCGGCACACCGGTGCGGGCTCCGGCCAGCCGTGGGCTATGAGCTGAACCCGTGGCTGCTGGGGCTCGCACGCCTGCACGCGTGGAGGGCCGGCTGCGCAGGCCGCGTCCGCTACTACCGCCAGGATCTCTGGAAGGTAACCTGGGGAGCCCTGGGACCCCAGGCCTCGGCTGCCCTCCCCGCACGCCCCTCGCCCTCATCTCCGCTCGGGTCTTGCGCAGGTGAGCCTGAAGGACTGCTACAACGTGTCTGTGTTCCTGGCCCCCAGTGTGGTAGGTCGGGGTTTGCTGCTCTGCCGGGAGGTCGGGCCATGTTCGGCGTTGGTGGGCCTGGGGCCTGGGCCGGGGCACTGGGCCCGCTGACGGCCAGCCCCGCCCGCCCCTCCCCTGCTCTTTCCCGCAGCTGCCCCTGCTGGAGGACAAGCTTTGGGCAGAGCTGCCCCCTGGGGCTCGCGTGGTAGCGGGGCGCTTCCCGCTCCCTACTTGGCAGCCTGTGGCCGTGGCGGGAGAGGGCCAGGACTGCGTCTGGGCCTACGACGTCCCTGGCGCTGGGTTTGCTGTGTCCTCCTCGGGAGTGCCCAGCGAGGCCACCCCAGGGTTGGGCTCTCCTCCAGTCCCCGGGACCCCCACCGTACAGGCTGGCTGGACACAATAAAGACTCCGCAGCTCCCACCCCAACTCTTGTTTGGTAGAGGAGGGCTAGTTTCCCGGGGGGGGGTTGGGGAGGCTCCTCCATGCCGGCTGCCCTCGGAGACCGGCTAGCGGGTGCCGCGGGTGCTCGGGTGCTGGGGCCTGGCTGGAGGTAGGGCCTCTCCATCCCGGGGGTCCTCAGAACCCACCAGCGTCCGCAGTCTCAGGATCTCCTGCTTATACCTTGGAGGAGAGGCTGGGTGACGTCGCTTGCTTGGTGGTGGGCTTTCTTCCCTCTTCCGGGGCCAAAATCCTTGGGTCACGCCTGGCCCACCTGCCTAGATGCTGGTCTACGTACTCCTGTAACTCAGCAAGCTGCTCTTCCGCCACCGTGGCCCGGACCAGCAGCTGGGCCTGCTGACGCTCCAGCTCCGCCTGGCAGCAAAGCACGCCGTAAGCCAGGGCAAGGGGTGCGGCGGGGCCCCTGCCCGGCCTTGCCTACTACCTGGGTGTTCCTGGAGAAGTCCCGGAGCTTCTGGTGGATCTCGGCCCAGGACACAGTGGCCAGGCCCCTGGCAGGGGGACAAAAGGTTGGTCTCCGCGGGGGTCCTCCCCCAGGCCCATTGGGCTCCTTTCCCCAAACCCTAGGAGGCGTTTCCTCACGAGCCCTGCTCACGGGCAGCCGGGAAGGGGGAGGTCTGAGCCAGGGGCCGGCCTGGTCACAGGCGGTCGGCGCCCACTCTGACCTCCTTCTAGCAGGTCCCTCTTCTTTATCTGCAAGCTGCTTAGCAGGAGCAGCCACTCCACTATTCCTGTGATTAGTGTCTCCCAGGAGGTGCCAGGGCAGGGGTAGCAGGAATAAACGAAGGCAGGCGGCTGCAGGGTTCTGTGCTCTGCCTCTTCCTCCATTCTCCTCCTGCCCCCACCCCGCCCCACTCACAGCGACAGTGACGTCCCCTGGGAGCCTTCACCAGGTCCTTTCTCTGGGCCCAGAAGTGAGGTCCTGAGGCTGCGGCACTGTAAGACATGGCAAGGACCCCTCCGCTGGCCGCGCAGAGGCCCTGGGGCTTTGCCGAGCCCAGGGCAGTGCTGGGCAGCGGGGAGAGGCCCTGGGCTTGCTTGTCTCACCTTATCGGCCCTTGGGTGGCCAGGCTCGGCAGCACAGGTGGCCCCGGGGGTCTCCAGTGCCTTGCTGGGGTCCGTCGGTACCTGGGGCCGTTCCTGCTGCACACTAAGCCGCATTCCAGGTCACGTGGGGCTCACCCCACCCCATGAGCCCGAGCCGGGATGGGGCCTACCTGCAAGTGGTCAGCAGCAACTCGTGCCTACGACTTAGGTCTGCCAGGCGCTTGCGATAGGTCCGGGCGGCCTGTGCCAGCTGCCGCTCACGGCTGCGGTGCGCTGCCCTGATGTCCTCCAGAGTGGCTTCCAGGAATGTCCGCAGGGAAGCCTGGCCCGTGCCACTGGCCTGTTCCTGGGGGATGGGGCGGAGCTTACTTGGGCACCGCCTCTTCCCATCCGGCCGGCTGGGTTCTCTGCCTGCGGTGGTGCCCAGCGGCCAGGGCTCACGAGGGCTGCTCACCACCGCCTGCTGCGTGCAGTGCTGCAGCCGGGCGGCATACTCCTCCGTCAGTCGCTTCAGCCGCAGCTGCAGCCGGGCGTTGTCGGCCTCGGCCTGGTGGAGCTGGGCCTGGCAGGTGGACAGTACCTGGGAAGACGGGATCCTTTGCTGCGTTTCTAGGCCCCGTCCTCCAGACCTCTTACGTGTGTACGGCGGGCTAGGCCTCACCATAGCTTGTGCGGCCAGTCGCTGCCCGGCCGCCCTGGCTTCTTCTTGGGCTCCCTGCAGCTGCCGGTCCAAGGCTGCCCTGCTGACAGCGGGGGGCTCAGTCAGGCCAGGGTGGGGGGTCAGCACGGCCGCGCTGGACGCCGAGTGCTGTCCTGCTGGGCCCTCCCGATCCAGGATGGGGGGGTGGCTCACACTCGTTCCTGCAGGGCCTGCTGCACCCGGGTCCCATCTTCCCGCAGGTGTCCCCCGACTCCTGGTGGCTGTACGGTACAGAGCTGGTTGTTCAGACCCAACCCCCAGCGACCCCCAGGAGGGAAGCCCTGCGTTAGGGGCTGTGTGGTCCCGTTGCTCCCCAGTTTGACTTGCTCTTGCTCAGAAGCCGGGTGTCGTGGGCTGCATCCCCAGGGAACAGACGGGACTGAGGCTCGGGTGAGCAAGCTTCCACCTCGCCGCGCCCCCGTGGAACTCACCGGCACCCCGCACCCAGCCCTCCACGTGCTCACGGTGACCTGGGGTCTCTGGTGCTCCCGGGGCTCAGGCCCCTGAGTTCTGTGGCTGAACTCCTGTGCCGGTATTGGGCAGCACCCCTGGTGAGGGTCTGCTGGGGCTCTGTGGCTGGCGCGATCTCGGTGCAGCTCCAGCTCCAGCACCCGACTCTCCAGCCGCAGGACCTGGAGGCAACAGGGCAGCAGCCTGCTGGACCGCCCAGCGTGGGCGAGCATGTATCGGGCACAGACACGGCCACACGGCTCACGAGGGACAGGCCAGGCCCCCGTGGTGCCTGGCGGAGGTGCTCACCTCCTTCTGCAGCTGGAAGACTTCAGCCTCGTGCTGCTCCTGCAGGCGGTGGGTGGTGATCTGAAGGTCAACCAACTCCTTGGAGATCTGCGGGTGCCAGGTTGAAAGGCGCTGCCTCTGGGCTCCGTGGCTGCCCTCCCCAACTGGGAGCTCCGGGGTTCCCCACCCACCTGCAGCCGCTGCTGCTCACTCAGCTCCCGGGCGGCCGGAAGCTCCGTCTGCAGGCTGCCGGCCCATGCGGGGGTGTCCCCAGGCTCCCCCAGCAACCAGCTGTCAGCCCCTGGCACCTGGGGAGGCCACAGCACCCCAGGCCCCGGTGGGTCTGAGGCCTGGGCTCTGGACACTCAGCCAAGGCGGCCCTTCCCTGGCCAGGAGAGGAGTGGGCGCCTGCACACCCCCTGGCCTCTGAGGGAAAGAGCCCCGACCCAGGGTGCTGTTGGGGAGACTCACTTTCTCCATGGCTCTAGGCGGCTCCTCTCCTAGGGCCAGGGAGCTGTGCCCAGGGCAGCTGGGCCTCCTGCCGGGTGGTGGCTGTTGACTGGCCTGGTTGCCAAGGCCTCTGTTGGTCTTCGGGCCTGCCCGCCCCGCCCAGGAGGCCCTGGCCCTGGCCGGGCAGCAGCTGAGGAGGAGTCCCTGTGTGAAGGTCCTCCCTGCTGGCTGCTGTGTGTGTGGGGGGGGACGGGGGGGGGCGATGGGAGGGAAGGGGAGGGGGGAGGGAGGAGGGGAGGGAAGGGGAGGGGGGAGGGAGGAGGGGAGGGAAGGGGAGGGGGGAGGGAGGAGGGGAGGGAAGGGGAGGGGGGAGGGAGGAGGGGAGGGAAGGGGAGGGGGGAGGGAGGAGGGGAGGGAAGGGGAGGGGGGAGGGAGGAGGGGAGGGAAGGGGAGGGGGGAGGGAGGAGGGGAGGGAAGGGGAGGGGGGAGGGAGGAGGGGAGGGAAGGGGAGGGGGGAGGGAGGAGGGGAGGGGGGGACCAGAGGTCGAGAGGAAAGCGAGGGGCACGGAAACGCCCAGCTGCGAGACGCGGACCCAACGCGGCGGGGTCCACGCACGGCCAGCCGCCCTCCGTGCCCTGTGCCCGCGTGCCAGTCACCACTCCTAGTCGCCTTCTGTGCACCCCGCGCCGACCTGAGACAGGGGTGTGGACGGCGGGGCGGGGCTCCGGGCATCGCTCCTGAGGGGGCGGGGCTCTGGGAGATGGGGTGGGGCTCTGGGAGATGGGGCGGGGCTCTGGGAGATGGGGCGGGGCTCTGGGAGATGGGGCGGGGCTCTGGGAGTCCCAGGTGCAGGGGCGGGGCTCTGGGAGATGGGGCGGGGCTCTGGGAGATGGGGCGGGGCTCTGGGAGATGGGGCGGGGCTCTGGGAGATGGGGCGGGGCTCTGGGAGATGGGGCGGGGCTCTGGGAGTCCCAGGTGCAGGGGCGGGGCTCTGGGAGATGGGGCGGGGCTCTGGGAGATGGGGCGGGGCTCTGGGAGTCCCAGGTGCAGGGGCGGGGCTCTGGGAGATGGGGCGGGGCTCTGGGAGATGGGGCGGGGCTCTGGGAGTCCCAGGTGCAGGGGGCGGGGCTCTGGGAGTCCCAGGTGCAGGGGGCGGGGCTCTGGGAGTCCCAGGTGCAGGGGGCGGGGCTCGCAGCGTCCCGCGCGGAGGGACGGGGCTGTGGGCTCCCGAGGAAGGGTCTGAGCATGCGCCCCGCCCGGGCGCTGCCTGCCGCGCGTGCGCGCTGCCTCCCGCTGCGGAGGTTCCGGCCGGGAGGCGGGGTAGCGGCCGGCCAGCGCAGCTCCGGCGTCGGGGCCGTGACCGCCTTCGTCCTCCGTCCCCCGTCGCCCAGGTCTCCCGCTCGTCCTGGCCTGCGCACCGGTGCGGTGAACGGAGAGGCCGGGCTGCCGGCGGGGCCTCCGGAGGAGGAGGGCGGGCGGCGGGCGGCGGGCAGGGCCCGGGAAGCCGCGGTCCTTCCGGGAGCTTCCGGGGCGGCGGGCGGGGGCGCGCCCTCTCGGGGCGCCGGGGTCTGAGCCCCGCGACATGAAGGTCAAGGTCATCTCGGTGCTGGAGGACAACTACATGTACCTAGTCATCGAGGAGCGCACGCGGGAGGCCGTGGCCGTGGACGCGGCCGTGCCCACGCGGGTGAGGGCCGCCGCCCGCCGCCCCGCCCGGCCCGGCCCGACCCCGCCCCGCCAGGCTCCGCCCGGCCCGACCCCGCCCCGCCAGGCTCCGCCCGGCCCGACCCCGCCCCGCCAGGCCCCGCCCCGCTCAGCCCGGCCCCGCCCCCCACTCCGCCCGGCCCCGCCCCGCTCAGCCCGGCCCCGCCCCGCTCAGCCCGGCCCCGCCCCACTCGGCCCGGCCCCGCCCCACTCGGCCCGGCCCCGCCCCCCACTCCGCCCGGCCCCGCCCCACCCCCCACTCCGGCCCCGCCCCGCTCAGCCCGGCCCCGCCCCCCACTCCGCCCGGCCCCGCCCCGCTCAGCCCGGCCCCGCCCCCCACTCCGCCCGCCCCGCCCCGCCCCCACTCCGCCCGGCCCCGCCCCGCTCAGCCCGGCCCTGCCCCCCGCTCAGCCTGGCCCCGCCCCCCACTCCGCCCGGCCCCGCCCCACTCAGCCCCGGCCCGGCTCCGCCCGGCCCTGCCCTCTACTCCGCCCGGCCCTGCCCCGCCCCGCTCAGCCCGGCCCCGCCCCACTCGGCCCGGCCCCGCCCCACTCGGCCCGGCCCCGCCCCACTCCGCCCGGCCCCGCCCCCCACTCCGCCCGGCCCCGCCCCACCCCCCACTCCGGCCCCGCCCCGCTCAGCCCGGCCCCGCCCCCCACTCCGCCCGGCCCGCCCCGCCCCCACTCCGCCCGGCCCCGCCCCGCTCAGCCCGGCCCCGCCCCCCGCTCAGCCTGGCCCCGCCCCACTCCGCCCGGCCCCGCCCCGCTCAGCCCCGGCCCGGCTCCGCCCGGCCCCGCCCTCTACTCCGCCCGGCCCTGCCCCGCCCCGCTCAGCCCGGCCCCGCCCCCTACTCCGCCCCGCCCCGCCCCACCCCGCCCGGCCCAGCCCGCGCCTCTGTCCTCTCCCCCCCTGGCCGCCCGGCCGGCCCGACCCCGCGCTCGCTGGGGGCGTGGGGTGCCTTGAGGTCGGGTCGCATCTGCTCTCCGGTGCGGCCCCTGCAGTAGCCCGTGGCCTGCGGGGCGCTGGGCGCGCAGCCGTGGCGCCCCGTGCGGGAGGGGCGGCCCCCCGGTTCCCGGCCCCCCCCAGGCCCGGCCCCCCGCTGCCCCCCCACCCGGACTCCCTCCTTCCAGCTGCTGGAGATCGCGGGCCGGGAGGGCGTGTCCCTGACCACGGTGCTGACCACACACCACCACTGGTGAGCGCCTGGGGCCGGGCGCCTGGGGCCGCCCCCGCCCGCGCCCGGTGTGACCGGCTCGGCTCCCCCGCAGGGACCACGCCCGGGGAAACGCGGAGCTGGCGCGGCTGCTGCCCGGGCTGGCCGTGCTGGGAGCCGACGAGCGCATCTGCGCGCTCACCCGCAGGCTGGCCCACGGCGAGGAGCTGCTGGTGAGCCTGCGCAGGGCGGGGAGGCGCCCAGGCCGGGACCCCCGGGGGCTGCCCAGGCTGCTTGCCAACCCTCAGGCCCTCACGTCCCTTACTCCGGTGCTGCTGCAGTTTGGGGCCATACACGTGCGCTGCCTTCTGACGCCCGGCCACACCTCGGGCCACATGAGCTACTTCCTGTGGGAGGAGGACAGCCCGGACCCACCTGCCCTCTTTTCAGGTACCCTGTGAGCGGGAACCTGCCACCCCTTCCCGAGCACACTGCCCACCTCCTCTGACCCATCTTCCTCCCCAGGGGACGCCCTGTCGGTGGCTGGCTGTGGCTGGCGCTTGGAGGACACGGCTCAGCAAATGTACCAAAGCCTGACAGACATCCTGTGTAGCCTGCCCCCCGAGACGGTGAGTGGGCCCTGGCTCTGTGACAGGGTTTCCGCACGCAGTGACCCGGCATGGACCCCGGCCAGGCCCCGAGCGCTTGGACATCCCTGTGCCACGGAGCACCCGCTTTCCGCAGAAGGTGTTTTGTGGGCACGAACACACGCTGAGCAACCTGGAGTTTGCACAGAAAGTGGAGCCCTGCAATGACCACGTGAGAACCAAGCTGGCCTGGGCACAGGTATGGCCGCTCCTCGTCCCCTCCTCCCTGGGAGGGTGTTGTGGGGGCGCTGCCCTGGTTTGACACCGCCACCAGTGGCTGTAGTGGCCTGGGCCTGGGCCTCGCGGCCCAGCGCTGGAGTCCTGGGCGGCGCTGGACGGCCCGTGGCCGTCAGCGGCGTGCTGTGGGGCGAGGGCCTGTGTCATTGCAGAGGAGGGAGGAGGACGACGTGCCCAC
The DNA here is from genome assembly GCF_024711535.1 of Dipodomys merriami. Taxonomy (NCBI): domain Eukaryota; kingdom Metazoa; phylum Chordata; class Mammalia; order Rodentia; family Heteromyidae; genus Dipodomys; species Dipodomys merriami. Next base: position 543,188 of record NW_027202682.1, read on the forward strand.
CGTGCCTTCCACACTGGGCGAGGAGCTCCTGTACAACCCTTTCCTGAGAGTTGAGTGAGTACGGCCGTGGCGGGCCCGCCGGGGCTCCCTGCGGCACGGGCTGGCCAGGGCCGGTGTCCCGCTGTCCTTGGGGCCCCCGTGGCGGTCACTGGGGTAGTTAGGCGGGTGCTCAATGTCCCTGTCACCGGGAGGCACACTGTCATCCCCCGGCCTGCCCATCCCTGCTCTCCTGGGCATCCAGCCAGACCTGCTCTCCCTTACAGGGAGGGGGCCGTACGCCGGTTCACAGGCCAGACGGCCCCGGCCCAGGTCCTGGAGGTGCTCTGCAGGGAGCGGGCAAAGTTCCAGCACACGTCCGAGCAGCCGCAGCCCCAGGCCCGGGCTCTCCTGGCTCTGCAGTGGGGCCTTCTGAGCGCACTCCGGCAGAAGTGAGCCCGAGGGCCCCCTCCGGGTCCCCCTCCCCTGGCAAGGGACAAGGGCCTCCGCCAGTCCCTGGCCTGGGACTTCCCGCTGGGCTCGGCTGGCCGCCACTCCGCCCTGGCCTGCTGCTCCAGGAGGCCGCCAGGTGCAGGGAGGGCTTTGTACTGTGAATAAAGCGCTCAAAGCCTGGCTCAGTGACCTGCCAAACGCCATCTGTTTATTAGGACAAGGCCGGACCAGGTGAGGGCCAGACTGGGGACAGCCAAGCCCCCGTCTTCCTCACACACACCTGGTTTGAGGGCGCCAGGCACCCCTCCCTTCCAGGCCCCATGTGGGGCAGTCCAGCCCCGTGGCCCTCTGCACCAGCTTCAGGGTTGACCCTGGAGAGCAGGAATAGAGTTCACCAGGAGCGGGTCATCACAGCCAGGAATGGGGCGTCGGCGCCCTTGCAAGTCAGTTCTGGCCAGAGAAGGAGGTTCTGGAAGCTCTCTTTGGCTGCCCCATCCCAACAGGGCCAGTCCGGAGGCACGGGCTGTGTGTGGGCCATCCGTGCGAGGCTATCTGTTCACGGGCTATGCGTGCGGGCCGTCCGTGCGAGGTGGCCCCTGGTGAGCGGCACCGGGGCCCAGCACGGTCCTGCAGCTCACTCTGAGTTTTGGAGAAGGCCCCCGCGGCTGAGGGTGTATGGCCTCGCCGACCAGAAGCGGCCTACCACCGGATGCTGAGGCCTGAGCTGGGCCTCTCCACCGCGTGGTACTGGGTGTGCAGCAGGCGGCCAGCCAGCTCCGAGCCCTCACCCTGCAGCCAGCGCTGGTACAACTCCTGGACTTCAGGTATGTCCTCTGGTGCCCGTGTCCTGACCATGCTGTACTTTCTCTCCACCTGCAGGAGAAGCTGCTTGCTGGGCGTGTCCGCAGCCTTGAGCTGGCCCCCGCCGTTCAAGCAACCTGGGGCAAGCAGAGCAGGGGTAGGGTAGTGAGAGAGCCAGGCGGGGGGATTCCCAACACCACCCCCCCCTGCACTGGTGGAAGGCCGTCCGTCAGTGCCCAGGCGGTTACCTGACGGGCAGGCCATGATCTCCACGTAGTGGTAGGGGCAGCGGCCCCGCTTCAGCTTCTGTACGAGGTTCTGGATGTTGCGAAAGCCATAGGCTGTGGCGAAGTGCAGCAGCACGCGGCCCTCCCTCTCCAGGGCCACCTCCTGGAAGTCCTTGTTCCTGGTGGCACAGGCTGGGCTTGCGTCACGCCCCCTCCCCTGCGGGTACCCGGCCCCCTGGGGAGGCCTGCTGGGGTCCCTGGCTCCTGGCTGCTTCCCCGCCATGCTCCGGTCCAGCAGAACCTCATCCAGCTTTTGGCTTCCTTAACTGCACGGATGGAGTGCAGCAGGCGGGGTTGGCCGGGCCTCCCGGGTGGGGGTCACACAGCCTGTGAGGAGGGAGGCTGTGCGCGTCTCCCGCCCACCTTGGGGCGGCGCCGGCGGGCGGCACGGCACTCACCTCAGAGGTCTGTAGGTGACCTCGTCCACGTGGATCCCAAAGAGCTCCTGGGCTGCGTAGCGGAACACGTGCTCCAGGTACCCTCCGGACCCCCCGCCCCGGTGGCTGGTGGGCTCTTCACACGTGCCGCCGGTCCTGGGGGAAGGGCGTGTCAGTGCAATCCCCCCAGCCACCAGCCACTGCGCCGGGCTGAGCCGGGCTGCGCCGGGCTGAGGGCTGAGCCTTGCCTCCTGTCGAGCCTCGGGGCCCTAAGGTGGCAGAACCCACCCACACCACCAAGGTCCTGGAAGCTACACCCGACGCAGCCCCTGCCTAGCCCAAGCAGGCCACAGTGTACGAAGGCAAAGAGGTGGGACAGGGCCCCCCCCCGCCCCCAGGCCATTAGCCAAAGTGAACGTTCCCAGCGACTGCATAGACTCACAGGCTGTCCAGAGCGGCCGGCTCCAGCTCCAAGAGCGAGACCCCCTCTTCCTCCAGCAGCTGGAAGACTTCCCCTGCAGCGGAACCACAGCGCACGGCTCAGCGCGAAGACATCCGGGGAGCCCGGCTGACCCCTGGACTTTGGGAGGGCCGTCTCAGCCCTGCCGGGCGATGCAGCCTGCTCAGCTCAGAAGCGGGGTGAAGGTTCAAGCCCAGGGATCTGCTGCCTGTCCCCCAACACACACAAGGAGACACAGCTGGGGCTGCGGGGCCCTTGGGGGCGCCCCAGCAACACACTGGCGGGGGCGCCCTGGCCTCACCTGTGGTGAGCACGCAGTCCACCTCCCGAGCCGGGTGCTCCCGGCTGAGGAAGTCGGGTCTAGATGCTTCCAGCTTTTTGTCATAGCAGGGCATCACCGTGACGTGGTAGACCTTGTCTGGGGTCAGGTGCTGCGGGAACAAGGGAGTGGGGGGTCTCACCACCTCAGACGGCCTGGCCGTGACAGGAGAGGCGGGACCCATGGCTGACCAGGATGTCAGCCGTGAGACCACGTTTTCCAGAAGGTTCTGTGCACATGGATGCCACGAGGCCGACCTGCAGGAAGGCCAGCTGCGCACACGGCCATGGGCACTGCGTCAGTGGCTCCCTCCCGGCCCCGCTGGCCAGGACCTCAGGCAGCGCCCGGCGGTATTCACCCAGCGGCCTGTGCGGGCTCCGGCCACCTCTGGGCAAGTGACAAGCACTTCCACCTCAGAGCTGGCCCCTGGCGACACCTGGGCAGCGGGGGTGACGGAGAACCGAGACTGCCCACGGCAGCCCCCGTGGGGTTCCCTGGCAGCAGGCCCCGCCTGCCCCAGCTCCCGGCCCGGGCCGCTACCTGCTGCTGCGTGAAGAAGTCCTTGACCAGGGCGCCCATGACCTGCTGGGGAGAGCGCACCGTGCTGAGGTAGGGGAGGACGAGGCTGCCGTGCGTCTTCTCGGCGTAGCAGATCCAACCTGAGCCAGAGGAGCAAACGGGTGTCGGGGGTGTCGGGGACGCGGGGCGGCAGGGGGCTCTTAGCAGCTTGGCAGTGACTTGACATGCTGGGGGCGGGCCTCTCCCCCAGTGTCACCACCGTCACGAGGCAGCACGCTCCAGGCAGCCGGCACCGCGGGGCGGGGCAACAGCGGGCGACCCCGGGGCACCTCCACCCTCCGCCCCACACACACCTGGGCAGGCAGAAGCCAGTACGGGCAAGGCCTCTTTGGAGTCAGCCTGGCGTTGGAATCGCCGCACAAACTCTCGCTGGCTCTCCAGGAGGCTGAAGTTCCTGGAGAAGGCGGTGTCGAATACGTAGTGCACCCCTGGAAGTGGAAGGAGGGGCGCTTGACACCTCGCCGTGGCAGGGGCCAGCAGGGCAGGGGGCTGGCACCGTGGACGCACTGTTCCCACGGGAGGGCAACCGTCAGCAGTGGGCGCAGATTCCGTTCCCCAGCAGCCACCAGAAGACGCTGCTGCGCACAGCGGTGACCCCGCTTCGCCTGCTCCCCAGCACCCACCCACGGGCTCTTCTGCATCCCTTCACTGGAAGTGAAGCTCAGCCGGCGACAACATTCCTCCCACAGAGGCCTACCTTACGTGGCCCACTCCGGGTGCCCACGGCCCCACAGGCAGAGACCTGAGCCCCCAACCCTGTCCCTGAGATGCCTTGGGCTCATGCGCGGCCCAGCTGCCACATGCAGCTCCCACAGGATGTGCAGAGAGGAGTCCCTGCCCCCAGGACCGGAGCTCGCGTGCCAGGTAGCACTGCACCCGCTGGCACCATCGGAATCAGGCCTGGGCCCCGGGGTGCCCGGGACTTGGGCGAAGTCCACAAACCAGACCAGCCACAGCATCCGTGTGCTCCCGAGGGAGCTGGACCCCACGGCCAGCGTCCTGTGGTTGGGCTGTGAGCGCCACGCCCAGCCCCTGGCCCCCTGCCAGGGCAGGCTGCCGGCGGCTGGAAAACGAGCTCGTTGAGCAGGGGTCGCTCTCACAGCACCCACGTCCTCCTGCAGCCCAGCACCCGGCACAGAGCCAGCCAGGGCCGGCCCAGGCCGAGCGCCGCAGAACTGCCTTAAAGGCAGGAACCGAGGTCTGGGTGGGAGGTGTGGCCCAGGTGGGAGCGTGCCTGTCTAGCAAGCACGAGGTCCCGAGTTCAAACTTCACCACAAAAAAAAAGCCAACAAAACAACCTCCCAAACCACACCAAAACCCCCAAAGTACAACAGGGAAGGCAAAGCACAAAACCAGAACGCAGAGGGCTTCTCCAGAGACCCTGCCCTCAGCCATCCAGGCAAAACTTCAGGCTGAAGTCAGACTTGGAGCCGAGTCTGCCGTGGGGTTCACAGGAGTGACGCGTGACCCGGGTGGGAAGAGGCCTTGGCACCAGATGCCCTTTTGTTCTGTGGCGGTGACGCACCCGGCGTTCTGTGCCTACCTAATTTCTTAAAGAACGAAGTTAATTTCCTGGCAGCGTCTGTGGGATCCAGCTGAAACCTCACTGCCAGGGACGCCGTGGACTGAGGAGAGATTGACACCACCACCAGCCGCTGCTCACCGGGCGCCGCTGTCTGCAAAGCAAGGGAGGTAGGCCTCTGACCCCGCAAGCCTGGTGCAGATCCCGTGCCCAGCCTGCCCCAGCCGGGCGCCGTCGCCCCACTCAGAACCCAAAGTTCAGGGCCCAGGACTGACGGGTGGAGCGTGCAGACGTGATAGGGGGGTGCCCCGGAGACCCACGAGTCACCTGGGAAAGGGTGGGCGGCCGGGGACGAGGTGCCTGGTGGAAACACGGCGGGCTGCGGGGGCCGATCTCCACGGCTTACCTTATTAGCATCCAGAACTTTCCGCAGCTCCTCGTGGCTCTGCTGGGTGATGAGGACGGTCTCTGCAGAAGTGACACAGCCGCTGCACGCCAGGCAGTCATTGAGCGAGACCCTGGCTCTCTCCAGCTTCTGGGTCCCCCCATCCTGCGGAGAACACGGGTGGAAGGTCCTGTGTGGGGCTCAGAGCCCGCAGGCCTGGGCTCAGCAGGAACTCTGTCTTCCTTTTATAAACAGCTGCCACGGCAGCTATCTGGGCTGCTTGCCACTCCATTTTCATTTCTACTTTTGGGGTGCTAGGGATTGAACTTGGCCTTATGTGTGCCAGGAAGACACGCTGCCACTGAGCCAAGTCCCTAGCCCTGCTACTCGATCGTTTTCTTTTTTTCCTTTGAGGTGGAAGATAGTAGGAGGGGTTGAACTCAGGGCCTGGTACCTGCTGGGCAGGTGCTTATCACTTCATACGTGTACCCAACCCCGACTCGATGTTTTAAAAAATTTCATACTTATGATGGAAATGTTAAGTTTACATCCTAGGTGTTCATATCAATGTCACATTCATTAGCATATCTGAGTGATGCGAACAGGGAGGGCGTGAATTAAGTCAGTGCAGAAAAGTGGACTCGCTCACTCAAGGGTCTGGGGGTCGTCCAGCCCCCTGGGTGTGCACGCAGGCTATGAGAGAGGACAAGCCAGGGTAGACAAGAGAGGAGAGACGGTGGCGTGGACAGTAGTGTCAGACTCAACAGAACAGAACAGACCTAGGAGTCAACGTCCTAGAGTTCAAGTCTGAAGACAGTTGGGGTGAATTTTAACACTGTCACACCTAGATCTTATGATTGTTTAATTAGGAAGGAAGTAGGTGTCCTGGTGCCAGAATAGAAAATCTAGGACTGAGGCAGGCAAGTCTGCCTGCCGCTAGGCCTGGGTGCCCTACCCCGCCCCCACCCCGGTCAGGGAGGGGCCAGGAACTGAGGTCTGGGTGGGAGGAGGGACTGGCGGGGGAAGCAGAAGACTCAGGGTCACATGTGTCACGCGTCTCAGATCCCCCGCTTACAGCGTGCACTTGGAAGTAACTTCCGTCGTCTTCAATGTGGATCTTGGCCACGCCACCTCCCGGCTTCTTATCCACCTTCATGGGCTTGATGCAGTCCTGTGCAGGGAGAGACCCAGGCCGGCCTGTGAGGGGGACGCGGGCTCCCAGCAGGCTGCGTGCAGGCCAGGCGGCAGCAGGCAGTGGCCCCAAACAGGCAGCGCCCTCCTGCCGCTGAAACCAGCCTAGGCTAGGGCTGAGGCCAGGGCAGCCCCGAGGGCCAGGCCACAGACGGCCTGCACGCCAAAGCTCTGCCCACCCTGACCTCCATCCTAAGTGTGGACAGCAGCACCGGCCCTCCACCTCTGCAGGCCGCGGGCAGGGGGGCGGCCAGGCCGGGCTGACAGCCCCCAACAACCCCCACAGCCCCCTCCTCCGCACCCCCAAAGTCCTCTCCTCCCCCCTTCCCCTCTCTGGGCTGACAGCCCCCCCCCCCCGCGCCCTCCCCCCGCTGGCAGCACCCCGCGCCCTCCCCCTCGCTGGCAGCCCCCCCCTCCCGCTGGCAGCCCCCCCCCGCGCCCTCCCCCTCGCTGGCAGCCCTCCCCCCGCTGGCAGCCCCCCCGCGCCCTCCCCCCTGCGCCCTCCCCCCGCTGGCAGCCCCCCCCGCGCCCTCCCCCCGCTGGCAGCCCCCCCGCGCCCTCCCCCCCGCGCCCTCCCCCCGCTGGCAGCCCCCCGCGCCCTCCCCCCGCTGGCAGCCCTCCCCGCGCCCTCCCCGCGCCCTCCCCCCGCTGGCAGCCCCCCCGCGCCCTCCCCCCCGCGCCCTCCCCCCGCTGGCAGCCCCCCCCCGCGCCCTCCCCCCGCTGGCAGCCCCCCCGCGCCCTCCCCCCCGCTGGCAGCCCCCCCCGCGCCCTCCCCCCGCTGGCAGCCCCCCGCGCCCTCCCCCTCGCTGGCAGCCCCCCCCTCCCGCTGGCAGCCCCCCCCTGCCCTCCCCCCTGCTGGCAGCCCCCCCCTCCCGCTGGCAGCCCCCCCCCGCGCCCTCCCCCTCGCTGGCAGCCCTCCCTGCGCGCCCTCCCCCCTCGCTGGCAGCCCCCCCCCCGCTGGCAGCCCCCCCCCGCGCCCTCCCCCTTGCTGGCAGCCTCCCCCTCGCTGGCAGCCCTCCCCCCCCGCTGGCAGCCCTCCCCCCCCGCTGGCAGCCCTCCCCCCCCGCTGGCAGCCCTCCCCCCGCTGGCAGCCCTCCCCCCCCGCTGGCAGCCCTCCCCCCCCGCTGGCAGCCCCCCCGCGCCCTCCCCCTCGCTGGCAGCCCTCCCCCGCGCCCTCCCCCCGCTGGCAGCCCCCCCCCCGCTGGCAGCCCTCCCCCCCCGCTGGCAGCCCCCCCGCGCCCTCCCCCTCGCTGGCAGCCCTCCCCCGCGCCCTCCCCCCGCTGGCAGCCCCCCCCCCGCTGGCAGCCCCCCGCGCCCTCCCCCCGCTGGCAGCCCTCCCCGCGCCCTCCTCCCGCTGGCAGCCCCCCCGCGCCCTCCCCCCCGCGCCCTCCCCCCGCTGGCAGCCCCCCCCCGCGCCCCCCCCCCGCTGGCAGCCCCCCCCGCGCCCTCCCCCCGCTGGCAGCCCCCCCGCGCCCTCCCCCTCGGTGGCAGCCCCCCCGCGCCCTCCCGCCAGTTCCCCGCGGCGGGGCGGGACCCCCACTCCGGGGGCCTGCCTGCGAACCCCGCGCCCTCCCACGGCTCCGAGGGCCCCCGCGGGGCATCTGGGGCACGGCGACCTGGCCGGCAGACCCGGCCCTGCCCGGCCTCAGTTTCCCCGGAAGGAGGACGGAAGCTGCGCTATCTGGAGCCCCGGCCAGGCGGACGGAGCTGGGAGCGGCCGCCCCGCCCCGCCGGCCCACCTGCGACGGCCCGATGAAGTCGTCCAGGTCCGTCAGCTGCAGCGCCCCGCTGAAGGGCGACGCCATGTCGGCCGCGCCGCCGCCCGGCGCAGGTGTCGCCAAATGGCGCTAAACGACGGGGCTCTTCCGCCACGCTGCCGTAAAGCGGCGCACTGCCGTAAAGCGGCCCGGGGCCCGGGGGGCGGGAGCGCGCGCCCTCCGCCGGCGCCCCGGAGCTCAGCGCCCTCCGCCGGCGCCCCGGAGCTCAGCGCCCTCCGCCGGCGCCCCGAGCTCAGCGCCCTCCCCCGGCGCCCCGCTCAGCGCCCTCCCCCGGCGGCCCGGAGCTCAGCGCCCTCCCCCGGCGCCCCGCTCAGCGCCCTCCCCCGGCGGCCCGGAGCTCAGCGCCCTCCCCCGGCGCCCCGGAGCTCAGCGCCCTCCCCCGGCGGCCCGCTCAGCGCCCTCCCCCGGCGCCCCGGAGCTCAGCGCCCTCCCCCGGCGCCCCGGAGCTCAGCGCCCTCCCCCGGCGCCCCGGAGCTCAGCGCCCTCCCCGGCGGCCCGGAGCTCAGCGCCCTCCCCGGCGGCCCGGAGCTCAGCGCCCTCCCCCGGCGCCCCGGAGCTCAGCGCCCTCCGCCGGCGCCCCGGAGCTCAGCGCCCTCCCCCGGCGCCCCGGAGCTCAGCGCCCTCCGCCGGCGCCCCGGAGCTCAGCGCCCTCCCCGGCGGCCCGCGTTGACCCGGCCTCACGCTGCGGCCCCGCTTGGCTTCGGCTCCCAGCTGAGCCCGCGCCGGGCTCCCGCCGCCGTCCGAGGAGGAGGAGGCCTCGCCGGCCCGCGCCTCCGCCCCTGCCCGGCGCGGGTGGGCGGCGGGGTCCGTGCGGAGGCCTCGGGGCCGCGGCGGGTCTGTCTGTCTGTCCATGCGGAGGCCTCGGGGCCGCGGCGGGTCTGTCTGTCTGTCCGTGCGGAGGCCTCGGGGCCGCGGCGGGTCTGTCTGTCTGTCTGTCCGTGCGGAGGCCTCGGGGCCGCGGCGGGTCTGTCTGTCTGTCCGTGCGGAGGCCTCGGGGCCGCGGCGGGTCTGTCTGTCTGTCCGTGCGGAGGCCTCGGGGCCGCGGCGGGTCTGTCTGTCTGTCTGTCCGTGCGGAGGCCTCGGGGCCGCGGCGGGGTCTGTCTGTCTGTCTGTGCGGAGGCCTCGGGGCCGCGGCGGGGTCTGTCTGTCTGTCTGTGGGGAGGCCTCGGGGCCGCGGCGGGGTCTGTCTGTCTGTCTGTGGGGAGGCCTCGGGGCCGCGGCGGGGTCTGTCTGTCTGTCCGTGCGGAGGCCTCGGGGCCGCGGCGGGGTCTGTCTGTCTGTCTGTGGGGAGGCCTCGGGGCCGCGGCGGGGTCTGTCTGTCTGTCTGTGGGGAGGCCTCGGGGCCGCGGCGGGTCTGTCTGTCTGTCTGTCTGTGCGGAGGCCTCGGGGCCGCGGCGGGTCTGTCTGTCTGTGGGGAGGCCTCGGGGCCGCGGCGGGTCTGTCTGTCTGTCTGTCTGTGGGGAGGCCTCGGGGCCGCGGCGGGTCTGTCTGTCTGTCTGTCTGTGCGGAGGCCTCGGGGCCGCGGCGGGTCTGTCTGTCTGTCTGTGCGGAGGCCTCGGGGCCGCGGCGGGTCTGTCTGTCTGTCTGTCTGTGCGGAGGCCTCCCGGCTGCCCTGGGCTCTGGCTCCTCTGTGGGCCCGGCCCAGCCTTGGCTTAGCGGCATCAGATGAGGGCCGCGCACCGCCTGGGGGCTGGGCCTGGATTCAGCCTGCCTCCCCCTGCCTCCTCCCCCTGCCTCCCCCTGCCTCCTCCTGCCTCCCCCTGCCTCCTCCCCCTGCCTCCCCCTGCCTCCTCCTGCCTCCCCTGCCTCCTCCCCCTGCCTCCCCCTGCCTCCTCCCCTGCCTCCTCCCCCTGCCTCCCCCTGCCTCCCCCTGCCTCCTCCCCTGCCTCCTCCCCCTGCCTCCCCCTGCCTCCTCCCCTGCCTCCTCCCCCTGCCTCCCCCTGCCTCCTCCTCCTGCCTTCCCCTGCCTCCCCTGCCTCCTCCTGCCTCCCCCTGCCTCCTCCTGCCTCCCCCTGCCTCCTCCTGCCTCCCCCTGCCTCCTCCCCCTGCCTCCCCCTGCCTCCTCCTGCCTCCCCTGCCTCCTCCCCCTGCCTCCCCCTGCCTCCTCCCCTGCCTCCTCCCCCTGCCTCCCCCTGCCTCCCCCTGCCTCCTCCCCTGCCTCCTCCCCCTGCCTCCCCCTGCCTCCTCCTCCTGCCTTCCCCTGCCTCCCCTGCCTCCCCCTGCCTCCCCCTGCCTCCTCCCCCTGCCTCCCCCTGCCTCCTCCTCCTGCCTCCTCCCCCTGCCTCCCCCTGCCTCCTTCCCCTGCCTCCTCCTCCTGCCTCCTCCCCCTGCCTCCCCCTGCCTCCTTCCCCTGCCTCCTCCTCCTGCCTCCTCCCCCTGCCTCCTCCCCCTGCCTCCTCCCCCTGCCCCCTCCTCCTGCCTCCTCCCCCTGCCTCCTCCCCCTGCCTCCTCCTGCCTCCCCCTGCCTCCTCCTCCTGCCTCCCCCTGCCTCCTCCCCCTGCCTCCCCCTGCCTCCTCCTGCCTCCCCTGCCTCCTCCCCCTGCCTCCCCCTGCCTCCTCCTGCCTCCCCCTGCCTCCTCCTGCCTCCCCCTGCCTCCTCCTGCCTCCCCCTGCCTCCTCCCCCTGCCTCCCCCTGCCTCCTCCTGCCTCCCCTGCCTCCTCCCCCTGCCTCCCCCTGCCTCCTCTCCTGCCTCCTCCCCCTGCCTCCCCCTGCCTCCCCCTGCCTCCTCCCCTGCCTCCTCCCCCTGCCTCCCCCTGCCTCCTCCTCCTGCCTTCCCCTGCCTCCCCTGCCTCCCCCTGCCTCCCCCTGCCTCCTCCCCCTGCCTCCCCCTGCCTCCTCCTCCTGCCTCCTCCCCCTGCCTCCCCCTGCCTCCTTCCCCTGCCTCCTCCTCCTGCCTCCTCCCCCTGCCTCCTCCCCCTGCCTCCTCCCCCTGCCCCCTCCTCCTGCCTCCTCCCCCTGCCCCCTCCCCCTGCCTCCTCCTCCTGCCTCCTCCCCCTGCCTCCCCCTGCCTCCTTCCCCTGCCTCCTCCTCCTGCCTCCTCCCCCTGCCTCCTCCCCCTGCCTCCTCCCCCTGCCCCCTCCTCCTGCCTCCTCCCCCTGCCTCCTCCCCCTGCCTCCTCCTGCCTCCTCCTGCCTCCTCCTCCTGCCTCCCCCTGCCTCCTCCTGCCTAGTTTACTTCCCAGCTGGAGCTCTGGCAGCCTCCAGGCCAGTGGGCATCTGGCACTGCCCAGGCCTGCCTTGGTGGTACCCAAGCAGAGTCTGAGATACTGTGTCCACCATCTGAACAATCTCATTGGTAGTAGAAGGACACAAGTGAAGGGAGTGGCTCACATTTATCAGCCCAGCCCCCGAAGGATCTCAGTTCCAAGTCAGCCTGAGCCAAAAGTCAGGGTGCCTGCAGCTCAGAGAGCAAGCTGGGTATGGGGGTCACCTGCGTAAACCCATCTGCATGGCGGGTGTGGGTAGGAGGCGTAACTGGGAAGGCTCATCCAGCTCGTCCAGGCTCATCGGAGGACTGAAGCCAGCCTGGGGCCAGCCTGGGCAAACAGGACCAGGGGTTTTTGACCCCCTCCAATCCCGAGCAAGTTCTCCGCTGTTCTGGGCCGAGCTTCTCAACCCCTTGGGGATGGTTCTTTAACTCATTTCCCTGCAGATTCCGCTCCTGTGCCAACCCTGCACCTCCGGGTCCCCTGGCTTTTATTTGCAAATTGTTTCATCATCATCATTAGTGTGTATTTACTGCGCGCTTCCGTGCGCGTGTCCCTAGGCCAGACCCTGGGAAGAGCACACATCGGTGAGGGGAAGGGCAGCCCCGTGGTCAGCTGGGGATGCTGGGCTGTGCGCACGGACCCCGGGGTGCTCTGGGGCTCCCCGTGTGCCTCACTTCCTTGTGCGCTGCTGGGACTCCTGGAGGGGCCCATCAGCATCCACGGGCCACTGGGTGGCAGACCCAGGGCCTGGTGCCCGCCACTGCCCCTTCCCCGGGCTGGCCACAGCTTTGCAGGCCTCTGTGCCACAGGCTCAGGTGCGGGTTTGTGGAACCACAGAGATCTCTTCCCACAGTTGTGGAGACCAGAACTCTGAGGTTTGAATGTGCATAGCCGCGCCCCTGCGGGTGGGGGGGCCGTGTGCCCCCTCTCCCCTGCGGGTGGTTTCTCCCTGTCCTGAGCATGGGCAGTCTAGCTCCAGCCCCTCTCAGCACAACACCTGCTGTTGGACATAGAGCCACCCCAGCCCAGGACCCTGTGAGCAAGGACCACTGGTGGGAGAGCCTCTTCCTGGGGAAGGTCACCCTGGGGTTCTGCAGGACGCACACCTCGGACACCCAGCCTGGCCACGCTGCCCCCGTTCCAGGTGCCCATGGGCCTGGAGGGCAGATGCAGGAAGTGGGCTTTGGGGGGCCCACAGCAGCGGTGGGGACCAGGTGGGTTGGGGCCAAGCCGCTGTGCCCGCCCGGGCGCCACAGGCAGGGATTCTGCCAGGCAGCGGCCCTGCGTGAGGTTGGCGTCCAGAGCGTCACGGCCGCGGTGGGCCTGTGGGGCAGCGGCAGTGGAAGTGGCCACCGTGAGGATGCAGCGTGGGACCGGCCGGCACCTGCGATGTGCGGTGTGTGTCTGCATTGCGGGACGGCCGCGTGCCCGGCTGAAGGCGAAGCTGTCTTTGCCTGCTCATCCCTCCATGTGTTTTGTGCGTGTGCTCCATTTTGTGACCTTATCGTTTTTTTTTTTTTTTCTTTTGTCGGTTGTGGGGCTTGAACTCTGGGCCTGGGCGCTGTTCCTTAGCTCTTCAGCTCCAGGCAAGTGCTCTACTGCGTGAGCCACAGCGCCACTTCCCGTTTTCTGGTGGTTCGTTGGAGATAAGAGTCTCACGGACTTTCCTGCCCAGGCTGGCTTTGAACCGCGATCCTCAGATCTCAGCCTCCTGAGTAGTTAGGGTTACAGGCGTGAGCCACCGGCGCCGGCTTCGTTCTTATTGTTGAAGCAGTGTTTTGCTATGTGGCCCGGGCTGGTACAGCATGTGTGGCTTTCATGCAGGGATTACGGCATGCAACGTCATACCTAGCTGTTCCATCGGTGTGTTTATGAGTGTGCATACGTGGCGTCATGACCGCCGGCTTGTGTGTGTTTGCACAATGACGTGGCCGCCAGCCTGTGCGTGAGTGTGCTCATGCGTGTCCGCATGCCCCCACCCAGCCCCCATGAGAGCTGGGACTCGGCCCACAGAAGGTGGCCCGTGGACAGGTTTTACCCGTTGAAGGAATTACTGCCAGCAATGAACGCATCATTAGTGGCATAATCAGCGCGATGTCTTCCCTCTGGGGCCGCCACATCTTGTCAACAGGCGGAAGCCTGGTAACAGCCCCGGGGGGCCTGGCACGGGCCGCGGTGAGCCGCTAATGAGCCGGCCGCGCGCCACACAGGGCAGCCGGCTGGGTGGCCGCAGCGTGCCAGCCACGGACCCCGGTCTGTCCCCAAGGCTGGGCACCATGTAGGGACGCGGGTGTGCCCGCCTGCGATGTGCGTGGCCCCACAGTCCTGCAGGGGACGGGCGTTTCTGGTGGAGGCTGTGGGGTGCCTGACGTGCGGCCCGGACGCTGTTCCTGGGACGTGGTGGAAGGGCCTGGTGCGTCCGGGGACAGCTCTTTCTGCCTCGGAAGCTGGTGGCTCCTCCTGGGACTGCCCTGAGTCCTCGCTGACCCCGGGGCCACACAAGTCAGAGCACCGGGCAGTGCTGGCAGCGGGGCCAAGCGCAGGACAGACCGCTGGGTGTGGGGAGCTGGGAGGCGGGCAGGGGCCTGCCCCTGGCAGCTCCCGAGGGTGCGTGCGGCCCTGGGGAGGGGGGCGGGCCACGTGGGGGAGCATGAGAGCCCCGGGCCTCCCCCTCCATCCGCCTTTCTTGTGGTGATGCCCACAGCGTCTCCTGGCGGCTCCCAACCACTCCCCAGCTCCCAGGATTCTCAATGGTCGCAGGGTGACAGGGAGGGCGCCTGGCTGACTCCTGCCCTGGGCTCCGGCTGCTCTGTCCAGCTCTTCCTGTGAGTCCCGGCCTGTCCTTCTGCCCATGGTCCCCACCCTGGGACCCCAGAGGATGGGAGAGGTGGGGCTGTGTACCCACTGGGCCAGCAGTGCCCCTGAAGTGGACCAGATGACCAGCCCTGGGGACGCGGTGGTCAGGGACACTAACTGCCACCACCAAGGGAGAGAGGCCCCTCCGAGGCCCGCCCCAGCCCCACAGGCCTCCGCGCCTCCTTGCTGGGAGGGGGTGGCGTGCAGAGACCAGAGCGAGGCCCGGCCTCGTCGGATTAGCGCGGAAGCAGAATCAGTGTTTATCCAAGTTCTCAGCAGGTCCGCAGGTAGCCTACAAACAACAGATCTGCTCATGCGAAAAGTCAAAGAATAAAGGGTGTGTGTGTGAGTGTGTGTGTGTGTGTGAGTGAGTGTATTTCCTCACACAGTGAAAAGGCCAGCGGTAGCCTGGGGCTGAGATTGGCAGCCCACGGGGGTGGGGTGGGGGTCACAGGAAGCCAGTGGTGCCCGGAAACCAACAAGGAAGATCACCTGGGGGTGGCGTCTGGGGACCGGAGCCGTGTGCCAGCTCCGGACACCTCCCACAGCTCGCCGTGCGCGCACCCCGGGACCGCAGCCTGAAGTAAAGGCTTGTGTAAATGCCCACCCAGAACACCACTGGGACACACAGTCACGTAGGAGAAAGAAGCGTTTAATGTCAGCTAGAGGCTGGCAGGCTGTCCCTCGCGGGACTGCGCTGCAGCTGTGGAGGTAGATAGAGTGGCAGGAGTCGGAAGGCAGAGGAGGGCCGGGGCAGGAAAGCTTCATAGTCACAGCTGACACTGGAGCTCTCGGACAGCCAGGGCAGGGAAAACATCCTAGAGCGGATGCACCTTGTGATCACACACTGGAGACCAGTGTGGCCGGACTGACCTCCCGGCAATGTGGCTGACACAGCCGGGAGGTGGGGATAGACATCTGTGGCCAGGCCTGGCTTGGGAATGGCTCAGGGTGAAGGCTGGCAACCCAAAATAGGGGTGAATAAGCTTACACTGTGTACCGTGATCGGCCTCGGCATTCGTCCTGTTCCCTCCGTGCTGGGCTTAAGCAACCCCCCTGCCCGGGACTCCAGGAGTGTGTACCACTGTACCCTATTTGCTTCCAACAACCTTTTTTTTTTTTCTGTTCAGTTGTAGGGCTTGAACTCTGGGCCTGAGCGCTGTCCCTCAGCTCGTCAGCTCAAGGCGAGCGTTCTACCACTTGAGCCACAGCGCCACTTCCAGTTTTCTGGGAGAGAAGAGTCTCAGGGAGTTTGCTGCCCGGGCTGGCTTTGAACCGTGATCCTCAGAGCTCAGCCTCCTGAGTAGCGAGGATGACAGGCGTGAGCCACCAGCGCCCAGCTCCAACAAACTTTTTACAAGTCAGGATTTACTCATTTGTAGTGTAGAACCCACAGCCTTGCAATTCTCTGCCACCACCAACACGCAGCCAGGCCGTATTTACTGACGTGTATGTTACACAGGGAAATTCCTTCCTTGTAGCTAGTCCGAGCAGCACCCGGGTGCCAGCTCTTCCACCACCGTGAGAAGGGTTTTCTCTGTGGTTACCTTAGACATATCAAATTTCCTCTGCCATTGCTGCTTTGTTCCGCGGAATTAGGCGGGTGGTGAGGTTTGCGTGCGTGGGTTTTCCTAGGTGTGTTGTTCCTGGGAGTCTTACATCTGTGGGGGCCAGATCACATTCTGTAATTTCCGTCACCACAGAACCCCTGGCACCTGTCGGTGTACGGCTGAGAACGGCCGGTTCTCTGCCGTTGGCTGGGACGTTCTGTGCCTGTCCACCGCCCTGCCCCGAGGGTTCGCTGTGCTGTCCGAGCTGCCCGGGGCTCAGGATCCTCGGCCTCCCAAGTGCTAGGATTTCAGACCCAAGCTGCCAAATCTAGCTAGGTGTCCGTGCTCTGTGATTTGCAGTGTGTGTTGGGGGTGAGCTGCACCCTGGCCTGGCACCCGGCCTGGGCTCCGCTGCCTCTCAGTCCCTGCCCCTAGAGGTCAGGGTGAGCGCAGCCCGACCCCCAGCTCCTCCCCAGGGACCCACCCACCCTTCCCGTGCCCGCCCGCGGCCGCCCGCCCCCAGCCAGGTAGCCACGCTTCATTGGTTCCACTTGGCCTGCTGGGAGCCTCCACCCAGCAGGTGAAGAAACTGAGGCAGGGTGCTCACTCAAGTCCACCACCCCGGACTCAGTCTCACCTTGAGAGGTCACACAGGGGGCGTCCCTACACAGGCAAGCGCAAGCCCTCCCCTCCCCGCACCCCCACCCCGGGCCGCCCTCCCCTCCCCGCACCCCGGGCCGCCCTCCCCTCCCCCCACCCCGGGCCGCCCTCCCCTCCCCCCACCCCGGGCCGCCCTCCCCTCCCCGCACCCCGGGCCGCCCTCCCCTCCCCGCACCCCGGGCCGCCCACTTCCCAGCCCTGTCTTCACATGAACTCAGTGACTTACAGTGACCCTGTGCCCATGTGCACGGCGTGCGCTGCCTTGCTGTGCCGGCTCACACCCCCCTCCTCACCCCTCCTCACCCCTCCTCACCCCTCCTCACCCCTCCTCACCCCCCCTCCTCACCCCTCCTCACCCCTCCTCACCCTCCTCACCCTCCTCACCCCTCCTCACCCCTCCTCACCCTCCTCACCCCTCCTCACCCTCCTCACCCCTCCTCACCCCTCCTCACCCCTCCTCACCCCCCCTCCTCACCCCTCCTCACCCTCCTCACCCCTCCTCATCCCTCCTCATCCCTCCTCACCCCTCCTCACCCCTCCTCACCCTCCTCACCCCTCCTCACCCCTCCTCACCCCTCCTCACCCTCCTCACCCCTCCTCACCCTCCTCACCCCTCCTCACCCCTCCTCACCCTCCTCACCCTCCTCACCCCTCCTCACCCTCCTCACCCCTCCTCACCCCTCCTCACCCCTCCTCACCCCTCCTCACCCTCCTCACCCCTCCTCACCCTCCTCACCCCTCCTCACCCTCCTCACCCTCCTCACCCCTCCTCACCCTCCTCACCCCTCACCCTCCTCACCCTCCTCACCCCTCCTCACCCCTTCTCACCCTCCTCACCCCTCCTCACCCCTCCTCACCCCTCCCACATCCCTCCTCACCCCTCCTCATCCCTCCTCACCCCTCCTCATCCCTCCTCACCCCTCCTCACTCCTCCTCATCCCTCCTCACCCCTCCTCATCCCCCTCATCCCTCCTCACCCCCTCCCTCCTCACCCCTCCTCACCCCTCCCCCATCCCTCCTCACCCCTCCTCATCCCTCCTCACCCCTCCTCATCCCTCCTCACCCCTCCTCATCCCTCCTCATCCCTCCCCCTCATCCCTGCCTCCCATGAGTGCAATGTGGAGCCCTCCCCACTGTCCACCCTTCTCAGGACCCAGAGTAATGCCCAAGTCTGGATACTGAATGGAGGCTGTGCCCCCCAGGGGCACAGAGGCTGCTGGGGCCCCAGGGTGAGGGGGTCAGGCTCAGGTGGGAGGGTCCGGCTCAGGTGAGGGGGTCAGGCTCAGGTGGGAGGGTCAGGCTCAGGTGAGGGGGTCAGGCTCAGGTGGGATGGTCAGGCTCAGGTGAGGGGGTCAGGCTCAGGTGGGAGGGTCAGGCTCAGGTGAGGGGGTCAGGCTCAGGTGAGGGGGTCAGGCTCAGGTGGGAGGGTCAGGCTCAGGTGAGGGGGTCAGGCTCAGGTGGGAGGGTCAGGCTCAGGTGAGGGAGTCAGGCTCAGGTGGTGGAGTCAGGCTCAGGTGGTGGAGTCAGGCTCAGGTGAGGGGGTCAGGCTCAGGTGGTGGAGTCAGGCTCAGGTGAGGGGGTCAGGCTCAGGTGAGGGGGTCAGGCTCAGGTGGGAGGGTCAGGCTCAGGTGAGGGGGTCAGGCTCAGGTGGTGGAGTCAGGCTCAGGTGAGGGGGTCAGGCTCAGGTGGGAGAGTCAGGCTCAGGTGGGAGGGTCAGGCTCAGGTGGAAGGGTCAGGCTCAGGTGAGGGGGTCAGGCTCAGGTGAGGGGGTCAGGCTCAGGTGGGAGGGTCAGGCTCAGGTGAGGGGGTCAGGCTCAGGTGGTGGAGTCAGGCTCAGGTGAGGGGGTCAGGCTCAGGTGAGGGGGTCAGGCTCAGGTGGTGGAGTCAGGCTCAGGTGGTGGAGTCAGGCTCAGGTGAGGGGGTCAGGCTCAGGTGGGAGGGTCAGGCTCAGGTGAGGGGGTCAGGCTCAGGTGAGGGGGTCAGGCTCAGGTGGAAGGGTCAGGCTCAGGTGGGAGGGTCAGGCTCAGGTGGTGGGGTCAGGCTCAGGTGGTGGAGTCAGGCTCAGGTGGTGGAGTCAGGCTCAGGTGAGGGGGTCAGGCTCAGGTGAGGGGGTCAGGCTCAGGTGAGGGGGTCAGGCTCAGGTGGGAGGGTCAGGCTCAGGTGAGGGGGTCAGGCTCAGGTGGGAGAGTCAGGCTCAGGTGGGAGGGTCAGGCTCAGGTGAGGGGGTCAGGCTCAGGTGAGGGGGTCAGGCTCAGGTGGGAGCCGTGGGCATCTGACTGCCCTCAGCAGGACCACCCTGTGCTCTGTGCACACTGCCTCCCCGGGGCACAGTCCAGCTCAGCCTGGGGCTTGGGGCAGGGCCCGGGCACTGCAGGGCCTCCCCAGGGTTCCGGCCTCTGCCCTGTGCCTGTGCTGTGGTGGGCAAGCCTGCGGAAGGGCACGTAGCCCCTCAGCGCTTCAGCCCTGGGAGGGAGGGGGGCCGGGGGGGAGGGGGCTGGGCTGATTGGAGACCTGCCCGCCTGGGATGGAATGTGGGGGGCCCTGGGCGGATCCAGGGCCTGCTGGCCTGTGTCCACTGTGGACCCCCTTCCTCTGCAGTCACCGGAATGTCTTCCTGCCCCGCCCTGCCCGTGCTGGGTGCCCGTGGCCGCCACAGCTTCTTTGCGGGCCCCAGCAGGAATGCGGCTCGGCCTCTCTGCCCCGGGTTGAGGGCCAGGCCTGCGAGTTGCAGCCGGACGCCGAGGCTGCACGGGTGGGCGTGGCAGGTAGGCCAGGAGAGAGGCCTTGTCCTGGGGAGCTCCAGACGGCGGTGGCCGGGGTAGCAGGCACTGTCCCCCGAGACAAGCCTCCTCAGCGCCGCCCTCCTGGACGAGCTTGCCTGGGTGGGGAATAGGCAGCCTGGAGGTCACCCTGGGGTCTCACACAGGCCGGGGTCGGGCAGGTGCCCAGCTGCGTGCAGCGCAGGGCTGGGGGATGGGAGGGGCCCCTGCAACTGAGTCCCGCCTGGAGTTCTGGGCTGTGGAGGCAGGCGAAGGGCCTACCACCGCCAGAGCCTCTGCCGGGGGCCGGGAGAGGGCCGCGGGCTGCCAGGGTGCCATCGCCGTGGTTCTCGCTGGGTCACTCAGCCCTCACCGGGCCAGCCAGCGCCGGGCCGTCCACCACCTCCTCAAGAGTCAGCTGCAGGAGGCTCCCTGGAGCAGTGGGTGGGGCTCCCCTGGGGCAGGGGGGGGCCGGGGAGGGTGGGCTGATCTCTGTGCGTCCCCCTCCTCCTCCCCTCCTCCTCATTCAGGGAGGCCCCTCCCCACAGCTGCAGGGGGGTGTGGGGTTGGAGGAGCTGGCCGGCCGGAGGGCGGGCAGAGGCCAGTGTCTCCCTCCCCTGCCCCTCACCGTCCACCTGGCAGAGCCCCGGGGCTGCAGCTGAAAGCACTGGGGAAGGGAGAGGCCTGCTCAGCCCGCCCCCTTCCCCACACAAACGGGGAAACTGAGGTCTGCCTGATTGGAGGCAGCCCAGGGCTCTCCCGGCCCTGCCCTTCAGGGAGTGGGGACGGGCTCAGAGCGGGGCCTGGCCCAGCACCCCACCCCCTGTGGGAGGACTCACTTCCGCGGGGCTGGCCTGGAGCTCCCCTGGGCGCCCAGGAGGTGGGACCCACAGAGCCTGGGGCGGCCCCGGGTGGGTGGGAGGGCGTTGGAAGGGGAGCCCAGCCACTGTCCTCCACAGACCATGGCCTTGTCGGCAGCCAGACGCCTTCTGGGGTCCCGCAGGACCCCTATTCGGGGCGGTCTGCTGCTGCTGCTGCCGCTGCTGGGCCTCGGTAAGTAGGGGCAGCTGACCAGAGAAGCCGGGGAGGGCTGGGCGTTGCGGGGGGCGGGGAGGGGTGCTGAGCACGGTGGGGTCTTGAAGACTGGTGGTACCTGACCACCCTGAGGAAGGTGTGGGGGTCCGGGCCCCCGTGGGGGCCGAGCCCTGGGCCTCCACACCCGGCAGGGGGTCACTGGGCTGCGGCTAGGGAGGGAGAGGCTTTGTCCCCTTCTCAGGGCCAGGCGCACCCCCAGAGCCCCTCCACCCCAGCCTCCTGCCTGTGCTCCACAGGCAGGACAGAACCTCCAAGGGCTGCAGAGACGGGACAGGTGAGGCTGGAGGACGGGGGGGGGGGGGAGACGGGACAGGTGAGGCTGGAGGATGGGGGGGTGAGGGGGGTGGGGGTGGGGGAGGGGAGATGGGACAGGTGAGGCTGGAGGACGGGAGGGGAGGGGAGGGGAGGCAGCTGGGCTTTCCCCTCCTGGGTGGAGACCCAGGCCTGGCCCGCAGTGGAAGACAGGGCCAGGTATCTTCCACACGCACCAATACCTAGCAGCTGTTCAGGGGACCCACTGGCAAAGGTGTAGCTGGGCCCTAAGCATAGCTGGGTCAGGTAGAAGTTAAGCCAGGGGATCCAAACGTGGGTCCCAGCAAACAGCCAGGCTCCGCATACCCGGCCCCCCACCCCACCCCGGAGTCTGGGCCTTGAAGCAGCTGAGCCCAAAGTGTGGCAGAGACTGAGAAACACCCACCTGGGCGGGCATCAGCAGAGCCTTGTCCCCACAGCCTCCGCTCCCGGGCGCGGCGGGCCTGCGTGACGCTGACAGGTACGTCCGGGGTTCCTCAGGCCCCGGGGCTCCGGGGGCCTCGTAGGCCGGGCACCCAGGGGCCGGCTGCACCGCTTCCTGGGCCTCTGCTCCTGCCCCTCCCCTACCTCTCCTGCTTCCCGGGGCCTGACCAGGCTCAGGACTGGGGAACGGTGGCCAGCCCTTGCCCTCCAGATGTTGCCTGGCCCTGGGAGGCCTACGGGGTCCTGCAGGGAGGGGGTGCTGTGGGACCAGGGGGTACTGAGAAGGCCAGAAGTGGGTACACACTCGGGGCCCGCCCCAGCCCGGCCCTAGGCCTCTTGAGCTTCTCCTGCGAGGAGGCGTCCCGCCTGAGCGCCGGGCGCGCCCTGGAGCTGGCTGTGACTGTGAGGCGGGAGCACATCCCGCTCCAGGAGGATCAGGTGGGTCTCCCGAGGGTCTCCTGTGGGTCTCCCGCCGGCGGGAGGATCAGGTGGGTCTCCCGAGGGCTGACCGGGTGTGTGGCCACACGGGTCTGGCTGTGGGGGGTGACTGAGGAGGCCTGCCCGCCCCCCTGGAGACTGGGCCCCCCTTCAAAGCCTTGCCCCTAAAACCCGGCTTCCATGGGCCGAGTCCCTGCCTGCCCGCCCCGGCCCGCCCTGCCCACGGGCGCGGGGGCTGGGGTGTGCTTTGTGGGTGGGAGACCTGGAGCCCCCCGCCCAGGGCCCAGCACATTCCGAGCCGGCCGGCCTGGTCTCTCGGCAGCTGCGCTGTTTGGCTCACCGTCTCTCAGAGCACCTTGCCCCCCAGGACCTGGACGCCCTCCCAGTGGACATGCTGCCCTTCCTCAAGTAGGCTCGGTGCCAGGCGCTGGGGCACCCCCCCCCCCCGTCCCCGGCTTACAGCCCAGGGGCTGGGAGGCTGGGCCAGGGCGGGATCGGGAGGGGGTGGGCTGCGGGCAAAGCCGTCCCCGGCATTTCTCTCCACAGCCCTGCCTCGTTCCCGCGGCCTCAGGTCTGTAAGAGCTTGTTGTCTCGAGTCTCCAAGGCCAGCACCTTGCGCCAGCTCCCACCCGGGGCTCCTGAGCGCCAGCGTCTGCTGTGCCTGGCTCTGGCCTGCCGGGTACAGAACAGAAGGGGGGAGCGGGGGGGGGGCAGGGCAGAGAGGGAGGGGCGGCCCCTCACAGGAAGGCACTGAGGCCGAATGTGTGTTCAGGGTGTGCGGGGCTCTCGGGTGAGCGAGGCCGACGTGCAGGCCCTGGGGAGCCTGGCGTGTGACCTGCCCGGGCGCTTTGTGGCCAGCGCAGCGGCCGTCCTCCTCCCCCGGCTGGCCAGCTGCCCAGGTCCCCTGGACCAGGACCAGCAGGAGGCAGCCAGGACGGCTCTGAAGGGCGGAGGACCCCCCTATGGGTGAGTGAGGGGGTGTCTGAGGTCTCTGGGGCGTGCCCCTTCACAGCCAGGAGCAGCGTCTGACCCCGGCTGCCCCCTGCACTGCATCTGGGGGCTCCTCTGTCCAAACAGTCCTCCCTCGCGCTGGTCCCCCTCCACCCTGGACGCTCTGCAGGGCCTGGTGACAGTGTTGGACCTGCCCATCGTTAATAGCATCCCCCAGGTGAGCCCCCCTCCTCTGCTCCCGGCTCTGATCCCGGGGACCCTCGGGCTCACTGGTCTGCCCTGCTCTGTCCTCAGGAGGTCTTGGACTCCTGGCTACAGCGCATCTCCGGGCCCCCATCGTGGCGGAGGTCTGAGCTGGCCCCCGCGGTCCAAAGGTTCCGGCGAGACACAGAGAGTGAGCTCTGAACCTGCTCACCAGGCCTTGGGCACTGGAGCCGGGGGCCGGGCATGGGGCAGGCCTGGGGCAGGGGGAGGGCACGGAGGAGGGCAGGTAACCAGGGGCCGGGAGGCAGGGGGGACGGGCGGCACTAGCACTGTCCATGCCTGAGATCTTTCCTGCCTTCTCAGCTAACCAGGTCATCCCCTCACAGACCGGGTGGGTAAGCGGAGGCCGGAGCAGGATGGAGGCTGTGGGAGGAGGAGGGGCTGAGGCAGCAGGCCTGTCCTTGCAGGGGCCTGTCCCCCGGGGCAGAGGGCGTTGGCCGTGGACGAGAGCCTCTTCTGGTATGAGGAGTGGGAGCTGGAGGCCTGCCTGGACGGCGCCGTGCTGGCGGAGCAGATGGAGGAAGTGAGCAAGATCCCCTTCACCTACCAGCAGCTCGGCGCTCTGAAGCGCAAGTTGGACAAGGTAGCTCACCGTGCCCCCCTGTCCCGGACAGACACGGGGCGGCCCAGCCCTCCAGTGTGGCCCTGGCCCTCAGGGTCACTTCCTTTCCAGACCTTTCCACAAGGGTACCCCGAGGCCCTGATCCAGAGGCTCGGCCCCTTCTTCCGCCACGTCCTCCCGGAGGACATCAGCAAGTGGAACGTGACCTCCCTGGACACGATCAAGGACCTGCTGGAGGCCAGCAGCGGGCACAGCACAGATGCGCAGGTGAGGGCCGCCCGGGGCGTCGGCTGGGGCGCGTCCCGGGCAGGGTGCGTCCCGGGCGGGTTTGCCTCTCCCTGCCCCGGGACTCCACGGTGGCGCCTCCACAGGTGACTGCCCTCATCACCCGCTACCTGCTGGGAAGGGACGACTTGGACGAGGACACGCTGGACCTCCTGGCTGGTGTCCGCCCCACTTACCTGTGTGTCCTCAGCCCCACGCAGCTGGAGTCCCTGCCCCTCGGTGTCCTCTGGTGAGTCCTCCCCCTGTGTCCTGTGCTGTGGTGCCCCCCGTGTCCTGTGCTGTGGTGCCCCCCGTGTCCTGTGCTGTGGTGCCCCCCGTGTCCTGTGCTGTGGTGCCCCCCGTGTCCTGTGCTGTGGTGCCCCCCGTGTCCTGTGCTGTGGTGCCCGCCCCCCGTGTCCTGTGCTGTGGTGCCCCCCGTGTCCTGTGCTGTGGTGCCCCCCGTGTCCTGTGCTGTGGTGCCCCCCGTGTCCTGTGCTGTGGTGCCCGCCCCCCGTGTCCTGTGCTGTGGTGCCCCCCGTGTCCTGTGCTGTGGTGCCCCCCGTGTCCTGTGCTGTGGTGCCCCCCGTGTCCTGTGCTGTGGTGCCCCCCTGTGTCCTGTGCTGTGGTGCCCGCCCCCCCCGTGTCCTGTGCTGTGGTGCCCCCTGTGTCCTGTGCTGTGGTGCCCCCCGTGTCCTGTGCTGTGGTGCCCCCCGTGTCCTGTGCTGTGGTGCCCCCCGTGTCCTGTGCTGTGGTGCCCCCCGTGTCCTGTGCTGTGGTGCCCCCCTGTGTCCTGTGCTGTGGTGCCCGCCCCCCCCATGTCCTGTGCTGTGGTGCCCCCTGTGTCCTGTGCTGTGGTGCCCCCCGTGTCCTGTGCTGTGGTGCCCCCCGTGTCCTGTGCTGTGGTGCCCCCCGTGTCCTGTGCTGTGGTGCCCACCCCCCCCCCGTGTCCTGTGCTGTGGTGCCCCCCGTGTCCTGTGCTGTGGTGCCCGCCCCCCCCGTGTCCTGTGCTGTGGTGCCCGCCCCCCATGTCCTGTGCTGTGGTGCCCCCCGTGTCCTGTGCTGTGGTGCCCCCCCCCGTGTCCTGTGCTGTGGTGCCCGCCCCCCTGTGTCCTGTGCTGTGGTGCCCCCCGTGTCCTGTGCTGTGGTGCCCGCCCCCCCCCGTGTCCTGTGCTGTGGTGCCCGCCCCACCCATTGCTCAGCCCCACGCTTCCCCCAGGACAGTCACACCCAAGGATCTGGACTCCTGCAGCCCGCAGCAGCTGGGCCTTCTCTATCCCAAGGCCCTGCTGGCCTTTCAGAACGTGAGCGGGCCGGAGTACCTTGGGAAGATCCAGGCCTTCCTAGGTGAGCCGGGGCACACGCAGCCAGTCGGGGCGGGCACAGGCAGGGGCGGCCCCGGCCTCTCCGGCCTCCCCTGCCTCCTCCGCCCCTCAGCAGGGGCTGGCTGATCTAAGCTCCCTGCCGTAGGCCCCCAGCCCACAGGCTGAGGCTGGGGGATTCCCCTGGAAAGAAGGCAGGGTGGGGGCTGGGAAGGCGGCTCAGGGGCAGAGCGCTCACCTCGCATGCCTGAAGCCCTGGGTTCGATTCCTCAGCACCACATACACAGAAAAAGCCGGAAGTGGAGCTGTGGCTCAAGTGGTAGAGTGCTAGTCTTGAGCAAAAGAAGTTCAGAGACAGTGCCCAGCCCCTGAGTTCAAGCCCAGGACTGCCAAAAGGGAGGAGGAGGAGGAGGAAGAGGACGAGGAGGAAGAGGAGGAGGAGGAGGAAGAGGGGGAGGGGGAGGGGGAGGGGAGGAAGAGGGGGAGGGAGAGGAGGAAGAGGGGGAGGGGGAGGGGAGGAAGAGGGGGAGGGAGAGGAGGAAGAGGGGGAGGGGAGGAAGAGGGGGAGGGGGAGGGAGGAGGAAGAGGGGGAGGGGGAGGGGGAGGAGGGGGACTGTCTGTGGTGGGGCTGAGGCCCGGTGTTGCGTTGCACGGTCTGGAGCCTGGGTTCCACTCTCCGTGCAGGAGGGGCCTCCGCAGAGGACCTGCAGGCTCTCAGCCACCAGAACATAAGCATGGACATGGCCACATTCAAGAAGCTGCGGGTGGAGTCGGTGGTGGTAGGCGCGGAAGGGCTGGGGAAGGGCTTTCGGGAAGGCACAGCCAGGTCACAGCCGGCCTAGAGGGGCCGAGGTCTGAACACAGGGGAGACTGACGGCTGGCTCGCTCCTGGGCAGCGGCTGACGGTGGACGAGGTTCAGGCACTCCTGGGGTCGCACGTGGCAGAGCTGAAGGGCGAGGAGAACAGCAGCCCTGTGCGGGACTGGATCTTCCGGCAGCGCCAAGAAGACCTGGACCAGCTGGAGCTGGGGCTCCAGGGCGGCATCCCCAATGGCTACGTGATCCTGGACCTAAGCTTCCAAGGTGGGCCGGCGGCCCGGGGCGGGGCCGGGGGGGCTGGGGGCTGGCGGGCCTGAGTCACCCCTCTAACGTGCAGAGGCCTTCTCCCGCGGAGCTCCGCGTCTGACACCCGGACTGGCGCTTGCCTGGAGCTCTGCTCTGCTCTTGGCCTTCGCTCTGGGCTGAGACCACCGCTTCCGACCGTCCAGCCCTGGCCCTCCGAGGAGCTCTGCCTGACCCGAAGGCAGCCCAGCCCCGAGGGCGTTTGGGCTCAATAAACAGCAGTGTGTCACTGCGCTGATGTGGGCTGTGGTCTTGTCAGGCTGGGGAAGAGGGAGGGCCTGAGCTCGGGGCTCCCTGTGACCCCACGCACGCAGCACCCTGAGTTCCCATGACCAGAGAAAGGGGTGCAGGGCCTCTAACTGGAGCCCGCGACTGTCCAAGGCCTTCCCGGCATGATAACTGCCCTTCCCGAGCCCCCAGTTTTGGGTGTGGGGGAAGGTCTGGGCCCAGGAAGGTCTCTGTGTCACTCCTAGCAAAGACACAGGTGGCAGAATAGCTCCACACTTTATTCAGATCCTCTCAACAAGGCAGTGACAGCCAAGGGCCGCCCGGACCGGCTGTCCTAGCAGCCAAAGGGCCTTCTGTTCCCTGCCGGCCTGGGCTTGTAGCTGGGCATGCTCCCTCTCCTCCCAGACCAGGCTCTGGGAGCCGAGGTATGTGGGTGGGGGGCCTCCTGGGGCCTGGGGTGTGAGGCTCCCGCTCAGCCTGGGCAGGCATCCAGCTCGGCTAGGCTAGCAGCTTTGTGAGCCTGGCTGTGTGGGAGCAGGGCTGCCCGCAGCGGCCGGGGTCCTGATGCCCGGTGCACAGCTCAGAGCCGTCCATTACAGCAGCAGCCACAGGAGGCCGGAGGGCAGGGCCACGGGGAGTGGCAGGTATCTCCGGAGGACCGGCAAGCTGCCTGTGGGTGGAACAAAGGAGGGCACCCGTCAGGCCCGGGGCTCACGTGGGGCCGAGGCCTCGGTCTGTGGCTACTCTCCTGGTCCAGTCGGGTCCCCTCTCCGCAGCTCCATGTGGGATGTGAGAGCGCAGGATCAAGAGTAGCTAGTGGCTGGGGAGGGGGCGGGGAGGGGGAGCGGGTCGAACCTGAGGCTGGGGCTCCGGCTTCATTCTCGGGCAGGCCTGAGGTGGGGGCCAGGTGGAGTGCCAGGTGCGTGGTCCAGGAGGGCCGGGGCGTCCCGAGGCCAGGGCCGGGGCTGCTGGGGTTGGCGTCCAGGCCCAGCTCCCTCAGAGCTGACCCGCTGAGGCTGCGCAGCCAGGAGCTGATGGTGGGGTGGCTGCGGGCCTTCTGCAGGTCCCCCACGTTCTGGCCCAGCAGCGAGGTCACGGTGCCCACGCTCAGGCTCTGCGTGGGGGCAGACAGGGGTGTGGGGGAGGGTCATGGGGAGGGGCGTGGGGGAGGGGGGCCGTGGCTGTCTCCTGGGCTGGGCACCACGCGGGTGGCGAGGCCCAGAGCCGGCCTGGAGGAGCGGCCCGGCCATGACACCAAACCCAGGGCTGGGAGCCCGGCCCGCCCTGCCCTGCCCCAGCCGCCCGCCACCAAGGCGGCCGCAGACCTCACCTGCAGCACGCTGGGGTTGAGGTTGGTGAAGGTGTCGATGTCCATGGAGACGTTGGCCTGGACTAGGTGTTGCAGCTCATCCACAGACGCGCCGCCTGGGGGCAGGGGTGAGGAGGGCAGGGGGGTGAGGGTGGGTCTAGGGAGGGAGGGCAGGGGGGTGAGGGTGGGTCTGGGAAGGGAGGGTGGGGGGTGAGGGAGGGTGGGGGGTGAGGGTGGGTCTGGGGAGGGAGGGTGGGGGTGAGGGAGGGCAGGGGGTGAGGGTGGGTCTGGGGAGGGAGGGCAGGGGGGTGAGGGTGGATCTGGGGAGGGAGGGTGGGGGTGAGGGAGGGTGGATCTGGGGAGGGAGGACGGGGGGGCGAGGGAGGGGGCAGGGGGGTGAGGGTGGGTCTAGGGAGGGAGGGCAGGGGGGTGAGGGTGGATCTGGGGAGGGAGGGTGGGGGTGAGGGAGGGTGGATCTGGGGAGGGAGGACGGGGGGGCGAGGGTGGATCTGGGGAGGGAGGGTGGGGGTGAGGGAGGGCAGGGGGGTGAGGGTGGGTCTGGGGAGGGAGGGCAGGGGGGTGAGGCTGGGTCTGGGGAGGGAGGGCAGGGGGGTGAGGGTGGATCTGGGGAGGGAGGGTGGGGGTGAGGGAGGGCAGGGGGTGAGGGAGGGCAGGGGGTGAGGGTAGGTCTGGGGAGGGAGGGTGGGGGTGAGGGAGGGCAGGGGGTGAGGGTGGGTCTGGGGAGGGAGGGCAGGGGGTGAGGGTGGGTCTGGGGAGGGAGGGCGGGGGTGAGGGTGGATCTGGGGAGGGAGGGTGGGGGGTGAGGGAGGGTGGGGGTGAGGGAGGGTGGGGGTGAGGGAGGGCAGGGGGTGAGGGAGGGCTGGTCTGGGGAGGTTGTCAGGGCTGCACTCACCCAGGTAGGGACGTATGTAGGGGTAGTATTCCTCTGAGCTCCTAGTACTGCTGAAGGCCTCCCGGGCCTTGGCGAAGAGCACGTTTTTCCGGCTCTGAGGGCAGGAGGAGATGTCCAGGGCCCCAGCCAGCCTGGGGTGGGGTGAGGCGGGTCAGGGTGGGAGCTGCTTGGCCCTCTCCCGCTCGGTACCAGGTTCAGCGGCCTCTCCCCCAGAGCCGTGTCCACCCAGAACCTCGGGGTGTTGGCAGATGAGATCAGATCCAAAGAATTTAGGCTGGATGGGGCTGGCAGGAAAGCCGGTCCCTGGCGTCCGTGGAGGACGGGAATCTGGCCCAGCCGCGTGGGGAGGGGCTGTGCAGAGTGGGACAGCGGGACGGGCCTCGCTGCCTGTTGGCAGCACCGGCGGGTGGCGGGGCGCCAAGGCCGGCTGTGGGCACGGAGGGGACCTGTCCTGCTGCTCTGGGCTTGGCACACTGGTTTCCAGAAGAGAGTAGACGTCACCCCGTTTGTGATACGTTGTGGTGGTGGCCGGGGGCATCAGCTCTTTACTGCCTCAGCCCAAACAGGACTCCGGCCAACCGCAGTTCCTCACCGGAGCTCGGAGGGCCGGATAGCCTGGATTTGCAGCGGACTCATCCAGCAGAGGCGAGAGCCCCCGATGGCTACCAGCAGGGCGCCGGTGACCGTGCCATTGTGGTCCAGGAACTTCTGTAAGACGGCCTGGCGGGGAGGGGGGGCGGGGGTCAGCTAGGCCCAGCAAACCAGGGGCCTGCGGCGTCCCCCGCTCCCCCCTCACCTCCGTCTGGTTCTGCAGGGCCCCGTCCGAGGCCAGCAGGGCCATGACTGTGTCTCTGGACGTGATGTTCCACTGGCTTATCTCCGCAAGGGAGTAGAGGTAAACCAGAGAGGTGATGAGACGCAGCTGGTCCTCAGGAATGCCGCCCGGGTAGATCTGAGGGGGGCCGGGGGGTGGGGTTGGAGGCAGCAGGCGGGCCCGCCCTCCCGGGCCTCCCCCTCCACCCGCGCGGGGGGGGGGCCCCCCCGGCCCACACACCTGGCTCAGCTTGGCCTTGACAACGCGCTGGCACTCGGCGGGCAGGGGGTGCTGCAGCAGGGGGTTCAGGTTGGCCCTGAGCACCGGGTGGCCCAGGCAGGCCCCCAGCTGCACGCAGTCATAACGCACCAGGAAGAGGTCATCCCGCAGCGTGGCCGCCGTGATGTTACCTCGGACACAGGATCTCCCTGTGGGGTGTGCCGATGACTGGGCTGGCCAGCCCAGACTCCAGCTGAGCAGTGTGTGTGTGTGTGTGTGTGTGTGTGTGTGTGTGTGTGTGTGTGTGTGTGTGTGTGTGGTGTGTGGTGTGTGTGTGTGTGTGTGTGGTGTGGGTGTGTGTCCTGGGCCTTGAGCCACGCCCCTAGCCGGCTCTCTGCTGGTTATTTCTTGCTGAGCAGTGTGTGTGTGTGTGTGTGTGTGTGTGTGTGTGGTGTGTGTGTGTCTGTGTGTGTGTGGTGTGTGGTGTGTGTGTGTGTGTGTGTGTGTGTGTGTGTGGTGTGGGTGTGTGTCCTGGGCCTTGAGCCACGCCCCTAGCCGGCTCTCTGCTGGTTATTTCTTGCTGCCCGCCCTGTGAGGAGTCCTGTAGCTGCTGGGGTCATAGGTGAGTGCTACCACACCTGGCTGCCCTGGAGAGATGGAGTCTCAAAAACTCTACTTTCTGGCTGGCCTTGAGCTGACATCCTCTGCACCTCAGCCTCTGGCCTGTGGCTGAGGACGGCCGGCTTGTGCCCACACCCCACCCCGCTGTGAGCTGAGAAGGAAGTCCTGCCCACTTCTCTGTCCCGCTACGGCGGCAGCGCTGTCAACCCTCCCTTCCACTTTGACCCCAGCCAGAACCCCCCTCCCCCCGCCCCGCACTTAACCTCTGACTGAGAATCTGGCCCAGATCAGATGGGCTTAGGGAAGGCCGCGATGCCACACTGACCTGTGCCCCGCTTGGGCCTCGAGGACACGGAGGGGGACTTGGCCTCCAGGAAGCTGGTGACAAAGTGCCTGGCATCTCTCTGTCTGAGCCTCCCTGCCCGGCAGGCGGCCACCACACTCTGGAAGAAGTCCAGGGCCACGGCCTGGCAGGGCGGATGTTGCCGCTCTGGGTCTCAGGGAGGGCCAGCCCGGTCCCTCCTCCTGCCCCCCTTGCAGCCCTGCCGTGCACTGACAGGAGGGCCGGGGCCCCGATGGCTCAGCGTGGACATGGACAGGCCACCGGTGACCGCGGCCAGCCCCACCCTGGCCTCCTCCTACCTCCTGCACCTGCTCCCACAGGCGCGGGCTGACATAGGCAGCCAGGGGTCCCAGGGCCTGCAGCCCCTCCAGCTTCCAGGAGCCAGGAGGCCTGACAGGAAGGGGACACTGCGTTGGTTCCCACGTACCACCCGCCTCTCGCTGAGCAGAGAGGGGACCCCGCGGTGTGTGAGGGGGGTCCCGGATGGTGCCCACACACAGTGCATGGGGCTGTGTGCTGTAGACACCAGAGCCTCCGGCCATGTGCCCGAGTCTGGAAGGCCAGAGTGGACTGAGGACCATGGCCCTCCACACCCAGGACGCTGCTCCCTCATCTCACAGAGGGGATGCCCGTCCCCCATCCCCGTCCCCGTCCCCATCCCCTGTCCCCGTTCCCAGTCCCGTCACCTTCACTTACCCAAGCAGGGTCCTCCCGCTGGCCAGCAGGGTGTTGAGGGCGGCTGCCTGGGCAGCGGTCAGCTGGGGGCAGCGTAGCAGGTTCTGCAGCACGCTTGGGTCCGAGGTCTGGATGCTGGCTGCATCCATGTCACATACCAGGGCCCCAAGAAGAACCAGGTCTGAGGCACTGAGCCGCAGGTGGGGCCCGCCCTGCAGGGACCACCGGTCAGTGGTGGGCAGGAAGCCCCGCCCTGCTGGTCAGTGGTGGGCAGGAAGCCCCGCCCTGCTGGTCAGTGGTGGGCAGGAAGCCCCGCCCTGCTGGTCAGTGGTGGGCAGGAAGCCCCGCCCTGCTGGTCAGTGGTGGGCAGGAAGCCCCGCCCTGCTGCCCACCCCCTGCTCTCTGGAGGTGCCTACCAGGCAGGTCCAGGCGGTTTGCTGCAAGGCAGCCCTCTGGTCAGGCAGGTTGGCCAGCAGCTGTGGGTCCCCCTGTGTGGCGCGGTGGGTGAAGGCCCGGCAGTCAGCTGCCCTCACCTGGCTCAGGCTGCAGACAGGCGATAGGAAGTCGGGGAGAAAAGGTTGGGCCTCCCTCACTGTCCCCTGCTGCCCGGGGCCCCTGCAGGAGAGGCTCCACCGTGGCTGTTGGGCATCCTGAGGGGAGAGGTGGGCCAGGGGCACTCACTTGTAGAAGAGCAGGAGGTCAGGAGGGTGCAGGGCAAAGTCCTCCTGGAGGCCGAGCCGCGCAGCGAGGTTGGCTAGGCAGCTGAGCTGGGCAAGGTGGGCAGCAGGTCACTCCATCCAGTCTGGACCGGCCCTGGGGGACACTGCCCAGCCCCTGCCCCCTCAGCAGTGTGCACGTTTTAGTGAACCGTTGGTGGTGTATGAGAAAACACCGCAGCACAGGGAAAAGTAAAGTGTGACGGAAGAAATGAGGCCAGATGGAGATAGCAATCAGTGTAAAC
This sequence comes from Dipodomys merriami, assembly GCF_024711535.1. NCBI lineage: Eukaryota > Metazoa > Chordata > Mammalia > Rodentia > Heteromyidae > Dipodomys > Dipodomys merriami. Next base: position 575,183 of record NW_027202682.1, read on the forward strand.
GGGCTAACTTCGCTGCTGAAAGACAGACGCTTAGATTTCAGCTAGATCAGCAACTCAGATCTGTGGGGTGTAAAAACTGCACCTAAAACGAAGACAATTCAGAGCTGCATGCCAGAAGCTCGTGCCTATAATCCTAGCTACTCAGGGGGCTGGGATCTGAGGATCTCAGTTCAAAGACAACACAGGCAGGTAAATCCAAGAGACTCTTATTTCCAACTAACCATCAAAAAGCCAAAAGTGGAGGTGTGTCTCAAGTGGTTGAGCACCAGGCTTGAGCAAAGAAGCTAAGCAAGAGTTCAAGGCCCAGTACTGGTGTATGTGTGAATGCGTGTGTGTGTGTATGCACACGCACACATCCTACTCATGAAAGACAATTCTGTCAAATGTTCAAAACAATCTGGAAGCTTTGGCAAGTTGACTGTTGCTGCCATTTCTCCCGTTGGCAGTACTGGTGATTCCGGTGATCCGTGTTCCTCACCTGAGCCCCGGACTTCATTCCTCTCAGCTATTACACTTATGTGCACAGCTATGCCCTTCACCACCAGATCTGTGGCTCGTGCATGTCTGATATTAATAAGTTGCGTCTGCTCTCTGTGTTCCCCACCGTGGCCTGGCTGGGAGCTCTGATCTGTTCAAAGAAGCTTCATTTTGTGGATTTTGTCTTCTTCAGTCTCATTGGTCTTTTCTGTCACTTCCTTCAGATCTTTCTCCCTCCTAATGTACACTTTCAGTGCATAAACCCAAATAGCTACGATTCTAGCTACCTAGGAGGTGGTGAGCAGGAGGATTGAGTTTCTAGGCTAACTCAGGCCAAAAACACAACCCGCCCTCCCCCCGCATCTCAGCCAGTAAATCCAGTGATGGTTTGTGCCTGTGATCCTGGCCGCACCAGGTACTGTAGGTGGGTCGGAGTCTGGCTGGAACAAGAAGGGGCCACCCTAACTGAAATGGCCAAAGGGCAGAAGGAGGGCTAAGGGCGCGGATCAAGTGGTAAGGGTCCTGCAAAGCTATGAGTTCAAATTCCAGTACCACACAAAAGAAAGTTGAATATTTCATTTTCAAGTTTTTTGGGGGAGTTTTCCAGATATCACTCATTGATTTCAAGTTAGATTCCACTGTGGTCTGAAAGCAGACTTTTATTTAGATCTTTTGGCAGTACTAGCACTGGCTAGGAAGAAAAGTTAGCCCTTTTGTGCTTTGATACACTGGGTTTTTGGTTTTGTTTTTTTTTACAGTACTAGTTTGAACGCAGGCTCTCACATCCGCAAGGCGGACATTCCACTGTTTGAACTACATCTCTAGCCCCATTTTGGCACTGGTTATTTTTGCATGTGTGCAGGTGCTGAGGCTTGAACTCAGGGCTGGGGTGCTGTCTCTGGGTTTTAGTGCTCAAGGCTAATGCTCTACCACTTGAGCTCTACTTCTTTTTTTGGTGGTTCACTGGAAATGAGTCTTATGGACTTTTCTGCCCTGGCTAGCCTTGAACTGTGATCCTCAGATCTCAGCCTCCTGAGTAGCTAGGATTATAGGCATGAGCCACCTGTGCCCTGCTCTCTTCCTTTATTAAGTTGGGCTGAGGCTGGGGTGGGGAGGTAGAGAAAATCCTCAGCTCACCAGGGAGGCAGAGAACAAGCTGGAAACTCCAGAGACACCCCCCCCCCCCCCGCCGTGGGGCCAGACTTTTGGAGCCACTAAAGAGGCCGCATTTCTGTCTATTTTTGTCTGTTTTTGATAGTACTGGGTTTGAACTGAGCCTCATGTTTGCTGGGTAGAGGATCTGCTTGATCCAGGTCCCCAACCCATTTTGTTTTAGTTATTTTTCAGGTAGGTCTTGCCTGAAAAATAACTCGACTGGGTCACGTCCTCTCCTGACCACCTCCTGTGTGGCGCGGGTTACCGGCATGCGCAACCACATCCAGTCCGTGATGTTTCTGAAACTGGCAAATCTGCCCAGCCTAAGCTCATCAGCTGGGTTCCACCTGGAACCCTGGTCCCTCTGGACGGTCACCACATCAACCGACTACCCCTGCCGTGACCACCACTCTGAGGGAAGGGGGGTGGCCGGACTTCAAGGCCTGCATCCCCCCGGCCCTGCCCTGCCGTGGCTCTGCCCATTCCTCTGCTGGGGCCCTGGGCACCCATACAGGACACCTCCATCTGCAGCTGCCCGGGGATCCCGGCTTCCCCTCATGCCCTCACTCTCTTCACCCAAGTTACCTGCCAGGCTTTGAGGGGTACCCGCTTCGAGGCCAGGCTCCTGACCAGAGCTGAGAGCTGCTCCCGGGGTAGCTGGCTGGCTGGCTGGCACCAAAAGTCTTGCAGGAGGGCAGCGTTGGCCCTGGACAGAAAGGGAAGGCACTGAGAAGCTGGGAGAAGCTGGGACTGGCAGCTCTGAGAAAGGCCAGGCTACAGCACGTGGAATCAAGGTCAGACTGTTTCCTCTCACTGGGAGAGTGAGAGGCAGGAAATAGCTTTTCTTCCATCCATCCATCCATCCATCCATCCATCCACTCATCCATCAGCTATACATCCATCCATCATCCATCCACCCACCCATCCATCCATCCACCACTCATCCATCCATCATCTATACATCCATCCATCCATTTGTTCATCCATCCACCCTCTTACACATCCATGCACCCACCCATCCGGCCATCCACCTGCCCATCCATCCATTCATCCATTTCCTCTTTCAAGGAGCCCCCTGATGGGTGGATTCTTAGCTGTATGGGGGTTAAATGTGGCCACAAGACCAGCCGTCTCCTAGAGCCTTCCTTAGGTATGACTGCAGTGAAACGCATACGTAGAGAGTGTGTGTGTTCTGTGTGGGGTGACATTAGCCTGGGTTTGGCTGGTCCTACTTGGGTCCCTGCTCCTCCAGGACCATCCACTTCACTAAATGACCAGCTCACAGGGACTATGAATCCTAGAGAAGAGGAGGACAACTGTCCAGCCCAGGCGGGAGATCCCTGGATGCCAGGAGATGACCAAGTGGAGGAGAGCTAAGAGACTTGGGAAGAGGTGAGGATCTGGGGACGCACAGGTGGGTTAATGGGGTTTGAAGGCTGCAGGAGGCGGCTTGGGGAGGTTTGGGGGGACCTTTGGCAAGGTCCTGGCCCTTCGTTGTTCAAGATGGCTTTTACTTCTGGCTGCACTCTGGACAATGGCCAGGCGCCTTCGGAAACTGGACCTTGAGTGGGTGGCCGGGGATGCGGTCAGGCCTGAGACCAGAGCCCAGGGTGCAGGAACCCCACCTGGGAAGACTCTGGGCGTGGTCTCTCTTCAGGGAACCCCAACAGCGGCCCCTCTGCTCTGACCGGTGTGCACTCACCTGGCCCAGGGGTCAGCCGCTGTGGCAGCCAGCGCTGCCCGGGGGGCGCTGTTGGCCTGGGCGCTGGAGCAGTGGGCTGTGAGGGACAAGAGGAGGGCCAGGCCTGGGCTGACCAGAGCACCTGGAAGAGAGTGGAGCGCGTGCCGTCGGGGCTGCGGGGCCCCCGAGATGCCTGTGATGCCCACCCCGGGGGGCCCCCCCCGAGATGCCTGTGACGCCCACCCCGGGGGGCCCCCCAGATGCCTGTGACGCCCACCCCGGCCACGCCTCCCTGTGTGGAGGAACCGGAGCTGGTGTGGGAGGCTCACGGGAGCGCCTACGCGCACATGCGCGGGTCTGAATGTGGCGTGTGTCACAGGGCGTGAGCACACACCCATCATGCCTGTCCTGGCGTGGGCTCCTGTCCACCACCCGTGTGCCGGCGTGCGTGGGCGCGGCCGGCCTGGGAGGGGGGACGGCAGTGCAAGGATGCCAGGAAACCAGGCTGGAGCACTAGGCACCCCATCCCTCCCAGGCTGGGCACGGCAGAGCCCCCGGGGGCCCGGGCCCCCGTCCGTCCGTCTGTCCTCTCACCTGCTCTGGGTCCGGTGGAGGAGTGGCGGCGTGCACTGGTCATGGTGGCTGAGATGTCCCAGGGCAGCCAGGCACAGGCAGCTCTCGGGTCCAGGACCAGCGGGAGAGGAGGACCGCGCAGGATGCCGGCCTGGGGGAGAAGACAACCCCCCCATGGGCATCAGAGGGAAGGGGAGCGGAGCTGCCGAGCCGGCCTGCCTTATCAGCAGCAGGACCCCAGGGAGGGCCTGTCACAAACAGCAGGTCCCTCAGGCGGGGGAAGAGATGCCCTTATGCGGGGGCCACGCCAGGCTGGATGGGCCTGACCATGGCCAGGCCCCAGGCACCTGCACCACCATTGAGACCCAGTTCTAGGGACAGAAAGGGGCTGTGGAGAGCCGCTGGCCCCACGAACCCCGCACGTACCACCCAAAGCGGGGTGCCACCGACCCCCCAAAGCCCTGCACACACCATCTGATGGCTCTTGAGGCCTCTTCAGTCTCCTGGGCCTATGTAGCCTGGGAGAAAAACAGACTTACTGCCCAGTACAGAGTTCAAAAGAGAGGCTTGGCCCCTACCCCACCCAGTACCCGCCCCTCACCTGAGCAGGAGCAGTGCGGTCTGTGGTAGAGAAGGTGCTCGGGCCTCATGCACAGATGGGGCTGCTTTGGGCCAAATGGTTGCGGGGTGCAGGCAGCTGCAGATCGGTTGCTCCAGACACTGCTGATCTTAACCTCTGGGCACATCAGTTCCTGCGGCTGAGCTTTGCGTGCAGGGGTGGGGAGCAGGGACACTGTGTCTGCTTGCCTACATGCCTGGCTCGGTGCATCTGTCCATGCCTGGTGCCTGCCCCTGCCTGGTGCCTGCGGGGGACCCTGTGGGGAGGGGCTGTGCCGTGCGGGGTGACGATCCTCTCAGCCCCAGGGGGCCCCAAGCACAGCCGCACCTGGTCCCCGATCCTGGGGGAGCGCAATGCTGAGCTCAGAGTTGGCTGGCACCCAGGGCCAGCCCCGCCCGCGCCCCCGGGGGTGGGGTGAGCCTGTTTGCCATCTGTGTTGTGTCTGTGTGGAAGGGTGTGCGCTCCTGTGTCTCAGTCCTCGTGGGCCTTGCGCGCCGCTGCTCGGGGTCCCGCGTGCGTGTCCGGGAGTGCAGAGGGCTGGCTGGCTGCGTGTCCGTGGCAGGCTCCCTCAGGGCAGAGCCATGTGCCGGGACACACCAGGAGACTGCCCCCGTCCTGACGGCTGCAGCCAGGCCCCAGCAGCCCTGGGAGCACGGGGCTCCACAGTCCGGACTTGGGGGGCGGGGGCACATGGAGCCAGGCAGGAGGGTAGACCAGAGGAGGAACTTTCTGACTCTCCAGGGTCTAGGGCATCTCCCAGCTAACTGCAAAGAGCAGTGATGTCCCAGGCCAAACTGAGCCCAGCCTGGCCCTATGCAGCTGCAGCATCAACATCACCTGCACCCCAGGGTCTCAGGTGCCCCTATGCCAGCTTTGGGGGCCCCAGCTGACCTGGGCTGTGTGCGCTGACAGCTGGGGAAACGGCAGCCGGCAGCCTCTGCCTTCCTGACAGGCCCTCCCAGAGCCGGAGCACGGCAGGGCTCCCGGGACGGAGTGGAGAACACAGGCGGGCAGAGGCAGCAGAGAGGGAGGCCTAGGCGGCCTCTAGGGGTCTCGGGACAGCCCTGCCTGGGGGACCCGGGGGGGGGGGTGTCAGTCCCAGCCCCTGCAGGTCTCACCCTGCAGACGCTGCCTCTCCGGCAGCCAGGGCACCTTGGGGATAGAGTAAGGGCGGCGGCCGGCCGGCAGCGCCACCGTGTGGCAGCAGCAGGTGTGACAGCGAGGGGAGGGGCAGAGCCATGGGTGGTGGGCCCGTCCCCGAGGTGGGTTCTCCTGTGGAGCTTCCAGAAGCATCTCTCCTGAGCACTGCTGTGGGCCAGGAGGGCAAGGGCCCCACAGCGAGGAGGCCTGTGAAGCCCGGGGGTGAACCAGAAGGGAACAAACCGGATCCTCTCTGCTCTCCTGGCAGATGAAGCAGGCTCGGGACCCCGTGGCCCTCCCAGGAGCCTGTGTGTGCGCATGCACGCGCATGCGTGGCCAGGCCTTGTGGATCCAGACACAGGCTGCCACAAGGAACAGGCTTCAGCTGGCTGGAGGCTGATGCTTTTGGCTAGGAGGGCTGTGGGGTGCTGAGTTCCTGCTGAGCAGGTCAGCAGCCAAGACCCCCATGTCTGTTGTACCTGCCGGGAAGTCTCAGGGCGATCCTGGTTGCAGGAAGCAGGGCTAGCAAGGGTCTGGAACATTCCAGCCCGTGAATCAGGTACACCTGTGAAAGCTCTCAGGATTAACAACTAAGCATTTATTTATAATTCTAGATTCCAGCCGCACCAGCATGGCGTGGAGGTGAGGCCCGGGACTCCCAGAGACGGACATTGCCGCGTGGGAGTCCGGCAGGTCACACTGCGCTGCGGCCCTGAGCCCATACAGCAGACGCATCACACGAGGCTTGGTAGCCGGGTGCAAGTGGAGGGCGTCCATACTCCGGAAACAGGCAGAGGAGGCTGAGCCCAGGAGAGTCTGGCAAAAGCAAAGGCATAAGGCAAGCAGGGCGCAGGCTGTGGGTCCAGCCCGATGGAGAATTAGGGGCTCTGAGTGGAGCAAAGTGCTTCAGAATGCAGGAAATGGCTGGGCCAGGCCGGGGCCAGGTGGCTCTGCTGAGTCAGTGGGCCCAGGAAGGGCCCCGTCCGAGCAAAGGCTTCCAGGCCCCGGCTCCACCCCGCCCAGCAGCGTGGTCTCAAGCAAGTGTAGAAGACAGAGACCCTTGCACTGATGTTCCTGTTCCAGGAGAAAGACACTGGGTTCCTCCGGGGGAATGTTTCCAGAAAAGCCTTCCCAGGCCCAGTAGCCATCCTCCAGCCCCGGTGGCTTTCTGCTGCCCCTCCCAGCCCGAGCTCTCAGTTGTCTGGCTCCAAGGTCCACTCCGAAAGCCACTGCAGGCAGGAGGCTCGCTGGGCCTGGGTCTCGGGAGGGGGCCGGCCGGGCTCGGGTGGGGGGGCTGCAGGCCCGGGCTCCCCCTCCGTGGGGTCAGGGTCTGGGGCGGCCCGTAGGGCCTGCACAAGCTGGTCGAGGGGCTGCACCAGGGTGTGGGGGCTCCAGCAGGCGTCAAGGGCAGGCAGGAAAGGGTCTGGCGTGCAGGCCTCCACACACTCGGCCCGAGTGGGGATTCGCAGGTAGAAGGCATGCAGCATCATGCGGAAGGGCTGGTCCTCTGGGCCCGTGGCCTGCCCATAGGTCAAGTCGCCCACAACAGGGTGGCCAAGGGCGCTGCAGTGCACGCGAAGCTGGTGCGTCCGTCCTGCGGGTGGGGGAGGGAGGGTCAGGCGCCCCGTGACGCCGCACCCAGTTCTGCTGTGGAGCCTCACAATGGTCTCTGGGGCCCGCGCCTCCCCGTCCCGTGCCGACGAGATGTCAGGCTCTGAGGCAGAGAGACCCTCGGGGCCGCGGCCTAGCCACCCGCTCTGCCCAGGAGGTGGGGGACCTCAGGCAGACCACACTGCTTCCACCTCGGGGTCACACGGGGGGGGGGGCACTGGACGCACCTGTGAGGGGCTTCAGCAGCACCTTGGACACGGGGTCACCGGCGTACAGCCCGTGCTCCAAGACCACCAGTTCTGTGAGGCTTGGCTTTGGGTTCTCACAACCTGGGGGCAGAGAGGAGTGTGGCGGTGGGCTGGGCCAGCCCTGGGATTCCAGTCACCCCCAAGGCGCACCTGCCTGGGCTGGTGCTGTCTCTGCAGCAGGTGTGCACGCAGCCCCTGCCCCAGCCTGCGTACCCTGGGTGCCCTCAATGCACATGGTGTGGGTCCGGCCCTCCGTGCTGTTCCTGCCAATGGCATAGCTGATGGTCGTCTGGTGCTCCTGGACATGACCCCGAACCTGCCAAACAGGAGCAACCCCTTCAGCTCACAAGACCAGCCTGCCTCCGCTGGGAAGCCTGCCCTGTACCCAGTTGACCATCTGGAACCAGGGGCTCACGTTTGAAGCCTGCTGAAGTGGATAGGGAGTTTTGAGCTCTAACCCTGCCCCCCCCCCAACCACCTAGACTTTGCCAGAGCCAATCTACCCCCCCCACCCCATGCCCCCACCTCACCAGAGCCAAGTAGGCTTTGGTGACCCGCCGCTCCTTGAAGCATCTGTACGCGCTGCCTGCTGCTGCCTTGTTCAGAGCCACACATAGGGCGCCACTGGTGGAGAAGTCCAACTGGTGGCAGAACCTGGGCAGGGAGAGGAGTCGTGGTATTTTAGTCCCCAACTTCTGGGCGCAGTCCAGCGCCGGGTTGCTTCCCTGGGATGAGTACAGCCAGCTGTGTGTACCTACCTGAACCCGTAGCAGGTGTCGGGGTCGGCCAGCTCCGGGAAGCGGTGCCTCAGCTGCTTCTGCAGGGTCAGCGTTTCCCGCCAGGTCTTGCTGTCGATGCGCAGGTCCCAGTGCTTGTTCACCACCAGGAAGTCACTGCTCTGATACACAATGGACAGGTTCTCCATGCTGCCCGGCTCCATGGCCCGACTACCCTGTAGATGGGAGTGAGGCCTGGGGAGGAGAGCCGGGATCCCTGGCCTGCAGCCCCCCCCCCCCCCGCGCCACGCACCCGCACCCGCACCCGCTGGGGCCCTTATATGTGCCTCCCACCAGGACCAGGGCAGTGGCGTCGGCCGGGGCCGCCCGGCCAGGGTCTGCGCTCAAGAGGGCTCAACATGCCCGGGACACGGGGGGGACAGCTTGGCCGCCCACCTCCCCCGCCCCGCCGTCCGGTCCACCGCCCCCGCCGCGGCCCAGTTTCCGAGCGAGCACTGGGGCTGCGGCGCCCCGCCGGGTTTCCTCCCCGCCCCGCCCGCGGGAGGTCTGAGCGGCCGCTGCCCCCGCCCCGCCCCGCCCCGGCTTCCTCGTCCCGACACCGCCGCCTCGCCCCGGCCGCAGCCCCGCGTACCACTCACGGGCAGACCCCGCAGCCCGTGCCGCTTCCAGGCCCAGCCTGCGCGCGCAGCCCCGCCTCCACCCCGCCGCGGCCCGCCCCGCCGCGGACAGACGGCCGTGAGGGCCAATGGTGAGCGCCGCCATCCCGCGACTCCGACCTCTGAGACGTGATTGGACGCCCGCGGTGGCCAATGGCGGACGGCGCCGGGCACGCCGGCCGCTGATTGGCGGCGCCGGGACGTTCCGGGGGCGGGACGCGGCGGCTGCGCGGGCGGTTCGGAGCGCGCGGCCGGGCGGCGGAGCGGAGCTCGGGCCCGGCGGGATGGAGGACTCCGAGGCGCAGGGCGTGGAGGACGACTTCCACCGGCAGTTCGAGGCCGAGCTGGAGGTGCTGGCCGAGCTGGAGGGCGGGCCGCCGCGCTGCCCGGAGCCGGCCGGAGCCCCGCTCGGCCACCGCGACCCTCTGTCCGCGGGAACGCCGGCCCCGGCGCCCTGCGCGAGTCCGCGGCCTGGCCCGCGGCCCGGCTTCCAGGCGGCCGGGGCCGCGAAGCGGGCGGTGGGCGGCGTCGAGCCGGCCGGGCCCCCGCCTCCCAGTATGTGCGGGCGCCGGGAGTGCGGGAGCGAGAGGGGCTGAGGCACGGTGTGTGTGTGTGCGTGCCCGGAGCGCGGGAGCGAGAGGGGCTGATACACTGTGTGTGTGCGTGTGTGTGTGTGCGTGCGTGCCCGGAGCGCGGGAGCGAGAGGGGCTGAGGCACGGTGTGTGTGTGTGTGTGTGTGTGTGTGTGTGTGCGCGTGCGCGTGTCCGGAGTGCGGGAGCAAGAGGGGCTGAGGCACTGTGCGTGTGCGTGTGCGTGTGCCTAGAGTGCAGGAGCAAGAGGGCTGAGACACTGTGTGTGTGCGCGCATGTGTGCACATGCGTGCACGTGTGTGGAAGGGGTGAGGCAGGGAGGTTGTGGGGCTGAGATGGGGTGTGGGAGGGACCGTCTTTTCCTTGCTTGTCTCTGTAGCCCCCAGGGCCAAGCGCCCCAGACTGGAGGTGGTGAAGAGGCTGAACTTCGATTCAGAGATAGAGGAACCACCGTTTCCTGACTCCCCTCCTGGGGCCATCACTCCCCCGCTGAGTCCTGACGTTCCCCCAGAGCTCTGGGGTGTTGGGTGTGTGGCTTAGGGACTGCCAATTCCCTTACCTGGGAGGTGGAGTTCTGTGTGTGTGGGGGGGGGGGTGGAGGCCGGCTGGGCACTCTGGAAGATGGGAGCTGGACCTCGGCCCCTTCCAGGCCTCCGGACCCCGGCGCTGAGCTGGGCCCCGCACACGCCCTGCCGGCTCCCCGCAACCCTGTCTTGAGGCGGCCTCCCACCTTGGAGGACTACATCAATGTGACATCCACAGGCGGCGACCGGGCCTTTCTGGTGTTACGAGCAGACCCCACGGGCACTGGGGTACAGGTGGGTGCTGTCTAGGAAGGTGCTTACAGAAAGGGGTTCCCAGTGTGCCTTGTGGTCCCCGAAGGTCTTCTGCAGATCATATTTGCCCATTTTGCCAGCAGGGCGTGCCCACCGTCCACCACCCTGCGGGAGGTGGTCTACAGGCCACTGTGGCTGGCATGAGGCGAACGGATTCTCCGCCCTGCCCTCCCCTTGCTCCGCTCCCTCAAAGCTCTCGTCCTTTGGCTCCCATCTATGGAGACAGGCTCTCCTCTGTCTCACTTGGCCAGGTAGCTTCTAGGGGTGGGCACTGTATCCAGAGATGATGATGTCTTCTCCCCACCCAGAGCCCCCTCTCGAATGTCCAGTGGCGAGGCCGTGGCCAGCTGGACCTGCTGGGTGTGTCCTTCACCTCCCTGAAGGAGCAAGTTGACAGTGAGGTGGGGCCTGCAGTTTGGGCTGGGGTGGGAGGGAAGGGACTGTGCACTGGAGCTGTCTGACTTCAGCCTGTTCTGTTTGCACAGCGGCGGCAGCGGCTGGTTGAAGAGACCCAGCGTCTCTCAGACTTTCTGCACAGGTGACTGATGGCCCTTCTGCTCCTGGGTCCAGTGTTGGTTCCTGGACCAACCCTGTGGCGTACACAGTTAGCACAGTCCAGGTCAGGGGTCATAGCTGGGGCTTGTTAGCTCAGGACACATCCTCTCCAGCCTTAGGTCTGAAGAGGAAGAGGCCCAACCTGTGGGTGCTCCTGAGGAAGAGCTTGCTGACACCCCCCAACACTGTCTCTGGGTAGATGAATTTGCACCCCAACACTACACGGAGCTGCTCAGTGATGACGTGAGACTGTGTTATTGCTCAAATATGACTGGTGGTCGGCTTTCTCTGTTAGCTGTGGGTTGTGTTGCCAGCCTGTTACAGTGGTGTGGAGTTGTAGATGGGGAAACTGAGTCGGCATAGACTTGGCTTACTGCTTGTGAACCTGTGAGCTAGGTTAGGGGTTTGGGTACCTTTCTGGTGCTGGAGTTCCCTGGCTAGGGTGGGGAATTGGGTTCAGGGCTGTGAGGATACAGGCCCTGGTGTGAGATCTGCTCTTACCTATTGGCAGGGCCTTCCTCTGAGCCTGTGTTCCCGTCTGTGGTGGGTCTGGTGGCTCAGGGGACCTTTCCCTTAGGTCATGTCTCCTCCCCCTGCAGTTCACCAATCGCTGCCTTCTCAAATGGCTGAAGCTCTGGGACCTGGTGGTGTTTGGGCAGGAGAGGCCTGCCCGGAAGCCCAGGCCCAGTGTGGAGCCGGCACGGACAGGGAAGGAGGCCACAGCCCCTGGCAAGTGGAAAAGCCACGAGCAGGTGCTGGAGGAGATGCTGGAGGCCGAGCTAGACCCCAGCCGGAGGCCCCGGCAGAAGGTGAGTCCTGTGTTACCCTGGTGTGGACTCCCTGAGCCTGAAGGTCTGGTCTCTGGCAGCCAGTCCCACTGCAGCCTTAGGGGTCCTGAGATACTTTTAGTTCTAGAGGTTGGGCAGGCGTGACAACACCAGGGCTGATGGGAAGAGCCAGCGTCAGCCTTTTCTCTGGTTGTGTTTGGGCTTGAATCTGTTTCAGTGGTTAGATCGGTGACCGTGTTCACTGGAGGGCTGTGGAGGGCGCTGGGGTCATTCACGCGGTACTGGCTGTGTCAGTTCTCGCAGGGTCCTCTGCTCTGAGCTCTCTGCTTCCCCGTCTCCAGCTGTCCTGTGGGAGCTTCCCAGAGGCCAGGGCCGCAGAACCCCTTGTTCTTACCTGCAGGTGGCACTGCTGTGCGGGCCCCCGGGGCTGGGCAAGACCACGCTGGCACACGTGGTTGCCCGACACGCTGGGTACTGTGTGGTGGAGATGAACGCGAGGTGGGAGGCGTGTGTGCGCATCTCTGGTTGAGGGTGGGCTTTCTCCTGCGGGTGGGGGCTGGGGCTGTGGGTGGGATGACTCCCCGCGTGGGCCTGGCTGGCCTTGCTGGCAGCTGCCGTGTCTCGTGGTAGGCACCGTGTGGGTGTGGCTCTGGCACAGAGGCCGCCCTGTGGAGGGGCTGTGTCTGCCAGTGACCCCTCTCCTGGGCTCTACGCTGTGCAGTGATGACCGTAGCCCCGAGGCCTTCCGGACACGCATTGAGGCGGCCACACAGATGGAGTCGGTGCTGGGCGCAGGGGGCCGGCCCAACTGCCTGATCATTGATGAGATTGACGGGGCTCCTACCGTGAGTCCCTCCTACTTGCTGGGGCGCAGGGCGGCCGGGGGACTCAGGCCAAAACTCACCGGTCCCCTCTGCTCCTGCCCCAAGGCGGCCGTCAACGTTCTCCTGAGCGTCGTGAACCGTGGAGGTCCGCAGGAAGCGGAGCCAGGGACCCAGGCGGTGCCCGCGGGTGGAGGGCGGCGCCAGGCGGGTGGAGGCCTTCTGACCAGGCCCATTATCTGCATCTGCAACGACCAGTGAGTGGGTGTGCCCTGGCGTGGGCGGCCCCTGCCCTGGCGTGGGCCCGAGCCTGCCCGTGGTACGGCCAGTGCTGCACCTCCCTCCCGTAGGTTTGCTCCCTCCCTGCGGCAGCTGAAGCAGCAGGCCTTTCTGCTCCACGTCCCCCCGACTCTGCCCTCCAGGCTGGTGCAGCGGCTTCAGGAGGTCAGCAGGGTGGCTGTCAGTGGAGGCTTGGGGGCACAGGGAGCCCTGGCCTCCCACCCCGCCCCTATTTTCCCTCCTTTGAAATGCCTCCACCCCTTCTCCATCTAGTCCGGGTCCAGCTTGGCCTGTAGCCGTGGGTGGGTAGGCTATTTCCTGTGAGCCCTTGTTTTCTGTAGCCCCTCGCTTCCTGTGAGCCCATGTTTCCTGTGGGCCCTTGCTTCCCATGAACCCCTGCTTCCTGTGGGCCTGTTTCCTGTGAATCCCCTCTTCCTGTGGGCCCATGCTTCTTGTGGGCCTATGCTTCCTGTGGGCCTTTGCTTCCTGTGGGCTTTTGCTTCCTGTGGGCCTATGCTTCCTGTGGGCCTATGCTTCCTGTGGGCCTGTTTCCTGTGAATCTTCGCTTCCTGTGGGCCCCCGCTTCCTGTGGGCCCCTGCTTCCTGTGAGCCCAGGCTTCCTGTGGGCCCCCCGCTTCCTGTGGGCCCCCGCTTCCTGTGGGCCCCCGCTTCCTGTGGGCCCCATGCTTCCTGTGAGCCAGTTTCCTGTGGATACCTGCTTCCTGTGGGTCTGTTACCTCTGTGCCCATTTCCCGTGAACCCAGTTTCCTGTGAGCTCAGTTTCCTGTGAACCCCAGCTTCCTGTGAACCTGTTTCTTGTGGGCCCTCCAGGAGGGCTTGTTGCTTATGTCTAGGGATTGGACTCTGGGGCCAGTGGCCTGCGCTCGTGCTCTTGGAGCAGCGTGGACCGCCTCTTTCTCTAGATCTCCCTGCGGCAGGGCATGCGGTCAGACCCGGGCGCGCTGGCAGCCCTCTGCGAGAAGACAGACAACGACATCCGTGCCTGCATTAACACCTTGCAGGTGGGGGGTGGGAGGTGGGCGGGTGGGAGGTGGTCCAGGTTGGGGGGTGGGCGGGTGGGAGGTGGCCTAGGTGGGGGGGTGGGAAGTGGGGGGGTGGGAAGTGGGGGGTGGGAGGTGGCCCAGGTGGGCGGATGGGTGGCCTAGGTGGACAGGTGGGTGGCCTAGATGGACAGGTAGGTGGCCCAGGTGGACGGGTGGGAGGTGGCCCAGGTGGGCGGGTGGGTGGCCCAGGTGGGCAGGTGGGAGGTGGCCCAGGTGGGCGGGTGGGTGGCCCAGGTGGATGGGTGGCCCAGGTGGATGGGTGGGAGGGGGCCTGGGCAGTGGGCCAGGCGGGGCGCTGCCTCTCACTCTACCACCTGTGTCCAGTTCCTGTACGGGCGTGGCCGCCGGGAACTGAGTGTGCGGGATGTGCAGACCACCCGCGTCGGTCTGAAGGACCAGCGCAAGGGGCTCTTCTCAGTGTGGCAGGACGTGTTCCAGCTGCCCCGGGCTCAGAGGTAGGAGGAATGCCAGGCCAGCTTTGGCCCCAGACAGCCATAGTGCTCAGAGCCAGAGACGCCCGTGGTGTCCTGAGCTGGGCTCAGCACCCAAGCTTCACACCTAGTGCCGAGAGGCCTGCAGCCTTTGACCAGCCTTCAGGCTTCTCTGAGCCTCCTAGGTCCGTGGGATGTTGTGTGCTCAGGCTGGTCGCTGAGATGCCCTTCCCTGACACCCGCCCCAGCCCCCAGGTCAGTTCTGAGCAGTCTTCCTGCCAGGCCTGGGGGCTTAAGCCAGCCTCCGGCGTCCCCGGCCAGCCCTCTGGTGTCCCCGGCCAGCGCCGGTGTTGCCAGGATGACCCTCTGAGAGAGGCGGGTGCCCTGTGTCTCCCTGGACTCCCTGCCTCCCGCTTCTGCCTGCAGGCGACTCGTGGGTCAGGGCCAGCCTGTGCCAGCCCCGGCGCTTCCACACGGTGAGGGGGACACGAGCTCCCTGTCGCTGGCCTCCCAGCGTTTCCACCACATCCTGCGCGTTGCTGCCGCCGTGGGCGAGCATGAGAAGGTGGTCCAGGTACCCGCCTTCCTCTGAAACCCTGACGCCCTCCGCCTCCAGAGCGCAGGGGGCTGGGGGGGGACTGGCAGTGGGTCCCTGTGCTCTGCTGGGGTCCCGGGATGCAGGTTGTGGGTCTTCTGCTCTAGTCCAGGGTGGGCGGGGTGTCCTGGGAGCGAAGGAGCTCCATTTTGGATGTGGGTACCCAAGGTAGAGGTGGATTCTGAAGTCAGAGTCCTCCCCCTCCCCTGGAAAACCTGCCTAAGCTGCCTCCAGTGCTAAGCAGCTTTGGATTAGCAGCTGGGAATCTGTGACCCATCTGAAAACCTGGGGTGGGGAGGGAGGGGCCCACAGGGCTGGGTGAGGAGGGGCCATGGGTGGGGAGGACCCCACAGGGCTGGGTGAGGAGGGGCCATGGGTGGGGTGGAGCCCACAGGGCTGGGTGGGGAGGGGCCGTGGGTGGGGAGGAGCCCACAGGGGTAGGATGAGGAGCGGCCGTGGGTGGGGAGGACCCCACAGGGGTAGGATGAGGAGCGGCCGTGGGTGGGGAGGAGCCCACAGGGCTGGGTGGGGAGGGGCCGTGGGTGGGGAGGGAGGAGCCCACAGGGGTAGGATGAGGAGGGGCTGTGGGTGGGGTGGACCCCACAGGGCTGGGTGAGGAGGGGCAGTGGGTGGGGAGGAGCCCACAGGGGTAGGATGAGGAGGGGCCATGGGGTGGGGAGGACCTCACAGGGGTAGGATGAGGAGGGGCCGTGGGTGGGGAGGACCCCACAGGGCTGGGTGAGGAGGGGCCGTGGGTGGGGAGGGAGGAGCCCACAGGGGTAGGATGAGGAGGGGCCGTGGGTGGGGAGGGAGGAGCCCACAGGGCTGGGTGAGGAGGGGCCGTGGGTGGGGAGGAGCCCACAGGGCTGGGTGAGGAGGGGCCGTGGGTGGGGAGGAGCCCACAGGGCTGGGTGAGGAGGGGCCGTGGGTGGGGAGGAGCCCACAGGGCTGGGTGAGGAGGGGCCGTGGGTCGGTCACAGAGCTGGGCGCCGTGCTGCTGTCTCTGGTTGGGGCTGCTGTCTTCAGTCAGTGTGGGCTCCTTGGTCTGTAGCCACTTCCTAGCATTGGGAGCAGATTCCTCCACCCAGATCCACAGGGCCCCCTAGGTGGTGTCTGCCGTGAGGGGCAGGGTGCCAGGCCCAGGCGCGGCGCTGAGGCCCTGCTGCCCGCAGGGCTTGTTTGACAACTTCCTGAGGCTCCGGTTGCGGGACTCCAGCCTGGGCACGGTGTGCTCGGGCCTTGACTGGCTGGCCTTCAACGACCTGGTGGAGGGGGCCGCCTACCACGGCCAGAACTTCCAGCTCCTGTGCTACCTGCCCTTCCTCCCTGCGGCCTTCCACGTGCTCTTTGCCTGCAGCCACGTGCCACGCATCTCCTTCCCCAGCAGTCAGCAGGAGGTGAGCCGCCCCGCCTGCGCCACCGCCCGGCCTCCCGGCTCCGGCTTTTCCCAGCTCGGCCCTGGCTCACTCTCTGCCCCAGGCCCAGAGCCGCATGAGCCACACAAGGAACTTGATCCAGACACTGGTGTCGGGCATCACGCCGGCCACCCGGAGCCGGGCCACGCCGCAGGCCCTCGTCCTGGACACCCTCTGCCTGCTTCTGGACGTCCTCGCGCCCAAGCTGCGGCCGGTGAGCGCTGCGCACCACGGAGACGCGCGGGCTCTGGCTGCGGGGCCTCCCCTGCTCAGCCTCCTCTCCGCCCCCTCTGCCTAGGTGAGCACGCAGCTGTACAGCGCCCGGGAGAAGCAGCAGCTGTCCAGCCTGGTGGGCACCATGCTAGCCTACAGCCTCACCTACCGCCAGGCCCGCACCCCGGATGGGCAGTACCTCTACAAGCTGGAGCCGTGAGTCCCCCAGAGCTCACGGCAGGGAGCGGGGAGGCCGGGGGTCCCAGTGAGATGTCCACGGGTGGTCCAGGCCAGCGCAGCCGCGGCCGTGCTGGAGGCCCTGCTTGGGGAGCCTTGCAGAGACGTGCAGACTCGGCGTCTCCCTTGTGCGTGCCCGGCTCCCTTTGCTGTGACGCGTGGCTGCCGCAGGCTGGGTCCTGCTGCCCGCGAGAGGCCCGGGCCGCTTCAGCTTCTCACAGCACCCCCCTCGGTACAGCTGGGGGCCCTCGCTGTGGGCTCGTGTGCGTGTGCCAGGGGCGCTGACTGCCGTGGGACCGGGGGAGGCGTGGCATGGCACCCCCCGCGCCAGGTCAGGCGCCGTCGGTGTCTCTGGCTGGTGACCAGTGCCCTGGTGTTCTCTGACCACGTGAACAGGAACATGGAGGAAGTTTGCCGCTTCCCTCAGATGCCCGCCCGCAAGCCCCTTACCTACCAGGCCAAGCAGCTCATTGCCCGGGAGATTGAGGTGGAGAAGATGCGGCGGGCAGAGGCTTTGGCCTGGGCCAGAGACAACCCCCAGGTGAGCTGGCCCCCAGCCCCGAGGTGGACATGACCGTGGCCTGGCCCTGTTTAATGACCCTCACATCGCTCCTGCAGGTGGCCGGGGTCCCCCCAGGTCCTGCCAGCCCGCAGGGGAGCAGTGCTGAGAAAGGGGAGAAGCGGCCTGCCCTGCGCAGTCACGAGCAGCGGCTGGAGCACATGGTGAAGAGGGTGGCGCTGGAGGCGCAGGTGAGGGGCTGGGCAGGGCGGCCTTGCCGTGCGGGAGAGGCTGGCCGTGCGGCCTCTCGGGCTGGAGCACATGGTGAAGAGGGTGGCGCTGGAGGCGCAGGTGCGGGGCTGGGCGGGGCGGCCTTGCCATGCGGGAGAGGCTGGCCGTGCGGCCTCTCGGGCTGGAGGCGCAGGTGCGGGGCTGGGCGGCGTGGCCTTGCGGGAGAGGCTGGCCGTGCGGCCTCCCGGGCTGGAGGCGCAGGTGCGGTGCTGGGCGGGGCGGCCGTGCGGGAGAGGCTGGCCGTGCGGCCTCTCGGGCTGGAGCGGCTCCCTGGCCCTGGCATGTTGCTCAGAGGTGGTTGTGTTCTTTCTGCCCTGGGAAGGCTCTAAGTCCCTTCTCTCTCCTGATCTGCTGGCCAGACCCATTCCCCCCATCCTCCCCCCCCCCCCCCAGGCCACGGGTCTGATGGCTCTTTTCCCACCAGCCCGAGAGGGACTTCTTTGGACGAGTGGTGGTCAGGAGAGCTGCAACCCCAAGCACAGGTGTGTGGTGGCTGGGAGAGCCGGACCGGGGCTGGGGGGCGGGGGGGTGTAGGAGGTTAGTTGGGGTGAAACGGTGTGGTCCCCACAGAGGCCAAGGCTGCAGAGGACGCTGCCGAGTTGCGTATGGGCGTGGCCCTGGGCAGGAGCGAGGTGTGGTTCCGCTTCAACGAGGGCGTCTCCAACGCCGTGCGGCGCAGCCTGTACATCAGGGACCTGCTGTAGGCCCGCCCCAGGGCCGGCGGCGTTGCCCCCACTGTACGCAGACGCAGACACAGACACAGACACACACACAGGAAGGAGTCTTTATAAACCTGCAGCCGCGCTGCTCAAACCACGCTCACAGGATGGCACACTTGGCCTTCTCCACCCAGGGGTTGTTCTTCATCAGGTCGGGGTTCAGAAAGGGGTCCTTGGGGATCCCGTCCTCAATCCACTTCAGCAGCCTGTGGGTGGGGCCGGCATGAGTGCCCGAGAGTGCCAGCTGCCATCCTGGCTACCTGAGGGTGCGGCCCCTCCCAGCCCCCCCTCTGGCCCCTCCCGTGTCCTCCCCCACTGCCCCTCCCCTGACCCCTCCCAGTCCCCCCTCTGGCCTTTCCCATGCCTCCTCTCTGGCCCCTCCCGTGTCCTCCCCCTCCTCCCTGCTGGCCCCTCCTGTGCCCCCCCTCTGGCCCCTCCCGTGCCCCCCTCTGGCCCCACCCTTGCACCCTTGCCCCCCCCCCCTCCCCCCCCCCCGCTGGCCCCTCCTGTTCCCCCAGCCCCTCCTGTGGCCCCTCCTGTGTCCTCCCCCTCCTCCCTGCTGGCCCCTCCTGTGCCACCCCCTCTGGCCCCTCCCTCCCCCCAGCCCCTCCTGTGGCCCCCCCACCCCTCCCATGCCCCCCCTTTGGCCCTTCCCATGCCTCCCCTATGGCCCCTCCCATGGCCCCTCCTCTGCCCCCCACCCCTCCCCTACCCTCTCCCCTGCCCCCCCACCCCTCCCATGCCCCCTATGGCCCCTCCCATGGCCCATCCTCTGGCCCCTCCCATGGCCCCTCCCCTGCCCCCCATGGCCCCTCCCATGGCCCCTCCCCTGCCCCCTTGGTCCTGGCTCATGCAAATGAGCAGCCTGGGCAGGTGGACGAGGTGCTGGGTGGGCGGCACTCACTCGGGGATGCTCTTGGAAGACATCTCCCTCTTGAAGGCCAGCTGGTACTTGAGGCTCTCCACCTCTTTCTTCATCTGTGGGACGTCCCACTCCTCCATGGGGTCGGGGGCTTCGGAAGTCGCCAGCCTGGAGCTGGGGGGCAGGGGAGAGGCAACAGCCAGGGCTGCTCACCGCGCTCACGTCCCGTCCCGAGCCCCCAGGACTGAGGGAGGGGGTCCGGGCCTGGGGGCCGTCTCCTGCCAGCGTGGCCTGAGGTGGGGCCAGGGCGCGGGGCCCAGATGTCCCAGACAGCCTCGTCAGCCATGCCTCCCCTCCCCAAAGGAGCTCATTAACTGCAGGGCAAACTTCCATCCCAGGCTCTGCGCCGCAGTCCGCAGCCTCCCCGCCGGGGCCCAGGGTGCCCGCGCCAGCCCCCTCCCCCACTGCCCCGCAAGCCGGGGCCCCTGGGGGGGCTGCGTACCCTCCCGCTGTGCGAAGGTGGGATCCCCGGGCAGGACCTGAGCCCACGGCCCCGGGGTGTGGCTGCCATTTGCATCCCAGGCTGAGCCGGCTGAGTGCAGGTGTGGGATGCTGCCCCTGCCCTTCCCGTCTCCAGGGCATCCGCCAGTCCCTTCGTGCCCCACCCCGGCTACCTGGGCTGGGCTGGGCAGAGCACCCAGGGGTGTGAGGCTGCACCCCTTGGGCCTTGGAGCCTGGCCTGGGAGGAGGGGGTGGGCCAGAAGCCGGGCTGATGGCCTGCAGACAGGTTCCCCCAGAGCCTGAGGTTCGGGCCCGCCCTGCATGTGCTTGTGTCCCGACACGGCGTCCCGCCGCCCTGCCTTGCTCTCAGGAGTTGGGGTTGGGTGTGGAGGGTAGGGGGCCTTGGTCCCCCCTCCCTCCCGGCACCTGCTGGCTGAACTTACTCTGGAAGGTGACAAGCAGGAGCGTGTGGTGGGTAGCGGTGGTGGCTGGAGAGGCGGGCAGCGATGGGCAGCGATGAGCAGCTCTGCAGGGCTGGGCAGCAAGGCTGGCAGAGCCGGGCAGGGGCCCCGCCCACTCCTGCCACCTGGGGCCAGGCACCGCCTCACTGGGCTGGGCCAGGAGCTCCCCTGCCCCCGCCACTCTGCTGACCCCTCCCGGCATGCAGTGGGGCCCTGCAGGTGCTGAGGCCTCCGGGGCTGCCTTGGGGGCCAGTGGCACCCAGACCAGAAGGCGCCTTGGGGTGGAGAGAGGCCGGGACCCCTGCCCTGCCCTCTCCTGCCCTGCCCTCCCCTGCCCTGCCCTGCCCTGCCCTGCCCTGCCCTCCCCTGCCCTCCCTTACCCTGCCCTCCCCTGCCCTGCCCTCCCCTACCCTCCCTTGCCCTCCCCTGCCCTGCCCTGCCCTCCCCTCCCTTACCCTCCCCTCCCTTACCCTGCCCTGCCCTCCCCTACCCTCCCTTGCCCTGCCCTGCCCTCCCCTGCCCTGCCCTCCCCTGCCCTGCCCTGCCCTCCCCTGCCCTCCCCTGCCCTGCCCTGCCGTCACTGGCCTCCTGGCTGAAGGCCTTGGCCAGGTGTGGTGTCCCCCCTCTGCCCAGGGGCCTGGGCCTCCCAGGAGTTGCTCCCTGTGCTGTGGCTTCAAGTTGACAGCACCCTGAAGGAGTCTGGCTGGCTGGGGGGGCTGGGCGGGGCCTCTGGCTGGGCTGGGGGGGCCTGGGCGGGGGGCTCTGGCTGGGCTGGGGGGCCTGGGCGGGGGGCTCTGGCTGGGCTGGGGGGCCTGGGCGGGGGTTCTGGCTGGCTGGGGGGCCGGGGCGGGGGGCTCTGGCTGGGCTGGGGGAGCCGGGGCAGGGTTGCTGTGTTGGGAGGGGAGGGGGCCGGGGAGGCGCTGTGCTCATCAGCCCAGCACAGCTCTGCCGAGCACCTCGCCAGCTCTCAGCAGAGGGGCTCCCTAGAGGCCGCGAAGTGACGCATGTGCCGGGCTGCACCCTGGGCAGGGGCCCCCAGACAGCAACCAGGGGCCGCACAGGACTAGGAGAGGCTCTGTAGACAAGCCATCCGGCCACTGCCTGGGCGTTAGGAGCCCCCAGTGCTGGGCCTGGCGGGGAGGTGGTCAGTGGACAGATGGTGCTGGGCCCGGCATTGGTTGGCAGACCTCCCTGCTGGGGCTGGTGAAATGGGGTCACCTGTGCCTCACTGCTGGGCTTGGCACCTCTGGAACTGGGGCATGGGAGGAAATGAGGGATTACTGTCTTCTACTGTGGATTTGGGGTATGGGGAGCTTGAGGCCGCCAGGGCCAGCCTGCCTCGGGGCTGATGGCTGCATCTCAGCGTGGGGGAGGTTTACCTCGGGGCTGGCCTGTGCACACCCTTCCTGCTTAGGTCCCCCTGTGCTTTGGATGTGCACGCCCGTACGTAGCCTGTAGGGGCACCCCGGGAAGAGAACTCGAGTTAGAACATGAGGTTAAAGGGTCCTGCCAGGAAGCCCTGGATGCTGTGCACTTGTTGCGGTGCAGGAATGTTTCTGGTCCGAGCTCCAGTGGGAATACCACAAGCCTCAGGGCCCAGGACCCTATATTGCTTAGCATGCCCCACAGCAGGCCCACCATACCTAAGATGCAGCCGGATGCTGGTGGCTCACGCCTGTCATCCTAGCTACTCAGGAGGCTGAGATCTGAGCATCGTGGTTCAAAGCCAGCCCAGGCAGGAACATCTGTGGAACTCTTACCTCCAATGAACCACCAGAAAACTGGAAGTGGCACAGTGGCTCAAGGGGTAGTGCTGGCCTTGAGCTGAAGAGCTGAGGGACAGCGCCCAGACCCAGAGTTCAGGCCCCACAACCAAGAATAAAAATAGAACCAAGGGGCTGGGAAGGTGGCTCAGTGGTAGAGCGCTTGCCTTGTATGCCTGAGGGCCTGGGTTCAATTCCTCAGCACCACATAAGCAAAAAGAAAAAAGCCGGAAGTGGCGCTGTGGCTCAAGTGGTAGAGCGCTAGCCTTGAGCTGAAGAGCTGAGGGTCAGCGCCCAGGCCCAGAGTTCAGGGCCCACGACCGGACCCAAAAAAAAAAAAAAAAAAATGGAACCAAGATGCTCACAGCAAGGGGATTCAAGTACTGGTGTGGCCCTGGGTTCAGGCTTGGGTTGGGGTGCATGTCCCACTGATCTGGTTCCTGGGGTGCTCACCACAGAGGGCAGGGGTGGGGGGTGATCACTGTGTAGGGCAGTCTGGTATTGACCCCCACACACTTTTTTTTTTTTTTTTTTTTTGCCAGTACTGGGATTGAATTCAGGTCCTGGGTGCTGTCCCTGAGCTTCTTGTTTAAAGCTAGCACTCATCGCTTGAGCCTGTGCGTGTGGTGCTGAGGAATGGAACCCCGGGCCTCGAGTGCCCCTCTGGCCGCCTCTGCAGGCATTGCCCACCACGCCCTGGCCCCTTGTTTGCCAGGAGAGTGCAGTGTCCCCATCTGCCCGGTGCGAGTCCCTTCAGGGAACCTCCCGCTCCGCCAGACCCCTGAGACCTGGTCTCCACCAAGCAGGGCCCAGAATCCCTTTGTGCTCATCTTCCTGCCAGGGGCCCGCTCGGCCTGCCGAGGCTCCTGGATCTGGTCCCGACTCGCCCTGGCCTATGCTCTGGCCACCTTGTTTCCTACTACTGGCCCACTCAGGTGCCAGCAGCTGTCCCAGAGGCTTCTCGTGAAATTAGGGCACAAATTGGGCCACCAGGTGAGCACACAGGCTCCTTCTGCTGGCCTAGAAAGGGCGTCCCTGGGCTGGAGTGCTCCCAGTGGGCACGCAGGCCGGCGGGAGCAGGAGCTGGGGTCCACGCAGGGGAGGGGCCGGCGGGAGCACGCCGAGGGGTCCGCGCAGGGGAGGGGCCGGCGGGAGCACGCCGAGGGGTCCGCGCAGGGGAGGGGCCGGCGGGAGCACGCCGAGGGGTCGGCGCAGGGGAGGGGCCGGCCTGACCACGCCGAGGGGTCCGCGCAGGGGAGGGGCCGGCGGGAGCACGCCGAGGGGTCGGCGCAGGGGAGGGGCCGGCGGGAGCAGGAGCTGGGGTCCACGCAGGGGAGGGGCCGGCGGGAGCAGGAGCTGGGGTCCACGCAGGGGAGGGGCCGGCGGGAGCAGGAGCTGGGGTCCACGCAGGGGAGGGGCCGGCCTGACCACGCCGAGGGGTCGGCGCAGGGGAGGGGCCGGCCTGGCAGGAGGGGTCCACGCAGGGGAGGGGCCGGCCTGACCACGCCGAGGGGGTCCGCGCAGGGGAGGGGCCGGCGGGAGCACGCCGAGGGGTCCACGCAGGGGAGGGGCCGGCCTGACCACGCCGAGGGGTCCACGCAGGGGACGGGGCCGGCGGGAGCACGCCGAGGGGTCCGCGCAGGGGAGGGGCCGGCCTGGCAGGAGGGGTCCACGCAGGGGAGGGGCCGGCCTGGCAGGAGGGGTCCACGCAGGGGAGGGGCCGGCCTGGCAGGAGGGGTGCGGGCCGGGGCGGGGGAGGGGGCCTGGGGTGTCAGAGCAGCGGGGCTCATCTGGGGCTTCTAGAAGCAGCCCCAGCGTATGCGGGAGGCTCTGGCAGGGCAGTGGGCCCAGCGGCAGGGGGAGCCGGTGTCCGTGAAATGGCCACATCCCGGGGCCAGGCGGCGTCCAGCGGCGGGGGCTGGGCCGTGTGTGCGTGCGTGTGCGTGCCCCGCGCCGCCTGCCCGTGCAGGACGGCCGTCCCCTGTGTGTGACCCCGGGCGCGGAGGCGGAGGGAGCGGCCCCGGCCGGGGGGGCCTGAGACTGCACGCGGCCTTCGGGGGCTGCCCCGGTCCGGCTCCGCGTCTCCTCGGCGGCAGCTTCCGGTCGGGACCGGAAGGGGCGGGGCCGTGGGCCGGCTCCCGCGCGGCCATCTTTGAAGCGGGCAGACACTCTGGGAGGTGGGTCTCGGGTGGCTTTGCCTGTGGGCCGGGAGCGCCGGGGAGCCCCGGGCCTCGCATCCCGCCCCGGTCCTGGTGCGGGGCCTGTGCCCACGCGGGGCGGGGCGGGGCTGTGTCCACGCGGGGCGGGGCGGGGCTGTGCGGGGCCTGTGCCCACGCGGAGCGGGGCTGTGCGGGGCCTGTGCCCACGCGGGGCGGGGCAGGGCTGTGCGGGGCCTGTGCCCACGCGGGGCGGGGCTGTGCGGGGCCTGTGCCCACGCGGGGCGGGGCTGTGCGGGGCCTGTGCCCACGCGGGGCGGGGCGGGGCTGTGCCCGCGCGGGGCGGGGCTGCGCGGGGCCTGTGCCCACGCGGGGCGGGGCGGGGCTGTGCCCGCGCGGGGCGGGGCTGCGCGGGGCCTGTGCCCACGCGGGGCGGGGCAGGGCCGTGCGGGGCCTGTGCCCACGCGGGGCGGGGCTGTGCGGGGCCTGTGCCCACGTGGGGCGGGGCAGGGCTCCTGCGGGGCTCAAGCTCCAGCCTTGGGGCTTCGGTGGTGGCAGAGACCTGGCGCAGGGCCCTCAGTGCCTTATGAGCTGCGGCCGGGCCGGCCCTCTGAATAGCTCAGTGCCGGCCGTGAGCAGCTTGGCTGCGGCATCACAGTGCATTTTAAGGAAAAATAAAGCATAAAAGGAGTATTCGCAGCCGGGCACAGAGCCTCACGCCTGTCATCGTAGCTACTCAGGAGGCTGAGGTCTGAGGATCGTGGTTCAAAGCCAGCCCGGGCAGCAAAGTCCGTGAGTCTTATTTTCAAAACCACCAGAAAACCAGAAGTGGTGCAATGGCTCAAGTGGTAGAGCGAGTGCTAGCCTGGAGCTGAAGAGATGAGGGGCAGGGTTTAGGCCCCACGACCGGATCTAAAAAAGAAAAATTAGGGAATTGGTAACCTACACCAAGCTTGAACAGAACAGGGGTGGGGCCCTTCCCCGCCAGCTGATTCTTTTTGACTGGTCAGAATTGAGAGGGGCAGCAGGGCTGCTGTGGCCTGGCCCTTCCCCAGGCCCAGGCAGGCTCGGTCTGGAGAGAGGACCCCTCTGGTTTGCACAAGAAGACTGCTGACAGCGCTCCACTTCTCATGTTGCTCTGTGGACAGAGCTGGTCTCCACACCCCGGCCCAGCCTACGCCTCGGCTGGCCTGTGCTCCTCCCGGTGTGGCCGCAAGGTGGAGCCACAGGCCTGCGGGTCGGTGCCCCAAGCCTGCGTGGCTCCAGACGGAGGCTCTGCTCTGAGCCCTTCTAAAGATAACTTTTCCTCCTCTTGTGGTGCTGGGAATTAAGTCCATGATTTCCTGAACACTAGGCAAGAACTCTGCAGTCGAGCTACCTCCCCAGGAGTGGAAATTTGGGCTTCAAATACTCAGTGTTCTGTGCTTTCAGGTGTGTGAATTTAGGGGCTGCCGCCTGCCCCGGGGTTCCTCGGCTGGGGTCAGTGCTTGGAGAGCCTTCTACCCTTGGCCTCTGCGGTCCTCCTGTCTGTGGACTCCACCCAGCCCGTGTCCAGATGGGAGCTGGGGTCAGGGTTGGGACGCTGGGCTGCGGCCTCTTACGTCTTCCTGGTCTTTGTGGCCAGGCTCTGCTGGCTTCAGGTTCCTCGCTCTCTGACACTCAGAACCACTGTCAACCTGTCCCATGGCCCACACCCAGGTGATTCATGGCAATGCCGACTCAACTGCCCTAGGTGACCTTGGGGAGTCACCATGGTGATGGCAGTGAGGGTGGCAGGATCGACGGTGATGGTGGTGATGGCAGTGAGGGTGGCAGGATCGACGGTGATGGTGGTGGTGATGATCGTGATGGTCATGGTAGTCATGGTGGTGATGGCCGTGGTGAGGGCGGTGGTGGTGATGATTGTGATGGTCATGGTAGTCATGGTGGTGATGGCTGTGGTAAGGGCGGTGGTGGGTGGTGATGATCGTGATGGTAATGGTCATGGTGGTGATGGCCGTGGTGAAGGTGGTGGCGGGTGGTGATGATCGTTGTCATGGTCATGGTCATGGTGGTGATGGTCACGGTGAAGGCGGTGGCACGTGGTGATGATCGTCATGGTCATGGTCATGGTGGTGATGGCTGCGGTGAGGGCAGTGGTGGGTGGTGATATCATTGTGATGGTGATGGTCATGGTGGTGATGGCTGCGGTGAGGGCAGTGGTGGGTGGTGATATCATTGTCATGGTCATGGTCATGGTGGTGATATGGTGATGGTGATGGTGGTGATGGCCGCAGTGGTTGGTTGGTGATATCATTGTGATGGTGATGGTCATGGTGGTGATGGCCGTGGTGAAGGTGGCAGTGGTTGGTGATGATCATGATGGTGATGGTCATGGTGGTCGTGGTGGTGTTCACCATCATGGCTGCCAGGACCCCGGGCCGCCCTGGCTGACTGCCACACACAGTCCGAGGATTTCTGACCGCAGCCACTCTGCATGGCATGGTGAGCAGAGCACTTGCTTTGCCCCCTCGGAGTCATTCCCTTTTTGCTGGAAGGCAGCATCTCAGGAGTGTGCTGTCGGCCCCACAGGAAGCTGTGGCAAGAGCAGCAGAGCGCAGAGGGCTGCCCTCAGGTCGTTTCTGGGGCCTGGGGCAGGTGGGCCTGACAAAGCCCCGTGCTCCCAGGGTTCCAGGGTGGGAGGGCAGGCCTGGCTGGCAGCCGTGGCTGGGAGGTGGGGACGGCGCTCAGTCCTCCGACTCCATGTGGGAGAGACTCAAGGTGAGTTCACACGCAGGCATCTTACCATTATTCATGGTAGTTGTCGGAGCCCTGGACTGAGGAGGTGGAGGAGGGATGGCCTGTTCTTCGTGGCATAGTTTGGTCTTTGTGGCCGAGGCATTCAGGAAGCGGTCAGCTGGATGGTTTTCTTCTGGACGCCACTCTGGCCGGAGCTCTGGCCTGGCTTGCGTGTCCAGCCTCCGCTTCCTCCGCTCTGCACTTCATCGAGGCCCAGCATGGCCCCTCCCTCCCGCCATGCTGGGCCTCCCGGGAGAGGTGAGGCGCTGGCCCAGGCAGGTGGGCTCACGCTGCGGCCGTGGGGCTGCTGCGGGTCACACGTCAGGGCCTCCCCGGGACTGTGATGACCAGGACCCTCGCTGACCCCCGTGGCGGTGCTGAGGGCCTAAGCTGCTCTAGGGTTTGACTTTTAGTCATTCTGGCTTTCACCAGGTTTTAGGATAGGGTCTCCCACAGGGTAAGAGAGGAGACATTATTTAACTTGGGCTGCTGTTGAGTGGCTTTAGTTCTATCAGCCCGAGACATGGTGTACTAAGCTAGGGGCAGCAAATGAGAGGGGACACTGGTGGCTGTGGGCAGGGTTGGTGAGGGGGCCTGAGGGGCTTGAACTCAGGGCCTGGGCACTGCCCCTGAGCTACTTTTGCTCAAGGCTAGCGCTCTACCACTTGGGCCACAGCGCCACTTCTGCCTTTTTCTGAGTAATGTATTGGAGGTAAGAGTCTCTCGGACTTTCCTGCCCAGGCTGGCTCTGAACTGTGATCCTCAGATCTCCGCCTCCTGAGTAGCTGGGATTTTAGGGGTGAGCCATCAGCACCTGACTTGAGGAGCTCATTTTGAAGGGAGTGTCTGGAGCTCGGTGGGTTGGAGGCTGCAAGCTGTGTCCACGTCATTCGTGGCTCTGGCTTGGGAACACTGAGGTGGTGAGGTTCACAGTACGCGTGTTATACAATGAAAAGAAGAGGGGGCTGGGCCAGGGCGGGAGGGGCCCCAGACAGCCCTGCCTCTCCATTGGGGCTTGGGCCTCTGGGCCGCTCCCAGGACTGCCCCCCCCAGGGTGCAGCCCACCCATGGCCTACCCTGAGGGTGAGGGGGGCTGTGGTGTCCTGCCCAGAGGGGGCCCGGCCCCACCCCTCCCTGGCCCCCAAGCCGGTCTGGTGGGGACTGGTTCCTGAAAGAGCAGGGGTCCAGGAGGCCCCTGGGCTGGGCTCCCCTCTGCCGGTGGGACCGGAGGTTTTCGAGACTGTTTAACGTCTTCCTGGAGAGACCCCAGGGATTCTAAGTCTCACTCACTGTCTCTAAGTTTTCATTAGCAGCTTTCTCCCAGAGATGATGGATTAGATTTTATTGTTGGAAAAAAGCCAGATAAAATCAGATGCCTCCTTCAGCCCCTGCCTCCCTTCCCTCCTCCCTCCTCTTCCTTTGCTCCCTGGCTTCGGGGTCTGCCGCACCTGGCCTTCATGTTGCTGTTGTGCTCACTCCCAGTCTAAGAGGGCAGTCCACCAGCCCCAGGCTGTGTGTGAACTCTGCGGCTCTCAGCTGTGAAGCACTCTGATTCCTTGTGTCTGCCTCCTGGCCGTGCGGCTCCTTCCCCTGGGGAATGGAAGGGGGAATCTGGGAGCCCTGGGCACACCCCCAGGCTGCCCTGCGGCTTGGGGCCCCAGAGGACCAGGTGCACGCTCTGTTCTGTGGGGCCGGGGCTCTGTTCCTGGGGTGCAGCAGCTGGTTTGGTCATTTTCCTGGGTTCCCGTGGGGCCTTGTGCACACCTCTGGCTGCCTCGCCCCCGGCTGATAGTACTTTCCAGTAAAAGGTGGAGTGGGGGGGGGGAGGCGCCCACCTGCCCCTGTGTTCTGGGACGGAGCTGTGTCCGCTTTTCTTTCTGTGATGTTGTGTCATGGTTTTCTGGCCTGCAGAAGCTCCCAACAGGAATGGGCGCCTGGGGTTTCCCGCCACCAGGCAGAACCTGTGGGCGGCTGCTGGGAGGACAGCCCGCAGGGCTTGAGCCGTGAGCCCAGCCATTTTTGCTGTGATGACGTTCAGGTAGGGTCTGATGCTTGCGCCACACGCTCATCAGGTCGGATGGGTTCTTGGGGGCGGCGGGGGTGGGGGTGGGAGGGAGCTCAGTGGCAAAGCACTTGCCTAGCAACTGCAGCGTACTGGTTCCATCCCCACCACCACAAAAAGAAAGACAAGAAAAAAGGGGTTCTTGAAAACCTCTCGCTTAGGATGGCTCCAGTTAGTGATCTGGTCTCCGCTTCCCAGGTAGCTTGGGTTAGAGGCATGACTTAGAGGCCACACCTGGTCTCCCTTTACTTGTTTTTGTTGTTGTTGGTCATGGGGCCTGAACTCTGGGCCTTGGCGTTGTCTCTCAACTCTTCAGCTCAAGACTAACACTACTACTCGAGCCACAGCGTCACTTCCGGCTTTTTCTGCTTATGTGGTGCTGAGGAATTGAACCCAGGACCTCATGCATGCGAGGCAAGCGCTCTACCACTGAGCCACCTTCCCAGCCCTCCCTTTGTGTTTTGAGTTTGGCACTAGGCAAGTAAAGTCGCTCCGGTAGCTCTCTGTCAGGGCTGTCTGCAGCCATTCTTGCAGCACACAAAACATGTAAACGCAGCTACACGTAGCACACACGCAGTTGTTGGGGACCACAGGCACACAGGGTTCCCAGCATGGGCACCCTCTCCAGCTTGCTGAGTCCCTGGACACTGTGCTTCCGCTGCCAGGCTCCAGGGTAAGAGGACATGGGAATGTCCAACTTTTAAATCAAAGTATCGTGTCCGCTTCAAACACCAGCAGCCAGAATGTCCTGGGGGAAGGACTTCCCAGCCTAGTGGGGACAGTGTCTGGACTTCTGAGTGTTTACCTGCTTCCTTGTTACGCATGGAGCCTCAGGTGTGTGTGGGCTGTGCTGAGGTCTGTGTACATTGCTGAGGCCTTCCAGGCTCTCCACTTCCCAGACGGGGCCTGGGGTGGTCTGGAATCTTGGCTTCTGGGCCCCAGGGCAGGGCGTGGCCTTCCTCTGCTCTAGGATCCTGGTCCTGCGTGGGCAGCTGCAGTTTCTACCTCAGCCTTCTGAGGAGCTCTGGCTGGGAAGGAAGTCTGGTGAGGGCCAGCTGACAAGGTGGAAGGGGCCCTGGTGTGGAGGGCCGGGGTGCTGGACCCCAGCAGGGCCCCCAGGGGATGCGAGGGGTGGGGGTGGAATCCAAGGCTGCACACTGCACATGTGGGGAGCCCCGAGGAGTCAGACGAAAGGGCAGGCTGGGGGATGCTTCCTGCCCCCCCCAGCCTCTGACCCCACTGGGGTCCTCGGGGGTTGGGCTTCCTGTGCGGCTTTGCAGCCGGCTGCCCTGCAGCGTCAACGCTGCGGTGAGCAGCCCAGGCTGGGGCTCATGCAGAGCTGCACCCCCTGCCCAGCGGCAGCACATGCGGACCCGCCCGGCTCTCTCCCGTTCTCCGCCCTGCTCCAAGGGTGTGAGCTTCCCATGGCACTCCAGACCCGAGGCGCTACCTCTCAGACATGCTGCAGGCCAGACAGCCTGGGACACAATAAGGCGGCTGCCTGAGCAAGCACTGAGTAGCTTTCTTTCCCTCAGATGGCGGAGATTTACCTCTCCATCTGGCGGCAAGGCCCGAACGGGCTGAGCACGCTGGGGGGCGTCCGGAGCCTGCTCTGCCTGCCCCGGTGTCACTCTAGCCCTCGTCTGCCTCCTGGGGGGTCCGCTGCACAAGGCCAGCTCTTCCCTGTGCGTCCTCACATTCCCAGGAGGGTGGAAGTGAGTTCTGGACAGGAGGCTGCAGCAGGGTGGCGGTGAGCTGGCGGCCCTGCCTCACTCCCCTCCTGCTGGGCTGCTGCTGCCCAAGCCTCAGGGACCTGGCCTGAGGGGCTGCAGGGCCCAGTGCCTTCCACACATCGGGACACTTCCTGGGGAAGCCACGGCTTTGTTTTTATTTATTTGTTCCAACCAATGTGTTTTTTGGAGATGACCTTTAAGATTTGGTTCTGATTGCTATCTCAAAGAGGATGCAGAACAGCCACAGGTCAGGCTCCAGAGAAAACAGAGGATGGGAACTGAGTTTGGTCTCCGGGAAGGAGCCAAGCCTGCTTGTGCACCCAACCCCACCTGGCCTCGCTCACAGGGGCCATGGTTGGTCAGTGCCTTCTGCCTTGGGAGGACCAGGCAGGCCCAAATGCCTGTCAGTGGTGGCCTGTGCCGGCTGCCCTGAAGAGGAAGGGTCACTGTGCGTGTGTGCTTGTGTACGCAAGGGCGTGTGTGTCACCATGTCTGCGTGTAAGCTGCAGTAACGGGCAGATATATCCGTGGGACTGCTGGCCCTGGCCCCTGGGGCTTCCCCCAGATCCTTCACCACCCCTGGCAAGGCTGGAAGACAGGAGGTGAGACAGGCGTGGCCGCACACGCCTGTAATCCTAGCTGCTCAAGAGGCTGGCATCTGAGGATGGCAATCTGAACCCAGTCCAGGCAGGAGAGTCCCTGAGATTCACCTCAATTTAGCAGCCAGAAGCTGGGAGTGGAGCTGTGACACAGTGCCACCTTGAGCAGGAAGCAAGCTAAGGGACAGGGCCCAGGCCCTGAGTTCAAGCCCAGTACCAGCACACACAGAAAATGGTACATTAGGTGCTTCTTGGCCATGAGATGGCCCTGGTGTCTGGGTAGACACACCAGCCAGCCTGCTGTCAGCCCAGGGTCCTCCCACGGCCCGGCCTAGGCCTAGCTCAGGACACTGCTGTGGCGGCTGTGGCAGTCATCCTAGTGATCAAGGGGAGCTGGTGTTTCCCAGGCCTCCATCCTCCCACCAGCTTCTCTCTCTCTCTTCCTCTCTCCTCTTTCTCTTCCTCTCCCAGTTTCTCCAGCAGGCCCTGGCTGTCCTGAGCCCTACTTCCTCCCAATTAGCATATGAAAGAGCCACATTTGCATTGGACAGGCAGAGGTGATTTCCCACCCCATCCCCACATCCCAGACTGAAGGAGAAGCTGAGTCCTCCCTCTCCACCCCGCCTCCCCCCAGGCCTGAGGACAGCAGTCCCTGGCGGTGGCATCCCTCCCAGAGGATGGCAGTCCGGGGACCAGGCAGCTCTGCTCCAGAAAGGCCTCGGTATTTTGTCAGTGGCCCTGCTCCCAAGGCCATGTTCTGAGGGTGCTGACTGGAGTTTGGGGTGAGAAGCCCCACCCTCCCAGTGGCACCAAGCGTATCCCCTACCCCGTCATCCCTGCCACACCACTAAAGACGGGCCCTGGTGGGCAGCAGAGAAAGCAACTGTGTGCAGCACAGCTGTGCTGGGAGCTGGAGGGGCTCAGAGATGCTGAGGTCTTAGGGGAACTGGCAAAGGTTTTAGGTTTAAAGAAAAAGAGGGCTGGGAAGGTGGCTCAGTGGCAGAGTGCTTGCCTAGCATGCATGAAGCCCTGGGTTCGATTCCTCAGTACTGCACAAACAGAAAGGCAGAAGTGGCGCTGTGGCTCAAGTGGTAGAGTGGTAGCCTTGAGCAAAAGAAGCTGAGGGACAGCGCCCAGGCCCTGAGTTTAAGCCCCAGGACTGGCAAGAATAAAGAGAAGAGCAGGGAGCTGGGGCAGGGGCGTGTGACTGTCACTTTGGTAGTAGCAGGCCCTGGGAGGGCGTCAGGCGTCAGAGGTGGAGGTGCCCGAGGTCTGTCCTGGAAGCTCTGAGAGCTTCATGGCTCCGCAGGGAACACAGGGCGGAGCGGGGCCGGACACACCTGCAAGCCCGGCGTTCGGGAGGCCAGTCCCTCGGTCTGTCCCTGGCTCCCTCCCGGTCCGGCGGTGGGCGGCTCGGGGGCGCCTGGGGCCGTGCCCCGCGCGCGGGCCGGAAGCACCTCACAGCCTCGTGCGCGGGCCGGAAGCGCCCCTCCCTGCTTCACGCGAGGAGCCGGAAGCGCCTCACCCCCGTGCCCCGTATGCAGGACCGGAAGCACCCATCAGAGCCTCGTGCGCGGACCGGAAGTGCCCCTTAGAGCCCCGTGAGCGGGGCCAGAAGCGCCTCACAGCCTCGTGCGCAGGACCGGAAACGCCCCTCAGCCTCGTGCGAGGAGCCGAAGCGCCTCAGAGCCTCGTGCGCAGGACCGGAAGCGCCTCACAGCCTCGTGCGCGGGGCCGGAAGCGCCTCACAGCCTCGTGCGCAGGACCGGAAACGCCCCTCCGCCTCGTGCGAGGAGCCGAAGCGCCTCAGAGCCTCGTGCGCAGGACCGGAAGCGCCCCTCCCTGCCGCACGCGAGGACCAGAAGCGCCTCACAGCCTCGTGCACAGGACCGGAAGCGCCTCACAGCCTCGTGCACAGGACCGGAAGCGCCTCACAGCCTCGTGCACAGGACCGGAAGCGCCTCAGAGCCTCGTGCACAGGACCGGAAGCGCCTCACAGCCTCGTGCACAGGACCGGAAGCGCCTCAGAGCCTCGTGCGCGGGGCCGGAAGCGCCTCAGAGCCTCGTGCGCGGGACCGGAAGCGCCCGCCCGCTCTCGGAGCTGAGGCGCCGCGCGCACGAGGACGGCCGCGGCTCGCCCTTCAGCTCCGGACCTGGAGACGGTCAGGTGGGTGCTTCCTCCCCGGCCTGCGGCGCCGGGCCACCCGAGGCCTCCCCGCTCGCGCCCGGCCCGGCCTGCGCGGCCGCACGCGGGCTCCGGGCACAGGTGCGGGCGGCGTTCCAGGCGGCTGGGCCAAGGCCCGGCTTGTGCGGCACAGCTGTGGCACCGGCTGACGGCGCCGCCCCAGCTGTCCCCAGGCCGAGCCGCCGGCGGAGAGGCCGCCCGGGCCCGAACCGCGCCGCCCCCCCCCCCAGCCCGGGCCCGAACCGCGCCGCCCCCCCCAGCCCGGGCCCGAACCGCGCCGCCCCCCCCAGCCCGGGCCCGAACCGCGCCGCCCCCCCCAGCCCGGGCCCGAACCGCGCCGCCCCCCCCAGCCCGGGCCCGAACCGCGCCGCCCCCAGCCCCGAACCGCGCCGCCCCCCCCCCCCAGCCCGGGCCCGAACCGCGCCGCCCCCCCCCCCCCAGCCCGGGCCCGAACCGCGCCGCCCCCCCCAGCCCGGGCCCGAACCGCGCCGCCCCCCCCAGCCCCGAACCGCGCCGCCCCCCCCCCCAGCCCGGGCCCGAACCGCGCCGCCCCCCCCCCCAGCCCGGGCCCGAACCGCGCCGCCCCCCCCAGCCCGGGCCCGAACCGCGCCGCCCCCCCCAGCCCGGGCCCGAACCGCGCCGCCCCCCCCCCCAGCCCGGGCCCGAACCGCGCCGCCCCCCCCAGCCCCGAACCGCGCCGCCCCCCCCCCCCAGCCCGGGCCCGAACCGCGCCGCCCCCCCCAGCCCCGAACCGCGCCGCCCCCTGCTGACCCCCGCTACCCCCGCCCTCAGCCTGCGCTTCGTCCGCAGCTGGGGAGGGGCTCCCGTCGCGGCTCTCCGCAGTCCCCCCCCCAGCCTGGCCCGGCTGTCTGACCCGCCTGCGGCCCCGCCCCGCCCCGCCCGCCTTCAGGCCGCGCTGCCTGCCGGGGAAGGCGGGGTAAAGCGGAGGTGTCAGCCCGCAGCTGCCTCCAGGCTCGGGTCAGACTCCACCCCGGGGCTCTCTAAGCGTTTCTTGGTTAGCTGTTTTTCAGGTGGGCTTTTTTTTTTTTTTTTCTGTCACCGTCACTCGGATGAGGTCTTACCAACTTTGTGCCTGAGCTAGCCTCTAACAGTCTAGTCTCTGACTCAGAGGCCTGAGAGGACAGGAGTGAGCCACTGCATTCAGCCCTAGGGCTGTCCTCGTTAAGTTCTGTTTTGAGAAGTCTAAGTTGCTTCGGGCTGGTGTGGAACTCAATCCTGCTCAGCCTCCTGGGTAGCTGAGCGTGCGGGCCTGGGCCGTCTGCTGCAGGGGCCTGAACTTAAGGTGGCCTTAACCCTGGGCCCTTGTTCTAGGCTCACACCTCAAGGTTCTGGGCAGACTTGGGGGACACAGTCCAACTCGCTTGACCCTTGGATGATCCCACATTCCCAAGATGGGGCATAACAGAGCTGACCAGACAAGCCCAGGGAGGAGGAGCTGGCGGGCCCATGTGTCCCTGCTGGGCAGGACATTGGTGGGGACACAGCGGGCCCTAGACCCTGCTAGTGGCCCATCCACTGAGAGGAGGGAGGGAGCCAGTGGATGCGGGGTGGGGGGCTCAGCCCAAAGAGGCATCTTTCCCCCCTCTCCCTCCCGGGCTCCCTGTGGCTCAGACAGCTGGCTTCTTAAATATTAATCATGGTCATTGAGATGCAAATAGCCAGCTGCATAGCTGGGACCAGGGCCCCAGGCAGCCCAGGTGCAGCTGAGCCGAGCCAGGAGGAACTGGCGACCTCCCCCGGGGACAGGGCGCTGGCGCAGTCTGGTGACCGGCTGTGGCTTCCCGGGCAGGTAGATGGCCCAGTACCAAAGGGTGTTCTGGTGGTGAAACAGGAGTTTGGAGGGCTTTGGCTTGCTGAGCAGTGTTATTTCAGGGTGGGGGTTGCACTTTACACCCAGCCTGCCTGGACTGTGGTCTTCCACCTTTGCTGCTTGCGTCACTGGGATGATTGGTGTATGTTGACTCTCAGCCCTTGGTTGAGATGGGGTGTCTTGTGAGTGTTGTGCCTGAGTTTTTTATTTTTGCTAGTCCTGCTTGAACTCAGGGCCTGAACACTGTCCCTGAGCTTCTTTTGTTCAAGGTTAGCACTCTACCACTTGACACAACGCCACTTCCGGTTTCTTCTGTGTATGTAATACAGAGGAATGGAACCCAGGGCTTCAGACTTGCTAGGCAAGCACTAAGCCACATTCCCAGCCCCTGGGCTAGTCTTGAACCACTTGCCTCCAGGGGCTAACCTCTCAAGTAGTTAGGATTATAGGTGTGTGCCACCATGCCTGCCAAGTGCTTTCTTCCTTCTTCAGGTGCTGGGGGTGGATCCTAAGGCTCCTCGCATGCTAGGCAGCCTCTACCACTGAGCCACCCCCCCCAACGCTTAAACTGATTGTGATACGGTATGAAGGCCCCACTTCATGCTTTGTATGTGGATCTAGTTTCCCAGCAACATTCACTGGTCTCAGAGCCCTTTCAAAACGCACCTTGCTGGACCAGCTGATGGCTGGTCCCTGGGCTGACTCCACTGTCCAGCAGCTGCCTGTTCTTTTGTTTTGTCCTTTTAACATAAGGTTCAGTGTGTAGCCTAGGCTGGTCTTGAACTCATGGTCCTCCTGCCTCAGCTTCCTGACTGCTGGGACTACAGGCATGTACCACCATGCCTGGCTTAGTGTGCCTACCAGTACCACAGAGTTCCAGTCACTGGCTTTCTGAGAAGCTTTGAAACCAGGAAGTAGGGGACCTCCAGTTTCACCCTCTTTCAAGATGGCTTACTATTGCAGTCCCTCACGAGCTTGAGACTCACAGGGTCCTGGGCTGCTGGCTCCTGGGCAGCCCAGTCCCGCTTCCTGGCTCCCTGCACTTACTCTGGCTGTTGGTGATGTGCTGCTGTAGCATTTTGTGGTTTTCTCAAAACCTCTCTGATATTCCCCCAGCTCTTCTGCTATAGCACGGCTGCCTCCTCATTTTACCCATTCTGAGGAGGGAGAAGCACTTGGGTGAGCGGCAGCCACACAGCACTCCCCACAGGTGGCAGCCCCGCCCCCTGCAGCATGGCCCTCACAGGCTCCGCAGGGCCCCGTCAGGCCCACCCGTGTGCCTTGCTATTCCAGAGTCCTTGGGCCATCTCCTGCTGGCCCCATGTTCTGGAAGGTGAGTGACTATGCTGCTGGGTGTGGGCAAGCAGATGTCTGACTTGGTGTCTGAATTTTATCCCTCCCTCCCCCGCCTGCTGTGGGGCGATTGTAGGGAAGTGAGGAAGAAGGTGCCACTCAAGTGTTCTGGGGTTGGAAGGATGTAGTGGACATGCTATGATCCTTCAGCAGGTCCAGTTTGCCTCGCATTGCTGTACTGCCCTTGCCACTGGAGCGAGGGGGAGCAGGAAGTCTACGTGGGCCTGGGCACAGGTGGCTGTGTGAAAGGACCTGTGACCCTGGTGTGTGTGTGGGGGGCGGGGAGGACATGCTGGCGCTCTGGCTGGGGTGACAGGGCTAGAGAATAGAGAGGGCTGTGTGTGCAGAAGGGAGAATGGGTGTGACAGGGCTGTGCTAGTCAGAGAGCAGAGGTCTGGGGTGCCACCTTGGGCCCTGTCCACCCTCTGGGGTGCGGGGCTCCCCTCAGAGCCTTGGCATCTCGAGTGAGCTCATCAGGTATCTGATGGTTCTGCTTTTCGGGGACCATGGGACCTGCCTTGCTAGGGATGGGCGGGCATGACGTGGGCCAGGCCTGCTCAGCCACTGTGGTTCTGTCCTGCCCACCTGAGGCCTCACTGGGTGCCTTTGACACCCGGTGGTGGGTCCCCACCCTCGCAACAGTATCACAGGACACAGACAGAAACATCAGCCTGCCTAGTGCCAGTGCCCACGCCTAGAATCATAGATCCAAGGTCTGCAGTTGAGACAGGCTGGCAGAATGGCCCTGGGACTCCAATTCAGCAGATGCACGTCTGCAGAGGTGCTCAAGTTCCCAAGTTCAAGACCTGGTTTTGGGCACACACATGCGAAGTGGGGTGTGGGTGAGCTGCCCACAGGACGCAGGGTACAGGGTGTCTGAATGGTGACAGGGCCTTTCTGTGGCCTTGTCCACAGAGAACACGTTGCTCCAGACCCTCTGGCCTGCCAGGCCCGCGGGTTCGTATGTCTGCACTGAGCCTGCAGGGGCCACTTGGTGTCTGTCACCTCTTCTGGGCTATACCAGCTGCCACCCCTGCCCAGTCCCCCTTCCTCACCTCCCCTGCCGCCTGCCAGGCAGGCCCGGGAAGGGGGCCCAGGCCTGCCCGCGCCTCCCATACTGTGTGCCCTTGCCGAGCCCGGCTGTGCTCTGCAGACACAGGCGCCCTGTTCCCAGCCGGAACACCAGCTCTCTGTCTGCACCTGGGCTGGCTCCCAGGGGCCCGGGGTCCACACAGACCTGCACTGTGCCTCT
Source organism: Dipodomys merriami (assembly GCF_024711535.1). Taxonomy (NCBI): domain Eukaryota; kingdom Metazoa; phylum Chordata; class Mammalia; order Rodentia; family Heteromyidae; genus Dipodomys; species Dipodomys merriami. The sequence continues at coordinate 612,949 of NW_027202682.1, forward strand.
GCTAAGCCCCTGCGCAGTGTGGCCGAGCCTTGGGCACATGATGGAGGGTGCTGGCTGCTGGCCGCCCCGTCAGCCAGGCGAGGGGGGGGGCGGGGAGTGAGTGTGGGCTCCCCAGGCCCTGCCACCCACTCAGGACTAGACAGTGCCTCTGGCATTGCTCCCCTGGGACCAGGCCACTGTCCCCACACTCCTGTCCTGGGCCACAGCCCTGCTGCAGGCCTCTGCAGGGATGGGATGGTGGCCGTGGGGTCATCCTCTATGCATTGCGCTGTGCTGCCAGCTGGGTGTCCAGGCGTGGGCTGAGGAACACGGGGACTCCATGTGGTGTGGTGTGGTCTCTGGCCTTTATTCCAGGGTGTCCCTAGATGGGCTGTGGCAGTGGCCACTCCCGTGCCTTGAAGTAGTTCCTCAGGTCCTCAAGGCGGAGAGGAGGGAAGTAGGGACCAATGCGCCTGCGCAGCCACCACTTGCCCTGGGCGGCGTGCTTGCCTCCCGGGCGGCTGAACTGGTACCGGTAGTGCTCTCCTCGGACCCACCTGCAGGACAGAGGACAGCCTGAAGCCCTGGCCACCAGTGTCACCACCCACCCCTCTCAGGTTGTGGCTTCCCAGAGGAGCTTTGGGTCCTCCCGTGTGTGAGGGCTGGAGATGTCTGCTACCTCACCTAGCTGGATTATATACACGTTTCTCAGAATTCTGATGACTTGTTAGTAGTGTGAAGTATCTCCCTTTGGAATTTTGCTGTGTGTATGCTGGTCCTGGGCTTGAACTCCGGGCGCTGTCCCTGAGCTTTCTCACTCAAGGCTAGCACTCTACCACTAGTCACAGCTCACTAATGGCTTTATCAGTTAGAGATAGCTCACGGGCTTTCCTGCCCAGGCTGACTTTGAACTGTGATCCTCGCATCTCAGGTGTGAGCCACCAGTGCCCAGCTGTGATTCTGCTTAAGTGGCTACTCACAGTACACTGTCTACTTCCCACAGTCTGCTGGTGTTCCTGACCATGGAAGTAAACTGCAGGAGCTCATTTCCTTTATCTGTCTCCCTCACTTGTCATTGTCTTGACCACCCCAGACTGGCAGAGCGGCGCCTCCCACGGGCTGCAGCTGCCAACTCCAGGGCAGGCAACACAATGTCTGCGCTTTGGTCTCCTCCCTCCTGGTGTCCACTGTGCTCAACACAGAACTCAACACTTGCGGTGACAGGTCTGGTGCCCTCTTGTGGGGTGGGGTGGCGCACAGCTCCTCATCCAGCGCCGCCCTGCTGGCTGTGGGCTGGGCCACATGCTGTCTTGTACCTTGGCTGCCCGCCGGGCAGGGTTGCGAACCCCTGCTGATTGCACAGCCTTCGCTGCCTGAGGTTTTCAAAGTTTAGTGAACTTTGGTTTAAATTTCTTTGGGGTCTACATAGTTTATTGGCCATAAGTATGTGCCTTTTGTTAAATTTGGAAAGGTTTTGGCCATTGCTTTTTTTGGTAGTACTGGGCCTTAGGAAGTCCAAACTTGGGGCCTCGATTGCCAGGCAGGCCGATTGCCCGTGTTCTGGTTGTTTCCCTTGTGTTTGCCTGGGTTGGCTTGCGACTGGCTGCTCTGGGCCTGTCTCTGGGTGCTGGGATGACATGAAAGCGTGCGGCTGCTCCTAGTGGGGCCTTGCACGCTTGCAGGGCCTCCTGTTTACACCTCCCCTATTGATGGGGTAGCAGGAGTGTGCTGCCCTGCCCCTTCCAGCTCTGTGCCTTTCCTGTCTCCCCCTGGGGACCTTGGTGACCCATTCAGACCTCTTCACAGACCTCAGGCTCTGAGCTCTGCTCACTTGGGGCCAGTGTCTCCCTCTGCTCAGTTGGCTCATTGCCTTTTCCTGTCTCCAGCCCCCATCTTCCCTCCTTGCCTCTGCTCAGTGCGGTCGTGTGGCCACGACACTTTAGATCTCAGCCTTTCTTTCCTCTGACACAGGTCTTCCTGGGCTGACTGCGGTTCTCAACGGTGACTGTGGTGTGTCTCTGAGCATCTGCACAGAGTTCCCACTCTGCTGTTACTTCCAAGTCTTCTGGTTGTTGGTATGACAGGTGGTTTTTCGTTTTGTGGCCATGAGACAGTGTCTTTTGTCACTGGTGAGGAGTGTGCTGCCAGCTGGTCCTCAGTGAACCTTGTTACTGCAAGAAGTGAGCATGCACCACCCTGGGGGGGGGGGGACAATGCGTCACCACGGGAGGAGATGTGTCGCCGTGGGAGGTGATGCGTCCCCGTGGGGAGGTGAGGATGTGTCACCGTGGGGAGGTGAGGATGTGTCACTGTGGGGAGGTGATGCGTCCTCACGGGAGGTGAGGATGTGTCACTGTGAGGAGGTGATGCATCCTCGTGGGAGGTGAGGATGCATCACTGGGGAGGTGAGGATGCGTCGCTATGGGAGGTGATGTGTCACCGTGAGGAGGTGAGGATGCGTCCCAGTGGGAAGTGATGTGTCACTGTGGGGAGGTGAGGATGCATCACTATGAAGAGGTGAGAATGTGTCACTGTGAGGTGAGGCATCCTCATGGGAGGTGAGGATGTGTTGCTGGGGTGGATGCACTGTGGTGGGAGGCGCAGGGTCTTGGCCTCTGCTTACTCTCCACCGTGGGGTGGGGCTCCGTGCAGTCCTTTCTGGCTGTGGGCTCTTTGGCCATGTGCTGGCGTTTCTGAGTTCCTGCTGCTTCATCTCCAGCAACGAAGCAGGGGGAGAGCCAGGTGCTCGCCTACATTTTGGGGTCTTGGAGGGCCCGAGGTCTCCAAGGTGCCTCCCTCCCTGGCCTAGCGCTGTGCGGGCCTTGTGTGCTGTGGCTGGGATGTCAGCCATCCTTCGAGGAGCACCAAGGCAGCGTTCACTCCTCTTCCACTGCTCTAGGAAAAGGAACGCTCCTGGTGGCCAGGCTGTGGTCAGCCCCGCACCCTGGCACTGGCGAGAACAGGCATCCGCACGCAGCTCCTGAGAACACACGGGCGCCGCAGAGGGCCACGTGCTCCCTGGCGGCTCAGACTGCACAGCTGCCTGCGTGTCCCTGCACCTACCCCAGCCACGCCCAGGAGCTGCCTCACACCTCCTTTCCACAGCAGTCTCCCCTGGTGGACAGGGCCGCGGGCAGGGCAGGCCTGGCCCGGCAAGCTGGGGACGCGTGCCCACGTCCAGGCATGCCACTGGCCACAGGGCAGGGATTCTGTGCAGCCTTGCCTGGGAGGGCAGCTGCCCCCAGAGGGTGCCGGCGTCCCTGAGGCTGGCCCCGGAGGGGCTATGGACAGTGCCCCCTGGCTGGGGTGCCATCCTGGGCGCAGCTGCCCCGCAGCCCTGCCTGCCAAGCCCGACAGCTGGGGAGCTCCAGGGCACAGCTGTCCCCAGGCTCCTCCAGGGAAAACAGGAATGCGTCCTGTCAGAGTTAAGAGCCCGCAGGGAGGGGGGCGGCCAGCCCAGGCCTGCTGTCCTCATTTGCGCTGGAACTAGGTTCCATACTACGGAGCAGAGTGCTCAGCCCCCTTGGAGGCTGCACTGGCCCTGCTCTCTGGTTGTGGGCTCCTGGTGGCCCCCCCGCCCTCCCCCCCCAGTTCCTACTCTTTTCCAGCCCCTGGCTCCTAGGACTCGTCCTTCCACAGCAAGTCAGGCCCCCAGTATCTTCCTGTAGCTCTCACTGCTGTCACCAGGGCCCCTGATCTCCATCTTCCTGTTCCCAGCCCCCTAAATGCTCACGCTCCCCCGTCTCTGGCTCCTGCGGTCCCTCCAGCTGGCCTGATCTCCACTGGGTCAGGCACACAGCAGGCTCTTGGAGGGCAGGCCCTGCCGCTCTGCCCGGCCTCCTGGACACTGGCGGGTATGGTGCAGAGCAGCTGTGGGGCAGCTGTTGAGCGAGGCGATGGGCCTCTTCCGACCAGGGGCTCTGGAGACCAGTATCGTACAGAGGGGCCCTGCTCCTCTGTGAAGAGCTGGTGGAGGCTGTGGGGCAGGCGGCCCGCCTTACCTGGGAGGGGCCCGGCCCTCAAAGGGGTTGAGGGCCAGCAGGGACAGGGCCTCAGCATCATTGGCCAGGAGCTTGCCCGCCAGGTGGAGGATCCACTCGTTGTGCTCGTAGGTCTGGGAGGAGAGGCGGTGCCGTGAGGGCCACGTGTGTCCAGGCGCAGCTCCTCCTGTCCCCCGGCTCCGCCCTGCCGCAGGCTGTCAGTGCCATGCTAGCCTCTGGGGCTGCCTGCTTCCCGCTCTGCCCGGGGGCCTGACTTCACCTCCCTGCAGGTGCCACGCTCAGCTGTTTCAGTCCTGCTGGAGGTCTGGCCACCTGCTGGGCCTGGCGTCCCTCTGCCCAGAGGGTGCTGTGGTGTCTTCATCCTGTACTCGAGTGACCTCCACAAGGGCAGGGTCCTTGTGAGCCAGACGGGACCCTGTCAGGTGGACTTGGGCCCGGCTGGTCCTGGTGACCCTCCGGTGAAAGGTGACCTCCTTGAGTCCTCTTCCCTCCCTGACTCCCACAGTCTCGTGGCTTCTGTGGTATGGGACCAATGGAAGCCTGCGCGACCACTCGGGCCTAGAAGGGAGGACATGCTCACCTGGAAGGCGGCGAACCACATGAGCCAGTCCAGGCGGTAGTGGTAGGGGGAGATGAGGCAGGGCCGCCTCCAGGGGTCGCCCGGCTTGCATCTGAACTCGTAGTCCTCCCACACGGCATCCGGCGTGCTGGCGTTGGGGCTGGCCGTGCCCTGCAGGATCACCTCCGTCCGCTCCTTGGTGATGCTGGGGAGTCAGCAAGGCCATGGGTCATGGCAGGGCCACCCCGTGGTGTGGGGAGGGGGCAGGGGGCACGGGTGATGCTGGCATCTTGCACACTTCCTCCAGGTGGGCTGAGTGCACAGGCAGACCAAGGCACGGAGGGCACGGGTGCAGGCTGGCTGTACCTTCCGAAGGCCCCGTAGGTGTTGACAATCCTGAGCGGACTGAAGGAGGTGTTCATGACCTGCTTGGAGCTCAGCAGGTTCAGGACCACGGGCACGCTGAGCCAGGCCACCAGGGCGCCCAGCGCCAAGTTGACCAGCTGCCGCACCCTGGAGCCTGGCCGGAGGGGAAGAGTCTTCAGCAGGGGTCCTGGCCCTAGGGGAGGCAGTCTCACCAGAGGGAGACAGCATTCTCACTAGTGGGGTCCTAGCCTGAGGGGGAGGCACCCCCATTAGTGGGGCCCCAGCCCAAGAGAGGAGGCGCTCGATCAGCAGGGTCCAGCCTATCCCTGGGGGCCCTGGCTTCCGTCCTCCCCTCTGGGCTCAGGGACAGGCCCCACTGGCCGTGCAGGGGCCTCCCACAGTGTGGCCGTGAACCTCCCGGGGGTTGTGTGACATGTTCCCCGGGCAGGTTTTCGCTGGGACCCCACGTCTACACACAGCATCCCTCCCAGGTGCGGGGGCTCACGCCGTTCTGGGGGTGGCAGTCCCGGCTTCCCTGTGGGCACGAGGTAACCGGCTAGGTCTCACTTACCGTGAGTCGGCCATGGCCGGGCCCCGCGAGCCCCCTCCTGCTGCATCCTCAGGACACGGTCTTTGAGGCCCTGTGGCCCGGAGGGAAACAGGGAGCCCAGCGCCATGTCATCGAAGCAGGCGAGGCTGGGCACCATGGTCAGCCAGTTCAGGAAGCTCAGGTTCCCGCTGAGGATGAGGACCACCTGTATGGGGTGCAGGCCCGAGTACAGCCTCCTGCCTCCACCCCCACCTGGCCCTGTGGGAGCGTGCGGCTCCCCCAGGACCCCGGTCACGGCACAGCCATCTACAGTGCGTCAGGCCCAGCCAGACCTTGCCACGGTGACTCCTGAAGGCAGCCCAAGGCCGAGTCTCGCTCTGAAGTTTCAGGGCCCACGCCCAGCCTGGGACCCCTGGATGAGAAGCCCCAGAAACTTGAGGGCACACGCAGGAGCTCTCACGGGGCTGGTGACAGCAGCTGGTTGGCTGGGGCCACAGGCCTGGGACCCTTTTCAGTAACTGCACTGGCCCAGTCCTGGAGTGATCCAAAGTACAGCCCAGGACCGCACAGCAGTGAGTGACCACAGAGCCCCCGTCCCACAGCAGTGAGTGACCACAGAGCCCCCGTCCCACAGCAATGAGTGACCACAGAGCCCCCGTCCCACAGCAATGAGTGACCACAGAGCCCCGTCCCACAGCAGTGAGTGACCACAGAGCCCCCGTCCCACGGCAGTGAGTGACCACAGAGCCCCGTCCCACGGCAGTGAGTGACCACAGAGCCCCGTCCCACAGCAATGAGTGACCACAGAGCAGCCCTGTCCCCAGTCCGTGGTACTGCTGGGTTTTCTTGATCACTGCAGAGGAAGTCACATGGTGTCTCTAGGGAGCTGTGAGGGTCACTCTGTGAGGGCAGTGTCCCAGGCCCGTGTCAGACGCCGCTGTGTGGACATTGCCAGACGACCCTCTAAAGGGGCGTCACAGCTGGCCAATGGGACATGGGCCCATAGTCACTCTCTAAGCACTCCCAACACTTGAAGCTGCACCATCCCAACTCTGGCAGGCTGGAGACTTGGACAGATGTGAGCGACAGGGCTGGCCCAGGCCGTCTCCTGGGGTGCTGTTGAGGATACCCCGGCATCCGGGAGCAGCACCAGTTCTGCTTCTCTGTGCCATGGGGCATGGTGTGTAGTCAGTGCAGGGGAGGGGAGGCGGGAGCTCTCGCTGCAGAATCAAGCCTCGGGATGTGTGAACATCCCTCCCCGTGAGCCTCTCCCTGCTAGGGGCCAGGCCCTGGAGGCACATCTAACTGCCGCTGGCCAGGCTGGGGTGGCCGGTGAGGACGCAGCTAGGAGTCCTATAGGAGCCAGTGTCCAGCACTTGGGGCAGTAGGGGCCTCCAATGTCGGTCCTGCCTATGTCCACCTGTGTAAGTCTTCAAGAGCACTGTGCCAGGAGGCCTCAGGCCACCCAGGGTGACGGGATCCGCTGTGGGAGGGGTCACAGAGGTGGTGAGCACCAGCCTGGCTTCCGACCCGTGCAACGTGGCTGGCTGGCCGCCCTATAAGCCCACCTCGACCGCTCACTGCCTCAAACGTACACACAAGGAGGAAAGACAAGTCACAAACTTGGGACTGCTCACACCCGTGAGCCCCTGGCGGCACCAGCTCACAGCATGCCTCAGACCTGAGCTTTCTCCTTTCCTCTGCAGAGCAAATGAGAAATGAGTTCATCTTCTCAGGATGCCACATGCAAGTGGCTGCACATCCAACCCCTCAGCCAAGGCTCGGGCTCGTGGTGCTCTGGGAAGGGGAGGCCACGGCTCCAGGTTATTGCTGGGCCCGTGACTCATGCAGTGTTAGAGTAGGGTCAGAGGTTTGGTTCTGCCAGGCAGGAGCTGGACCCTCTGTAGCCCACGTAACGCAGGATACCTAAACAGGACGCCTGTCCCGAGACGTCTGGCTGTGGGCCCGCAGGACCTGACTGCTCCATCGGGGACACCAGGGAGGCCTCTGGCAGCGCCTCCTGGACCTGGGACGGCAGAGGCAAAGACACGGACCGCGGCATGCAGTGTGAGGCCTTGTGTGCACAGGGACCGGAGGAAGGGGGGTGCCTTCTGGCCAACAAGACTTCAGAATGCGCACACAGTGAGCACTGTGTGTACACCAGGGCTGGCGCTCACACGGGGGCTTTGTGACTGGCGACCCAGTCCCACACACTCCTGTGAGCTCGCCGTGAGATCCTGAGAGCAAGTGTCCGGAGGACAGCACTGACTTGCTCTGGTCGGCAGCTAAGGTTAACACACGGACACCGGGGCCAAAGAGCAACATCAGGAATAGGGAGGAACCTAAACCTAACAAAGAGCGTCAGAATAGGCACGGGAAATGGGCATGTGGTCTACACATCCACCACCAGGAACGGGACACATGGGTGGGGGGTGGCACTGGGCAGAAACACAAGACCCTGCCAGCGCTGGTCACGTGCCAGAAGCACCCTGGGGGCGCTCCTGGACTTGCTGGTAGAGGGGCTCTGACAGGAGCTTGTTTCCAAGGACCCCCTGCCGGGGCGGGGGCCTGGCCTGGAGAAGTAGGCCCCACAGCAGAGGCGGGGACAGGACTGGTTCTCACAGAGCTGTGTAGAAGCCCCATGACAGGTTGCACAGCTAGACAGAGAGCGGCCATGCTCGGGGTCAGCCCTCCAGACTCGCTCTGCTTCCTCTTTCCTCTGGCCACAGCACAGAGCTGGGCCTGAGAACTCCACAGGGATCTTCCCTCCCTCGGTCTTCAGTGCGGCCGGGCCCAGCACTGCACGTCTGCCGGCGACAGGTGCCCGGACCCCAGAGGAAGGGGGGTGTGAGGCGGCGGATCTTACAGGGCCGGCCCCGGTTCCCACAGAGGACATGGCAAGACACAGGCCCCAAGAAGTGGGTCTGAGCTCTGACAAACCACAGTCAGGCAATGACCAAGAAACCTAGGCCAGATGGACAGGCATGCCCACCTGCAACAACATGCCACTGGCCTGAGGCTGGTGCCTGTCAGGTGAGGGAGACCATGCTCAGAAGCCAAGAGCCACCAAATCCAGAGACGCAGGAGCCAGGCCTGAGGCGGGGCGGGGGGTGTCTGCTGCCCTGCAGAGAAGCCGTGTGCACTCCACAGCGACACCCTGGCCACGTGTGCGGGCGGACCCTCTAACCTCAGGCAGGAGAACCCCCGCTCAAGGCCAGCCCGGGCAACGTGTCTCGGAAAAGGGAAAATACAGGATATCGTATTTTATCGCATTTGGCTCTGGTGGGGGTGCCACTAGGACTGGGTCCCGACTGTGCAGGGAGCTGGCGGGGCCCCAGGCCTCCTGCCCTTCCCACAGGCCCCCGGCTAGCCGGCGGGTCTGCGGCAGGAGCCCTCCAAACAGCTGTGTAAATGGAGTGTGGGCGGCGGCGAGCACGTGAGCATCCATCCTCCCAGAGGAAGGAACGGCAGCCTACGCACCAGGAGGTGGGAAAGGAGTGGAGAGCAGAGTGCAGGCTGTGGGGAGGGAGGCTGTGGAGGATGGGGTGCCGTGGAGGGAGTGGGGGAGAGTAGAGTGGAGGATAAGATAGAGTAGAGGAAGTGGGGGATTCTGTAGAGTGGAGGACAGGGTAGAGGTAGGGCGTGAGGGATAAGGTACAGTGGAGGGAGTGGGGGTGGAGGTAGGGAGAGGGGGACGGGGCAGAATGGCGGCGGTGGGGAGGGAGTGGAGGCCGCATCCCTAGATGGGTGCGGCAGAGTTGTGCACACTCTGAACTCAGGGAGGGCAAAGGCCGCCCGGGCCCAGACATGCCCGCTGTGGGGACAGGATGGATGCCTGGCCGACTCTGGCCATCACCGCCTTGCCCCACACAGTGTGGGCTGAGGACACCAGGGGTGGTGGACCTTGGGGGCTGGGCTAGCCAGCCACCCCGCTGACCCCCCACATCGTCGTGGATGTCCTGCCACCCTGTGGCCTCCTTGTAGGGGCCGTGAGCTGCGCACGTCGGCCCTGGCGCACCCGGGAGTGTTGCTGAGGAACTGCACACAAGTCTGCGTTCCGGTGGCTGAAGCTTCCTAGCACGCAGGGGCCCCCAGCCCCCGACACCAGTTTTGTGTACTAGGACACCCTGCCTCTCGGTTCTGGTCCAGCAGTGTCTGCTCATCTGCAGAAGCAAGGAATGGGGCGGTGGGAGAGTTTACAGCCCCAGCCCTGGTTTGGAGCCTGCAGGAGAGCCCTTGCTTCTCCCTGAGCCGCGTGTCCAGCAGTGCCCAGGCTTCGCAGCGGACGTCGGGAGAGGCAGGTGAGAACCACTGGCCGGGGCCCGAGGGGCCAGGCTGGAGCCTCTGTGCCGTGCCTGTGCACTGGCAGTGCCCCACACGGACGGTCGCTGGGACCGATGGCACATGCGTGGGACGTGCGCACTCAAAGACGCGGGAAGCCAGCCCGAGTGGCGCCACCCAGCGTAGTCCCAGCTGCGTGACGTTTACAAGGCGGGGCTTGCTCTGACGCGGTCCCGGCCCAGGACACCCACTCCGCTTGCTCGCCGTGACCCTGGTCTGCACATCTCTGAGCTCCAGGGCCACAGGCTGCAAAGCAGCCCGGGGCAGCGCGGCCGGGGCAAGGCCACGGAACTTTTCTTTCCCTGCCAGACGTGCCCATGGAGGCGGTGCTCCATCGAGGGAGGGGTGAGCTGGAGGCCAGGCCTCAGAGCCCGTTCTAAAGTTGTATCCACCGTTGGATACATGTAGAAACCGCCGGAAAGCACAGATGCTCCGGAGAGTTCTCCCCAGCCGCTGCAGGCTCTGTACAGAGGGGTGTGGGGCGGCCCCCCCCCCCACTGGCAACCATGCCAGATCCCACACTAAACCCTGGTGAGGTCACCCCAGCAATGGCAGGGCGTCCACGCCCCAAGGGAACACATTCCAGGGGGACTTGGCCCAGGGAGAGGAGTGCAGACGCAAGACACTGAAAGCCAGCCCAGCAGAGAAGCGAGAAATCCCAGCACACACGGCGACAACAGATGGTGACCCTGGGGTCGGGGCAGAGCCCTCCGGAGAACTTGCCAGACCTGGGACGGGGAGGTGGACACAGCAGCGAGGAGGCGGGGCCTGCCACCCCTCCAGGGACAGGGCTACCGGTTCTGGCTGTTCTATGAGCGCCAAGCACAAGGGGACTGTGTGCCTGGCCCAGGCCAGCGCAGAGCGCAAGCCCTCGTGCGGAGTGGGGCAGGGGGCGGGGGAGGGCTGCTGGGAAGCCCCGGGCGGCTTCGGGGGCCATGGACATGGCCTACCTGGAACAGGATCTGCAGCGCCCCGTGTATGAGGCACGGCCGGCGCCCGAGGAACACCAGGAAGGGCACCAGCAGCTCCACGACGTGGTTGCCAAGCGTCTCGAAGCGGTGGAGCCACCAGGGCGACCGGTGCAGGTAGTAGGCCAGCGGGTTGGGCACGGGCTGCGTCTGCAGGGACAGGGGCTGTGAGCCCTGGGGGACCCCAGAGGGTTCTGTGGGAAGCAGTTTGAAGCAAAGCTAGTTCTTTGCTTTAAAACCACTTCCATCCACCCTGGAGTTGGAGTGTACCTCTAAACCGAGTGTGCTCAAACTGGGGGTGAGGGACCCAGAGAGCGCCGTCTGCTCCCTGGGAGGAGCAGTGGGCAGCGTCTCGGCCCAGCCACCACACCTGCGGCCCCCTCAGGCCCAGCGGGGCCCTCCTGAGGGGGTTCCAGGGGCCTTGAATAAACAGCAGAGATAAACTGAGGCAAGTGTCAGCTGTCTGTGACAGGGAGGAAGGGTGGGTGGGGATGAGGGTCTGTCTCAGGTCCCCCTCACCACAGGGCTCAGCAGCGCATGCTGCCGTGGGGCCGGGCCCTCCAGGCCTCAGATCTGTCTTGCAGAGGATAAACCACTAGCTGGCGGGCCAGAGCCCAGCTTTCTACTCCCCGTGCTGTGTGCCCCGGGCAGCGATGGCCATCTAGGATGACAGGCAGAGGCCGTCCATGGCCTCCTCACATCACCTTCCCTGATCGCAGACTCCAGACAGCCCGAGCCACACGTGGAGCCACGGGCCTGGCTGCTGTGCACGTCTGAAATACTATCACTTGAAGGGATTGGGGTAAAGACAAACGCATTGTATTATGTGTGCATAACCCTAAAATGGCCACAGAAATTCAATAATTATAAAGCCAAGATGTCATGAAAATATTAACTCCATCCAAAACAAGGCAGAAAAGGTGTTTTTTAAAGGCAAAAAAAGAAGATGGGGAAAGTAGAAAAGAAGCAGAGAGGGGCTGGGAAGGCGGCTCAGTGGTAGAGCGTTCGCCTGGCAGGCGTGAGGCCCTGCGTTCCATTCCTCAGCACCACATGAGCAGAAAAAGCTGGAAGTGACGCCGTGGCTCAAGTGGTAGAGCACTAGCCTTGAGCTGAAGACCTGAGGGACAGCACCCAGGCCCAGAGTTCAGGACCCACCACTGACCAAAAGAAAAACAAAGCAAAGCAGTGAGGGCCACACACCGACATCAAGGCGTGCCTGTGTCATTCGAATTTGAGGCACACGATGTCAACGTGGGATAAAAAATGACTCAGCTTTGTGCTGCTCGCGGCAGGGCGCTTCGGACGCAGCGGCAGCCAAGGCTGGGGGCAGGGAGCCGCTGGGCCGGCCCCCCTCGCAGAGCGGGTTTGGGGCAGCCTGGCATGTGGGAGGGATGTGCAGGAGCAGAAGCCCCTGCCAGCAAGGGCCGCCCCGGGGCTTCTGCAGGCGCTCGGGGAGCCAGGACCGACCGGCAGGCCCCGGTCAGGTTCCGAGACGCAGGCCGCCCACCTTCAGCCCTCGGGGGGAGCCAGGACCGACCGGCAGGCCCTGGTCAGGTTCCGAGACGCAGGCCGCCCACCTTCAGCCCTCGGGGGGTGCCAGGTGCAGCTGCAGAAGGGGGCCCCCCACCCTGCCCGGGATGGCTCCCTGCCCCTTGCAGACCAGGCCTGGCCCAGGGGAGCAGCCTCCGGGTCTGTCTGCAGGAACTGAGGAACTGAGACCCAGGCCTGGGTTGGGGCGAGGAAGGGGACACCTGGGGCGCCGTGCCGGGGCGGCAGGTCACACGTAAGGGAGACAGCCCCAGTAAGGGGGGTGCAGCCTGCCCCAGCACTGGACGGACAAGGAAAACCAAAGCTACCACTGGATTCGCAATCCGCGTGGCCCAGCCAGCAAGGGGGGCGGGGGGACACTGTGCAGGTCAGTTCATGACCTGAGGTCCACCCAGGGGAGGCCCGAGGGAAGGGGGAGGCGCAGAAGTCCACAGGGCTGGCGCGGCCGCTGTCTGAGCTCACCTCATAGTGGAAGTCCATGCAGGTGAGGTCCCACCAGCACCGATCTCCCCGGACCTTGATGAGGCCCTGCGGAGAGAAAGAGCAGACAGCAGAGTGAGGCCACACACGGCTGGCCACGGAGGACGGAGCCGTGAGGACGGACGCGGCCGGCCACAGAGGACGGAGCCGTGAGGCGAGGGACTGGGATGTCTGCTTTGTCCTCTGTACCACCCTGAGCCTCGTCGGATGAGCAGGAGTTCACAGTTCGCTTGGGGGGCCAGCGAGGCTCTGCTCTCTGACTCTGTGGTGCTGGGGTGCACACCAGGGCTTCACGCAGCCTCTCCCTCAGCTTGCTTGCTCTACCTCATGAACCATGCCTCCAGTTTGGCATTTTGCTGGTTAACTGAAGATAAAGACTCGGGACGTCTCTGCCTAGGTTGGCTTTGAACCGAAACCACTCAGATCTCAAGCCCCGAGCAGGTAGGATTACAGGTGTGAGCCACCGGTGCCAGAATTCCTTGCTTTCTTTAATGCTGGGGTGGATGGGCCGGCGGGAGGGGAGGAGAGCTGACTGGCTCACGTGGATGGACAGAGAGCCGTGAGCGCTGACATGCTTCAGACGGGGAGTTGTGTGCGCGCCCACGTGGCCGAGGCCTGCCTGGCATCCCTCACAAGGCAGCGGGGTCTCACGTGTGCCCTGGGTGCGGGGACGCGGCTGCAGGTGCTGGCGGTCAGGTTGTGCAGCCAGACCAGCAAGGATCAGACAAGACGCAGGCTGTGGAGCAGGTTTCTGCCCAGCAGTTGTGCTGGCCACCACGCGATGTCCAGAGGACCAGCACGCCTCCACTCCCCTTCTCTTGTACATGCTCCCAGAACCTCACCTGGAGACCCAGCCCACCTCAATCTCTGCACCTTCCATACTAGGCAAGCCGGAAGGAGAGGAACAGCCTCGCAGAATTCGCTGAGGCTCCACCAGACGGTGAGCACCCCTCTTACCACAGCCAGACGGTGAGCACCCCTCTTACCACAGCCACATCTCCATCCCCACGTCTACCCATCCACCTTCCATTTAATCATTCTGTCATCCATCTGTCCACCTGCCATCCGCTCATCATCCATCCATCCATCCATCCATCCACTCATCATCCCCCACCTATCCATCCATCTACCTACTCATCACCCCCCATCTACCACCTTCCATCTACTCGTCACTGTCATCCAGCCACCGTCCACCCATCTTCTACTACTCAGCCGTCCCCAGCATCGTGTGTCCATCCATCATCCACTCGCCTTCTGTCCTTCTCTCAGGTCTGAGCCTGAGTCCAGGCTGACGCAGTGAGGCTCAGAAGGAAGCTGGGGTGGCTGAGAGCCCTCGCTGGGCCAGGCAGTGCGTGAGTGACCAGACAGCGGTGTCTGCAGCTGCCCAGTAAGTCAGCCTGCACAGGGCAGGGCAGTATGCAACTGGACTGGCCAGGGGCGGAGCGGGGCCGGGCCGTACCGCGGTGCCGCCCCCCAGTGTAATGCAGACACAGCCCAGTGTCTACGCAAGCACAGGGGTGTCCTGCGGGAGCAGGCGTAGTCACGTGGGCCGCACCTGAGGGCCAGCTGTCTGTGAGGGCCACGTCCCCCCCAGCAAGCACAGGGAGCCACGTGTGGTGCGGGGCGCTGAGCGGGGCTCCTGTCCCGGAGCTGTGCTATTAATAAAGCCTTGCTGCATGAGTTGCTCTGACAACCAACCACCTCCTGGAACACAGAGAGCTCAGATCACCAAGCCCCGGAATCGGCGGCTGGCGGCAGCCCCTGCCTTGCGTGTGTGGGGCTCGTGAACATGGGTCTGGACACGTCAGGTAGGCTGGCTGCCACGACAGGAGGGCGCCCCTCCTGTCCCAGGTGGCAGAGCTGCCGGCTTGTGAGGAAACGCACGCACGGGCCCGACGCTCAGCGCCACCCGCCCGGTGCCCCGGAACCCGCACGCACCCGCGTCCCCCAGGGAGAACGGATGACGAAAACGTCAAAGCCAGGCTGATAAGAGGCGCTAAGAGCCGGGCGTCTGGGGACGGAGGGCACGTGCGCCCGCTGCTCCACAGGATTTCCCACGGGTCCTTTCCCCGGAGCAGTGTGAGAGGAACAAAGGCTTCTTTGAGCCCTTTCAACCCAAAATTAATTTTGAAAAAAAATGGCCGAGGTGGGTCCTGACGTGCCAGATGCGCAGGGAGCGCTGACCTTCCACCGGCCACTTGGACAGAGTCAGTGGGGTGCTGGCCCCTCCCAGGCCCCCAGACCTCAGGCACCAAGAGAAAGTGGCCCTGATGCCCCAAGAGCTCTTGACCGGAGGCCGTGCGGCGTGGCCAAGAGCGCTGCACCTGCGGCTGAGTGAGGGTCGAGGCGCCCGGGGCGGGGCGGGAGCCCGAGCGGGGGCCGAGGTCAGGACGCCGAAGGCGTCAGAGGCCAGAAGAAAGCCCCTTTTCTTCGGTTGTGCCCACGCTAATGCAATAAAACGAATGAGGCTGATTGCTCTCATCCTGGAGCAAGGGCGCCAGGCCTTCGGTTTGATCCCCTCTGCTCAGGGACATGCCGCATTCCGACGTTTATTCCATTACACTTGATGTGATTTCACAGAGGCACTTGGAGGCTGAGGAGCTGCCCGGAGGCTGCGGGCCTTCCTCCTCACTCTTCCTCGCTAATGGTGACTCCCGCTGCTCGCTGACTGGTCACACCACCCACGGCGCACACCCACCACAGCCAGAGCTTCCCGGAGTGCCGGGGGCAGGGGTCACTGGCCCAACAAAGGCCCAAGATCCAAAATATACAGGGAGCTCAAGAAACGAATCCCTCCCAAACCTAACAAGCCAGTCACTAAGTGGGCAAGGAGCCAAAGAGAGACTTCTCAGAAGAAGAGGTAAGAATGGCAAAGAAACACGTGAGGAAATGTTCACCATCCCTGGTTGTGAAGGAAATGCAAATAAAGACAACCCTGAGATACCACCTTACCCCAGTCAGAATGTCCCACATCCACAAATCAGCCAACGACAAATGCTGGAGGGGATGTGGAGAACGAGGAACGCTATTACACTGCTGGTGGGAATGTACACTCATACAACCACTTTGGAAAGCAGTCTGGAGGGTCCTTAGAAAGCTAAAGATTGACCTCCCTTACGACCCAGCCATACCACTTCTAGGCATCTACCCTGAACAACAGGAACCAATATACAAGGACGCGTGCACCTCCATGTTTATTGCAGCACTGTTCACAATAGCTAGGATATGGAAACAACCTAGATGCCCCACCACAGATGAATGGATCCAAAAATTGTGGAATCTATACACAATGGAATATTATGCAGCCATTAGAAATGACAAAATAATGGCATTTGCAGGGAAATGGATGGAGCTAGAAGGAATCATGTGGTGAGTTAAGCCAAGATCAGAGAGATAATGCAAGTTCTCCCTGATTTGAGAAAGTTAGATCTAAAACACACTGGGTTACGACAAACTGCACAAAACTCCAAATACAGTGACACTGAAGGACAGAATCACCAAGTTGTAATACCCAAGCACCTCTTCATACGGAAATAAACTAATACACATACTGAAAAACAAAGCCAAAGATAAGGAAACAAAGGACTTGTTCTTAACCTGTCTTTTTGTTTTCAGATGACTCTGGATTCTGTACCTGGCCCTGGGTGTGTACACGTGCACATCTGAGGGAAGGTGGGGGGGGGGGCACAGAATCAGCAGAAAATGGGTGAAAATGTGCAGCAAAGGGGCCGGCGGCCCTGGACACTAATGCACGTGAACCACGCAACTTGTGGGCGAAGATGGGGGAGAGAACGAAGAGGAACAGATGACAGGGCAAAAGGCAAGGAGTGTGCACCTCACCCGTTACATGTAAAGGTCACCCCTAAAACAATAAACATTTAAAGAAGAAAACTGACACCTGAAAAAAATACAATAAAGAACAGTTTTGATCTAATAAAATGGTCTGGCGCGTGCTGCGGGAGTCCCTGCCCACCCGGGGGCCGGGAGCCTCTTACAGCCTGCTGGTGACAGGGACCAGTGCGCCCTCACCGGAGCACCCCGTGTGCAGCGTGCCTGCCCACCCAGCCCTGCCCACCCCCCACGCGGGGCGTGCCTGCCCACCCAGCCCCTGTGCCAGACGCAGCAGCAGCAGCAGCAGGAGGCGCGGTGGCGGTGGCTCCACCCTGCAGCCCGGCCAAGCTGACGTGAGAGGGCTGTGCTACGACCCACTGGAGACAAAACTCACATCTGTGCTGTCCCGTGTGCCCCGTGCGGCTGCGCGGGGCAGAAAAGGGGCCGGGACCCCTGGCTGCTCGATTCCACGCTCCACTGCCACGAGGCAGCCACTGTCCTGCCCCACAAGCCGCCTGGCTGTGGCGGCCACCAGCCGCGTGGCACCGTGGCTCTGAGCTGCGTCCGTGCTAGCCGACGCGGACCCCCCTCCCCGCCTGGGTGCTGGCCTGGGGCGCTGTGGTTGTGGCACAGCCAGTGTTTGGTAGGTGCTGAGCAGAGTTTCCTGGTATCTCAGGTGAATCCTGTACCTTCCACGAGCCACGCTGGTCTGTCATTCAAGTATCGCGGTTGGTCGTGGCTCTGGCCTTCACTGGGATCAATCGGCACACTTGGAGGTTTAGTCTGTGGCCTGCCTACTCACTTTCCTAGTGGTGTTCTCATGACTTTGTTGTTGTTGTTGAACTCAAGGGTCTGGGCTCTGTCCTTGAGCTTTTCTTGCTCAAGGCAAGTACTCTACTACTTTGAGCCACAGCACCATTTCTGGTTTTCTGATGGTTTCTTGGAGAGAAGAGTCTCAGGGACTTTCCTACCTGGCCTGGCTTTGAACCGCGATCCTCAGATCTCAGCCTCCTGAGTAGCTAGGATGACAGGCACAAGGCACTGATGCCCGGCTTCATGACAAAATTCAGTATCCATAACTATAATTCCCCACGGCCCGGACCACCCCCAGGTCGCCCGCCGCCTCAGAAGCCATGCTTCTGGCTTCTGGCCGTATACCGGCGTACCCCAGCACCTGGCTTGGTGCTTGCCACGCACGTGGGTCTGCGGCTGGACACACACACTTCACGGGCGCCCTCGTCCCTCTGCAGACCAGCTCCGCACACCATCCGGGGCCGGGCCTTGTCTGCCTGTGGGACCTCAGACCAGCCATGCTTCCCACTGTGGACGAGCAGGTTTTTCTGCTGAACCCTCGCCCGGGCCGGCCTGGACCTGGGACCGCTTGGTCTCAGCCCACTGAGTACACTGGTGAGCGCTGGTCAGCGCAGCCGTCTGCCCTGGCACGGGCATGGACTGGGGTCTGCCTCGGATCCTCCAAGCACTCAGAGAGGGACAGGCACATGCCGTCGTGATGCCCAGCGTCCTCCAGTGGGGTGGAGTCCCAGTGGCTTCGCAATACTGCTGGCCTGGAACTGTAATCCTCCCAGTAGCTGGGACGGCAGGTGCACACTACCACACCAGACATGGGTTGAGATGGGGCCTCTGCTAGACAGGTTTTCGCCTAGGCTGGCTCAAACCATAATCCAGGCATTCTCCTCATTTTTTTTTAAATCTGTTGAGATAAAACTCTTCACCTTTATCTTGGTCGCTACAGTGCAAGACAAGAAATGATTTTCAACAGTTCAACCAACCTTGCATTCCCAAGACGAACCACGTTTTATGTGGCTGGATTTATCTGCCAGGTTTTAAGCGTTCGCATCTTTGTTCCCGTGGGGTACTGAGGTCCCACTGCTCTCCTGCTGCGTCCTCCAGGGCCGGGCGTCGCCTCCCCCCGCCGCCATCCCACGTCTGCGCGGGGCTGCCCTGACCAGCCCTCCACGGCTCCCAGTTCACCACTGAGCCACCGGGGCCAAGCTTGCTTTCTAGAGTGGTGTTCTATTTCAAGTTCAATTTCTTTGGCAGATACGGAGCTGTCCAGATTTCCTGTTTCCTTTCGTCTCAGTTTTGGTGTCTGTGTTTTCTCAGGGACTCTCAGCTGTCACATCTGTGGCCTGAACGCGTCTGTGACAGCCCCGGCGAGGTGCGGCATCATCCAACTCAGTGGCGGACCAGGGGCTCTGGGGGCCCAGCCCTGCACCTGGCGGAGGGGCCTGGCTGCTCCACATTCCCACCCGGAGCTACTGCTCCTGTGCGCTTACTCTTCATTTGGAATGCAGCTTTTCTCCGGGTCACGGGCTGGGGCACGCTGCACATGGTCTGTGCCCCACCTGCGGGGTGCGTCGCCAGATGTGCACCAGTCACGTCCCGCCAGCCAGCAGGGGGGAAGCTTCAGCTGTGTGGAAGATGCTCGCCACTGCTTTCTGTGGCCCGCAGACTGGGAGCAACGCAGGCCTCTACTGTTCTGTTCCTCCCCTCCTCCACGCGGAGCCCGCTCTGTGACGCAGCGAAGACCGGCTTCAGCCGCCGCAAGCATGTGCGCACTGAGGTCTGCTCACCTAGCAGCATGCAACTAACCCCTGACACGCAAAGCAAGAAGAAGAACTACACTAGGAGAAATGGCAGCATAAATATTAGGGCAAGAGGGGACCGCGGGGCAGCAGACACGGCACGGCAGGCTCCGCTGCACACCCAGAGCAGAGCCCCTCGGTGCCCCCAGGAGCCCGCTGGCCAGGCCTCCTCCCTCTCCTGACCACCGTGGGTGACATCTGCACGACGTGTTCACTTTGCCGCTTCCAGATGCCCTCTCTGGATATTCATGGTTCCGGCCGGAGCGCCCAGCGGAGCAGGGCCCCGGGCCCAGGGAAGGCTCTGCACACATCCTGCAGACAGGAGGCGGAGGGCTGGGGGAGGCGGCGCAGGAAGGAGCGGGCTTCCAGCTCTTGGTTCTCTAGGGGGCCACACCGAAAGCAGGGGTCTCCCTCGGGTATGCCCCAGGTCTGAGAATTCTCAGCAACAATGACACTGGCTCAATTCCCAGAATCTCGGCGACAGAGAGTGTTAACCCGCCACGCAGCACAGTTCATCGGGACAAAGTAATCAAGGGCAGGCCCGGCTCCAGAGCACACACGGAAAATCCATCCCCTGCCCACAAGCCCGGCTCTACTAACAGGTGCCAGAAGCACTGTGGGACGAAGAACACAAACTCCACTCCTCATCTGCTCTGTGCAGAACGAACCGAGGCCGAGGAGACGGGCAGAGTGGTCTGCGGGGCGCGCTGGAACTCTGCTGGCCTTGCTCCCCGTGACCGGCACGCACGCGCCCTGCCGCCTGCAGTGCACCTCCGCAGAAAACCAGGCAGCCTGGCGAGTGGTCCGGCCGGTCCAGCCCAAGTGCAGGCAGAGGTGCGGGCAGGGACGGGGCGAGCACAAGGAGCCCTGCAGGCCGCTGTGCCCTGCACGGCCAGTCTCAGGGCCTTAAGCTGTGAGGCTCGGGTGCGGGCGGAGCAGCAGAAGCCCAGTGTCCGTGGAGAGGGAGCCAGGTGCCGGACCACCCCGGCCCCGGAGCCTGGGGCTCCGCCTTCCATCCCGTGAGCTCCTGCGGGGGGCCGTGTGCCTGGCAGAGCCCGGCCTCCTCCACAGGACATGGGAACTGCCCGTCAGTGGCCGCAGACAGAATGGCCTGGTGATCTGGGAGCTCCACCCCTCGGGAGGCGCCGCTGGGACAGGGAAGGACAGCGAGCAGGGAGGCAGGCGCACAGGCAGAGGCCACGCCCCCCTTGCTGGAGGACCGGGGATGGGGAGGCAGGGACAGAGGACACAAGCCCCCGTCCAACCAGAAGGGACGTCAGTGCAGCCCTGCTGGGCGGGCACCAGGGGTCAGGCGGGAGCTCTCCAGCCCCGTGTCCTCCCCTCACAAGTGGGGGCCTCCGACGCAGCTCCAGGGGACCCACCAGTGCTGAACACAAACATGATCAGACCACAAACCCCAAGACGGTGGTGAGCGGCTCTGGGCGGTGGCGGGCGCGGGTCCAGCCCGCGCAGAGGAGGCCAGGGCCAGGTCTGCAGCCGGGTCCCTCGTCCCCACGCCTCTCGCCTCCCACCGAAGCTGCGACGATGCCACCCAAGACTGTCACGTAATTGCACCTTTTAGTGCACCTGGTAATTTATATCCAGCTGGCATTAACAGTCAATCAAAATGTCATAAAAGGCTTCAGAACGTGCTAATAATGACTTGCCATCTCTCCCGGGCATCACGGTGCCTTCAGCTCTTGGCATCAGAACCACGGGCGGAGCCCGGCTGACTTTTCCCCACGGCAGCTTCTCCAGGGTCTGCTTCAGTGGGCATTACTCTCAAGTGACCCTGCTGACTCCCCGGGAGACAGCCCCTTGGCTGTGGCCCTGGAGTGGCTGAGTGCAGCGTTCAGAGTGGGCACCGTGAGGCAGAAAACACAGCAGGCCTGGTGAGGCCGGACAGGCAGCCTGGTCAGCAAGGAGCGCCGGGCTGGCCACCCCAGGCCCGCAGGCCACCCGGGGTGTTCTGGGAATGTCACTTCCCGAGAGCATCACGAGGAAGTTCCACTTACCGCTCCCAGCATGATCCTGAAAATCAGCCACCGGAAGCCCCAGAGCACGATGCGGGATGGCGGGGTGGACTTGGGCAGTCGGGACAGGGTCCAGAGGGGGCACAGAAAGATCCCCAGGAACCCGGTCTCCAGCAGCTGAGACTCCCACCCTGCAGCGAGACGGGGAGGGAGGGAGGGGACGGTGAGGCCGGCAGGAGCAGGCCACGGCGGCCCCCCCCACAGCTGTCCACTATGTGGGCCGCCGTGTGGCCTAGAGACCACGTCCCAGGACCAAGCAAACAGGACGTGAGCGCAGCAGCCCGTGGTCTCCTAGTGGCCGGCTGTGGGCGCCCTGGGACCTCAGCGCCCAGAGGGCCTTGCCCTGTCCAGTCACACACCGCCTGCTCCTGGGAAGGAAGCAGCGCAGCGCTGCGTCTGCGCCCACCCTGGACCCGGGCTGCCCGTGGGGCTGTGGGAAGTGGGCTTTGTATTTTTGTGGCAGTACGAGGGTTTAAGCCCGGGGCTTCAGCTTCCCAGGCAGGTGCTCTCCCACTGGAGCTGCATCGTAACTTCCCCTTTTCTGTCGGTTGTGGGGCTTGAACTCAAGGCCTGGCGCGGTCCCTGGGCCTCTTCCGCTCTACCACGTGAGCACAGCACCACTTCTGGGTTCCAGGTAGTTAATTGGAAGTAAGAGTCTCATGGGGACTTTTCTGCCGTTTGGCTTGGAATCTCAATGCTCAGATCTCAGCTTCCCGAGCATGTAGGACTACAGGCAAGAGCCACCCCCTACGCTAACCCCCCCCAAAAAAATATTGTAATAGTAAGAAGGTGACGTACAGAGGAGCTACAGCTACAAGCCCAAACCCTTCTGGCCTCCAGCTTTTGAATCATCTCACTTTTGGCCTGCCCGTCCTGGTGGTCCTGTTGACACTCCTTCCTTCCCTAGCCGGGCCGAGGGCCAGGCCACCGCACCTAGCTAGCTGAGATAGCTGGCCCTGAAGCACACTCCTCCCGAGTAGCTAGGATTAAAGGCCTGAGCCACCACGGCCACAGAGGAGCCCACTGTTCATCAGGTTTGCATGAAACAAGTTCAGCTTTGCGCATTTCCCTAGGGAAGCGCGTCAGTGCGGACACGGCACCATGCCACGAGTCTATTGGCCGCAGGGGGTGGGGTGGGGAAATGGAGTCTTCTGGCCCAGCTAGGAAGGAGAATCAGAGCTAGGGATCCCTGGATCCAAGTGACCTCCTTTCCTAAGCCCCCAGGACACTGCTGACACCGCTGCTGGGCTCTCTGGGCAGACAGCGCCTGCACATGTGTGTGCGTACAGGGACAGGCAGGAGGGAGAGGGGGGAAGTGGGCAGAGGGAGTCCCTCCTGTGATCCCTGCCACTTCTAAAACAGAGAGCTGGGGCTGTGTTGGGGCTCAGCGGGAGAGAGCTCCCCTAGTGTGCGTGAAGCCCGAGGTTACACAAGAAAGACTGGAAGGGCGCTGGGGCTCCAGTGGTAGAGCGCTCGCCTTGAGCTGAAGAGCTGAGGGACAGTGCCCAGGCCCAGAGTTCAAGCCCCATAACTGGACCCCCCCCCCAAAAAAAAGAACTTATGAAATAAGAGCTGTTTATGGATGGCTGAACCCTGGAACTTCCTCCCAGACTCACACCATCCACCGTGAAGGAGAGGCCGCCCGAGACCCTGCGCACCGCCCAAGCGCCTGGGCCGCGAGGCTGGCGGAGGCCGCGCCCCCCAGCGCCTGGAACGCGAGGCTGGCGGAGGCCACGAGGCTGGTGGAGGCCGCGCTCCCCAGGGCCTGGGCCACGAGGCTGGTGGAGGCCACGCCCCCCAGCGCCTGGAACGCGAGGCTGGCGGAGGCCACGAGGCTGGCGGAGGCCGCGCCCCCCAGCGCCTGGAACGCGAGGCTGGTGGAGGCCACGAGGCTGGTGGAGGCCGCGCTCCCCAGCGCCTGGAACGCGAGGCTGGTGGAGGCCGCGCTCCCCAGCGCCTGGGGCCCCCCAGCGCCTGGGGCCTGCCGCCACGGCACTGCACAGAGGCAGGAGCAAAAGTTAGCGCGCGTGCGGTGGGAGGGGCCCCAGCCCCCCGATGGAGGGAATGGATCCGCTGTGGCGGCGCTCAGAGCCACCGCGGGCACCGGGAGGCAGCAGGCGGCAGGCGCCGGGGCGGGTAGAGGGGAGGCAAGCTCTCTGGAGTCGGGGGACGTGAGGCTGGGGCTGCGTGGCCGTCCTGCGCCCTCTGCAGTGAACAGAACATTCTTGTCTCCCTGAGACAGCTGCTGAGCCAGGACCTGGGGGCCCAGGGTCTTTACGGTGGACTCTGTCTCTGTGGCCTCCAGCCTGGAGTGGCAGCGGGAGCCACCCTCCCGTGCTGGGGTGCTGGGAGGGAAGGGTGGCCGCCCCACCGCCCCAGCCGCCGCTCGGAGCACACAGGGAAGCCATTGTCTACTTCAGCATGGCAGAGGATGCATCCCCAGAAAAAAATAACCAGCGTGCTGCCAGGGGCCAACGCCAGTGGGTGTCCAGCACACGGGGTCCTCGTGAGGCCCGCCTTCTGCAGGGCCAGACAGAGCGGGCCCAGCGCCGTCCGCTGCACCAGGGCCGTTTGTCAGCTGGGACGCTCTGCACAGCTCACCGCCTGTGCCCACAGCCGGGGCCTTGTGTGGAGGGCGGAGGTGCCTGGCTTCCGCTCTGCCACAGGCCCTGTGGCTGCAGGGGAGGGCAGCGCAGAGCCCAGCCTGGCGCACGCACGTGTGACGGGGGGGGGGGGCTGAGGCGTGGGGTAAGGAGCCGGTGCAGGCCCAAGGGGGCACCCACACACAGCCCCCCGTGTGGGTGGGGAGCCCGAGGCGAAGGCCCTGTCTGAGCCCTGTACCCTCCCTCCCTCCTGGCAGCTCCGAGGCACCTGCCCTCAGGAAAACCAATGCCGAAGGGGGTGCCTCCATCATTCTCCTATGTGCAAACCGTGACGCGGGAAGAACGCCACTGGAAGTGAGAAACCAAGTCACCAAAGGCAGGGGCACACGTGCCGGGCGCGGGGCTGCAGCCGCAGGGCTGGACGTGACGGGTGCACTCAGTCGGGTAAGCTGCCTGGACCCATCGGGCAGACTGCAGGTGACACACACAAGTGACATTCAGAGTGAGAGTAGCCATGTCAGAGACCAGGCCCCTCCCTCTACGCAGAGGAAAACCACGTCAACATCAGAGCCCAGGTCCCCGATGGCTACTCTCAAAAGAAAACTGTCGCCGGGTCTCAGGAGCTTTGTGGAAAACGATTTCAGCATCTTAGAAAGAGTAATTAAGTGCAGCACAGATGGATCCTTCAAAAGTGACAGCCACCATCCACGTGAGAAACAGGAAATCCATTAGCTCTGCTGTTAAAATCGGGGCGGAGGGGGCCTGGGCCCCCGGCTGGCTGTCACTCCGTGCGGAGCGGCCCGCCCGCCCGCCGTCACCCCAGGGGCCTGTAATGATGGCCCTGGAGGGAGCCAGGAGCTTTTAAAAGTTTAATTTTTGCAGGTTATATTTTAGGTTGAGAAGTTAAGAAGTAACACACCAAAATTGTGTTCTGCACTATTGCTAGCAGGAGGGAAGGGCCGTGGGCCTAACAAACACCATGGGCACGCAGAAGGGGGTCAGCACGGGCCGCGGCACCACGGCAGGCCAGCCCCCAGCCGCCAGGCCCAGCGCGCACAGTGGCTCTGCCCACGAAGCCGAGCCCTCCGCACCACAGCCCGCGGCGCTTGCAGCGGACGCCCCCGCAGGCCACTAGCCTGCAGCACACTCACCCCTCAGGTGCCACCGAGTTTCCAGGAGCACTCAGCGCCCCCCCGCCACGCCCTCGGAACAGTCTCTGTGAGCCCAGGAGATACGCAGCCTAGCCCCGCCGACCGAAGGGAGAGAGAGCCACAGGGGTCAGAATCCAAAGCAGAGACGGGCAGGAAGCGGGAACTCAGTGACTTCTGCAGTGCTGGGCTTTGCACTCAGGGCCTTGGCTTGCAGGCTGGCGCTCTACCGCCTGCGCCAGGCCTCTAGCCTCACCGGACCCCCGCCCCCAGTTTCTCCAGATAGTGATGCTCCAACTTTCTGCCTGGGCTGGCCTGCAGTCAGAGATCTTTCCAACTCCCAGCTTCCCGGGTAGCTAGGGTCACAGGCACGGGACACCGGCACCCAGCTGGGAAAGCACTTCCTGCTGTATGGATGTGTCTGGAAGAGCTGGCTAAAGGCTTCACGCTTTAAATATAATTACAACAATTACATGCTTCCGATCCTGAAACCTTTAGCAAGTTGTTAGTATGTATTTAAGGGAGTCCTCGGGCACTGCGGAGACAGGAAGTGACCTCTACAGCCGCATGCCCTCGCGGCGACCCCCCCCAGGTCCTGTGCCTGTCACGGTGCTGGTTAATGCTCCGTTGCCGTGACAACCAGACTTCCGGCCTGGTGTCCCCCGTTGCTCAGCCTCTGCAGGTGTCACCAGCCAGCCTGGAAACAGGATCCACGGCGGGACCCGGCAGCTTTACGGCCTCTGGACAAACATGAAAATGCTTCCCCTCGACGGAAATTGGACTTAGCGACAGAGATTTTCTCAGATTAATCCATTCCGCATATCAGGCTGAAGGGCACAGTGCTGTGCCACTCCTTCTCTTGTTTCTCGTGTGTGGAAATGAGCTATGTTCGCCCTCAAGCGACAGGCGGGACCCTGAGGAAGTGCCCCAACCCCCCCCCCCCCCCCGCAGCCGTGAGGCGCGGGCTCCACGCAGCGCTCAGCGTGCAGGCTCGCGCAGCTGACGCGGTGTGGAACTGGTGCGGGGTCCCCACCTGACTGCCAGCCACCCCGGCGGCGCCTGCCCGCGGGGCCAGAGCCCAGCACCGGCAAAGCTCAGCTCTGCATCCGCCCGGGCCGGGGCCTGTGGAGCCAGTGGCAGCCCAGGCTGTGGGGGCGGGAGCCCCTCACACCGCACTGGCAGGTTTTCCTGGGGTCTCCTGACCTGTCTCACCTCGTCCGACCAGCCCAGGCACCGTGAACGCCTCTGTGCCGAGGCCTGTGCAGCAATCAGCACGCCTGGAAGGGGTGGGCAGCACCCACAGCACCTCCACACACCCCACAGCAGAGCAACAGCACCTCCACACCCACAGCACCTCCACACACCCACAGCACCTCCACACACCCACAGCACCTCCACACACCCACAGCACCACACACCCACAGCACCTCCACACACCCACAGCACCTCCACACACCCACAGCACCTCCACACCCACAGCACCTCCACACACCCACAGCACCTCCACACACCCACAGCACCTCCACACACCCACAGCACCTCCACACCCACAGCACCTCCACACACCCACACACCCACAGCACCTCCACACACCCACAGCACCTCCACACCCACAGCACCTCCACACACCCACAGCACCCCCACACACCCACAGCAGAGCCCGCACCAGGCAGGTGAGGGCCGGCCGCCGCCCCTCTCTCCAGCCCCGCAGCGCCCTAACCCAGGAGAAGCGGGGTATGTAGGGGTATGCATGGCCAGCACTGCCTAGAGGTGGGTGGTTGAGAGCACAGCAGGCCGGGGGCCTGCAGAGGGGAGACCACCCACAGGCCTGCCCTGAGCACCACACAGCCAACCAGCCCAGTGTGGACTGCACACAACCAACCAGCCCATCCCACGGCTCACAGAGAGCAGGAGTGGACAGGGAGGGCCGCGCCCAGGACCCCGCGTGCTGCCCACAGCCACGTCCCTCAGGCACGTCCATGCTGACGCCTTAGGAGATGAGCGCCCTGGAGCCAGCCCCCCCCCCTGCCTGCCGCGCAGCTCCTCTGTGGAGGTCTGGCACACCCAGGCTGACGGTGAGTGTGCACAGACTGGGTCCCCGGCCTGGGGGAGGGGGAAGGCTGGGGGCAGTGTGCCATCCAAGCTCGTGGCTGCGTGGAGAAACGAGGCGGTGGAGGCGGCAGGGGGTGAGCACTGCGAATTATAGAGAGGAGGGCTGGGAAGGCGGCTCAGGGGTGGAGCGCTCGCCTCGCACGCCTGAGGCCCTGGGTTCCATTCCTCAGCACCACATAAGCAAAAAGGAAAAAACTGGAAGTGGCGCTGTGGCTCAAGTGGTAGAGCGCTCGCCTTGAGCTGAAGAGCTGAGGGACAGCACCCAGGCCCAGAGTTCAGGCCCCACAAACGACTAAAAAAAAAAATTGTAGAGAAAAGATGAGATAATATGGAACCAAGCCTGGGCAAGGCAGGATACATGTATAACCTGAGCTACTCACCAGATGCAGGCAGGATGACAGCAGTCTGAGACTAGAAAACTAAATAAGGGCCAGGGTGGGAGGTGGGGCTGGGCTCACGTGGTAAGAACGTCTGCCTACAAGCACAAGGCCCTGAGTTCAAGCTTCGGTATTCTAATGTATGTGCGTGTGTGTACAGCAAAAAATAAAGAGACTCAAGAACCTCAGTGAATCAAAGGCAACACACACACGCAGGGTGCACAGCAGCCATGGCCAGCTCACCAGCACACACAACCCCCGCGCAGCAGTAGGACGCGGCGCCTGACGGGAGCCCGACCGCGGCAGCTGGCTTCCTGTCAGAAGCAGGCGGGCCGGGAGGAGGCAGCCAGCCCCGCACCCCCGCACCCCTGCACCCCCGCACCCCTGCACCCCCGCACCCCTGCCCGGGGACCGTGCGCACCACCCCGACGGGGGAGGAATGGCTCCGGCGACTGCAGATGTGAGGCACACGAGGCTCACAGGTAGAGCTGCACAAAGGGCAGAGGCGAGGCGGGCACAGGACCAGAGAAAGCCTGGTGTCCTGGGGCTGCTGCGGTGGGAGCCCGCAGGGGAGAGAAGAGCCACAGAAGCCTTGACTGTTCATGTGTCACCCGAAACCCGCCGCTGCCCTTCCTCCTGGTCGGCTTTCAAATGCCCACAGGCAGCCTGTGACAGGGCCAAGCAGAGCCAGCGGCCTCTACCTGCGACGGGGGAGCCCTAACAGCCAGCAGTGAGGGAGGGCAGGGGGGGAGGGGACGGGGCGGGGCAGCACGCGGGGGAGGGCGCAGCACGCGGGGGAGGGCGCAGCACGCGGGGGGAGGGCGCAGCACGCGGGGGGAGGGCGCAGCACGCGGGGGGAGGGCGCAGCACGCGGGGGAGGGCGCAGCACGCGGGGGAGGGCGCAGCACGCGGGGGAGGGCGCAGCACGCGGGGGAGGGCGCAGCACGCGGGGGGAGGGCGCAGCACGCGGGGGGAGGGCGCAGCACGCGGGGGAGGGCGCAGCACGCGGGGGAGGGCGCAGCACGCGGGGGAGGGCGCAGCACGCGGGGGAGGGCGCAGCACGCGGGGGGAGGGCGCAGCACGCGGGGGAGGGCGCAGCACGCGGGGGAGGGCGCAGCACGCGGGGGAGGGCGCAGCACGCGGGGGGAGGGCGCAGCACGCGGGGGAGGGCGCAGCACGCGGGGGGAGGGCGCAGCACGCGGGGGGAGGGCGCAGCACGCGGGGGAGGGCGCAGCACGCGGGGGAGGGCGCAGCACGCGGGGGGAGGGCGCAGCACGCGGGGGAGGGCGCAGCACGCGGGGGGAGGGCGCAGCACGCGGGGGAGGGCGCAGCACGGGGGGGGAGGGCGCAGCACGGGGGGGAGGGCGCAGCACGGGGGGGGAGGGCGCAGCACGGGGGGGGAGGGCGCAGCACGGGGGGGGGGAGGGCGCAGCACGCGGGGGGAGGGCGCAGCACGCGGGGGGAGGGCGCAGCACGCGGGGGGAGGGCGCAGCACGCGGGGGGGGGGAGGGCGCAGCACGGGGGGGGAGGGCACAGCACGCGGGGGGGGGGAGGGCGCAGCACGGGGGGGGAGGGCGCAGCACGCGGGGGGGGGGAGGGCGCAGCACGCGGGGGGAGGGCGCAGCACGCGGGGGGAGGGCGCAGCACGCGGGGGGGGGGGAGGGCGCAGCACGGGGGGGGAGGGCACAGCACGCGGGGGGGGGGAGGGCGCAGCACGGGGGGGAGGGCGCAGCACGCGGGGGGGGGGAGGGCGCAGCACGCGGGGGGAGGGCGCAGCACGCGGGGGGAGGGCGCAGCACGCGGGGGGAGGGCGCAGCACGCGGGGGGGAGGGCGCAGCACGCGGGGGGGAGGGCGCAGCACGGGGGGGGAGGGCGCAGCACGGGGGGGGAGGGCGCAGCACGGGGGGGGAGGGCGCAGCACGGGGGGGGAGGGCGCAGCACGCGGGGGGAGGGCGCAGCACGCGGGGGAGGGCGCAGCACGCGGGGGGGAGGGCGCAGCACGCGGGGGGGAGGGCGCAGCACGCGGGGGGAGGGCGCAGCACGCGGGGGGAGGGCGCAGCACGCGGGGGGAGGGCGCAGCACGGGG
The DNA here is from genome assembly GCF_024711535.1 of Dipodomys merriami. Classification (NCBI taxonomy): domain Eukaryota; kingdom Metazoa; phylum Chordata; class Mammalia; order Rodentia; family Heteromyidae; genus Dipodomys; species Dipodomys merriami. Next base: position 642,537 of record NW_027202682.1, read on the forward strand.
GGGGAGGGCGCAGCACGGGGGGGGAGGGCGCAGCACGGGGGGGGGAGGGCGCAGCACGCGGGGGGGGCGCAGCACGGGGGGGGGAGGGCGCAGCACGGGGGGGGAGGGCGCAGCACCCGGGGGAGGGCGCAGCACCCGGGGGAGGGCGCAGCACGCGGGGGAGGGCGCAGCACGCGGGGGAGGGCGCAGCACGGGGGGGGAGGGCGCAGCACGGGGGGGGAGGGCGCAGCACGCGGGGGAGGGCGCAGCACGCGGGGGGGGGCGCAGCACGGGGGGGGGAGGGCGCAGCACGCGGGGGGGGGAGGGCGCAGCACGGGGGGGGAGGGCGCAGCACGCGGGGGAGGGCGCAGCACGCGGGGGGGGCGCAGCACGGGGGGGGAGGGCGCAGCACGCGGGGGAGGGCGCAGCACGCGGGGGGGGGCGCAGCACGCGGGGGGGAGGGCGCAGCACGGGGGGGGGAGGGCGCAGCACGCGGGGGGGGGAGGGCGCAGCACGGGGGGGGAGGGCGCAGCACGGGGGGGGAGGGCGCAGCACGCGGGGGGAGGGCGCAGCACGCGGGGGGGAGGGCGCAGCACGGGGGGGAGGGCGCAGCACGCGGGGGGGAGGGCGCAGCACGCGGGGGGAGGAGGGGAGGGCGCAGCACGCGGGGGGGGGAGGGCGCAGCACGGGGGGGAGGGCGCAGCACGTGGGGGAGGGCGCAGCACGCGGGGGGAGGGCGCAGCACGCGGGGGAGGGCGCAGCACGCGGGGGAGGGCGCAGCACGCGGGGGGAGGGCGCAGCACGCGGGGGAGGGTGCAGCATGTGGGGGAGGGCAGCATGGGGGGAGGAGGGAGGGCGCAGCACGTGAGGGAGGGCGCAGCACGCGGGGGAGGGCGCAGCACGCGGGGGGAGGGGGGGAGGGCGTGGGGGGCAGCAAGCAGGGGAGGGTGGTGTGGGGAAGGGCTGCCATGCACACTTGAGACGCATTAGCACCATCCACACGCACCATGCCGGCTCCACCCACAGCCCCCAGGCCTGAGAAGGCTCAAAACTTCTGCTTTAAAACATGAAAGCTCTTACAAAACCCTGGCATGAAGACGGTGCTGGGCAGCCCAGCCTCTTCCTGCCTCTTCCTGCCCCCTGCGGCGGGGAGGCCGGGAGGCAGGAAGTTCAGGGCACACACGGGCCCCGACACTCGGCATCGGGGCAGGAACCTGCCCTGTGCGGAGTGTAGGCAGCCGGCTGCCGAGGCCGGGCCAGTCAGCAGGAACTGGGTGTCTTCCCATGCTCGCAGCACGCACAGGCTGACAATGACCCTTCTAAGAACACTGTTCTAGGCCGTGGGAGGGAGGGAGGAGGCTCGGGAAGACATGGTTGTTGATGCTGTCTTGTCCCCAGCACAGGAGGTCACCTGTCCCTGCGGGCCGCAGGACCCTTGTCATATAGAGGGACAAATTAGCCAGTGGAGCCCAATGTGGCAGAGACAGAGAGGCTGTGACCAGAAACCCTCACGATGTGGAAAAAGGAAAGAATGAACTGTGCAGGGGGGCCAGGTGCCAGCGGCTCACACTGGCTCACGCCTGCAATCCCAGCTACTCAGGAGGCCAAGATCCGAGGATCGCCATTCAAAGTCAACTCACGCAATAAAGGCTATGAGGCCATCATCTCCAATTAACCCCCCAGAAGCTGGGAGCGCCCAGGTGTCAGTGGCTCACGCCTGTAATCCTAACTACTCAGGAGTAGTTAGGAGATCTGAGGATCACAGTTCAAAGCCAGCCCATGTAGGAAAGTCCGTGAGACTTTTATCTCCAATGAACCACCAGAAAACTCGAAGTAGAGCTGTGGCTCAAAGTGGTAGAGCACTAGCTTTGAGCTCAGGGACAGTGCCCAGGCCCTGAGTTCAAGCCCTGCCGCGGACCGGGGTCAGCGTGGCAAAGCCCCATGACAAAAAAAAAAAGCTCGAAGTAGTAGAGGGCCAGCCTTTAGCAAAAAGTCTTAGGAGTGCTGGGAAGGTGGCTCAGTGGTAGAGCGCTAGCCTTGAGCTGAAGAGCTGAGGGACAGCACCCAGGCCCCACAACTAGACCCCCCCCCAAAAAAAGGTCTTAGGAACAGCACCCAGGGTCCTGAGATGCAGCTGCAGTACCAGAAGGGGGGGTGGAGCTTTTGTGTGGCATTTGTGTCACACAATTTGGAACCAAATGGTAAAATATGAATGGAAATGAAAGTTAATGAGTTATTGAAAAAGAAAAGGCGACTGTTAACTACAGGAAAAACAAAAGTTGGTAGAAAAGAAATCATCGTAACTTCCTATTTGATACAGCAGCCAACCCCTGGCCCCTTAGGAGAGCCACAGTAACGCCAGGCACGGTCGGTGCGTGTTCCCAGCGGCGGCGGCGGCGGCGGGGAGTGGGCAAGCACGCACCAGGAGCCCTGGCGAGAGCGGCGGAGGCAGGGTTTTTGGAGAGTGGGGTCTGGGTGAGGAGCCCGCTGCTTTGATCTTGGAGGTGTGGGTTTGGACGTGGCACCTGCCGGGGGGGGGGCCTCGCCACCGAGCCACACCGCACAGGGTAACAGGCATGCCACCACACCCACTCTTTGTGGAGATGGGGTCTCCAGGCCAACCTGGAACCGTGTCCCCAATCTCAGCCTCCAAGTCTGGACCACAGTCAGCCTGTGCTGCTGCTTTGAACAAACCCGGCAGCATAACTAGGCTCATCTATACACACGTCTTTTCTTTTTTAATAAAACCACAGTGTGGGCTGGGCAGGTAGCTCCTGGGTAAGAGTGCTTGCCCAGCATCCTCCCAGCCGGAGCTCCACTGCCAGCAACGCAAGGAAAACAACACAAAATAAAGGAGCACCACCCAGCTAGAGCGCGCGGAAACTGAAGTGGATACACAAAGGGCAAGCTATAAACTCAAGACAGCCAGAGGCATCCGCCCGAGGGTCACGGCCCACCCACCATGCCACTGGGTCTCGGACAGGACGGGACGGGACCCGGCCACGGGGCAGCGGTCGCCACTCCCAGAGAACAAAGTAAATGAACTTGCTGTCAGCTGATGACACCAGAGAACAAGAGACTTCCTCCTCCAGGGAGGAAGCGGCACTCAAAACAAGTGAAAATTAACAAGTGAGGATGCAGATTTCAAAACTCTGAGGGACAGAGGTCAGTGGCACCGCACCTGTCCAACACATGAGTCCCTGCCCAGAAAACAAAGGAGAATTAAGGCACGAGTTAACACGTTAGGAAATGGGGTAGGGAAAGCTGGGCAGAGGAGACGGCCTGTGGGGAAGAGGGGAGGGAGCGCGGCCCTTCCAGGAGCAGCCACAGACAGGGACGGTGGGTGCCCAGCAGAGCTAGGGGTGAGCTTTCGGTCAGTCAGACCCTGGGGCAGGGGTTCAGCGCAGGCTCCCCCTCCACCGACTGACCCCGGTGGGGATGAGGAGGAAGCCGCCCTCCTGGCAGGCAGCCGGGCCACGCGCAGGGCTCGCCAGCCAGGCTTCCCTCCTCTCCAGAGCTAACGTCCAGCCCGGGACCGAGGCCTGGCGTGGAGGGTAAGAGGGCGCTCAGCACCCCAGGACCCTGTGATGAGGGAGGAGCAGGCACGGGCGCTGAACACCACAGGAGAAGCCCAGAGCAGCACAGCACTCGTGGTCACATGACTAAGGAAAACAGGTTTTCAATATGTCGTCTTCTGGGTTCAACTCCGTGTCAGCAGCGATTACTAAGCAGAGGGAGGAAAGGCTTGTCAGGCCCCAGGTGTCAGTGTTTAGAGTGACTGGCGCGCCTGCGCGGCTCCCAGCCTCGTGGCCGGACACCAGGCGGGAGGCCACCGTCCCGTGTCGGGGAGAGAGGCTCTGCTGGGGGGGGGGACACTGTGGGGACTGAGGACACTCCCCCGGCTCGCGCCTCAAATTATTCCCTTAACAGAGGAAGGAACGGCTGCCAGGGAGGCTGTCATGGAGGAGGCTGCTTCCTTGAATATGGGGGCTGGGAAGAGACTGGCGGACCGTACTGGAAGCTGTGAAGACCGGCCCGGCCCGGCGCGGCCCAGCCAGGCATGGGTGGCGTGGTCTGGACGCTGTTGGGGGCCCTGCTGGGCGGGTGGCTGGCCAATGGCTTCCTGCAGCCACTCCCGCCCCGGCACTAATGGGTCCTAATAAAAACTTCCAATTGGGCCAGTAAACCCCTCATTAAGCTGTTTTTAAAGCATGAATTTAAGAGCGGCCAGGGGAAAGGGTCACATGGCGCATTTAATTCACACCGGCTGGCGGGAGGTGCTGCTGCAAAGGCCAACACCCAAGGATTCAAGCATCCCAGCCACGCAAACACCCGCAGCACGCAGCCGGGGCCTGCCAAGGACAGCCCGGAGGGCAACCAGCAAGGGAGGAGAGTGGCGCTCCCCAAACCACGAAGGGGGCGCTCCAAGCACCAGGACAAAGGACGGAACTCAGAACCCAAGCTGAGGGGCTGGGAAGGTGGCCCACTCAGTGGTAGAGCGCTTGCCTTGAGCTGAAGAGCTGAGGGACAGCGCCCAGGCCCAGAGCTCAGGCCCCACGACCAACAACAACAACAACAACAACAACAACAAACAGCCAAAAACAAAACCAAGCTGAACACACAAGTCTCACTCCACATCCTGCACAGCCCCCAAGACAGGGACTGGCCCCTCCTCCCAGCCCACCTGGCCCCGCCCTGGGCTTCCCTGGCCCCTCCTCCCAACCCACCTGGCCCCGCCCTGGGCTTCCCTGGCCCCTCCTCCCAGCCCACCTGGCCCCGCCCTGGGCTTCCCTGGCCCCTCCTCCCAGCCCACCTGGCCCCGCCCTAGGCTTCCCTGGCCCCTCCTCCCAGCCCACCTGGCCCCGCCCTGGGCTTCCCTGGCCCTGCCCGCCCAGCTTCTCCACCTCTGCCTGGGTTTTCGGGCTGTGTGGAGACCCGCAGCCGTGCAGCAGATGGACAGTGCACCCCACAGCCCCACTGTGCTTAGTGACTGGGTGTGATCAGGTCGGGTATCTGAGCAGTTCTGCCATCACTGCCCTAGAGCAAGGTGAGCCCTCCTCAAGATGAAGGCATCAGAACCCTCAGGCCCTAATGTGTCCAGTTCCTAACCCTGCCAGCCTGCAGAGATGCCATGCATCCCGAGTGCTGGTGTCTAACACCGTACTCCTAGCGATCTGGAAGGCTGAGATTCAGAGAGTCACATGCAGAAGCTAGCTAGCCCGGGCAGAGGACCCATCACTGGGTGCAGTGACGTGTACCTAGCACCCCAGCTGAATGGGAGGCTGAGGTCAGGAGGACCCTGGTTCCAGGCCAGCCTTGACAGAAAAGCCTGGGAGAGCCCATCTTAATGGCACCCTGCCATCCAGACACAGCAGGAAGCAGAGTAGGAAGGTCTTGGTCCAAGCGTGCACCCAGCCAGGGAGCAAGACTTCATCTCAAAGAATAACCAGCACAAAAGGCATGGCCCAGCAGCAGAGTGCATGCCAAGCAAGTACGAGGCCCCGAGTTCAAACCCCTAGGACCACCAGAAAGAACAATGGAATATAGTGTTCTGATGAAGGAATGCTTCCTGGGTGCAGGGTCTGGATCCTTGCTCCTGACTCCCCAGGTCCTTTACCCTTTGCTGCCCAGCCTCCATCCTGGCAGACTCCACCCTGGACTTCAGTGTGTGTGGGGGGGTGGGGGGGTTGGACTTGCTGAGCCTGGTGTGATTTCTGGGGCACAAAGTCCACCTACAACACGCAGTCCTGTCTCCCTCCACCATTCCCAGCCTCCACCCAGGGCCAGCAGAGATGGTGGGGGCACACACCTCCACCATCCACAGACCACCGCCCAGGTCCTCCAAACTAGATACCAAAGGAATGAGAGGATGCTTTGGGGCCTAAAGCCCTGGACAATTCCAGTCTCTTCCTGAGGCCCCTACCAAATCCAAGAACGGAGCTGGAAGAGTGGCCTGTGCGGACCTCTGGCAGGCCTCCGGGCCTGGCACAGCCCTGGGACTGTGTGGCTGGCTCATCCCCCTGGCCCTCCCTGTGGCTCAAGCCCAAACGGGGAGCCTGGGATAGACGCCTTGCAGGAAGCTCGGGATGAGACGGCGATCAACCTTAGACACGAGGCTGAGGGCCCCCATGCGTACGAACCTCGCACACGGCACACACAGCCTACACGCTTCCTCCCCCAGGGCGCGGCAGACCTGGAACCCTATGGGGTCCGCAGCCACGCTGGGCTAGGCTGGGCAGCAGTGCATGCTGGGAGGGAACCCGCCAGGAGCTGCCCTGACCCGGGGAGCCCAGGAGCCCCTGCCGCTCAGCCTGGTGAGGTCCCGAAGTGTGTCTGCACAGAGGCAGCAGGAGTTCTGAAAGGACGCAGTCCCACAGGGAGCAGAGGGTGCTTAGCCTCCCAGGACACCGGGCAACCCCCATGCTGACATGCCTGTTACCAGGAGCTCTGCCCCGCCCAGCAAGCCTGACTTCCTGCAGAGAAGGCGGGCCACAGCCAGTGCGGCTTCCTGTGCCCTGGAAAGCACCCCGCCAGGCACCTCTGCCCCTCCACGATCACACCTGTCCAGCCACAGGAGGGTGAGAGAGGCAGGCAGCCCTGGACACTGGCAGTTCCATGGCGGCCACAGCAGAGCGGGACCTCATTTTAGGACAGCTGAAAAATGTGTCAGAAAAATGTGGTCATGACAGGCGCTGGTGGCTCACGCCTTCACCCTAGCTTCTCAGGAGGCTGAGATCTGAGGATCGCAGTTCAAAGCCAGCCCCGGCAGCAAGGCCAGTAAGACCTTTACCTCAATTAACCACCAAAAAGCCACAAGTGCAAGCATGGCTCAAGTGGCAGAGCACCTGCCCTGAGTGAAGAAGCCAAGCAAGAGCGTGAGGTCCTGAGTTCAAGCCCAGTACTGGCATAAAAAAAAAAATGTGGCCACCTTAGACAACAGACGTGACTATGATCAATAGGGGCTCCCTGCCTGGCCAGAGCCCCTGCTGTGGGGACACAGACCCCCCCACAGGGCCCAGAGCCCCTGCTGTGGGGACACAGACCCCCCCACAGGGCCCAGAGCCCCTGCTGCGGGGCACGGACCCCCCCACAGCCATGGTGACACAGCGTCCCTGCACCCACGCAGACAAGGGGTGCTGGAGTTCCTTGCTAGCTGATGGACAGAGGATCCAGGGTGTGTGAGTGCTCCCGAGGGGACTCGCTCCCACGGCCACAGCCCAACGCGCAGAGTACAAATGCAGCTTTTTATTAAACTCAATTTTAAAATAATTAAAAAAATATATCACCAGGGCTGGGAAGGGGGACTAGCAGTAGAGCGCTTGCCTAGCAGGCATGAAGCCCTGGTTCCATTCCTCAGCACCACATGCATAGAAAAAAGCCAGAAGAGGGACTGTGGCTCAAGGGGTAGGGCACTAGCCTTGAGCCGACACGCTCAGGGACAGTGCCCAGGCCCTGAGTTCAAGTCCCAGGACTGGCCAATAAAAACATACCAAAGCAGCAGCCAGCAGTCTGGACATGCAGCCACGGAGGCTCAAAGTACTTCTGCTGCTTGAGGGGCACGGGTGAGGGACACTGCCCACAGCCCAGTGCCCCGGCCCCCAGCGTTGACACTCGTGACAGCCCACCCCACAAGACAGACACAACACACTGAATTAAACGGAGGCTGGAGAGCTGGGCTCCCGCAGCCACCTGCTCCTTCCCCGGAAGGCGGCCGCCACTCCCTAACACTGCCCTCCCCTCCAGGACAGCAGGGCAAAAGTGGACCGTAGCTGGAGCGGGAGGGCCGCAGTGACACTGCCCTGTCCTGGGTCCGAACCACACCGTGGGATGTGGACCACCGGGGCAGCTCAGGAAAGAGCAGGCAGGTCCTGCGACCAGAGATGGCGGTCAGTGGTTTGCTTCTATGTTCCTGATGTTACCACTCAACACAAAGCAGCAGTGACACCACGGGAGACACAGAAAGCAGAAAGCAGCTGGCACAGGGGCTGGCTCAGTGGTAGAGCGCTTGCCTTGCATGCCTGAGGCCCTGGGTTCGATTCCCCAGCACCACATAAGCAAAAAGAAAAAAGCCAGAAGTGGGGCTGTGGCTCAAGTGGTAGAGCGCTAGCCTAGAGCTGAAGAGCTGAGGGACAGCGCCCAGGCCCAGAGTCAGGCCCCACGACCGACCAAAAAAAAAAAAGAAAGCAGCTGGCCCAGGGCGGCCTCCCGCAGGGCAGTCTCCCCAGAGTCTGGCTTGGGTGCTGAGCGGCCCGAACCTGGCCTAGCCGCACAGTCCAGGGCACAGGAGGCAGAGCCTGGCTCACAGCTGGCCCCACCCCGGGAGGCTGATGGGCTGCTGCTCCCTCCCCCCGAGAGCCCGTGTCAGCAGAGGCTTGGTGAGAGAGGGCCTTCGTGCCAGCAGACCCAGGCGCAAGGCCCCACCCCCATGTCCTGGGACCCTCCCCACAGGCTGAGGGCACATCCATCTCTAGGCATCACATTCACGTCTGCCTGCCCGCCCGCCCACCCGCCCAACCAGGGCCCCGAGTGCTGCCCTAGCGTGCGCCTGGCATGTGACAGCAGAGCCGCACTTCTAGCACGGTGCCAACACTAAGCTCGTGAGCTCGAGGCCAGCGGCCTCAGGCGGCACCCGGGGCCCCAGGCCCAACCCCTTGTGAGGCAAACAGGACACGGCCCAGACTGCGCCCTCTCCCCAGCCCACAGCTCGGGGGGGCCGGGGTGGGGCCCAGGGCCCCCACCAAACAACACTGCTGTCGTAGGCCTGCCCTGCCATCCACTCTAGCTGCTCTACCCGTGGGGACCGGAGACCCGAACCGCACAGGCTGGCACACCCCGAGAGCCTCCTCCGTGGCCACCGCGCCGGCAGCCACCAGAGCTGAGACACACGTGGGGCTGCGGAACCTCCCGGAGCCACCTCGAAGGCTGAAACAGGCTGTCAACACGGGCGAGCCCGACGCAAGAACAGATACATACCCCACACAAAAACGCCCGCCGATTGTCTTAAGGCATTTTCACTTACCAAAAGAATACCTGAAAAACAAAAGAAGAAAATGGCATTACAATTTTTTCTTGCTCTGACAAAACTTCTGAGTCAAGCCATGGTGTCTCCCCACTAAGTAAGCACGGCCTGTCCCGTGAGCCCCAGGCTTGGGGTCCACAGGAGGACCCGCCTGCCGGGCAAGGGGCACGGACCCCTGCCCCGATTCCCCACCCCACAGGGCCTGTGCACGGCAGGCCCACCGGCCAGCAAGGAGATACCACGGGGATGAGCAGAACACACTTCCGGTAGGTGGGGAACCGGCGCTGGATGGCCTCCACTGCCAGACGCCAGAAAAGGCATCCTACGTCACAGGAATTCGGTGGGCATTTCCAGGCGGGGGGGGCTCTTCTCCCCAGCACCCCGCCCACTGGGACCCCATCAGAATGATGATGCTGGTGACCAGGTGTCTGTGCTGCTGGGACCCACGTCGCTCCCCCCGGAGCACAGCTACTCATGGCAGGAGGACCCCAACACCACCAGGAGCGCGCCTGCGCGACCTCAGAACAACAGCCTCCTCCCTCGGCCGGGCCAGACCTTGGAGCAGGCCCAGCGGGCACACCCTGCACCAGCCAGGGGCGGGTCCGCTTCAGGAATGGCGCACATGCCACCTCCACCACACGCCAGCACCTACTGGGCAAGGCTGACACAGGCCACACAAAATGTCCGCAGCGAGTAAACCCACAGACAGAGGCAACCCTCCCCCACAACATCCATAAAAACTTTTTTTCTGGTCAGTTGTGGGGCTTGAACTCTGGGCCTGGGCGCTGTCCCTGTGCTCTTCAGCTCAAGGCGAGCGCTCTACCGATTGAGCCACAGCGCCACTTCCCGTTTTCTGGTGATTATTTGGAGATAAGAGCCTCATGGACTTTCCTGCCCAGGCTGGCTTTGAACCGTGAACCTCAGATCTCAGCCTCCTGAGTAGCTAAGATTATAGTTGTGAGACACTGGCGCCCAGCTCCATAAAACTTAGCCCAACTAATGTTAGCCCAACTAACATTGGAAATACTGCTGCCGAATCAATTCTCCCAATAAATAACCTTCCTGAACAGAGAGAGGAAAAGAGGCTGATGCTTCAAACCCATTAAGAGTAGAAAAAGGTTGATTTTGGTTGTTGTTTGCTTTTTATTTTTTGTAAGTGCTAGTACTGGACTTGAACTCAGGGACTTGAGCTCTTGCTTAGCTTTTTCATTCAAGGCTGATGCTCTACAACTTGAGATAGAATTCCATTTCCAGCTTTTTGCTGGTTGACTGGTGATAGGAGTCTCACAGATCTTTCTGCCTGGGCTGGCTTCAAACCGCAATCCTTAGATCTCAGCCTCCTGGCTAATTAAAATTACAGGCACGAACCACCAGAACCCAGCTAGCTTTCATAGCTTTTTTTTCCCCCCCCAGCTGGAATTTACTTCAGGAGACACTGAGGTTGCTGGAGGTACTCTGGGAATTTTCCGTTCTGTCCCTTAAGGAAAGCCACGGCCTTCCCTATCCTGAGGGGCTTCTGTCTCTGCACTGCACCTGGGAGGCCGCTCACCTGGCCCCCACCCCTTCCTCCCCTCCCCAGCTTTCCTCCAGTGCCCCACTGCTGGGAATGTAGTCCACACCACAAAGCACAACACAGGAAACTGTGAGCTAAAGCAGTAGGTGGAGGCACCATTTCTAATGGTGAAAATCCGCAAGGGAGTTGAGGCGCAGCTCAGCTGGTAGAGCACCAGCCAAGGAGCAAGAGCGTCAGACAGCAAGGTCAAGTCCCCATCTCGGACGCAAAAGAAAGTCCCAAACCTGCAAGTAAGACAGTGGCAGTGGTGAGCACACACGTGGTAGGCCTGGGGTCTGTCCCCGCTCAGCCCACGCTGCCACACCTGCACGGGAGCATCAGCACGCAGCGGGTGCTCACAGCTGAAGCCCGCACGCACGGGAGCATCAGCACGCAGCGGTGCTCACAGCTGAAGCACGCACGCACGGGAGCATCAGCACGCAGCGGGTGCTCACAGCTGAAGCCTGCACGGGAGCATCAGCACGCAGCGGGTGCTCACAGCTGAAGCCCGCACGGGAGCATCAGCACGCAGCGGGTGCTCACACCTGAAGCCCGCACGGGAGCATCAGCACGCAGCGGGTGCTCACACCTGAAGCCTGCACGCACGGGAGCATCAGCACGCAGCGGGTGCTCACAGCTGAAGCACGCACGGGAGCATCAGCATGCAGCGGGTGCTCACACCTGAAGCCCGCACGCACGGGAGCATCAGCACGCAGCGGTGCTCACAGCTGAAGCCTGCACGGGAGCATCAGCACGCAGCGGGTGCTCACAGCTGAAGCCTGCACGGGAGCATCAGCACGCAGCGGGTGCTCACAGCTGAAGCCTGCACGGGAGCATCAGCACGCAGCGGGTGCTCACAGCTGAAGCACGCACGCACGGGAGCATCAGCACGCAGCGGGTGCTCACAGCAGCGGTGCTCACAGCTGAAGCCTGCACGGGAGCATCAGCACGCAGCGGGTGCTCACAGCTGAAGCCTGCACGGGAGCATCAGCACGCAGCGGGTGCTCACAGCTGAAGCCCGCACGGGAGCATCAGCACGCAGCGGGTGCTCACAGCTGAAGCCCGCACGGGAGCATCAGCACGCAGCGGTGCTCACAGCTGAAGCACGCATGGGAGCATCAGCACGCAGCGGGTGCTCACAGCTGAAGCCTGCACGGGAGCATCAGCACGCAGCGGTGCTCACAGCTGAAGCCTGCACGGGAGCATCAGCACGCAGCGGTGCTCACAGCTGAAGCCTGCACGGGAGCATCAGCACGCAGCAGGTGCTCACAGCTGAAGCACGCACGCACGGGAGCATCAGCACGCAGCGGTGCTCACAGCTGAAGCCTGCATGGGAGCATCAGCACGCAGCGGTGCTCACAGCTGAAGCCCGCACGGGAGCATCAGCACGCAGCGGTGCTCACAGCTGAGGCGCAGTAAGGAAAAGGGCGACGCCCATTTCAAACTTTTGCTATAGAAGACAAAAAATGTGCTTAAGATGTAAGTGAAGAATAGAGAAAACAAAACATTGTGTGTAGCATGAGCCTGTCTCTGCTCTCGGATGGGAGGGCTGCAGGGTGAGCAGGGCTTGGGAGCGGGCCTGAAGCTGAGCCCGCCCCCTGAGGTCGCCCTGCAGGAGGAGGCCGCTGCCCAGCGCTCCGCCAGGTGGCTCGGGAAGAGGAAGCGACCCTGGACATCGCGGTGGAGGACGCCACGGGCCTGCCTGTGCCCTTTGAAGAGGATCCACGCTCCCCATCTGGGAAGGAAGCGCAACGGCGGAAGGAGGACCCCAAGACACCCAGCTTGGCCCATGTTTCAAGAGATAATCTTCTCTTCCTGGGGGTGGAGGGGGCACGGGAAGTGGAGAGGAAGAGAGGTCTGCGCCTCGTACTGAATGGCAGCAAAGAAACCCTTGGAGTTAGAGCCAAAGTAAAGCACAGATGAAAACAAAACAAAACAAAACCCCCTCAGCTTCTGAGCAGGGCTGGTGTCCACTGGCGGGGCTGGGGTGAGGCAGGAGCGGCGGCTGTGTGGCCGCACCAGGGGAGCCGGGCCTACTCAAACTGCCATCCCCTCACAATCACTGGGAAGGCCATGCAACAACAGCCAGCAAGCTCTGGCTCTGTCTTAAATGCTGTTGAGCCTAAATGTTAAATTCCTAGGTGAGACACCCAAAGTCCCTTAAGAAGTACGTAGCCAACCGCTGAATACACTGGACCAAGTCCCCCAGGCAGGGAGCGTGCGGGTCCCCATCCTCGGGGGCTGGCAGCCCCGCCCTGCCCCGCATGGAGGGGACGGGAGGGCCACCCCGAGGAGATGCCGACCATTTGGCCTCACCAGGCTTCCGACACCAACTCAGTGGGAAAAGGCACGTTCTCAGCACGCGCCACAGCAGGGATTGGTGTACCACGCATCAGGGTCTTCCTCCCAGACCCACCTGGCCAATCCCAAGAAAGGCCGTGGGGACAGCACCCCACAGAGCCAGGACAGCATACATGCCACCAGCGTCTTAAAACCGAGGAAAGAGCCTGGAGAGACACAGGACTAGATGACCCCTGTGGTCCTGCATGGGGGCCACACCCAACTAGATGACCCCTGCGGCCCTGCATGTGGGCCACACCCAACTAGATGACCCCTGTGGCCCTGCATGTGGGCCACACCCAACTAGATGACCCCTGTGGCCCTGCATGTGGGCCACACCAAACTAGATGACCCCTGTGGTCCTGCATGGGGGCCACACCCAACTAGATGACCCCTGCGGTCCTGCATGTGGGCCACACCCAACTAGAAGACCCCTGCGGCCCTGCATGTGGGCCACACCAAACTAGATGACCCCTGTGGCCCTGCATGTGGGCCACACCCAACTAGATGACCCCTGCGGTCCTGCATGTGGGCCACACCCAACTAGATGACCCCTGCAGTCTCACATGGGGGCCATACACAACTAGAGAGTGCTGTGGTCCTGCATGGGGCTGTGGACCCAGGAAAGGACAGCAGGGGAAGGAAGGAAGGGTGACTCAAGTGTGGATGTCAGTTAATAAGAAGTGCAGGGAATACACCCCACAAACAGGACGGTAACAAGGGAGACAGGCTGCGTGTGCAACTGACCACCCTAAAACACAAAGTTTAGTGAAGGTAACACGTCTCCAGGAGAGCGCCACCAGCCTCAGCCCACAACGCCAGCAGACAGCGACGGTGGAGACACCGTCCAGAACAGGAAACCCACCATGTGCTTCTGGCCACGCGTAGGACCTCACCACGAACGTGGCTGGCCAGCGCCTGCACACAGCCCAGGGCTCAGGCAGAATACCCACGACCAACCGCACTGCGCATGCGGCCAGCACTCGGCACGGGCACCCGCTCTTTCACTCTGACGGAGGAGACACCTGCTCTCAGTTCCTTAAGGCCATTCTGTCACCCCTGCCCCTCTGTGCCGCACAGCCCAGGGCAACTCACATCCCGGCCTCCAGCCTGGCCTCCAGGCCAGGGGTGGCTGGTGACACTCGCCTGGTGCACTTGCCCGGCAGGTGAGCAGGCATCCCAGAACCTGCCAGAGAACTTGAGACATACCAGCAACCCACGCAGGGAGCCACAGCTCCCCTGGCTCCAGCTCTCCTGGCATGACCCTTGGATCCACGAGCCCTCACCCAAAGGAGGGGGTGGAGCACTGACCCCATGAGTAGGGCCGCAGGGCTACCCAAATGAGTGGGGAGAGACCCAGACACCTCTGCCTGCCCGCCCGCCTGCCCGCCTGCCCGCCTGCCCGCCCGCCTGCCTGCCTGCCCGCCTGCCCGCCTGCCCGCCTGCCATCATACACACCCAAGGGTGCTTTGTAGAACCGGGGTGCCCAGGATGGGCGGGAAGGCCACAGGTGGGCTTGACATCACCCTGGGGCTTGTGATGGGCCCCAGGGGCCCCGGGAGAGTTGTGAGACCTAACACCCATGTCCTACCACGTGTCCAGTCTCAGCCCAGCCATGCCCACGGCGGGCCAGGAGGCCATGCACGCTGGAGCCTGGGCTCACCGGACTGCGCCCCACACTGCCAGGGATGAGGCCTGGACACAATCCTGGTGCCACGCACCAAATCCCGACTCCTCGTCGGGGCCGGCTGCTGCTAGGACAGAGCTAGCTGGGGAAGGAGCCAGAGCAAGCCTGATAAGAGCCTCGGAGGGACCAGATAACTGGCCAGTCAGCTGACTAGATGGTCTGAACTCTGCAGGAATACACACTGGACAAAGCAGGCCCTGGCGGCTCACGCCTGTAATCCTAGCTACACAGGAGGAGCGCGGTCCCAACATAGCCTGGGCAAAAAAGTCTATGAAGCTCTTATCTCCCAACTAACCAGCAAAAAGCTCAAACTGGCAGAGTGGCTCAAGTGGCAGCCATGTCCAAAAATGCCAAGCAAGAGCTTGAGGCCCTGAATTCAAACCCTAGTACTGGCAAAATGAAGACAAAAATTTGTTAAAAACACTGGGCAGCAGCATGGATGCAGAGCTGGGAGGGGGGGGAGAGCGCGGGGGGAGGGCTATGCCTGCCCCCTCCCCCTCCTGGGTGACCGTGCCGGTCCCGAGGCCAGTCTCCCCCTGTGCCACGGGGGCACTTCTGGGGATCCATCTTTAAACCGACTCACTGGGCGGCCCGGTACAATGAGGGCCGACAGCAGATGGGGCCCAGCGGAACAGGCAGGGTACCAGGGCAAGAGCAGCGACCTGTGCCCACCTGACACCCGTAACAGAGGAAAGGCGGCATGGCGAGCAGGAGGTGCATCTCGCAGGCCCCTGGCAGCAGCAGAACCGACATCGCTCACCTCTGAGTGACAGTTCTGCTCTAGCCCAGGAGATGAAAGGATGGTAAGGCAGCGGGAGCCGGGTGGAGGGAGCCACATGAGTGCATGCCCGACACATGGTGAGCCGGGCCGAGAGGCCTGGCCTGCTTCTGCCACCAGCACTGGTGCGGTGCAGGGGTACCCAAGGACGGAGCCATGCCCTGTCACCACACCCCACATCCTGGGCATATTATCCAAGCATCCTAGCCACTACGCCAAGCCTGTTCTGTTTGAACCATGATACTCCTTATTTCTGCCTCCCAAGTATCTGGAACTACAGCACAAACCACTAGTACCTCGCCAGAATGTCTTTTCTAATAAAGAATACACACACACACACACACACGATTTTATTTTTGTCCACAAGCCTTCAGGAAAAACTTAACTGTGGAGCTAATGCTTCCTCACTGGTATATTCCAGGCCTGGTTAAAAGAATGTTTCAGGGTCACACAGAGGCGGCATACTATGTACCCCACAGAGTTGCATGGTGTAGACAACTAACCCTAACTAACTCTGCTGTCTGCAGTTTGGGCTGTCAGCACTGACAGACACAAAAGTTCGCTGGGTCTAGAGAGGATCTCGGCATCTCTCACCAGCAGCCTTAGGCCTTGCTGGGTAACTGGCAGCATCAGAACCCAACTCAGGGCCCGGGATGGCTGGCCTGAGGGGTGGAGCGGCGGAAGAGCAGGCTCCACCCCCAGCTCTGAGCTCGCCTCCACCCTTGCTGGTCAGAGGCTGTGTTCACCAAGTCCGCTCCCCTGGGGAGCCCACCCATCTGGATGTGAGCTGCCATCCCGGCACTGTGGCTCACGTCTGGCCACGGGGTGACACACACAGAAATCTAATGAAATGCAGGCCCATGGTGGAGCCAGTGGCTGCCCTGGCCCTCTCCTTACTGTTCAGCATGGTTCAGCCTCATGGGATGTGCCAAGATGTCCCTGAGGGGCTGGGAAGGTGGCTCAGTGGTAGAGCGCTTGCCTTGCATGAGGCCCTAGGTTCGATTCCTCAGCACCACATACGTAGTAAAAGTCGGAAGTGGCTCTGTAGCTCAAGTGGTAGAGCGCTAGCCTTGAACTAAAGAGATGATGGACAGCCGGGCGCTGGTGGCTCACGCCTGTAATCCTAGCTACTCAGGAGGCTGAGATCTGAGGATCGCGGTTCAAAGCCAGCCCGGGCAGGAGAGACCGTGAGACTCCTATCTCCAATAAACCACCAGAAAACCGGAAGTGGCGCTGTAGCTCAAGTGGTAGAGCGCTCGCCTTGAGCTGAAGAGCTGAGGGACAGCGCCCAGGCCTGGAGTTCAAGCCCCATGACCGACAAAAAAAAAAAAAAGAGATGATGGACAGCGCCCAGGCCCTCAGTTCAGGCCCCATGACCAAAAACAACAACAAAAAGATGTCCCTGAGTTTCCTGTGGAGTGACAGCTCTGCCTGACCTCTGTGACAGTCACACCAGCAGACAGGCCCCAGCAGGGTGGGCCAGGGCAGGGTGCTTGGGACACTAGGCTTCCCCTCTGCAGAGTGGGCTTGGGGAGCAGCCTCCTGAACCCCAACGGCTGAGTGCTGTTCACTCAGGTCTCAGCCAGGCCCTACACATATCAAGGCCCCCACAACCTCTGGGTCACTCAACACCCCAAGAGTCCGAGTACACCACGCCAGCCTCCTCCATGCGGCCTGGGGCCAGTAACACCACCCAGGCCCTGCATGCCACCTGGACCCACCAGCACCACTCAGCCCGTCACGCCCAGCCTGGCACAGCCTACTGTCCAGAGAGGAACCTTGGGTCTTACTATAGCAAAGCCTTTGGGCACAGAAACCAGATGTGGAGACCAGAAATGTCCGAGCCGAGAAGGGTGACCCGGGCCGCAGGCCCAGAGCGGCTCAGAGGCCATCAGGATAGCGCAGCAAGGCCAACGGGAGGCCATCTCCAGGGGCACAGCCCCACAGTCCGCTTAAGGCCCACCATTAGGAAGGCCCGTGTCACGTTCAAGGGTCTCTAAGGGGGCATTGGTTCCCAAGGCCAGCTCTGCAGAGTCAAGCTCTCGCCAGTGGACAGCTCTTAAGTAAAACAAGATGAGGCACTCCCAAGCCATTCACATCCGACATCTCCACACAGTACCCACGTCCTCTCTCCATGACTACACGCAGTACCCACGTCCACACACAGTACGTCCTCTCCCCACGTCCACACAGACACCAAGCCACGTCATCTCCCCACGTCCACACAGATACCAAGCCACGTCCTCTCCCCACGTCCACACGGGACACCAAGCCACGTCCTCTCCCCACGTCCATATGGACACCTACCCCACATCCTCTCCTGTCACGTCCACACGGGACACCAAGCCACGTCCTCTCCCCACGTCCACACAAACACCTACCCCACGTCCTCTCCCCACGTCCACACAGACACCAAGCCACGTCCGCTTCTCACACATTTACAGATACTGACACTACCCCATTTCTTAAGCAACCTGAGGTGCCGACTCCATGTCCTCAGGAGATCCAACACCCCCACCTATGGACCAGCGTTGGTCTCTGTGACTTCTGTATGCTCCATCACCACCTCTGGTCCCTACCATCAGGGCCAGATCTGACTCATGACCTGACACTGTGCGGGCATTGGCTGGCAAGGAAGGGCAGAAAGGGTAAGCCTCCAGGTCAGGCTCCGCCCTGTGTTCCTGGCCCCACCCCGTGACTCGTGTCTCCACCCGTGGTTTGTCTTGAGTGGCACGCACCCTCTGCCACTGCCCCACACTCATCCAAGAAGGGAGTGTGAGCTGGCTCTCCATGCCGGCAGAGCCCGGGCTGTGCCCTGCAGAGAATGACACCCTCACGGTGATGGCTGACAGGCCCATAATCACGGACCTCCCCATTTCCACTTACCAGACCTGTCCCACGTTGACCAGGGACAGGTAGAGGACCCAGAGGACAGCCATGAGGATCATGTTGGCACAGCCGGTCACCAGGATGAAGGCTGAGATGCCCAACCCCAGCAGTGCAAAAAGGTCCAAGTTGAAGTTCATATCCGACCAGTCTAACAGCCAGAAGAGGGTTGGAGCATAGCTCCAGGCATCCCAGCTGGCCTGGCCCTGGAAGTACTGCTGGACACTCCTCAGGTACAGCCTGCAGGGAAGCAGGCCCCGGTCACCAATCAGGGCCTTGTTCTGCTGGAAAGCCACCAAGAAGGCCACACCTGCAGGGAGAAGAGCATAAGGACGTGAGCAGCAGGGCCTGTGGGCAGCATGGAAGCTTTCCAGACACGCAGGGCAACCGATGGTTTGACATCTGTCAAACCCACGTTCCTGGGGCAGGCTGGAGCCTGTGTCTGCTTGTGTGTGACTTCGACAAGCTACCCAGACCACATCCAGACCAGGCCTTCACACCCCCCTGGGGATTACCCCCCCCCAGCAGCAGCACTGTCCACACGGAAGCACAGCGGCCCTGACACAACACCCCTCCACAGGGCACCCTCACCTCCTGTGGGACTGAGCCGAGAGGATGCCGGGCACTATGTGGAGATGTCAGAGGGGCTGTGCTCCATCAGCACACGCAGGAACAGGGGAGCGGAGAGGAAGGTACGGAACGGACAAGGCTCCCCACGGCCTCTACCACACAGAAACAGATGCTGGAGGGAGCGTCCCACGGTATAGCCTCCAGCCAGCACCTCCTCAGTGCCGGACGGCCTCTTCCTAGTACAATTCAGCCCCAATGTGCAGAATAACCATGGAAAAGTGAGATTTCGCCTTCCCAACTTAAAAGTTCAAGAAAGTATAAGACAGAGTAGAAAACTTCCTAATTACTCCCCCCAGCCCCCTCAAAAAACAACCATGAGGAGAGATTGGACTTAAGTTTGAGAAGACAGATGCTTAGTTAACTCCTATCATACAAGCAACCGAGCAGAAAAAAGAACCATCAGGGACTTCACAGCAAAACCCACCTGCCTCACAGACGTGGCCGGTGAGGGAAGGTCGCTTTGCAGGACCTGCCCAGCCTCTCCCGGGGCCCCAGCCTAGAAAACCTCACATCCCCAAGGGCAGCTGGAGACATCTCAGAAGGGGCCACGTGCCGCTCAGGGCCAGGGAAAATTTTACTTCCTCTTTTTTTCCCCTTCAGATTAAAAACTAGCACAGAGTCGCCCGGCAACACGGCCTCTGCTGACGGCTCAGACCCCGGCTCAGGCACCTCAACAGCTTCCTCGGGAGCGGCCAGGCCAGGCCGCCTGGGGGGAAGGCAGGCCCTCCTGCTCCCCACCTGTGCCCAGCCTCCCAGGAGCTCAGCACAGCACCCAACAGGAAACTCTAAGGCTTCTTTCTGGAGCCTTCCAGAGATCATCTAAGAATGTGAAACACAGGTGTGGGCAAGTGTGCTAACACCTCCCTCCTGTGCCCTGCGCAGCTGTGGGGGTCCAGGGGCGCTGAGGGGGCGCTGAGGGGGTGGGGCTGGGGTCCAGGGGCGCTGAGGGGGCGCTGAGGGGGCGGGGCCGGGGTCCAGGGGCGCTGAGGGGGCGCTGAGGGGGCGGGGCCGGGGTCCAGGGGCGCTGAGGGGGCGCTGAGGGGGTGGGGCCGGGGTCCAGGGGCGCTGAGGGGGCGCTGAGGGGGCGGGGCCGGGGTCCAGGGGCGCTGAGGGGGCGCTGAGGGGGCGGGGCCGGGGTCCAGGGGCGCTGAGGGGGCGCTGAGGGGGCGGGGCCGGGGTCCAGGGGCGCTGAGGGGGCGCTGAGGGGGCGCTGAGGGGCCGGGGTCCAGGGGCGCTGAGGGGGCGCTGAGGGGGCGGGGCCGGGGTCCAGGGGCGCTGAGGGGGCGGGGCCGGGGTCCAGGGGCGCTGAGGGGGCGGGGCCGGGGTCCAGGGGCGCTGAGGGGGCGGGGCCGGGGTCCAGGGGCGCTGAGGGGGTGGGGCCGGGGTCCAGGGGCGCTGAGGGGGCGGGGCCGGGGTCCAGGGGCGCTGAGGGGGCGCTGAGGGGGTGGGGCCGGGGTCCAGGGGCGCTGAGGGGGCGCTGAGGGGGCGGGGCCGGGGTCCAGGGGCGCTGAGGGGGCGCTGAGGGGGCGGGGCCGGGGTCCAGGGGCGCTGAGGGGGCGCTGAGGGGGCGGGGCCGGGGTCCAGGGGCGCTGAGGGGGCGGGGCCGGGGTCCAGGGGCGCTGAGGGGGCGCTGAGGGGGCGCTGAGGGGGCGGGGCCGGGGTCCAGGGGCGCTGAGGGGGCGCTGAGGGGGCGCTGAGGGGGCGGGGCCGGGGTCCAGGGGCGCTGAGGGGGCGCTGAGGGGGCGCTGAGGGGGCGGGGCCGGGGTCCAGGGGCGCTGAGGGGGCGCTGAGGGGGCGGGGCCGGGGTCCAGGGGCGCTGAGGGGGCGGGGCCGGGGTCCAGGGGCGCTCAGGGAGTGGGGCCGGGGTCCAGGGGCGCTGAGGGGGCGGGGCTGGGGTCCAGGGGCGCTGAGGGGGCGGGGCCGGGGTCCAGGGGCGCTGAGGGGGCGGGGCCGGGGTCCAGGGGCGCTGAGGGGGCGGGGCCGGGGTCCAGGGGCGCTGAAGGGGTGGGGCCGGGGCCCAGGGGCGCTGAGGGGGCGGGGCCGGGGTCCAGGGGCGCTGAGGGGGCGCTGAGGGGGCGCTGAGGGGGCGGGGCCGGGGTCCAGGGGCGCTGAGGGGGCGCTGAGGGGGCGGGGCCGGGGTCCAGGGGCGCTGAGGGGGCGCTGAGGGGGCGCTGAGGGGGCGGGGCCGGGGTCCAGGGGCGCTGAGGGGGCGCTGAGGGGGCGGGGCCGGGGTCCAGGGGCGCTGAGGGGGCGGGGCCGGGGTCCAGGGGCGCTCAGGGAGTGGGGCCGGGGTCCAGGGGCGCTGAGGGGGCGGGGCCGGGGTCCAGGGGCGCTGAGGGGGCGGGGCCGGGGTCCAGGGGCGCTGAGGGGGCGGGGCCGGGGTCCAGGGGCGCTGAGGGGGCGGGGCCGGGGTCCAGGTGAGCATAGAGGTCAGCACGTGAGGTCAGCCAACCCCCAAGGGAAAGGGAGTTCCAGAAGCGTTCGAAAAGGACGAGCACCCCCCCCGGGGACCGGCCCGAGCCCCCCCCCGCCCCGGGGACCCCGACCCCGGGGACCGGCCCGAGCCCCCCCCCGGGACCGGCCCGAGCCCCCCCCCGGGACCGGCCCGAGCCCCCCCCGGGCGGGCCGTGAGGCCGGCGGCCGCCCGCGCCCCGCAGACACTCACAGTAAACGAAAGCCAGGGCCCGCAGGAGCACGACCCGCGTCAGCCAGAAGGAGCCCGCTTGCAGGCGGTCCGGGCGGCCTGCGGGCTCGCGACTCGGCGCGGGCGGCGGCGGCCCGGGGGCCGGGTCTGCGCTCCCGACCTTCCGTCTCCTCAGCGGCTCCTCGTGCGCCGCCATTTGCACGACGGGCTCCGCGCATGCGCGAAGACGGCGGCACGCCGCGAGGCCCCGCCCACCGGCCCGGAAGCCGCCCGTCTGCTGGCCGCGCCTTCTCCGATGGCCCCGCCCTCCCGCGGGCCCCGCCCTCCGGCCCGGCGCCACGCCTTCTCCGATGGCCCCGCCCTCTCCGCAGGCCTCGCCCTCCGGCCCGGCGCCCCGCCTTCTCCGATGGCCCCGCCCCCCGCGGGCCCCGCCCCCTCGCGGCTCTGGGCTCTGCTGGCGGCGGGAAGGACGCGGTGGACGGCGCGCCCCAGGACCGCGATCGGGAGCCCGGGCAGGGCCAGCGCAGGCCTGGGGCCGGGCCACGCGGAGGCTCACAGCCTGTGAGTGACAGAATAGCGAGTCGGTAGAGCGCGGACCGGCCACGTTGCTCGCGGGTGGAAAAGTCACAGCCTCCGCCTCTGCGCGGCCGCTGCCAAGAAAGCAAACCGACACCACAGACAGACCGACAGACAGGCAGACCCACCATCGGACCTGCCGCCGTGGGTCGCGGCCCGGGCCTGGCGCCGTCCCTCAGCTCTCCAGCTCAAGGCCGCAGACCTGCTCACACCAGCTGGACCGGGGCTGCCCAGCCGGGGCGCCCAGCCACGAAGAGTGCGGTCCTACCACGGGGCATGGCGCAGGGCTGAGAACAGGCTGCCCAGCACCGCCAGTGCGCAGAGAACACACTACCGGGGGCTGGGAAGGTGGCGCAGTGGTAGAGCGCTTGCCTTGCATGCCTGAGGCCCTGGGTTCGATTCCTCAGCACCACATAAGAAAAAAGCCGGAAGTGGCGCTGTGGCTCAAGTGGTAGAGCGCTAGCCTTGAGCTGAAGAGCTGAGGGACAGCGCCCAGGCCCAGAGTTCAGGCCCAACGACCGGACTCAAAAAAAGAAAAGAAAAGAGAAGAAAGAACACACTACTGAGCACAGTCAATGCATAAAGCTGAGAACACGCTACTGAGCACGGGCAATGCGTAGAGAACACGCTGCTGAGCACGGGCAATGCGTAGAGAACACGCTGCTGAGCACGGGCAATGCGTAGAGAACACGCTGCTGAGCACGGGCAATGCGTAGAGAACACGCTGCTGAGCACGGGCAATGCGTAGAGCTGAGAACACGCTGCTGAGCACGGGCAATGCGTAGAGCTGAGAACACGCTGCTGAGCACGGGCAATGCGTAGAGCTGAGAACACGCTGCTGAGCACAGGCAATGCGTAGAGAACACGCTGCTGAGCACAGGCAATGCGTAGAGAACACGCTGCTGAGCACGGGCAATGCATAAAGCTGAGAACACGCTACTGAGCACGGGCAATGCGTAGAGAACACACTACTGAGCACGGGCAATGCGTAGAGAACACGCTACTGAGCACGGGCAATGCGTAGAGAACACGCTGCTGAGCACGGGCAATGCGTAGAGCTGAGAACACGCTGCTGAGCACGGGCAATGTGTAGAGAACACGCTGCTGAGCACGGGCAATGCGTAGAGAACACGCTACTGAGCACGGGCAATGCGTAGAGCTGAGAACACGCTGCTGAGCATGTTACATGTGTGTTCCACTCACACGTGGAAGCTAGACCTAAAATACATATTTATCAACAGTGCATACACATGTGTGTACATGCATGTATAAACACATAGAACATGACTGATTTGGGGGGACGAGGGAAAGAAGAGAGAGACAAAAAAGAAGGTGAAGGATGACTAATTTTGAAATACAGTACAACCATGTATGAAGACGGCAGACGGAATCTCAGTGAAAACTTGCTCAATAGGAGTTGGGAGGACCAGGAAAGAGGAAACGATAGAGAGTACTCTGTTGTTGTAAATATTTTTATTGTTATTATGAAGATATACAGAGGGGTTACAGCTAAAAAATCAAGAGTACATTTCTTAATTCTCTCCTAGTTTTCTCCTCCTATCCCCACCCATAAATTGTAGAGTTCATTTTCAGCCATGTCTAATGAGTACCACGTCTGCATTTATTCACCTTTTGTCAACAGGGGTGTTCTGAGCAAAACATGATGTGTTTACGTTTGAAATACCATGTTGACGTCGCTTGGTGCAATTAGTAAACACTTTAAAAAAAAAAGGACAGGAAAGTAAGACAGGCTCTGTGGGGGGAGGGCGCATACCAGTAGAAGGGGTGAATGAAGATGAGTATGTTTGAAGCAGTTTGTTCTCATGTGTGGAAATAGAGCAATGAGTCCTGCTGAAAGGTAAGAAGGGTAGAAGGAGGGTAGAGAGGGTAACAGGGTGAGGCTGACCAGGATACAATATATGGAAAAGTCACCATGAAATCCCCTGTGCAACTGATACATACTAGTAATAAAAAATAAAAGAGTAAAAGAAAAAGGCCGCTGAGAACTCAGGAGGAGGGAAGAGCTGACCCATGGCCTGATCAGAGCCTAGCTCTTGCTTCCTGTGCTTGGAAGTGTACACGTGTATAAAGGAGAGACGGCCAGCCCTACGGTACTGGGCAAACTTTTAAGTGCCCTTTGCGTATTAGGCCCTGCCCCTTTGTGCATACTGCAGATGGCTGTCTTGGTGTTGATTTTAGCATCTTTTTGCCTTTAGCCTTTCAATTTTTCTTTTTGCCGGTCCTAGGTCTTGAACTCAGGGCCTGGGCACTGTTCCTGAGCTTCTTTTGCTCAAGGCTGGCTCTCTATCACTTGAGCTACAGCACCACTTCCCGCTTTTTCTGTGTATGTGGTACTACTCGGGAATGGAACCGGGGCTTCATGCATGCTAGGCAAGCGCTCTACCGCTAAGCCATCTTCCCAGCCCCAGCCTTGAATTTTTATCCTGCTGTTTTGACATCTGAATTATCAATGCTTCCATGGTCAAATGATCCAAGTTTACTGTTTGTTTACCCCTCACATCTACAGGGAGTGAGAAGAGGGCAGGGACCAGCCATGCACCCTGGATCCCCGCCAAGTCTAGGCCAGAGCAGCAGCTTCTGGGACCCCTCTCCAGCCTCCGACCTCCCCCCTCCCCAGCCCAGATGCTGGGAAAATAGCATGTAAGGACCTCTTACAGGGTGGTTTGGTTTATTTCGTTTTTCTCTGTGAGAAAACCTCCCTCAGGAGCCCAGCTGTGAAGCATGACCCCGAACAGATGTTGCAGTGGGCAGTACAAACGCTGTCCACATCCTGCTGTGTCTCCCGAGGGGTGGGTTACCCAGGGCCTGCAGGTCTTGGGGTCCTGGGGCAGTCAGGCCAGAAGCCTTGGGGTCCTGCAGAGACTGTCAGGCCAGGACTCTGGGGACAGTCAGGCTGGGGGAGGGTTCCCTGAGCCCAGGCCTTCCCTCCCTCGCCAGAGGGTTCCAGGTACAGAGTGACCCCCAAGGCCCTGTGGAGAGAGCAGCGTGAGCCTGCAGAGCCCGCAGGTCCAGCCTGCAGGCCAAGGCGGCAGAGGGGACCGAGGACAGCTCCGCCATCAGGTGGGACTCTCTGCACTGTTGTTCAGGTGGGGACTGTCTCACAAAAGAGCCTTTGTCCTCAGCTTCCCCTGCTGGGGCCGAATTGTCCTCCCCACCGAAGGGCACAATGAGGCATTGTGCGGAGCAGAAAAGGGCCTCTTGTTTCAGCATCCTGCCCTGCAGCCCAGGCTGGGCCCTGGGCTCCCTCTCTGGGTTTGTCCAGGGTGGGCATGGCCGGTGGAGGGGTCTGCTGGGCACGCCTGCCCTCTGCATCCGCGTTTCCTGCCAGGCCCAGCTTCCTGGGATTCTGTCTGGAACTGGCTGGAGAGCAAGTCGCACCGGCCAAGGAGAAGCTGCCAATGGCTGAACCTTGTCCATATCAGCCGGAGTTTAATCAGAAGTGCCCTGGGGTGGTATTCACGGGCAAACAGGAACAAAATTCTGATACAATGTGGATGAAACAGAAAGCTGGGACCAGATAGGCACCCGAGGCAGCTGTAGGGAGTGGAAGAGGCAGCTGGCGGGTGCGGGGAGAGGGGGCTGTGGATGCTTGGTGTAGAGGCTCATCTGGAGACCCCCACTCGACAGAGGAGACAATGTGGAATTGTGGGCGCACAAGCACTGCGGAAGCCTTCCATTGACCGTGGCCACGTCCCTGCTACGTGAATTTCACCTCAGTCAGAACAACGACAAAACAACACTGAGGCTGGATATAAGCAGCACCTGGACGGCATAGCTTTCACCTGAGCAATGATGAGTCTTTCTTGACCCCAGGCCTGACTTTACCAGACACGTCACAGTTGCAGACAACTTGGGGATACAGCTGGGTCTTAGGCCCAAAGAAACACCACAGAGAAAATGGAAACTGCAAACCTGGTGGAAGCTGGGTGTGGTGGTGCACATCTGCAGTCCCAGCACTTGGAAACGGAGGCAGGAAGCCCTCAGGTTCAAGGTCAGCTTGGGCTGCCTCTAGAGATCCTGTCTCAACAAAGCAAAATACCCGGATGGAGCCGTCCATCTAGGAAATGCATGCACGGGTGGGGGCCAGCAGGCCGGCAGAGCCACGGCGACCTGGGCCTGTCACCAGGGCTCAGGTCCTCTGCCAGCACCCGGCTGTACCCCGAGTGCTCAATGGCAGAAGGAGGGGCAGAGACGGTCCTGAGCTAACACTACCAGGCAGAAAACTAGAAGAACGGGCAGCCGAGGGGAGGGGAGCCCCAGGGCTTCCGAGGACCCACAAAAAGAGAAGGGAGATAGGACAGTGGTCAAGAGGAGCAGCCTGCCCGGCCCAGGCTGGGTCCGTGGAGGCTGGGGCCTGCCCGCCCCGGGCTGGGCCTTGTGCCACGCAGCCCGGAGCTGCCCCGGCACCGCCAAGGGGACAGGGCGCCCAGCCCGAGGGCTGGCGGCGATCCCACAGCTGCGGGACGCTTCCCCGAGGAATGAGGCCCCTGTCAACACCTCGTCCAGCTGTCCCTGGGCACCCGGGCCCGCCACCCCCACCGCCTCGGCGTGATTGGCCCTGACATGCAATCGCAGCTGTCCCTGGCACCCGCACAAACCCAGCTTGGGCCCGAGTCGAATTGTACATCCTTCATTTACCACCATTTTTCATGTTTTGAAGTCCGCTGGGGGGGGGGCCACCGGCGCTCACATCTGTCCCCTTCCCCTAGAGGGACCGCGTGGCTTCGGGCTTCTCCCAGCCCCGCTGTCCAGCGGCCAGCGCTGCCGGGGGAGGCGGGCAGGTGTTGTGCCACTTGTGGGCCACGCTGAGGCTGAGCCTCCCCTCCCACGGCCTCCTCACCCACCGCACCCCAGAGGGGCCACCGTCCGCAGTGACTGCCGGGCAGCGGTGAGGCAGAGCTCTTAATGGGTCTCTGGAGACAGAGCTCTAGGGGAAAACACAGAGGAGTCCTTTGTCCTTTTTTTCTTCATGAAATTGTGTTTACAACAGGAAGAAATCTCGGACGCTGCCCAGAGGTCAGAACCCAGAGGCCTGTGGCCTGGACTCTGCCTTCAGAACTGTATCCATCTCTGCACTGGTCACACAGGGTCCCTCTCCTGCTGCATAACAAACAGCCCCAAACCTCCCGTCAGGCCGGCACCCAGGCCCAGAGCCCTGATGTTGGGCGCAGAGGCAGAGCCCGGCATCTCCTGTGACCTGTGCTCCAGGAAACTTGACCCAGGACTGGTCTAAACCTTAGGCCGCCACTGCTGCTTCTGCAACCATGGCCTGCCTGGTGCCGGGGGAGGGGAACGGGCTGTCCCGCGTGTCAGTCCCCCCCTCCCAGGGGCATTTTGCTAAGGCCTCCCCTGCACCCAGAAAATGATGGTGCTTTTGTGGGCACGCCTAACTAGCCGGGTCCCCGGTGGACTGGAGCTGGCCCAGTCCCTCTCACCGCACCGGGAATTGTCACTGCGGCACGGTCACTTAGAGCCACGCGCCTTCCCGGCTACCCTGAGAGGTCCAAACATGCACCGTGAGCAAGAACAACGGTGCTTGTTTGGACTCAAGAGTCCAGCCTGCAACAGTGGACACAGGCGCTGGCAGACAGACCACGGGCTGAGCTCAGAGGCTGCTTGCTCCCTCTTTCCTTGTCGTTCAACTCAGAGCCTGGCACTTGCCAGGCTGCCTCTACCATTTGAGTCATACCTCCAGCCTTCCTTTTCCCTGTTTATTTTGGAGATGGAGTCTAGCACGCTTTTATGCACAGACTGGCCTTAACACTGAAATCCCCTGGATCTTAACCTCCTGAGCAGCTAAGGCGGCAGGCATGTATCACCAGCACCCAGCTGGCGTTTGTTATTTTCAAGGTAGGGTCTCGCGTTATGTCCAGTTGGGCCTGGACTGTGAGCCTCCCATTTGCTGCCCTCCGTCACTGGGATGACAGGTGCACAACCCCGTGCCCAACTGCCGCTTAAGAGCCAGTCTTACGAATGTTTAATGCCTGAGCTGGCCTTCAGCCAAAACCCCTGCCTTCTGCCTTGTGAGCTAGTTGTAGCTAGAGCCTGAGCCGCCACCCCTGGTACAGGACATGGTTTCTGAAGTACAAGGCCCATCAGCGTCCTGTCCCTGGCTGATAGCCTCTCCGGGACCACATGGTGTCTCGGTATCCAGAAGAGAGCCTGGCATGGAGGGAATGATGGAGACGGCGGTGAGGGCCAGGCTGAGGTCAGGAGACAGGGGACTGCGATGGTCCGAAGGCCCGAGAGAACCTGGGCTGGAATGGGGCTGGGGCGTGGAGGCTGAGCACTGGGAATGGGGCTGGGGCGTGGAGGCTGAGCACTGGGAATGGGGCTGGGGCGTGGAGGCTGAGCACTGGGAATGGGGCTGGGGCGTGGAGGCTGAGCACTGGGAATGGGGCTGGGGCATGAGGAGCAGACGTGGAGGGTCCTCACTCTCCTAGGGATGGCTGTGGGCGGGATCTTGCCAAGGATTTTGTCACATGGCTGCAGGAGCGCCCTCTGCGTGTTGAGCAGGAAGTGCAGTGGGCGTGGCTTGGATCGGCCCCGCCCGAGCCCTGCAGGTTGGGCCCACAGGCGGGCCGGCCAGGAGCTTGGGGATCACAGCAGCAGAGGCTGTTGGTTGCGGGGTAGACACCACAGCTTCCCCAAGCGCATCTGTGCACACGTCACGTCACCGCAGGCAGGATTTCCCCCTTCCCTGAATCCCTTCACACAGCAGAGCCCAGGCCTGGGACGGCGGGGCGGGCGGGGTGGGGGCGTCTGTAGTGAGGACACAAGCCTGACAGCCCAGGTGGGCTCACCCCCACCCCCAGGCTGGCAGCTTCTCCAGGACCCTGGGCCAGGCCCGCTGGGAATACCCACTGAGAGGCAGGAACGGGGCAGGCGCTTCACTCCTGGGCCAGGAGGCCAGGAATGGATCCTCAGCCCAGCCAGAACTCCCGGCCAGTCAGCTCTGAATCCTCGAGACCACTATGCTAAGGTGGGGTCGTCCAGCCGGGGCGCTTGGCCAAGGGCCCTCTCATCTGTTAGAGGGAGGCTGGACCCCTGGGGGTCCCGAGCGGAGCCCAGTAGCCCCTGTCCAGCTTCTCTGGGGACAGGACAGGCAAGACCGCTGTCTTCAGGAGCTGCTGCTCTGAATTCACCCTTCTCTACTTCTGCCAGGCCAGCCAGTAATTAAAAGCACTAATTAATCTCTGGGATTAATGACTAGGACCGGATGCCAGCTGCCCGATGCACTGCCCTGAACACAGAAACTAGGGAGGCCCACGCAGCAACGTGCCGGCCTGGGGCTCGTGGGCCTACCCCACCGTGGACACGCTGTCCCTTGACTCCTGATGGGCTGAGGTGGACAAGGGCAGCAGCGGGGACCCTGGTCTGCAGCGACACTGGCCCAGCACAGACCCAGGGCTTCCTGCCACCATCACCACAAGACAAGGGTGTGGAGAGGCAACGGCGGTGTCTGAGCCAGGACTGTGGCACAGGGAGCCTCCGGCCCATGCCTCCCCGAAACACGCCTCTTGTGGGTGTCCATCTGCTTTCTGAGGCGCCAGGGCCAGCTGCCCGAGGATGAGCCCTGGCCAGCCATTCCTTCCCCTGGAGACGGCAAAGCAGTCCAGGTGATGGTTGTCAGGTCTGGGGTGAGGTCAGACAGATTGGGGTGAAGCCAGCACCCGCAGAGGTGGCTGTGGGCAGGAGAGAAGAGCTGGGGGAAGACGGAGGATGGCACGCTTGGACGAGGACCTGCGGCCTGCAAGGCGGGCCGAGGCGGCTCAGACGCGGCCCCTCTACCACGAGACCCCTGGGTCAAAAGCCCCGTGGGTTTGCGCCCTGGGAGCGGCGCCCTCCTCCTCCAGCTCTCAGATGAACGGGGCCTTAGCCTTCCGTGGCTCCTCCCCTGGGGGCGAGCTTCCGCAGGCCGAGAGGACTCTGGTCCCCAGATGGGAAGGGTTTGAACCAGGTCTCCGTCTCCTCCTCCACTCACAACTCACTCTCTAGCTCAGACACAGCGCTGGCTGGCGCTTCCACGGAGGCCCGAGACACGCAGCACCCTCCACGGGTCCACCCCTCCTGGGGTCTCACCCCCTGTGAAGGGTCCCAGGGGTTAGGGAGGGTGTGTGTGTGTGTGTGTGTGTGTGTGTGCTGGGGAAGGTGTGTGTGTGCTGGGGAGGGTGTGTGTGTGTGTGCTGGGGAGGGTGTGTGTGTGCTGGGGAGGGTGTGTGTGTGTGTGCTGGGGAGGGTGTGTGTGTGTGTGTGTGTGTGCTAGGGAGGGTGTGTGTGTGTGTGTGTGCTGGGGAGGGTGTGTGTGTGTGTGTATGTGTGCTGGGGAGGGTGTGTGTGTGTGTGTGCTGGGGAGGGTGTGTGTGTGTGTGCTGGGGAGGGTGTGTGTGTGTGTGCTGGGGAGGGTGTGTGTGTGTGTGTGTGTGCTGGGGAGGGTGTGTGTGTGTGTGTGCTGGGGAGGGTGTGTGTGTGTGTGTATGTGCTGGGGAGGGTGTGTGTGTGTGTGTGTGTGTGTGTGCTGGGGAGGGTGTGTGTGTGTGCTGGGGAGGGTGTGTGTGTGTGTGTGTGCTGGGGAGGGTGTGTGTGTGTGTGTGTGTGTGCTGGGGAGGGTGTGTGTTGGTGTGTATGCTGGGGACGGTGTGTATGTTGGGGAGGGTGTGTCTGTGTTGGGGAGGTGTGTGCACGCGCATGCCCTGAGCTCGGGGTCCTCCAAGGGAAGGGGAGCCCGGCTGAGGGAAGGCCGGCTGCCCAGGGAGGCCGCCTGCTCAGGGAGGCCGGCTGCCCAGGGCCAGGCTGCCCAGGGAGGCTGGCTGCTCAGGGAGGCCGCCTGATCAGGGCCAGGCTGCCCAGGGAGGCTGGCTGCTCAGGGAGGCCGCCTGATCAGGGCCAGGCTGCCCAGGGAGGCTGGCTGCTCAGGGAGGCCGGCTGCTCAGGGAGGCCGGCTGCCCAGGGCCAGGCTGCCCAGGGCCAGGCTGCCCAGGGCCAGGCTGCCCAGGGCCAGGCTCCTCTGGGATCTGCAGTCCGGGACGGCTGGTGCCCGGCTTGGAAAGGTGCGCTCTGGAATGTTCTGTGCCGGCGCCGCCCCTGCGAATCTGACCACACCGGGAGGATGCCGCCCCGCGTCCCCCCACCTCCCGCATCCGCGGCTGGAGCCGGGCGGGGACGCGGCGGCCCCTCGTCCCCGCGCCGACCCCGCGCCCTCCCCTCCGCCCGCGCGGGGCGCCCGCCCGGCCCGGCCCCCGCCTCCGCGGACCACCCAGGCCTCCCCGGGGCCCGCGCCGCCCGGGTCACGCCCGGAAGGCCGAGCCCCCGCGTCCGGCCCGCCATCCGCCCGCCGCCCCAGGGACGCGGCCGCCCCGCCCGGCACGGCGGGGTGCGGGAAGCCCTCGCCCACCTCGGACCAGCCGGGGGTCCCCGCGGGCGCGCGTCCCGGGCGCGTCGGCCGGGCTCAAGGCGGCGCGGGGAGGCCGGGGAGCCCCCGGGGAAGCGGCCGGTGCGGGGCGCGGGCCGCCGGGCGTGGGCTGCGGGGCTCGGGGCCCACGTGGTGCGCCGGGCGGGGCGGGGCGGGGCGTCGGGCTCCGCCCCCGGGCCGGGCGCCGGCCAATCGGGGCCGAGGGGCGGGGCCGAGGGCTCGGCTTAAAGAAACTTGTTGCGGGCCGGGCCCGGGACGGAGCTGCGGCGGCGGCGGCGCGGGTCCGGCGCGGGAGGCGGCCGCGGGAGGCGGTTGGGCTGCGCGCGGCGACCTCGGGCCCCGGAGCTCGGACCCGGCCCGGCCCTCGGCGCGCCCGGTGCGCGCGGCCCGATGCTGGACATGAGCGAGGCCCGCGCGCAGCCGCCCTGCAGCCCGGCGGGCACCGGCAGCCCCGCGTCGCACGTGGACGACTCGGACTCGGACGCGCCGCCGTCGCCCGCGGGCTCCGAGGGCCGGGGCCGCGCGGCGGGCCGCGGCGAGGCGGCGGCGGCGGCGGACGAGCGGTTCCCCGCCTGCATCCGCGACGCGGTGTCGCAGGTGCTCAAGGGCTACGACTGGAGCCTGGTGCCCATGCCCGCGCGCGGCGGCGGCGGCGGCGCGCTCAAGGCCAAGCCGCACGTGAAGCGGCCCATGAACGCCTTCATGGTGTGGGCGCAGGCGGCGCGGCGCAAGCTGGCCGACCAGTACCCGCACCTGCACAACGCGGAGCTCAGCAAGACGCTGGGCAAGCTGTGGCGGTGAGCGCGGGGCGGGCGGGGGGCGCGGGGCGGGGGGCGCGGGGCGGGGGGCGCGGGGCGGGGGGCGCGGGGCGGGGGGCGCGGGGCAGAGGGAGCAGGGCAGAGGGCGCGGGACAGAGGGCGCGGGGCAGAGGGCGCGGGGCGCGGGACAGAGGGCGCGGGGCGCGGGGCAGGGGGAGCGGGGCGGGGGGGCGCGGGGCAGGGGGCGCGGGGCAGGGGGAGCGGGGCGGGGGGGCGCGGGGCAGGGGGCGCGGGGCGGGGGGAGCGGGGCGGGGGATGCGGGGCGCGGGGCAGGGGGAGCGGGGCAGAGGGCGCGGGGCAGGGGGCGCGGGGCAGGGGGAGCGGGGCGGGGGACGCGGGGCAGGGGACGCTAGGCGGGGGGCAGGGGGCGCGGGGCAGGGGGCGCGGGGCCGGGGGAGCGGGGCCGGGGGAGCGGGGCGGGGCAGGGGCGCGGGGCGGGCACCGAGCGGGCACCGAGCTGCTCCCCAGGCGTCCTCGCCGGGCGTCCTGCGGGCCCGGCTTCCCCCCCACCCCCGCCCGGCCGACTCCGTGCCCAGGAGCAGGGCGGGAAGGGAGGCGCGGGTGTCGCGGAGGACAGCTGGTCTCCCCCCCAAGGCTCTACGGGAGCTGGTGAAGGGGGTGGGGGGGCTGGAGCGGGTGGGTCCTGTCCCACCCCCATCTGTCCTGCCTCCGGGTCTGGATGCAGGCCTGGGGCGCTGTGAACCGGCCCGGGCAGCCCTGCCCCGGAGGTGGTTAGAGGGAGGCAGAGGCCCCCAAGTCCCAGGACTTTGGCTGTGCCACCAGAGGCCTGGGAATGGGCATGGCCCCGGAGGGTCAGGTCGGTGTGCAGCATCGTGGTTCTTGTGGGCTTTGGCCCTCAGCCCGGAAGGGAGGCTACCCCGGAGGTTCGGGAAAGGGGGCACGTCAGAGGAGGAAGAGGGAGAGTTTGGGTAGAACTGGTGGTGTGAGCAGGAATCCCCGCCGGACCTCCCCCGAGGGCCGGTCTCAGAGGACGGTCCCCAGCCTGTGCCCCTGGGCACCTGACGCGGTGCAGCACCGTGCGGTGCTGGCTGGCCAGACAGGCGGCGGCTCTGGAGCACGGTGCCACCCCTGCCCTGCTGTGCGCCCTGCAGCTTGCTGAGTGAGAGCGAGAAGCGTCCGTTTGTGGAGGAGGCCGAGCGGCTTCGCGTCCAGCACAAGAAAGACCACCCTGACTACAAGTACCAGCCCCGCCGGAGGAAGAGCGTGAAGCCCGGCCGCAGCGACTCCGACTCGGGCCCAGAGCTGGGCCATCACCCCGGAGGGGTCCTGTACAAGGCTGACTCAGTCCTCAGCGACGCCCCCCACCACGGTGACCACACAGGTGGGCCCTCAGCCCCCTGGGAGTCAGAGAGCCCCACGGCGGGGGGGGGGGGCGGGCCAGGCTAGTCAGAGTCAGAGCCCCACGGCGGGGGGTGGGGGCAGGCCAGGCTAGTTGGAGTCAGAGCCCCACGGCGGGGGGGGGGGGGGGCAGGCCAGGCTAGTCGGAGGCTGAGCCATGGGGGAGGAGCAGGACTTCCTCCAGGGCAGGCGCCCAGACGGCCCGGGTACACCGGGAGGCCCCGACTGCAGCTGTTCCTGATGTACTGGGTGGGAGGGGTGGGGCTGCGTACCCCTGCAAACCCCACCATCCGGCCGCTCTGCTTGGTCCATTGCTCCTGCGGTGGGTGTTCTCAGCCAGGCTCACCCACGCTGTCTCCTGTGCAAGCCTCTGCCCACTCGGGGTCAGCAGCCCCAGCTTCAGAGCCGGGCTGATGGGTGGGGACCCTGGCCCCCAGCCCTGCGCCTCAGCCGCTCGGCTGTACCTGGCTTGTTCACTCTGGTGGGCCTAGCAGCCACATGCCCCACCCCCTTCGGGGAGGGCCCTGAGCCTCCCCGCAGCACACTGCTGGGCGGAATTTTCTCCACTGAAGAGTGAGGTGTGGGTCTGAGCTGGCAGGAATTTCTGAGAAAGTAAAGAAACAAAAAGCCGTTCATTCCTACCTGCGGCCGTCAGCCGGGCTGGCCCCCAGGCCCCACAGAGGGGGCATTCATCCCTGCCACGTGCTCTCTTCCACAGGCCACACCCACGGGCCGCCCACCCCACCCACCACCCCTAAGACCGACCTGCACCCCGGGGGCACCGGCGCCAAGCAGGAGCTGAAGCTGGAAGGCCGCCGTCTGGCGGACAGCGGGCGGCAGAACATCGACTTCAGCAACGTGGACATCTCGGAGCTCAGCAGCGAGGTCATCAGCAACATGGATGCCTTCGACGTCCACGAGTTTGACCAGTACCTGCCGCTCAACGGCCACGCGGCCCTCCCCGCGGAGCCCAGCCAGGCCGCGGCCGCGGGCGGCTCTTACGGAGCTGCCTCCTACCCCGCCTCGGGGCCGGCCAGCGTGGGGGCTTCTCCCGTGTGGGCCCACAAGGGCGCCCCGGCGGCCTCGGCGTCGCCCACGGAGGCGGGACCCCCGCGGCCACACATCAAGACGGAGCAGCTCAGCCCCAGCCGCTACGGGGACCAGCCGCACGGCTCTCCCGGCCGCTCGGACTACGGCTCCTACGGCGCCCAGGCCGCCCCCGCCGCGGCCGCCAGCTCCTTTGCCAGCGCGCAGTGCGACTACACCGACCTGCAGGCCTCCAACTACTACAGCCCGTACCCCGGCTACCCCCCCAGCCTCTACCAGTACCCCTACTTCCACTCCTCCCGCCGGCCCTACGCCTCACCCCTGCTCAATGGGCTCTCCATGCCGCCCTCCCACAGCCCCAGCAGCAACTGGGACCAGCCCGTCTACACCACGCTGACCCGGCCCTGAGGCCCCGCCGGACCCCCTGGGGCGCGCGCCGTCCTGGGAGCGCAGCCAGGGCCCCGAGGTCTCCCGGGGAAGACAGCCAGGCTGCCTGAGCGCCGGCAAGTGCCTGCTGAGTCCATGGGAAAGCGGCCTTCGCCCCGGTCCCAGATGCCCCCTTGCCTTGTGATCTCCACGCTTCTGCCAGCAGACAGAGCTCGCTTCCTTTTCCTCTTGTTATTCTCCCCACCTCCGTGAGACTGGTGATTCCAAAATGACAGCCATCCGCTCCTCCTCGCCCCCCTCCGCAAGGACCCGGAGGTGTCAGTGCATCTGGGATTTGCGTCTTCGTACGTGAAAGAGGACAAAGGAAGGGGCCCCGAGGTCCCCAGGCTGGGTGGGCTGTGGTCCACACCAGCCCCAGCACCCCTGGGACCGCGGGCCGCTTGCTGCTCGGCAGCATCAGCCCATCGGAGGACTTGTGGGATGTGTTTGTTCCAGCATCTCCAGCCGGAAGATGGAGGTGTTCCTCATAGTCAGAGTTCTTCCTGGCAAGGTTTGGCTGAGACAAACATGTCTCTATTTTGTGTGTGTGTGTTTGTTTTTGTTTTTGGTAATTCTTATTTTTAAAGCTTAAACGTGTTTTGTTTTGAAGGCTGTTGACGTATTTATGTTCTGTATTATTTTTATCTCTATAATTAATGAAGTCATTTGTGCAGAGAGTAGAATTCAAGACAGAAGGAAAGCCGGGGAGCTGGCGGGGGGTGGGATGGCAGCGCCGGCTGGCATCGTGGGTCTGTGGCTGGGACTCCGGTAGACCCCGAGCTCCAAAGGCCCCCCAGAACTTGGTGCCCCGTGACGTCTGCCGGGGCACGCGCCCCGGTGTCACGTTGGACTTCAGAAGGCAGGGTCACTGCCCCTCGGTGTGGTGCCGAGAGGCAGAAGACAGTTCCCTGCAAGCTGTGGGCTGCAGAGCCGTGATCATCTTGGCTCTTGGGCGGCAGACACCACCTACCAAGCTGAGGAATGAAAGCCTCCTCCACTGAGCGCTCAGCTAGAGAATAATGATTACCTGATCTGCCGCAGCGCTTCCCGGGCTGCGCAGGTGGCGGCCGCCTACTCCGTGGACTCTTGTGCCTTGGAAACTTTGTAAATTTAACTATGTCGGAGAAGTGGTTTCTTTGTACTTTTTCTACTTTTCCTACCTTTTTCTAGAAAAAAAATGTGTTTTTCTCTCTCTCCTTTGTTTTGTGTGTGTGTGTTTGGGTTTTTTTTTTGCATTTGCCTTTCTGGGGCTTTGGGGGGCAGCTGCCGCCAACGTGTTTGTAGGCAATCTGTTTTGCTCGGTGTCCAGTTTGAGGAGACAGTCACCGCCGCCCGCCTGCTTTCTGACCAAGCAATGCTAACTTTTGTACAGATCGATTTGATAAAATAAAAAGCTTTTTATCTACGTGGGCCACATCTTGTGTGCTGATAATCCGTGAACCCAGGGCCGGCCTGGGGGTGAAGGTTTCCTGGTGAGCCTAAGACCGGTTCTGCCAGAGGTCTGACCCCAGTGGGCAGCTGGGAGCCAACCCAGCCCCCCCCCCGCCCCTCAAAGCTGCCGTCCTGGAACTTAAACACCTGTGAGGTTAGCTCAGCCCTTCCTGGGGCGGAGCAGGCGCTGCCTCCGTGGGTGAAAGCAATCCAGACGGGTTTGCTGGGGCCACGGTTTCCTCTGAGGTGAATCGTGCGGTCTCTGGAGGCTAGGTAGGCTGATGGCATTTCGGGGGCCTTGGCGTGGAGCCAGTCGGGGGATTGGATAAAAGCTGCGCTGCGGGAGCCAGGCAGAACTGTGCTTGGAGGAGTTTCTGGGGAGGAGGTGCTGGAGGGGAGGGGAGGGGAGCCCCTCCTGAAGCTTCCTGGGCGCCTGTGGCTGGGCCGGGCCGGCTGGGCCGCCGGGCCTCCGGAGCCTTCTCCGTCTGTGGGCAGGGGAGGGGCTACGCCACTGGGGAGCACAAGCAGGGCACCCGGCAATTTTCACACACGGCTGGAGCAGTGGGCGCCCCTCCACCCTCCCACCCCCCACCAGCTTGACGCTGCGTCCTCTGCCCGCCCCAGGGAGCCTGTGCGCAGGGCAGTGCGCCCCGGCCGGCCGTGCAGAGATGCTGCCAGGTTTCCAACGGTTCTCAAGGTGAAGGGCAGGGGGTCCGGAGAGTCTGCGAAGACCCAGTTCACGGACGCCTGCGGCCTACGTGGAGCCAGCCCAGCCCACCCTGCCCCCAGCCGAGGCTGTCCCGGGCCGTATGGCCCCCGAGCCCCCTGGATGGATGCCCCGGACCAAGGAGAGCCCCAGGCGTCAGGGCTGCACGGGGCCCATGCTGGGCCTGGCGCTGCGGGCTGGCAGTCCCGAGGGCAGGATGGCACTGCCAGTTTTGTTGGGGTTTGGCGGGACTCCTGCGGCTCAGACCCTCTGTCTCCTGTCGCCGGGAGCGACAGGGAGCCTCTGCCTGAGAGAGGGCACCATGGGGGCCCTCCCCTCGCGGGCCCCTGCCGGGCGCGGGCTGTGTCTGAGGCTTGGTCCTCAGAATGAGCCCAGGCCCGGGCCCCGCGGTCTCCCCCGCCAGACTCCTCACACTGCCCTGAGGAGGTGGCTGGGGGGCGTCGGGCTGGGGCGGGGGGCTGTCCCGTGCGTCTGGCTGTGCAGTTTTGAGGTGTTCCGGGACCCTGCAGCATCCTGGAGGAACTCGCGGCCGGTGCCATTTCCCAGGCCGACTCCAGCCGCGGTCCAGATTCTCCCCGACTGTCCCCCCATCGGCATGTCTCCTGCGCAGGCCGGTGGCGAGAGTTCCTCGCTTCTCCTTTCCTCGCCCAGACTCGGTGGCCTCTGGCCTCCATGGAACACAGCAAGTGCCCCGTCCAGACAAAGGAGAGCGCGCCGCTGCTCTGCCACATCTGATAGGCTGGAAAAGCCCCTGGGCCCTTCCAG
Source organism: Dipodomys merriami (assembly GCF_024711535.1). Taxonomy (NCBI): domain Eukaryota; kingdom Metazoa; phylum Chordata; class Mammalia; order Rodentia; family Heteromyidae; genus Dipodomys; species Dipodomys merriami. The sequence continues at coordinate 680,634 of NW_027202682.1, forward strand.
CGAGGGCTGAGCTCCGGAGCGGGCCTGCTCCTCCCGGTCCCACACCTCACTGTCTCGTGTTCCGGAAGGAGCAGAGCTGTTCAGGACGTGTCCCCGGGGGCTGCTCTCGCTTCTGCGTGTGGGGGGCACGGGGCTGTTCCTTGCTCCCTTTGGGGTCTACGGCTGCCTCTAGGAGTCTCCATTCCCTCGCTATAGACGTGGGCAGGACACAGGGGAGACCATGGGCTGGGGTGTAACAAGAGGCTGACGGCCACTGTCACAGAACCCGTCCTGCCTCCAGCCACACGGCAACTGTGTGGCTCATGGGCGAGGTAAATTGGTAAGAAAATCAAGCAAGAGGGACGCAGGCCCAGCCGGTGTCCCAGGCAGGGGCCTGGTGTGGCCCCAGCTCTGTGTCCCGGCCACCGCCCTGTGTGTGGCCAGTCCCCGACACCGAAGCCCAGCCGCACACCTGACTCGTATCTAGGCACTGAGCAACTTCCTGTGGAGAGACAAGATAGCCCGATGGGCCTCTGTGCCTCAGTTTCCCCCGTGGCTATGGGCGTTGTGACAGTCTTCCTGGGTTTCCCTGAGGATTCGCTGAGCTGGACTGGCGTGCCTGTGCCCAGCACTGACCTTTGTGCCTTCCTGCCCATCACCACCAAACCTCAAGGCCGCTTGTCCAGTTAACCCTGGGTTCTAGGTGGGGCAGACACCCCTCCCCGATCCTCCCTGAGCCTCCCTGCTCCTCTTTGGCTCTCTGTGAGGCAGGAGGGGGGGTCAGAATCTGGGGTCACCTCTACCCGGGTGGCTTGGCCCAGGCCAGGGCTCCCTGGAGCTTTAAATGTAGAGTGGAACCCCTGCGGTTGGCGGTAGGAAAGCCTGAGACACTCAGAAGACTCCCCTCCCCCTCCCCCTTGGCTTTCATCCGATTCTGCGGGCACCTGTCCTGGGGAACCCCACAAAGGGTTAAGGGGTGCGGGCTGCCGTGCCCATAACTGGGCAGGCGGAGCGGCCTGGCTGGTACCAGGCCAAGGGCTTCGAAGGCGCTGCATTTTAATGAATCATTATTGCCGGGCAGCCCTTTGTGTTTCTTTATCCGGTGCACAATAAAAGAATTAATTAGACAGAAAATGGCAGGGCAAGGAACTGACAAGTCATTAAGGGCTACTGAATGACCGATGAGATGCGGGCCGGGTGGGTTTCGGCTCCGGAATGATAATGGCCAGCGGAGTGCTTTGTATGCATGACCAGCAGCCCTCCGCCGCTGCCATTGTGGCCGGGCGGGAGTGGACATGGGGCCCTTGCTCTCCAGGCGGAGCTGAGTGAGCCGACCGGACAAAACCCTGTTTTGATTTCTGTGTGCGGGTGAGCATCCGCAATCAGGCCCCGGGAGCCTGCCAGAGGCCCGTTCTGCCCTTTGGACTTTATTTGCTTGCTGGGGAACAGGCGCAGTGGGTGTGGTGGAGGTTTGAGAACTAGGACTGGGGGAGGCGGAGGGGGGATGTTGAGGGGGAGGGGGGCTGATGGGGCTGGGAGGGACAGGAGGAAGTGCTGTCCCCAGCCCCACTATCCGGGAAAGCGAGAGCTGGACCCAGATCGGCTCTCCCACTCAGAAGAGCGGGCTTCCCGTGGATCTATGTCCTTCACAGTGGCCACCGAGTGTCCAGAATGCAGGAAGGCAGGCCAGGAGCAGAGACACCAGTGAGTGATGAGCTGGTCATTAGCCTCTGGCCAGCAGGAGCCCGCTGACCCCCTGCCCTGCAGCCTGGGCCCCGGGGCTCCCCTGTGGGGTCTTGCAGGAGAGAGGGGTGGAGCTCCCAGGCCTCACCAGCCTGAGGAGAGCAGTGGAGGAGGACTGGCCGTGGTCAGCAGCCTCCCGGGGTGGACGTGAGGGGGATGAGATGCCACCCCCAGGCCGCACCGCGCCCACAGCTGATGTGGACAGGCACAGCTCGGGGCTGCACCTCTTCCTGACCGTTAACTGACATGAAGATTTGGGGGTGCAGCTGGTAGCCCCACTAATACCTGTGATCGTGGAGCTCGTGAAGATTCCGTCCCCTGTGTGTGAGCTGTGGGTAGACAGGGAAGAAGAGCTGGGAGCCGGGCTGGGGACCGCAGGTGCTGGGAAGGGCGGTGGGGCCGGACTCCCGGGGTGGGCAGGAGCTCTTGTTTTGTTGTTGGGCCTTGAACTCAGGGCCTGGGCGCTGTCCCTGAGCTCTTTCACTCAAGGTTAGCACTCTACCACTGTGAGCCGCAGCGCCACTTCCTGTTTTTGAGTGATTCATTGGAGGTAAGAGTCTCATGGGGACTTTTCTGCAGGCTCTGAACCACGATCCTCAGATCTCAGCCTGAGCAGCTAGGTGACAGCCGTGCGTCCCTGGCCCCCGTGCGTCCCTGGCCCCCGCGGGGCAGGAGTTCTCGCTGCTGCACCGAGGGCCCCACATTCCATATTCTGTGTGTGCCCCCCACACTGGGGGAGCAGGGTGAGGCTTCTACTGTCCTCCAGAAGGAGGAGGCCTTGGGACTCGGACGGCCCGGACCCTGCTCTCCCCGGGGCGCGAGCAGAGCCCCCTGCTTGATGCCTTGCATGCTGGCGGAAGGCATGGGGCAGGTTTGGGGGCTCAGGTCTGGTCCTGCCAAACTCACTCAGTGACAGACACTCCCTTGTGCGTTGCTAGGGGCGAGTAGGCGTCTCTAGACACCAGCCTGGCTGCGAGGCCGAGAGCGGGCATGGCTGGTAGGCTGCGGAAGCGGCTGGCTAGCGCATTTCCTGTCATTCACCAGCACTCCGGCCCCAGCCCTTTGGGCAAATGGAAGTCACAAGCCCACCCGGTCCCCCAGGAGGGGAAGGGAGCGGGAGAGAGAGACAGAGAGGGAGAGAGAAAGAGGAAAGGGGGAGAAGAGGACTTTCCCTGCTCCGGGAATGCAGGCGGTGTCTGGGCCCCGCGGCTGAGGCTGGAGGAAGACAGAAGCGTGGGGGGGGAAGGCATCCTGCGCCCATCTGGCGAGAAAGCCCAAGCCAGCCCGGTTTCCTCTAACAGGAGACAAATCCCACTCCGCCTTCCCCGGGGCCCCGCAGCGCCCGCCCTGCCGTGGGGGGGGGCTCTGGAGGGGGTGACCCCTCCCTGGCAGGGTGCTCTGTCACCTGTTCCTCCCGTTTGCCAGCTAATTTCCGCGGGGCCCGTGGGTGGCTGCGGGCGCGGCAGCGCGCGGTGTGGGTACAGACACTCCCTGCCTCGTGCCTGCTGGGTGCAGAGCAGCCTGGCAGCTCATTTACATGAAGCCCGAGCCCCCCCCTTTATTCTGGTTCCGTGGAGCCCAAGGGTGCGGAGCACACCCAGAGACATGCCGTGGGCAGGAGAGACCCACAGCAGCAGGCCGGCGCCCAGGGCCGGCTCCGTGTGGGAAGTGGACACGGAGGCTGGTGGGCCACAGGAAGTGAGCAGGCTTTGCTGGGCAGCGGTCCAGTGCCCCCGGGGAGCCCTGGGGTGTGTGGAGGGGAGATGCGGTGGGAGCTGGTCCGTCGGGGCGGAGCAGGCCGCGTCCTGAGCCCCAGGCCCGAGCGGGCAGCGGAAGAGCCGGGGCCGGAGCCCGAGACTCAGCAGGTTCCGTGGAGGGCCCCCGGACGTGGGCCTCCGGGTGGGCGCAGGGCCCCTAGGCCACGCAGAGGGCTGTCCTGCCTGCTCCTCCTGCCCTGCTCCAGCGGGGTGAGGACCCAGACCTGCCTGAGGCCGCACAGGTGACGTGGGGGACCTCAGCTGTACGGAGAACCAGCGCAGCGTTTTCTTGCCTGGAATCCCTGAGGGCTTCGGGCGACCCGTGGGTTCATTGGCATAGATGCCGTTTCTATCAGGCTTTGATGATGGCCAGAGGCCAGCAGGAAAGTCATCTGGAACTGAGTTAGAGACAGCACGTGGAGAGGAACACAGAGGTGCAGGAATGACGCGCAGCCGGCCCTGGGCAGCCCCGCTCCCTCCCCCTCCCCATGTCCCAGGCTGTGGGGCCTCAGCCGGCCCTGGGCCACTGGGGCGGGTGACATTGCACAGGTGCAGCACAGGGTCCCCACTGGATCCCCAGGGCCCTGACACGGCACACCTGTGCTGGTTCAGTGACATCCGAACCATCTCTGGCCACAGTGCTCCAGGAAAGACCACGGAGTGGCGTGAGGTGACAGAGTAGAGAGGGCGGGGGTGGGGGTGGGGGGCGAGCCCTGGGTGGGGGTGGGGGGCGAGCTCCCCGGGGACACGGTGATCCAGAGCCGCGGGACCCCAGCCTGGCTCCACGCAGGGGAGGCGGTGCCTGGAGTCAGCCGAGGGGCCTGGGGTCCGAGCGGCAGGCGGGGGGCCCCGGCTGCCGGGATCCCCTTCCTCCGTGGCTCCAGGCAGCCACGGGGCACAGGGCTTGCCTTGGGGATGATAGAAACCTCTGGAAGCCGCCCAGCAGCATGGTGAATGTGTGAAGGGCCGCTGCGTCATTCGGTTTATGTGATGTGACTCTCACTTCAGTAAAACACAAGCTTCGCAGTGCCAAGATGGCTGCTCACAGGACACCAGCATTATGGTCACACACCAGCCTGTCCTCTCCAGGAAGCTAGGAGACAAAAACGAGACTCCAAGATGGGGCCGGGAGGGGAGGAGGTTTCCATGGAAGGAGCGAGCGGTGAGCTGGGCTATGGGCCGGGCGCCACCTTCTCCGGGCAAGGGGTGAAATTTGGATTGGCGAGGTACAAGTCTCCTGTCCAGGCCGGGTCAGCTGGGTGGAGCCCGGGGCCCTGCCCGGGTGGGCGAGGAGGCTAGCGGCCGTCGGCCCGGACCCTCCCTGAGCTGCTGGAGCGCCAGGAGGAGCTGGCAGAGGCCCCGGCCCAACCTCCTGGGGGTGGACGTCTGCCCGGGAAGCATCCTGGAGACTCACAGGGCCAAAGAGAATATGGAGCCAAAGGCCGGAGCCGGAGCCCTCCGCCTCCCCCGGGGCTCTGGGGAGTGAGCTGCGTGGGGCCACTCACCCACTCCTCACCCCCAGACCATAGGAGGGGTTCCCCGCTGGAGGGGGAGCCCAGGCTCGACCCCCACCGCGGCTTGGGCTGTCCTGTGGAGGCCAGGACTCCTCCCCCATCCTGTCCCCCAAGGTAGCAGCTCCCAGATGCTGTGGGAGGGGGCAGACACTCTGACGGTGGACAGTGTCTGGAGAGCTCAGTGTCTCGGGCAGGCTTTGTGGGCAGTGGCCATGCCACCTCCCCTGCCCCAGGGTGGCCTTTGGAGAGGAGGAGAAACGAGCTCGAGGCTGCCGGTCATCACTCAGGCCTGCGGCGGAGGCTGCCTGTGGCGAGGCCTTCAATCGGGGTCAGCTGTCCTTGCCCCCCCAGACGTGGTGTCCCAGGTCCATAACGTCGAGGATTCTGCCAGCTGCCACGAAGGACACCCGCTTCATTCTGAGCACCCCGAAGCTGGACTTAGTGGTGGTGGGGGTCCAGTTTTGGGAAATCCCTCCTCCATGTCCCCTGCTTGGGCTGTCTGCAGCCCCTCTGGGCGTGGGGAGGAGCGTGGAGGCTCGGAGCCCAGGACAGGGTGCCACCACCGGAGACAGCGGCAGCTAGAGTTCACCTGTCTCCTCACCTCACGGTGAAGTCAGAGCCGCCCAGGACTCAGATCGTGACTGTGTGTGTGTGTGTGTGTGTGTGTGCGTGTGTGCGTGCGTGCGTGTGTATGTGTGCATGCGCATGTGTGTGCGTGTGTGTGTGTGTGTGTGTGTGCACACGCCAATCCAGGGCCTTGAACTCAGGGCCTGGGCACTGTCCCTAAGTTTTATTTGCTCCAGGCGAGGGCTCGACACTTGAGTCACAGATCCGATTTCAGAATGTGACTTTGTTTTGTTAAGAGGCCTTGGAAGGGGCCTTGGTGGGAAGGGACGGAGGAGGCGTTCAGAGCCCCCCAAACCCTCGCAGGTGGGCGGCCCGGGGCTGAAGGCCGTCCCAGCCACGCAGTGGTGCAGAGGCGTCCGGCCTCCTGCGCCCGGGGAGCCCAGCCCTCCTGAGTTCTGCCTGCCCACCCGGGACCGTGCCTGGCCACAGGTGTGGTTGCGCGCCGGGGCCCGGCTGGTTCTTTCTGAACGCAAACCTCGAGGCTGACGTCGGGGTGCCAGGCTGCTGCCGGAGCAGCCGTTGGTGCACGGCGGCCCTGACGACAGGCAGCTTTGTCTTCCCGGTGGGGCTGAGTGCTGAGGTTTCCTTTCTTTGCCAGAAGCCGTTAATGGACATTCTGTGGGTCTAAGGGGGTGTGTGGTGGGAACCTGTTATGCTTCCCATGGCGGCTCAGGGCCAGGCCTGCGCAAATACCCCTCCGCCGGGCGCGTGTGAGCCCGGGACCTCACCCCAGGCCGCAGCCATAGTTACTGGAGGGGAGGTGTGCCCGCCAGCCCCCCACACCCACGGCGGGCCTCCCAGAGAGGCCAGCCGACGCGCCGCGTGCCCGGGCCACCGCCACGCTGCGCTCGCTCCCTCGGGGAGCCTGCCCCGTGGGTGTCAGCCAGTCTGCCTGCCAGGATGGGAACGTGGGCCGGTGAGAGAGGGAATGGACGGGGGAGAGAGGGATAAACGAAGGAGAGGATGGATGGATTGAGAGGCATCTGCTGTGAGAGCCCTGTAAGGTTCCATTCTGAATTTTTCCTTGCTTTGGCTGTCCCGGGGATTGAACCCAGGGCCTCGTGCCCGGTAGGCAGAGGCTCTGCCCCTTGAGCTGTCTCGGGACTGCGGGCTGGGGACTTCCGAGAGGCGCGAGCGCCGGTTGGCAGGGTTCCCCGGATGCGCTTGCCAAGTGTCGTAAAAACACATCCGAGACCCGTCACGCCCGGCCCGTGCGGGCTGCCTAGGGGTGACAGGTCAAACAAATGCTTCTCTGGATTTATGGCCTTCAGGTCTGGAGCACCGTCCGGCCCGGGCGATGCGTTTCCTGCGGGAAGTCTACGTTGGGGGGGGGGGGGGGAGCTCGTGGGATGCGTCTTCTAGACTTCCACACGGACAGCAGCTGTGTGGAGCGGCCAGCAAGCCCACAGAACGCCGTCGGCAAAACCCGCTCTTCGGCAGTCACCTGAGCCCCAGGGGGCGAGGGGGTGGGGGGCAGTCGTGTTTCCCGGTCTGTCTCTGGGGGAGAAGGTGTCAGGCGGCCTCCCTCGAGTCTGCTGGGCTCTGCGTCCCTCCTCCACCAGGAGCCTGGGCTGCTGGCAGCCTTGTCCCCGGAATGCTGCCAGGCCCCGGCTGGCTTGGGGCCGGGCACCCAGGGTGGCACTGGGCACAAGAGCACCTGGAGTAGAAGAGCAGAGCCTGGCACTGGTGGAGACCTGGGGTCCCGGGAGGACCCTCCCGGCTCAGGATCTGTCTTAGGCCTTGTCACCGCCCTGGTGCGCCCGCCGCCCTGGCCAGCCTCAGCGTCCAGCCCTTCCTCCCGGTCACCTCGGATGGGCATTCCTGCTTCTGTCCACATGAACACAGTCTCCTTGGTTACCAGGGTGCTGCCCCCTCCCCCCCAAACTCCTGGGACTCTGTGCTCAATCCCGGGAGATACGGGCGTGGGGTTCCACGGGCTGGGAGGAGAGGACCGCAGGAGGGCGTACGGCCAGGTTTGCCTGCCTCCCTCCTTCCTGTGGGGCCATGCCAGGGTGTGGAGTCCAGGAAAGATGGGTTCTGGGGCCCATGGTGCCAAACTCTCGCACCAGGCTCCCCTGGGTGAGCAGGTACGTCGGGACGCGTGTCGGGGCCTGAGGGGCGGAGCGTGCCTGGCGGCCTCCACAGGGCCGGGCCAGGCGGCACCGGGCAGGGGAGGTCCTCAGGGCCGGTCTCCGCTCCAAGCCGCCGTGAATCACCCTGGCAGGAGGTCTGCGGGCAGTGGCCAGGCCCCGGTCCGGCCAGACGCGCCTCACATCTCCACCAGGAGCCTAAAATAGCTCCCTCGGTGTCCAGCACAGGGAGGAGGCCGCCGGCACTGACAGACGGCCGGGCCAGGTAACTGCAGCCCAGCCCAGAGATGCGGCCCCGCTGTAAACTGCTGGGGACACCGTCTCCCCATAAAGCCGCAGGACGCTGTCCCCCCCAACCCCCAGCCTCCTCCCCTAGCCCTGAGTGAGAAAGGCTGAGACCCTCAGACCTCAAACACCCCAGACCCTCCACCCAGGCCCTCTCTGGTCACTCCAGATCCCCACATCCCCCCACGGCCCTGCCGGAAGGGGCGGGGGTGGGCAGGGGCCGGTCATCTCTGAGTCTCAACTTGAGGCTGGCCAGGAGGCCGGGCAGAGGCGGACATAGGAGATCATAGAGAAAATCTGGCGCACGGAGCTGCTGGGCGGTCAGTCACCACCTGGAGGGTCAAGGACACTGGCCTGGCCAACGCGGACACCAGGGGCAGCCATTGGGCAGGGCTGGCCCAGCCCCCAGGAGGACACTGTTAGGACCTCCATGAGGGACTCATGGCCTGGGAACCAGGGGCCGCGTTGCCCCTGGCTCTGTCCCGCGCTTTGGGGCCGGCGGGGTGGGATGTGTTGCCCTGGGACTTGCACTGGGAGTAACAAGAGTCGGGGTTCAGGGTCCCCAATGTCCGGGCCCAGGAAGGCTCCGCTGAGCAGTGCTGCTGGCCATTGGTCTTTCTGAGATCTGGTATCTGAACAGCTGCTCTGAACATGGGCTGGGGAGGAGCCGTGCGGAGTGGCAGACCCTGGGCTTAGCGTGGTCCCAGTCACCCTGCACGGGGTGCACAGTCTGCCCAGATCGTCCCGAACCCTGGGGGCCGCGCGGTGTCTGTGCTGAGCCACGCACCTCTGTGCCAGGGGCTAGAGCCGCCTCCAGAGCCCTGCTCAGCCCTGGCTTGTGGCTCCCCTCACTGGCCTCAGTTTCCTTATGTGTGGGCCAGGAAGGTTCTGGGGCCGTGGCTGGGGGGCCCAGCCGCAGAGGCTCAGCTCACCGCCGGCCAGGCTGGGTGGGCCAGGGAGACCGGGTGAGGTGTCCTGTGAGCCGAAGCGGTGGTGGAGGACCCCGGGACTGTCCAGACCGAACGGCGGTCGATCTAAGCCCTCGTTTACGGTCCTGGCAACTGCCTCCTGCTCTCCACCCAGAGCCGCAAGCCCCGCACACATCCCGCACCAGGGAGGCCTGGGCCCGGGTGGGTGTTTTTCCCTTCCCGGGCCATTGCTAGGGGGTCCCAACCCCTCTGAGTCTCAGTTTCCCCCTCTGTGAAGTGGGCAGGTTTGTTCTGATGCCGTCTGAGAGGCCTCCAGGCCCACCACACCCGCCCGGCCCCCGCAGGGCCCCGGTCCCCAGCGGCCCTGGGGCCGTGGCAGCCGCTGCCTTGGGAAAGCAGAGCACTGCCTTGCCCACCTGCCCGGTGGCAAGCTCTTTGACACCGACATGGAACCCCAAAGCCTCTCTGTGTGGCGGGGTGCTTCCTTTCCTCCCACGGGTCCTCCACGCTCCCCCTTCCCGAGTCCAGCCCCAGGCCCAACGGTGGCAGGCAGAGACATGGGGCAGGGGCAGGGAGGGTCAGTAATCGTGACTTCCAGGATTAAGGGGGAGCTGCGCCTTGGCTCAGCAGACAGAAAGAAAACTCCCCAAGAAGCAGCGGCCCGCTGGACACGCGGGGGCGGCCGAGCGGGAGAAGGCGCTGGGCATTGCTGGGCGATGGCGTCATGTGGGAGGGAAGCCCGGCGCTGGCCCGCGTCCGGCGGGGGGGGGGGGACGGGAAGGGCACGCTGTTGTCCCTGCCACCCGCCCCTCTGCACAGCGCGCGCTCGAATCTGAGGATTAATTCGGAAACAATTAAAATTCTGTGCAAAACAAGCAGAGAGGCAGAGGCCGGCTGGTAGGCAAGGAGCCCTTCCACCACCAACACGGAGATCTAAGTACGGCGGACCCAGACAGACGCAGAGCAGCGGCTCTCTCCAAGAGACGGAGGAACATCGAGGGCAGACCCCACCGTGCCGGAGTGGCTGCAGACACACCGCCTCCGCCGTCAGCCTCCTCCGGGCATCCTGTGGCCCCACCGACCCCCGTCCCCACCAGCCGCAGCCCGGGAGCCCGGGTCGGAATCTACGCTTCCCATGATCCTCAGCGGGAGGCCGCCCGGAGACCAAGGTCACTCGGGCCACCAGAGTCTTGTGTTTGCAGTGCTGAGGTAGCCCTGATGGTCACGTTCTGTCAAGGGCCCTTTGGGGTGTCCCGGGTACCGAGGCAGGGGAGGCCGTGTAACCAAGGCACTGATGGAGCTCCTGGGGGCGCGGCCAGGGATCCGGGTGTGTAAGGAACACGGTTCCGGGCTTCCCCTTGTGACTTCCGGGGTCCACGGCTGCAGGCACAAGCAGGGGTCCCTATAAGCAACCACGGGCCCGGGCGTCCAGGGACTGCCAGCCCAGGAGAGTTACAGATGTGCACGCTGGGCGTCTAGGGAGAGCGCCGCATCCTGCCTCCCTCCTGCCACCCCCCAGCTGCCAGTGGGGCCGGGCCCCCGGGACCCCCAGGGGCAAGAGGGCGGGGACAGGCTGGCGGCAGGCCTTTGGAGGAGGCAGGCCAGCAAATGCCTGTGAACGGAGAATAAGCTTGAAGTCGGACCCCAGGCTCCACTTGACCCGGGGTCGGGGTCAGCGCTAGCTCTGTGTGCCCTCCTGCCTGGAGGAAGGCCGAGGGCGCGTCGCGTCCACGCAGGAGCCCGCAGACCCACAGGCCCGAGTCCCCAGCGGGCAGGCCATGGGGGCCGGGAGGAGGGAGACGCAGTCGGCCAGGTGAGGGTGGGCACTGCCCCGGAGGGGAGTGGCTGGCCGGGCCACCCAGCAGCCTGGGCTGGGCCTTGCGCCCACGGGCGACCTCACTGACCGATGACCCGGTGCCCCCCACACCCAGAAAGAACATCAGAGCTCCGCCCTCAGGTGTTTGGGGGGTTCCCGCATTTCCTCCGGCAGCTCCTGCCCAGAGGCCCTTAGGGACGTCACCCCGCTTTGACCCTGGCTGGGGGTTTCAAGGTATCTGAGTAACTTCTGCTTTGGGGCTGGCTCTTGCCAAGGAGGGGAGCGGGGCTTTCCTGGCTGGAATGCGATGGAGACGGCTCTGCCTTGGGCCCCCAGCGTGGCCGAGGAGCTCGGGAGTCCCCCCGGCCGGGCAGCGCACCCCTCCCTGGTCTGAGGTCTGGAAGACGATTGAGGGGGAGGGCTGGGAAATGTCACCAGATCCTCGGTTGCGGGGGACCTGCTGCTGCACAGCCCCGGTCTCCCCCACCAGGTGTGTCCCGGGGCAGGACCCCGGAGTGGACTCTACTTCCCCATTTGCCCGGAAAACTCCCTGCCAGCCTGCTTGGTCGGCCACCGAGGCTCTTTCCCAAGACCGGGGAGAGCAAACATGGCCAGCCCTGCCCAGACACACCGGTGGAATTCCCAGGTGACTCATGCGTCCCCAGAAGCCAGCCCTCCCCTGAGAGGCCGGCAGGACCACGCACGCACGTGCACGGCAGGCCAGCTGCGCGGGGCCTTCCTGCTGCTCAGGCAGCTTCTCCAGAGAGACAGGCGGCAGGGAGCAGGGCCGGCCCACGCCGCCGGCCTCCTGAGGGACGGCCCAACCCCGCTCCCAGCGGTCCTCCCTCAGCCCTGCGGGACCCGTGGACACCGCCACAGAGACGAGTGTCAGGAGGACTGCGGGGCTGGATGTAGCATGCAGGTGGTGTGCTTCCGGAAGCTTCCCTTTAGGTGTACATTTTTGAGCTGCTTGGTGGTGAACACATTTGTCTGGGAGCTGGGCATTTCCCAGGAACACTTTGCTGGGTGGGTGGGGCGCGGGTCCGGGGGTCATAACGATGATAATAGTGGTGATGAAGATGAAGAGGATGACAACGGTGGCAGAGGGGACGGTGGCCTCCCTCACTGAACAAGGCCTGCCGGGCTTGGGATACCAAGTAACTTCTTCCTCTCAGCGGCTAATATGTTGGCACTTAGGTATAATGTAATCACTCTAGCTGTTATCGTATTTTCTACAAATAAGCAGGCCGCAGAGCCTCCCGAAGGCCCGAGGGTCTGGCTCACCTCCAGTGGGGCCTGGGGCGGGGCCGCTGGGCAGCAGGGGAGCTGTGAGGCAGGGGTGGGTCTGGCCATGACCACGAGGTCTGGCGAGCTGCCCATTCATGCTCACCTCAGCTTCAGAACATGACCTAGTATGGAGGAGTTCTCCACGGCCGAGGGGTGGGCCCCGAACACAATGAACGACAGGCATCTTCCTAAGGAAACAGACGCACACCGACACCTACAGGGGAGGGCCGTGGGCCAGAGGCTGGCATGGAGGGATGGGGCGGCAGGCCCAGGACTGCCTGCCACCCTGGATGCAGGAGGAGAGCAGAGGCTCACCTGCGGCCACAGCCCGCCCACCCCACCCCTTCCAGGCTTCTGGCCTGCTATTGGGAGGGAGCAGAATCCTCCATTCCAAGCCCAGCCCCGGGTCACAGCAGCCCTACCCCGGTGTCTCCCCACGATGACCACAGCCTCTCGGGGCGAGTTTCGGGGAGGACGAGGCTGGCAGGCCCATGGGGTGGGGGCGGGGTGGGGAGGGACAGGACAGGCGGGGTCCCAGCCCTGCCCCCACCCGAGCCGGCCCCCAGCACGCCTGTCCCCCGGACCTTCCCCCTGTGCAGAGTGACCCCGACGGGCTGCTTCTCGGGGCCGGGGCCCCCAGCTGCCGCTCCTGGCAGCTGCCGGCGTCTCCTGTTCTAAATCACAGCCTGGTTGGGTTCCCCCCCCCCCCCCCCGTCGCTCCCCTCCGGCTTGGCCTGCGAGCAGGCTTGGCCTGCGAGGTGCACCGATGCTCTTCCAGCAGGCGTGGGCTGGGTGGACAATGACCTCAGAGGGCAGGGTGGCCAGCCAGGCCTCGGGAGCCAGGCCCGCAGGTTCCCAGGCCGCGCGGGAAGCCCAGTGCTGTGCCCGGACCTCTGGAGTCCGTGAGGAAGGGGAGCCCGCGTTCTCTGCCCTCAGAAGCCCGGCAGACCTGCGGCTCGGGGCGGAGGTCGGGGGACGCGGTGGGAGGCCAGGCGGGCAGGCCCGGTGTTGGGGCTGCAGGAGGCCTTGCAGCCGGGGAACGAGAGGACACGGCCTGGGCCAGGCCTGGGGTCTTCCTGCTGCCAAGGCCTAGCAAGGGGTGTGGGCAGTGGTGCCGGAAGCCGCAGCTCTGGCCCGGGGTGAGGAGTGACGACTTTGGGAAGGTCTTTTTTTTTTTTTTTTGGTCGGCCATGGGGCTTGAACTCTGGGCCTGGGCTCTGTCCTTCAGCTCTTCAGCTCAAGGCGAGCTCTCTACCACTTGAGCTACAGCGCCATTTCTGGTTTTCTGGTGGTTTATTGGAGATAGGAGTCTCATGGTCTCTCCTGCCCCGGCTGGCTTTGAACCGCGATCCTCAGATCTCAGCCTCCTGAGTAGCTAGGATTACAGGCGTGAGCCACCAGCGCCCGGCCTTGGGAAGGTCTTGACCCCCGGATGGGTTCAGGAAAGGAATGAGGCCGGAGGGCCGGAGCGGCAGCGGCCGCGGGCCGAGGCCTGTCCCTGCGGGGCTGAGACGCCCAGCCCGGGCAGAGGCCACAGCGGTACCACAGAGAGAGCCAGGGCTGTTGGGCCGGCGCTGCGCGAGAGTCCCTCTCCCCACACCCCCTCTGCCGGGGTCCGGACTGGGCCTGCAGACGGCAGGGCAGGCTGGGGAGCGGCCGGTCCCGTACCCGCTGGTGCTCGGCCTGGACCTCCTGGAGGATCACTGTCCGACGGCTCGAGGAGAGGAGTGGACTCCAGCGGTCAGAGAGAGGCCCTCGGCAGGCCCAGCGCCCGCGGCCCCAGCTTTGGGGCAGCATGGAGTCTCAGCTCTGAGGCTGTGGAGACCCCTGGGTGGAGCCCCCGTCCCCCGGGCTCAGGAGGAGGCTCCCGGCCCAGGGCCCGGCGTCCCTCACCTTTGTGTGTCAGGTTACCCACGATCCAACACGATCTCGCCGCAGAGCCTCAGCCGCATTGCATCTGGTCACGACACGTGGGACCACGGCCTGGGGGCTGCGGGGGCTTCTCAGACGGGCCTGGGAGGCCGGAACCCATCCCCGGCACTCCCTGGAGGCTCACCCTGCTCCCCCTCCCCCGCCCACAGCCTCACGGGACAGAGGCCCTGCGCCAACCTTCACATCCTGCGGGGAAGGGAGCAGGGCCGAGTCTTAGGTTTGGGGTTTGGAGTTATGCGTAGTGTGCCTATCCCTATCCAAAGGGCGGGTGAGTCACGGCTTCCGGAAGCTTCTCAGGTAAGGACCGAGGATGAGGCTCATTACCAGGCTAAGGCTTCTGTCCCCAAAGGCCCTGGTCCAAGGGAAAGGAGTGGAAGGCCATTGAGCCCTCAAGACCATGACCCCCCAGGCCCTGATAACTCTGTTCATCTACTCTTTCACACACACACATCCATATACCCACCACCAACCCATCCATCCATCCACCCATCCACCCATCCATCCATCCATCCATCCATCTATCCATCCATCCATCCATCCACCCTCCCTCCCACCATTCTTCCTCCCATTTGAAATCCAACCATCCGTCTGTCCATTTGTCTGACCCTCCGCCCCTGGGTGAGAGGCTGGATGGGAGAGGATCCCGGCTAGGTCTCTGGCCCCCACGCCCCCCCCCCCAGCCAGGCAGGCGGCCCAGCCTGCAGCTGTGAGCTTGGGGTGGGAGTCTGGACCTTCTGGCTCCCGACATTGCAGCTGAAAAGCATTTCCAGTTTACAGCCACATAATTACTCACCCTCCTTGGGGCCAGGGGAGCTTGGGGAGGGAAGATGTGCCGCGGGCCCACGCCGCTTCAGAGAGGAGGTGGTGTGAAGGCCCCAGACACGGGGGATTTGGACAGGGTGCGGGGTGGGGGGGTGTGAGGGCTCCCCGATTCCCCCGGGGCAGGGCTTGGCCGGGCCCGGGGCGCGGTGCCAGCTTGTTCAGAGGCAGGGCTGGGAGGGCAGGCGCCCGCCCTGGAGCCAGGATGCCAGGGTCCCGGGAATCCTGGGGGGTGCCGGGCCGAGGGAGGGGCTCCTGGATTCACTCCGGTGCCAGAGGGGGGACGGGGCCTTCTGGGCGGGGTGCACAGAGTCCTGGGGGAACACCGCACGGGGGGCGGACTGACCCATCCCCACAGTCCTCCCCCCACCGGAGGCCTGAGGCCAGCCAGGCCAGAGAGTGGCATCCCGCCAGCCCCAGGAGTGCCCCCCGGGTACCCGGAGAGGCCAGTCTGGCACTTCTGGACTCTGAGGGGACTTGCGGGGAGGAGGGGAGCCCCGGTGGGCCTGGGCCCGGGTCACACGGGCTGCTTTCTCCTTCCTGACTTCCCCGGGTGTCCAGGCGGCAGAGCCCCAGCCCCAGGCCACGCGGGCGGCGGGAGGGGCCCTGCTCAGGGGCCCGCGGGTCCCAGGCGGAGCCCGGCCACGGGTGCTGGACCCGCGCATGGGGCCGCGGCCCTGCCCGCCAAGCAGCCACGGGCGTCTCCACGGCCTCCGCCCCAGCACGGGCTGCCACGGACAATGGAGCCCTGTCTGGAGCTGGAAGAGCCTGGGGGTCCAGGGCCGCCTCGCCCACCCACCCTCCACCAAACCCTGAAGTCAGGGGCCAGCTGGGATGTGTGCCCTTCCCGTCCTGCGTCTCGGGTGGAGAGGAGCTCCGGAGACTCTGTCTCTCCCCCTGCCCAGCCCGTGGGCCCCTGGAGGGGTCTGCGGGGGGAGCAGCTGTGCAGACGCCTGGGGCGGCCAGCGCCTGCGGTCTCTGCCCTGCGGCTTCTGGGGGGACATGGGAGCGAAAGTCTCCCTCCAGCGACCCCAGCCGAGGTCGTGGCCTGCAGAGACCCAGGCCAGGTCTCTGCCGAGAGTGGAGGACCGGGCGGGGGGTCCGGCAGCTGCCCGCCGGCCAGCCGGGGCCCGGGCCGCCGTGGAGAGGAGGGGCCTCACGGCGGGACGGCGACCACAATTCGCTTCGGCCCGCCTGCTGCCAGTGCCTGCCAGTTCTGCCAGCGAGCGTGTAATCTCCCCATTTCCAAGGCCCAGCCTCTTCTGCACACTTGTAATTAGGGGGGGACAGGGGAGGGGGTGCTCCCTCCTCCCTTGCCCACGCCAACCTCAGGCTCCAGCCAAGGAAGGAGCTTCGGAGGGAAGCCCCGCCCCTCCCGCCCGGGGGTATCCCCCCCCAGGACCCTGCCCGGCATCCTGGGGGGCGGGGTGAGGGCTGCCGCATGGTCTGCCTGGAGCCAGCCCCGAGCCGCCGCCTCCCCCGCCCCTGTGGTTTGTGTGTTCACCGCCTTGGGGATCTGGGACAATTATGTACAGTGGTTTGTGGTTTTGCTTTGGTAATTGCCAGTTCCCCGCCTCTGAAGGCCCAGGACCAAAGCCAGAAGCAGGGATGGTACCTGAGCCACTGTGCGAGCAGGGGCCTGGAGCCTGGCCCAAGCTGGGGAACTTGCCCATCCTCCCCCTCCCCGTCCCCCCTGCTGCCCCCCTACCCCAGGGAGGACTCTCTGCCTGGGGGTGAATCCCATGGTGCCTGGTGACCTTAAGCAGTGCTCATCTCTGAGCACTGTAGACTTCAAGGTGGGGCTTCACAACCTCTGGGTGCCGGGACACACGCCTGCCATCCCAGCGCAAGCAAACACTCAAGACCCTAGCTGAGAAATCGCTGGAAGCAAATACGGCCGGTGGTGCAGTGCTTGTCTAGCTAGCACAAGGTGCTGAGCTGAGTTCAAACCCTGTAGCGCCAAAAAGAAGAAAGAGAAAAAAAAAACAACAACCATAGTCTTGTTCGTTCCCCTGCATAGAATTTAATAGACGGATAGACTCATGAGCCATGCTGGTCCCCACGCCCTTCAGAGCGTGCCCAACACACAGAGAGCCGCAGGGACCCACTGCCGACCTCCAGCCCTAGCCTGGCGTCTGCCCGGGGCGGAGATGGCTTTCCTGTGGGCGCCCGGGCCACTACTAAAAGGTGCACACAGCAAGGACTGGATCGTGCTGAGTGGCCCACGCGGGCTGTCTCCTGAGGGAGTGACCCACGCAGGGGGCAGCAACCCTGCCGGCCCCGCGACCCACACAGGTAACCGGCCCCGCGACCCACACAGGTATCCGGCCCTGCGACCCACACAGGTAACCGGCCCCGCGACCCCACACAGGTATCCGGCCCCGCGACCCCACACAGGTAACCGGCCCCGCGACCCACACAGGTAACCGGCCCCGCGACCCCACACAGGTAACCGGCCCCGCGACCCACACAGGTATCCGGCCCCGCGACCCCACACAGGTATCCGGCCCCGCGACCCACACAGGTATCCGGCCCCGCGACCCCACACAGGTATCCGGCCCCGCGACCCCACACAGGTATCCGGCCCCGCGACCCCACACAGGTA
Organism: Dipodomys merriami; assembly: GCF_024711535.1. Lineage (NCBI taxonomy): Eukaryota > Metazoa > Chordata > Mammalia > Rodentia > Heteromyidae > Dipodomys > Dipodomys merriami. The sequence continues at coordinate 698,017 of NW_027202682.1, forward strand.
TCCGGCCCCGCGACCCCACACAGGTAGCTGGCCCGGCCCGTCTCAGTGCCCCACCTCTGTGCGGCCTCCGGCCGCACCAGTGAGAGTCCCGCATCATGAGGCCAGCCCGGGGCTGAGGCCCCTCTGCTCAGCCAGCACTGACCCACCCTGCGAAGACGACCTTTCGTTAACTGGAACAGACTGGGCTCCACCTTGGGGTGTTAAGGAAACAAGTCTGGTGGAGACTTGGTCTTTGGGTCCTCCAAAGGCGTAAATGGGTCCCACTCCACCGCTACTCGGGAGACGGGCCACGTGAGTGCACAGGCCACCACGTCCCAGATCACCTATGCACACAGCGTGACTGCCCGGGGCGCACACACGCACAGGCCGCGGCTCCCCCGGGAGACGGGGGGAACTTGGGTCTCCTGGGGGGCCAGAGGCCGGAAGCTTCACTCTGGGATGACGGCGGGGCCTGAGAGGCCGCCAGGCTGTCCCCACCACAGTCCCAATGTGTCATTAGGGATGTGTGGCCTTGGCGCGGGGACCGCGGGCTGGAGGTACAGTTGCTGGAGCTCCAGCTCTGACGTCACGTGCCGAGAGACCGCGTCGGCCACAGCACCCAGCTGCCGGCCTGGGCTCCGGACCCAGACGGGGAGGCTCTGGGCATCACCCCGGGGTGGGGGGGGCGGGCATCACTGATGCTGCTCGGCCGCTCTGGGCTTCACGTCTGCCTTGCTCAGACCCGCCCGAGGCTCCCAGCCCGGGTCTTCCTGGGGCGTCCTGCCGGAGGGCCAGACAAAGGGGAGGGCTCTGCTGCCCCCACGGCTGGCATGCGGGCACCCGCTCCCTCCTTCCCGCCACTGCCCTGCTGGGCAGCGCCCCCGTGCGCACCTGGGCCCCCACAAGCCCACAGGGAGCTCAAGCTCACAGTCAAGCACAGAGCTGGCCACGAAGCAGCACCGAAAGCAGGGGCCTCGCTGGGGGGGTGCGGCGCTGCACCCCGGCCCGGCCTCTGCCCTGCTTCCTCTCGAGGACCCGGGAGATCGTCCCAGAGAGGTGACCTTGCTCGCGGTCACCCGGGCGCAAACCGAGCCAGACAGTGCTGTGGAAAGAGACCCGCCTCCCCGGCCCGCAGCCTCGCCCCTTCCCCTGGACGTGAGCCTCCTCCCGACACCGCCGCGCCCCCCGGAGCTGGCGGTCCCCTCGCTGCTGCGAGTGGGGTTAGACCCCGGGCTCCCACGACACAAGGCCCGCCTTGGAGACACGGTCCTCCCGGGAGGGGCCTCCTGCGGCCTGGCCCGGAGCTCCGGGGGGCCGGGCGCCCGCCATCCCCGGCCTCGGTGGGTCCAGGCAGGCTGGGGCCGCGGGCTGAGCGAGTGAACACGTTTACTAACTCTTCTCCTCTCTCCCTTTACGGGTTCTGGTGCTGACCGCACGCCTGCCGCGGTGTCCCCGGCACGACTTGATGACCACATGTTCCGTTCTCCGTGCTCTGTGGACGCTCTCCGCCTGCAATTCGCCGGGGTTTATGCTGTGAGGTAGGATGGGCGCTGTCCGCACATCGCGTCCTCTTCTCCCCGATTCCCAGCAAGCTCCACGCCCCTGTGTGCCTGCGTGGTCTGGAACTGAAAACCCCTCCTCTCCCATCAGCTCCAGTCAACCTACAAAGGCGAAGGCCATGGGCCTGGTTTTGCGTGATTCTAGAACAGCTGGTTAACCAGTGACGAGAGCCGAGGGCCAGATGTGGGGGCTCACGTAGCCCGAGAGCCAGTCCCGTGCCAGCCAGGCACCCGGGGCTCACCCGTCTACCCGGATGCCCGCGGTGCCGGGCGCTGGTCTGGGCTGTGGGACCAGCAGGGGTGGAGGAAGCTCTTGCCCTAAGCACATTCTAGAAGTCGGTCGGTCACACACACCAGGCTGTTTCTGGGGTGGGGGGGACTGTCATGACAACCATGTGGTTGCACTTTGTTGATCAGCCCTCTGGTCCCCCACTGGGTTTACACCCCACAGTCCTGAGGTGGCCCGTCCCTGGAAGCCAGCCCCAGCACAGCCTGCTGCGAGCTGGAGGAGGATCTGGGGCTCAGCGGTGACCCAGACTCCCAGGAGACTCACGGGGTGGTCGTCAGTGGGATGTGGCTAACAGGTCCCGGGGCAGGAGGTGCTCGGCCTGGGTTCCCAAAGTCACAGGAAGAAAGCCACGGGGCCGGGCGCCAGTGCTCAGGCCCACGCAGGGAAGTCCACTGCACTCTCATCTCCAGTCAACTGCCAAAACAAAAACAAAGCCGGAAGTGGCGCTGTGGCTCAAGTGGTAGCACACTAGCCATGAGCACCAAAGCTCAGGTACAGAGTCCAGGCCCTGGGTTCAAGCTCTAAGATAGAGCATGTGTGCACACACACGCACACACACACGGGCACACGGGCACACGCGCACACACACACACACACACACACACACGCACACACACACGAAGGCCCACAGTCGTCACGCACAGCCCAGGGGCCAAGCAGCAGGTGGTGTTGGGCAGGACAATGGACAGCTGCCGCAGATGTCCAGGGCGGGGCCTGTCCACCCCTCGGGGCAGCGGGTCCCCTGAGGGCCGCAGGCCCCTTGCCCCATCCTGGTGGGTGGCATGGCCAGCCGGGCGCCGGGCGGCCCCGGGAGGAGCCGTGGGTCTTGGAAGGCGGTGGTTGGCTCTGGCTGTGACTCGGGCCAGCCTCAGGGGCTGGGGTGTGGGTGCTGGGTGGGGGGTGGCGTGGTTGGCACCGAGCCTGGCTCCGCGCCGTCGGCTGTGGAATTCCTTGTCTGATCCGCCTCCAGATTGGCCCAGGAAGAAATTGGAGGGAACTGACTGGTGCCGTTATAGAGGACCCCCCCCGCTGCCCCCCCCCGCCACCCCCGCCCCCATGACAGACACCAGGCGACTGTGGCAGGAGCCCCGCCTCACCCCCGCCCCCTCCTGCCCCTCCTCAGGAGCCCCCCTCACCCCCGCCCCCTCCTGCCCCTCCTCAGGAGCCCCCCTCACCCCCGCCCCCTCCTGCCCCTCCTCAGGAGCCCCCCTCACCCCTGCCCCCTCCTCAGGAGCCCCCCTCACCCCTGCCCCCTCCTCAGGAGCCCCCCTCACCCCTGCCCCCTCCTCAGGAGCCCCCCTCACCCCCGCCCCCTCCTCAGGAGCCCCCCTCACCCCTGCCCCCTCCTGCCCCTCCTCAGGAGCCCCCCTCACCCCCGCCCCCTCCTGCCCCTCCTCAGGCGCCCCCCTCACCCCTGCCCCCTCCTCAGGAGCCCCCAGCCAGGAGGGGAGCCAGGGCGGCCTGCAGGGCCCCCCATCACGTGCCACACATTGCCAGAGGCAGGACCTGGAGTCCCCGGGCAGGCGCTGGGCGGTGAGGACTGTTACACTGGGTAGAATCACAGACCCCAGGAAAGCAGGGCTGGGCAGGAGGAGCAGCCTGGGGAGCAGGGGTGGGTGGGAGGAGCAGGGGTGGGTGGGGGAGCAGGGGTGGGTGGGGGAGCAGGGGTGGGTGGGGGAGCAGGGGTGGGTGGAGGAGCAGGGGTGGGTGGAGGAGCAGGGGTGGGTGGGGGAGCAGGGGTGGGTGGAGGAGCAGGGGTGGGTGGAGGAGCAGGGGTGGGTGGGGGAGCAGGGGTGGGTGGAGGAGCAGGGGCGGGTGGAGGAGCAGGGGTGGGTGGGGGAGCAGGCTGGGGAGCAGGGGTGGGTGGGGGAGCAGGCTGGGGAGCAGGGGTGGGTGGGGGAGCAGGGGTGGGTGGAGGAGCAGGGGTGGGTGGGGGAGCAGCCTGGGCAGCAGGGGTGGGTGGGAGGAGCAGGGGTGGGTGGGGGAGCAGGGGTGGGTGGGGGAGCAGGGGTGGGTGAGGGAGCAGGGGTGGGTGGGGGAGCAGCCTGGGCACAGGTCATTTTTCTTGGCCTCATAGTTAATGCTCCTGTGGAGTCTGTGGAGTCGGGAGAGGTGGAGACCCAGACAGGCTCCCTGGAGAAGCCAGCGAAGGCCGGTGCCCCCATGTCTCACTGGATCACCCCATGTCTCACTGGATCACCCCGTGTCTCACTGGATCACCCCATGTCTCACTGGCTCACCCCATGTCTCACTGGATCACCCCATGTCTCTCACTGGATCACCCCATGTCTCACTGGATCACCCCATGTCTCTCACTGGATCACCCCGTGTCTCACTGGATCACCCCATGTCTCTCACTAGATCACCCCGTGTCTCACTGGATCACCCCATGTCTCACTGGATCACCCTGTGTCTCACTGGATCACCCCGTGTCTCACTGGATCACCCTGTGTCTCACTGGATCACCCCATGTCTCTCACTGGATCACCCCATGTCTCTCACTAGATCACCCCATGTCTCACTGGATCACCCCATGTCTCTCACTGGATCACCCCGTGTCTCTCACTGGATCACCCCATGTCTCACTGGATCCCCCCGTGTCTCACTGGATCACCCGTCTCTCACTGGATCCCCCCCATGCACACATCCCCTGGGTCCCGAGGAGCACTAGGTCCAGGAACAAATGACATTTTGTGCCAAGCCCTGCTGCGGGGCTTCCCGCTGCCGCCTCTTTCTCTTTCTCTCTCTCTTGCATTTTCACACTTGTAACTAGAACTCTGTTTCTGGTGGATATCTGCTCCAGAAGCCATGAACGGGGCGGAGCGGGGCCAGTCCACAGCCCCCCCACAGACGCCCCTTCTCCTGCGGATGCGGCCCCCCCCGAGGCCGTCCGGGGCCTGCTGTAAAGTGGGTCCAGTGTCTGTGTCCAGACCCGGCCTGCCGATCTGTCCGCCGCCCGGTGTCTGCGTCCAGCTGTTCTTAGCTGCTCCAGGGCCGGGGCAGCCACAGGCGAGCGGCGGCTGGGAGGCTGCCCACAGCCGACAGGGTGGGAGCCGAGCCCAGAGGAGCCCAGCCCCCCTCGCACCCCCTCCCCGGCAGCTGCCGGAAGACATGGAGGCCTGGCCGGCTGGGAGAGGGTCTCGGAGCGGCAGCCGTGGGGGCAGGGACCTTCCATGCAGCCAAGTTGTGGCTTGGCCGGGAGAAGGGGAAGAACGAAAGGACAGCCGGGCCGTGCCCTCAACTCCTCACGCCTGGACCATCCACCCCCTCCCGCATCTGCAGATGGGGAGACTGAGGCACAGAGAGCCCAGTCTCTGCCCACGGCAGCCCCTCACACCCTCCATCCGTGTTCGGGGCTGCCCTGGCCTCCCCAGGCCTGACAGGCCACTTCTGGGGGGGGGGGCGTGTGGACCCCGTGCCTGGCCCCGGCCCGCGCCCAGAGCGCATGTCCCCAGGCCTGGCGGGCGCTGCCTCTCACAACCCGGCCACGCCCAGCAGACGGCGCCTGCGGGAGACCCCGCACCTCCGTGCCCGGCCCCTGCGCGGCCCCCCACCCCCACCCGGCCAGTGCCCGCCATGCCCCAGCCCCTGTGCGGCCCCCCACCCCCACCCGGCCAGTGCCCGCCGTGCCCCCCACCCCCACCCGGCCAGTGCCCGCCGTGCCCCGGCCCCTGCGCGGCCCCCCACCCCCACCCGGCCAGTGCCCGCCGTACCCCCCACCCCCACCCGGCCAGTGCCCGCCGTGCCCCCCACTCCCACCGGGCCAGTGCCCGCCGTGCCCCCCACTCCCACCCGGCCAGTGCCCGCCGTGCCCCGGCCCCTGCGCGGCCCCCCACCCCCACCCGGCCAGTGCCCGCCGTGCCCCGGCCCCTGCGCGGCCCCCCACCCCCACCCGGCCAGTGCCCGCCGTACCCCCCACCCCCACCCGGCCAGTGCCCGCCGTGCCCCCCACTCCCACCCGGCCAGTGCCCGCCGTGCCCTGGCCCCTGAGCGGCCCCCACCGCCACCCGGCCAGTGCCCGCCGTGCCCCGGCCCCTGCACGGCCCCCCACCCCCACCCGGCCAGTGCCCGCCGTGCCCCCCACTCCCACCGGGCCAGTGCCCGCCGTACCCCCCACCCCCACCCGGCCAGTGCCCGCCGTGCCCCCCACCCCCACCCGGCCAGTGCCCGCCGTGCCCTCCTCCGCCCGCGCGGCTGGCCGCAGGGCCTCCCCGTGCGGGTGCGGGCGGCCACCTGCTGCCCGCAGCCGCAGCCACACAAAGGGCCGTTGTGAGCGGGGGGGGGGGGGGGGGGAGCGGCAGGCGGCGGGCAGCATCTCCCGGCCCGCCCCGGGCTCAGAGCCCCGTTGTGTGGGGCAGCCGCTTCGGCTGGGCAGCAGGGAGCCAGGCCGGCCCCCGCCCCCCAGCTCCCCAGCTCCTGCCCCAGCCTCCCTGCCGCGGCCAAGCGTCCTGCCAGCAGCCTCGGGCCTCCAGCAGCCCAGGCTAGGGGCCTCCTCCCCGGCCTGGCTTCACCCCAGCCCCGGCCTCTACCTCCTCCGGTCTGGCAGGGAGTGTGTGGCAGCTGACCCAGGCCCCCTGGGCAGAGGAGAGCTGGCCGTGTCCCCTCACACGGCCACCGGAGCCTGAGAGCCACTGGCCGGGGGCAGGGAGGGAAGCAGCCCCAGGTAACTCTCCAGGGACCACACACACACACGCATGCACGCGCACACACACACATGCACGCACACACACATGCACACACATGCACGTGCACACACACACATGCACACACACGCACACACACACGCACATGCACACAACGCGCACACATGCACACATGCACGCACACACGCATGCGCACACATGCACACACGTGCGCGCGCACACACGCGCGCACGCACAACGCGCACACATGCACGCACACACGCACACACACATGCGCACACATGCACACACACGCACACACACACACACACACGCCCAGGACCAGGGTCTTGGTTGGTGGCTGCCAGCCCAGGTACTGCCTGTCCTGGGCTCTTGGAGGCTGAAGCTCCCCCGCAGCCCAGAGGCCACTTGGGACGGCTCGACATGCCTCCCAGCCCTCCCCTGGCGGTGGGACGTGACCCCGACCTGAGACGCCTCCGGATGGGCCAGGGCGGAGCAGGGGCGCTGGGGGTCCGGGAAGCAAGCCCCAGAGAAGCTGAGCAGGGCCACGGGGCAGGCAGGACTGCGGCCCACCGCCACCCAGACCCAGCCATTCCCGAAGCCACTGCCCACTGACAGCCCGTCAGGAAGGCTGGCGTCCAGCTCCCGCAGGGCCAGCAGCGTTCGGCGAGCCTCGGCGCCTGCACTCGCCCTTCCTGGCCCGGCAGACACGGCCTTCTGGGGTCGCCCAAGCTCATGGCCGCTCTTGGAGTGCGTGCAGTCACTAACCCCAAAGCCCGCTGCTGGGGTCCTGTGTGTCCGGTCGTCCCTGGTCCGTCCACAGACCTGGGATGCAGGGAAGCCTTGGTGGTACTGCTGACACAGGTCCGTGATTTGGGGTGTGTGTGTGTGTGTGTGTGATTGTGGTTGTGTGATTGTATGTGTGATTGTGTGTGTGATTGTGTGTGTGTGATTTGGTGTGTGTGTGATTGTGTGTGTGTGGTTGTGTGATTGTGGTTGTGTGATTGTATGTGATTGTGTGTGTGTGTGATTTGGTGTGTGTGATTGTGTTGTGTGGTTGTGTGTGTGATTGTATGTGTGATTATGTGTGTGATTGTGTGATTATGTGTGTGATTGTGTTGTGTGATTGTGTGATTGTATGTATGATTATGTGTGTGATTGTGTGTGATTATGTGTGTGATTGTGTGATTATGTGTGTGATTGTGTTGTGTGATTGTGTGATTGTATGTGTGATTGTGTGTGTGATTTGGTGTGTGTGTGATTTGGTGTGTGTGTGTGTGATTGTGTGTGGTTGTGTGTGTGGTTGTGTGTGTGGTTGTATGATTGTGTGTGATTGTGATTGTGTGTGTGATTGTGATTGTGTGTGTGATTGTGTGATTGTGTGTGTGATTGTGTGTGTGATTTGGTGTGTGTGATTGTGATTGATTGTGTGATTGATTGTGTGATTGTGTGTGTGATTTGGTGTGTGTGATTGTGTGATTGTATGTATGATTATGTATGTGATTGTGTGTGTGATGGTGTGTATGTGATTGTGTGTGTGATTTGGTGTGTGTGTGATTGTGTGTGTGGTTATGTGTGTGGTTGTGTGATTGTGTGTGTGATTTGGTGTGTGTGTGATTGTGTGTGGTTGTGTGTGTGGTTGTGTGATTGTGTGTGTGATTGTGTGTGTGATTGTGTGTGTGTGTGTGTGTGTGTGTGTGGTTGTTTTAGTACTGGCCTGGGCCCCATCGGTAACTGCTTTATACTTAAGCCACGTCATCTCTGCCGCAAGGTCTCACGTTGTAGTCCAGTGCTGGCCTGGGCCCCATCGGTAACTGCTTTATACTTAAGCCATACCATCTCTGCCGCAAGGTCTCACTTTGTAGTCCAGGCTGGCTTTGAACTCACATCTTCCTTCCTCTGCCACCTGAGGAGCAGGGGCTACAGGTGTGTCCCATCGGTCCCCACCTTCGGGTCTGACTTCAATGTGGTCAGCAAAGTGGGGCTGGAGCCGGGCTGCTGGGTGGCCGTGGACCCCCGCGGCAGGTGACCCAGCCTTCCACACTCTGCAGGGGCTGGGCCTTGCTGAGCCGGTGACAGCTGGACGGGCAGACAGGGGGCTGCCCGGGAACTCTGGGACTGGGGGGCTCCCTCATCCCTCAACTGGTATGCCCTGGCCCTGCTGTGCTGAGCGATGGCCCTGTCCTGACCAGCTCAGAGGAAACTGGCTGCCTGAGCTTTGTGCAGGGCTGTGTGTGTATGTGCAACGGTGTGCACATGTGTGTGCAGACACGCATGTATGTATGACTGTGTGCACATGTGTGAGTGCGCACACACGTGCGTGCATGTGCATGTATGTGTGGCTATGTGCACATATGTGCATGTGCGAATGTGTGTCGTGCACATGCATGTATATGTATGTGATTGTGTGTACATGTAGGTGTGTGACTGTGTGTACATGTACGTGCCTGTGTGTGAATGTGTGCTGTGTGCATGCATGCATGTATTGTGTGACTATGTGCACATGAGTGTATATGTGCAGGTGTGTATGCATACATGTGTGTATGTGTGACTGCGTGCACAAGTGTGACTTGTGCCGTGTGCATGCATGTGTGACATGCGTGTGGGTGCATGCATGGCTGTGCATGTGTTGCACATGTGTGTACACATGTGTGTATGTGCATGCATATGTACATATGTGACTGTATATGTGTACATGCATTGTATTACGACTGTGTGCCTGTGTGCATATATGTACACATGCACACATGACTTGCACATGTATGCATGTGTGTGCGTGCATGACTGTGCACATGTGTGTTTGTGTGTGTGTGTGCATGAGCTTGCATACTGTGTGTGTGAGATCTTCAATTCTGGTCCCTGGAGGTTCACCCAAGTGGCAGGTCCCATGGATGGTGCTAGAAGTGAGCAGCACTCTCTTGAAAACCACTGGGGACAGCTGGGCGGGGGCTCCACCCCCTGGGCCGGTCTCCTCACCTGGGTAGAGGTGGATCAGGACGGAGCAGCCAGAGCCACAGGGCAGCCCAGAGCTTCGGAGCAGCTCCCCTCGGGCGCCGGCTCAGCGGGGCGGACGAAGAGCCATGTGCTGACACGAAGGTCTTAACAGCTAAACCACTCGCTCCACAGGAAAGCAAGGCCAGGGGGGTGACGGAGTGCAGGGGGCTGGGAGGGAGAGGCCGGGGGGGTGAGGGGGGCTGGGAGGGAGAGGCCGGGGGGTGAGGGGGTGAGGGGGTCTGGGAGGGAGAGGCTGGGGGGGTGAGGGGGTGAGGGGGGCTGGGAGGGAGAGGCCGGGGGGGGGTGAGGGGGGCTGGGAGGGAGAGGCTGGGGGGTGCAGGGGGCTGGGAGGGAGAGGCCGGGGGGTGACGGGGTGAGGGGGGCTGGGAGGGAGAGGCCGGGGGGGTGAGGGGGGCTGGGAGGGAGAGGCTGGGGGGTGAGGGGGGCTGGGAGGGAGAGGCCGGGGGGGTGAGGGGGTGAGGGGGCTGGGAGGGAGAGGCCGGGGGGGTGAGGGGGTGCAGGGGGCTGGGAGGGAGAGGCCGGGGGGGTGACAGGGGCTGGGAGGGAGAGGCCGGGGGGGTGAGGGGGGCTGGGAGGGAGAGGCTGGGGGGTGACGGGGTGACGGGGGCTGGGAGGGAGAGGCCGGGGGGTGACGGGGTGCAGGGGGCTGAGAGGGAGAGGCCGGGGGGTGAGGGGGTGAGGGGGGCTGGGAGGGAGAGGCCGGGGGGGGTGAGGGGGGCTGGGAGGGAGAGGCCGGGGGGTGACGGGGTGAGGGGGGCTGGGAGGGAGAGGCCGGGGGGTGATGGGGTGCAGGGGGCTGGGAGGGAGAGGCCGGGGGGGTGAGGGGGGCTGGGAGGGAGAGGCTGGGGGGGTGAGGGGGCAAGGGGGGCTGGGAGGGAGAGGCCGGGGGGGTGAGGGGGGCTGGGAGGGAGAGGCCGGGGGCAGCAATGGCCCCGGCAAAGCGGTTGAATGAGTGAACCCCAGCCCAGGCACGGGCAGCCGCCTCTCGGAGCCCTGGTCCCCTCGGGGGGAAGCCGGGGCCTGCGGGAGCTGTCCCGTGAAGCCACACGGGAGGAGCGGTCACCTGTGTGCCGCTGGCCCGCGCAGCCCGGCCCGGCACCACCAGGAGCCGGACCCGAGGCTCTGGGGTGGCCGGCAGGAGGGGGCACAGGGTGGGGGCTCCGGTGTGGGCGAGCAGGGGCTCAGGAGCCTCCCAGGGGCCAGTGTCTGGCCCGGCCTCCGTCCCGGGGGTCAGGAGAGGACCAGGCTGGGGGGCCGGGGAGCCACTGTCCCCTCTTCTTTCTGTTGAGGAGGAGGATCCCTGACACCACCCGGGCTGGCTGTCCTGAGTGCCGGGACGGCAGCTGTGCGCCGTCACGCCGTCACGCCAGCCCCTTCCCGACACCAGCACCCTAGGAGTCCCAAGGTGCCCGGCCCGGCTGCCATTCACGGCTGCACAACTCCAGGTGTCCTTGGTGGAGGCCCCCCCCCAGTCTCAATCTGTCTATTTCCATCTCTGTCTCTGTCTCTGTTTCTCTATCTCTGTCTCTGTCTATCTCTGTCTCTGCTTCTGTCTCTCTGTCTCTGATGTCTGTCTCTGTCTCTGTCTCTCTCTGTCTCTGCCCTGTCTCTCTGTCTCTGTCTCTGTCTGTCTGCTCTGTCATTGTCTGTCTCTCTCCCTGGCCCAGCATCAGTTAGAGGTGTGTTTCCCTGGTCTCCAGGCACTGTTCATGGCTGACCAGCAGGACCCTGAGGATCCAATAAAATGGCAGGGAGGAGGGTTGCCCAGGGTCCAGCTGACGAGCTGAGCCGGCGGTGGGGACAGGAGCAAAGGAGGTGTGAGGAGGGGCTGGAGGCCGGGCAGGGGGGACGGGGGGGGGACCAAAGGACGGGAAGAGGTCGGGGGAAGGACCCACATCTAGGGTGCTGCCACGTTGAAGCCTCGGCCAGGGCAAGGCCGCGCTATGTGGGGCTGGGCTGACCAAGGCTGGACTCGGGTGTGAGGCGATCCTGGCGGGGGGGGGGAGGTCACGGGGTCAGCACAGGGCAGGCGGGTGACAAGGTTCACCAGTGGCTGAGGGGCTCCTCCCCTGGCACAGCAGGGCACGCAGCGTAGGCAGCGGCCACGGGGGAGCGGGGCTGTGAGCGGGGCAGAGACCTCCAGAGAGGGCCTGGCCCCCGACAGGGTGCGCTGGCGTCCGGACGCGGGGCGGCAGAGGGCCTGGCCCCCGACAGGGTGCGCTGGCGTCCGGACGCGGGGCAGCGGAGGGCGCCGAGGGGTGAGGAGGTCCTGGGCTCTGCCTGCCGCTGCGTGTCCTGGTGGAGGGGATGGGGCGCCCCCGCCCCACGGAGCCTGGAGACCCCGACGCGGGCCCGGCCCGGCCTGGGACTGGGCGAGAAGCACCACCCTCAGGGAGCCGGGCCGGGCGGGGGTGCCCTGCTTGGCAGGGGTCCGGGGGGCTTCCGGGGCTGCAGCTGTTGACCCCCAGGACAGACGGGGGGCCCTCTGCAGCAGCTGGGCCGGAGACTCTGGAGCCAGGGGAGGCCGGCCCTGGTGGCCGGCCCCGTGGGAGCCAGTGACAGCGGCTGCAGATGCGGGGAGGGAGCAAAGGGGGGCACAGCACTGCAGGCCCTGGAGCGAGGGTGCTGTCACTGAGTGCCCAGAGCGAGGGTGCTGTTGCTGAGTGCCCCCAAAGCGAGGGTGCTGTCACTGAGTACCCCCGGAGCAAGGGTGCTGTCACTGAGTACCCCCAGAGCGAGGGTGCTGTCACTGAGTGCCCAGAGTGAGGGTGCTGTCACTGAGTGCCCCCAGAGCAAAGGTGCTGTCACTGAGTACTCCCAGAGCGAAGGTGCTGTCACTGAGTGCCCCAGAGCGAGGGTGATAAAGTGCTTACTGCACAGTCTCACCCCTGAGGCCTGGGAAGTGGGAAGGCAGCGCGTGCTCACCGCCTGGGAGGCAGCAGTCACCTCCTCATCCTCAGCCGGCCGGCCCCTCCTCCCTCCCTCCCTCTGGCACCTCCAGCTGACACGGAGCGGGCCGTGGTGCCCATGGCCTGAGCTGATGAGCCTGGGTGGGTGAGCTGGGGAGCAGCCAGGCCTCCCTTGCAGAGGCAGACCCCCTCCGTCTTCTCCCCAGCACGGCCGTCCACGTCCGCTGCCACACCGCAGGGCTGGCCACAGGGAGTGGACGCCCGCGCGGGCTCCAGGCCACCCCTGCACCTCAGGGCCAGGCGCCTCCCCCTGCTCACCTGGCCCGGGCCCTGACAGCCGCTCCAGCCAGGGACGGGCCTGCCGTCCGGGCGGGGGACGTGCGGGCCTGGCCGCGGCCGAGCTGGGCGGCCGGTGTGCCGGGATTTGGGGATTTTGAACCAGCTGCTGTGGCAGGTGCGGCCAGCCTGGCAGAGGGGCGCCCGCGGGCGCTGGAGGGGCGCCAGACAGCTGCTGGGGGCTGGGCCTGGGGCCCGGGCCGCCCGCCCTGGGGCGGTGAGGCCAGCGGAGAGTGGGGGTGGTCGGCGGGGCCCGGCCCCCACCCCCGCCTCCCTGCCCCGCCCCGCCCCTTCCCTGCCAGCCCACCTCTGGGCCCTGAGTCTTGTCCTGAAAACTCAGGATTTCCCTCTGAATATGGGATCCTGATCATGAAGGTCCCCAGGGCTCCAAGCCCGTCCTGGGCTCCCATCCTGCCCCCACGGTCTGAGCCTGGGCCAGGCTGGGTGCAGGGGGTGCGTTGGGAATGGCTTGGGCGCCCCCCAGTGTCAGAGCCCGCAAATTCTGAAGGTGGCCAAGAGGCTGTGGGGCTCTGGGGGCTCTGGGGCCTGGGGTGGAGGCCCCCGGCCACAAGCCCACCCGGAACACAGCGTCAGAGGTGCGTCTGAGCCCCTGCCCCCTGGGGAGGCGCAGGGAGGCCGGGAGGGGGCGGCTCGGCCCCCGGAACCAGGCCCACACGGAGACAGGCACGGGGGAGGGGCAGAGCCGCCCGGCGGTCCCCTGGACACGGGGTGGGGGCCACTCCCGGCTTTGACAAGAGACTGCGGCCGGGCACAGACCACCACGTCCGGAGTCCGGGGCAGCGCGGTGGCGTCGGTGAGCACGCAGGTCAGAGAGGACCACGGGCTGCCCTGGGGCTGCGGGGGCCCCCCTCCACTGGAGGCCCACACAAGCCCTGCCCTCTCCTGCTCGTCCACGCCACCACACCAGAGGGCGCTGGAGGGCGGTAATGACACCGACCCCTGCGCAGGCCCCGCACAGGCTGGGGCTGGGGGGGCAGGGAGGAGGGGGGCAGACACCTCTGGAGGGGTGGAGCGGAGCCAAGAGGACACAGAAAGACCGGACTCCCGGCCACACGCAGGGCCTGCTGGGAAGGAAAGCGCGGGAGACACCCCGCGGGGGAGGCCTCTGCCCTCGGGCTAGCCCAAGCTCTCCTGGCTGAGCTGCCTTCCCTTGGAGACCCCCCTCCCCGCTGGGCCCATGCGGTCATCGCGGCGGCCACCAGGTGGTGCCAGAGGCCGCCGGCCCGGCACCCTTGGGTGGCAGCAGCCGCTGCCCTTGGATTCCCGAAGGGAGTCCGGAGCTGGGAGGGGGAGAGCTGGGGCACAGGGAAAGTTGGGGTGCATGGCGGAGCAACATGGGGCCTGGGAAGAGGAGGAGGTGGGGGCCTGATGGGGGGAGCCCTTCCCAGCGGCGGCCGTGTCTCTGGAGTCTGTCCTCGGCCTGAGCAGCCCCTTGCTTCCCAGTGATGGCCGCGGAGAATCCACGAGCCAAGGGACAGGCAGGGGCCCGCGGTTCTGCCGGCCGCCAGCCTCCTCCCTGCCTGTGAGGAGGGAAGGCCCAGCCCTGGAGACAGGGCAGGTGATGGCCTCAAACTTCCCTCCTCCTAAACTCTGCCTCCCGAGTAGGCTGGGAAGATAGGTGTCAGCCATCGCACGGGGCTGCACGGTTTTAAGGAAGAGGCGCGCTGGCCAGAAGCTGTGGTCTCCGGGAAGCCGCAGGTTTGGCTCTGGCGCTTGGCTGCGTCTCTCCAGGGCTGTCTATCTCACGGTGTGGCTGCGGAGTGGCCGAGGACAGCCTGGCAGGTGTGGGCCTGGGGCCCCTGGGAGGCACCCGGTGGACAGGACGTCCCCCCCCCCTGCCCACCGGCCTGCAGTGTCTGTCCATCACCAGCTGAGGAACCAGAGCCCAGCTCCGTGCTCCCCTGCGGAGTGTTTAATGACCTGCTCTCTGATGAGAACTCCCGTCTCCGAACGCCATCAGACTTTCAAATGGCAAGTGAAACTCGTGGATGAATCCCTAGGTTCTTGCATGTTAGGAAAAGATAGCGTTCCATCTGCATCCAGCGAGTGAAATGGATGGATATCGATGGAATCGTGGATTGATTGAATACGTCGAGGAAAACGTGCTCCTCCAGCTGGCCTGCGACCCGGATATTAGCGACTTGAACAAGCTTGGCACGGGTCAACGCCAAAACGCAAGGAAAGGCAAAGGCGAAGCTGGGGGGGGGGCAGCAAGGGCCTCCTCCTCCACATCCCAGTCACAGGGCGCCCAGCACCTTCCACGGGGACCCCTGGGAAGGGGGCCTCGTCCTGTGAGCTCCCTGAGGAGCCCGGAGGCCCTGGGAAGCCATGCGCCCGGGCCCGGCACCAGACCCACGGGGACAGGCCCACGGGTGCGGCCGGGGCCCTGGCACTGGAGGAGGCCACCCCGGAGCCCCAGCTCTGTCTTCTTGGGGCCCAGGGGAGGGGACAAGGCTCCGGTTCCTTCCATAAATGGCATCTTTCTAATAGGAAGCTGCTGATCTTTTCTGCGTGATGGGGCCTGAATAACTGCAGGGTCCGTGTGTCTGGTAGTCTCTGGAGCTGGGGTGGCATGTACTGTGGTGTGGGGTGCCAGGACAGGCGTGGCAGGGCCACCGCCCCGTTGCCATGACGCCCGGCAGCCGCCAATCCTCCCCGTGCCAGGGTGGACCCCGGCAGGGTCCCCGCAGCCTCGCCTCACCTGAGCCTCGGGCCGCCACTCTCCTGCCCAGGGCACGGGGCACCCGGAGTCAGAGCAGCCTCCCCCGGGGACAGCCCCACCCTGCATGAGTTCCAGAAGGTTCTGAATGGGCCTGGTATCTGGAGTCTGGGGTCTGGGGTCTGCTGTTGGGGGGTCTGGTGTCTGGGGTCTGGTGTCTGGGGTCTGGTGTTGGGGGTCTGGTGTCTGGGGTCTGGTGTTGGGGGTCTGGTGTCTGGGGCCTGGTGTTGGGGGTCTGGTGTCTGGGGTCTGGGGTCTGGTGTCTGGGGCCTGGTGTCTGGGGTCTGGTGTTGGGTGTCTGGTGTCTGGGGTCTGGTGTCTGGGATCTGGTGTTGGGGGGGTCTGGGGTCTGGGGTCTGGTGTCTGGGGCCTGGTGTCTGGGGTCTGGTGTTGGGGGTCTGGTGTCTGGGGTCTGGTGTCTGGGATCTGGTGTTGGGGGGGTCTGGTGTCTGGGGTCTGGTGTCTGGGGTCTGGTGTCTGGTGTCTGGGGTCTGGTGTCTGGTGTTGGGGGTCTGGTGTCTGGTGTCTGGGGTCTGGTGTCTGGGGTCTGGGGTCTGGTGTCTGGGGTCTGGGGTCTGGTGTTGGGGGTCTGGTGTCTGGGGTCTGGTGTCTGGGATCTGGTGTTGGGGGGGTCTGGTGTCTGGGGTCTGGTGTCTGGGGTCTGGTGTTGGGGGGTCTGGTGTCTGGGGCCTGGTGTTGGGGGTCTGGTGTCTGGGGTCTGGGGTCTGGGGTCTGGTGTTGGGGGTCTGCCATTCTCTGGGGCCCGATCCCCAGAGGCGGGGCAGGGTGACGGTGGCTCCCCCCTGTGCTGGGCGGGGTCCGGACCCCATCTCTCAGTCCAGTGCCTCGGAGGAGACCCTCCGTTCTCCTCCAGTCTCCACCGCAGCAGCTCCGCACCCGGGACTCGCTGCCCGCCGCCCTGGGGCGGGGTGAGCCCTGGGTGGGGGCCGGGCCGCTGCCCCCATCGCCGTGACCCCGGAGACACCTCCAGGGCCCACGCTTGTCCCCTGACCGGGACTCCAGGTCCGGCCCCCCACGTGGGAAAGGGGGCGGCGTGGGGACCAGATCTGGGGAGGGAGAAGCCCGCGGGAGACGCCGCCGGGGCAGGCCCCGCCCCCGCCCGCCCCCGGGGCAGGCCCCGCCCCCGCCCCGCCCCGCGGGCAGGCCCCGCCCCCGCCCCGCCCCGCGGGCAGGCCCCGCCCCGCGCCCCGCCCCGCGGGCAGGCCACGCCCCCGCCCCCGCCCCGCGGGCAGGCCACGCCCCGCGGGCAGGCCACGCCCCCGCGCCCCGCCCCGCGGGCAGGCCACGCCCCCCAGCCCGCCCTGCCCCCAGGGCAGCCCCGCCCCCAAACCGCCCCGCCCCGCTGGCAGGCCCCGCCCCCTCCGAGCCAGCCCCGCCCCCGCGGACCGCCCCTGCCCCTGCAGGCAGGCCACGCCCCTACACACAGGCCGCGCCCCCTGTCGACAGGCCACGCCCCCAGCCCCTCCCCTGCCCGCGCTCGGTGCCGGCTCCGCCCCACCCCAGCCCGCCGGCGCCCAGAGCAGCCGAGCACCCGGCTGGGCCACCGGTCGCCTCGGGCAGGTGAGTCTATTGCCCCGCCCGCCGCCTCCCGCACCCGGCACCGCGCCCCGACCCCGGCACCGCGCCCCGACCCGCGCTCCTGCCTGCGCCCCGATCCCGTCACCGCGCCCCGATCCCGTCACCGCGCCCCGATCCCGTCACCGCGCCCCGATCCCGTCACCGCGCCCCGATCCCGCGCTCCTGCCTGCGCCCCGATCCCGGCACCGCGCCCCGACCCCGCGCTCCTGCCTGCGCCCCGACCCCGCGCTCCTGCCTGCGCCCCGACCCCGCGCTCCTGCCTGCGCCCCGATCCCGGCACCGCGCCCCGACCCCGCGCTCCTGCCTGCGCCCCGACCCCGCGCTCCTGCCTGCGCCCCGACCCCGCGCTCCTGCCTGCGCCCCGACCCCGCGCTCCTGCCTGCGCCCCGACCCCGGGCGGCGCGCAGAGCACCCGGATCTCCCGCAGCCGCCGCGCGCCCCCTCGCCGGCCCCTGGGACCCGGAGGCCGCGGTGTCGGGGGGGGGGGCTGTGCGGACCCCGCCGGGGAGCGGAGGGTCCGGCCCGCGGGTTCGCCTCCAGCCCGGGCGAAGACTAGGGAGGGAGCCGGGAGCCGGGCCGGGGAGGCCGGGCGCGCCCTGCCCGCGGGGACCCGGCCCCAGCCAGCCCAGGTCGCCAGTGCCCCTCCGTGGAGAGCCCAGAACGTGCTGGAACATTCTGTGGCTGCCCGCCCTTCCTCTCCCAGGGACACACCTGCCCCCGTGTCCACCCCAGGGGAGGGGAGGTGACGCCAGGTGCCAGGCGCCCCCAGACAGAAGGCTGCCTGCGGGTCCTCTGAGGCCAGGGCCGCTTGGTGGTGTGGGTGGGAGGAAGGGCACGCCCTGACCCGACCCGGGCAGCGCCAGCAGAGGCCATGCCCAGGCCTTCTCATTCATTCAGTGGTCTTCAGATGCCTCCTGGGGCACGCAGATCCCGGGGCTCTGACCGGCCAGGCCTGGGCTCCCCACCGTGAACACCCAACTGCCCACACAAGCCTCAGGTTCCCCAGGAGGCTGGGGCAGACGAGTCCCTGGCCTGCAGTACTTTGGGGGAGGCAGGAATGGGTCCCCAGGGCCACAGGAAGGGGCTGACGCAGAGGAGGCAGAGGCAAATGCATGCCGGGACGGGCTCCCCCTGCAGGCAGCCTGGGCCGGGCAGCGTCACCCACTGCCCAGCTCCTGCCAGGCCGGCCTGGCCTGCAGCCCCCAGGCCCTGGCACCCACTGGCAAGGCTGCCACAGCTCACCCAGGATCCCCAGACAGTGCCGGGGTGACGTGGACGCGTGGGGCCTGTTCCTGTGCTGGCCAGGCAGCCCCTGTCCCAGCCCAAGGCCCAGGGACCAGCGCCTCCCTCACCGAATCCCCCTCAACCGGAAAGGGCTCCGGGCGATTTTCCCATGAGCGTGTCATTTTTTGTGACTAAGAAGATTGCTCTTAGAAATAATGGCTCTTGCTGAATTATTTTCCAAGAGGCAGTCATGGCTCCATGGCCTATTTTGTTCTTTGCGGCTCTGAACTGTACTGGGGAATGAGCATTTACAGGCATGGCAGAGACCGGGGACCAAGCGGGGGGGGGTCAACCTGGGAAGCCCCTCTGCAGCTTTGGGCACTGGGCACCTGGGCAGGGTCCCAGATGAGCCTGGGAGGTAAGATCTACTGCAACGAGACTTCAGATCAAGCGTGCGCTGAGGGCCTGGCCTGGAGAGCGCACCCCGGCCCTGCCCGCTGCTCGGGGCAGCTTCCCAGGGCACTTTGCCCCCTCCCCCCAGGAGAGGCAGCTCCCGGATGGCAGCTAAAGCCACAGGGTGGGGGTGGGGTGGGGGCCGCAGGTGAGCGCCGCAGGTGATCCACGCCTTCACATGAGGAAGTGGCCGTGGGGTCGTGGAGGAGGGGTTTGTCGCTGGGATTGGGGGTATTGTCCTGCGCGCTCCCTTCCCGTGGACCTCTTCCTCCTGTGGTTGAAGTGCAGTGGCTTCTGGCCCGTCCCTGGCATCCCCAGGCCTGGGCCCTCCCCGGGAGCTGTCGGAGCATCCTTGGGTGAGATGACCTGAGCCACCGAAGATTTGCTGAGCGGCTGAACCCAGGGCTCCAGGTCAGCAGGCCGACGACGGCGCAGCCCCACACCCGCAGCCCCCGCGCCTCCACCGTGTCCTGCTCGTCCTGCGCAGGTCCTCTGCCCGGCGGAAGGAAGGCCTGTCCTTGGTGTGGAGGGCGGCGCTGCGTCCTGGCGGGGCTGCCCAGTGCGTGTCCGGCTCACAGAGCACCGCTGGCAGAGGGAGGCCGGCGGAGCTAGCGCGGGGCAGAGCGGGACGGCACTGTGCGTGCTGCTGGGTGTGGGGGGCATTCAGCCAGGTCGTGGCCCCCCTGCCCTGCCCTGCTGCCTCCAGAGCCCTGGGGCCCGCGGCCGCTGGGACGGGGAGGCCTGTGGGCCACCGTCACTCTCCTGCAGCACTGTGCTGGGGGCTGCGGAGCCTCTCAGAGGATCCAAGGCCACTGGGGTGTGTGTGTGTGTGTGTGTGTGTGTGTGTGTGTGTGTGTGTGTGTGTGTGTGTGTGCAGATCAGGGCCGCCACGGAGTTACCCACAGCCGGCCTGCCTCCTGAGTCCCCGCCGTCCACCGCCCGCCCGCCGCGGCTCCACCGCCCCGGCAGCTCCTTCCTCTCCCACCTCGTTTTCCAAACAATTTGCTTGATGTGATTCCTGGCCCAGTTGAACGTGACTAATGGTGTTTACCTGCCGCCACCGGGCGGGCGGGCGGTGTCTGGGCCAGCAGGACAGGAAGAAGGAATGCCTGAGTGTGCTGACCGTCCCCCGAGTGTGCTGACCATCCCCCGAGTGTGCTGACCATCCCCTGAGGAGTGTGCTGACCATCCTGCAAGTGTGCTGACCATCCCCTGAGGAGTGTGCTGACCGTCCCCCGAATGTGCTGACCATCCCCCGAGGAGTGTGCTGACCATCCCCCGAGTGTGCTGACCATCCCCCGAGTGTCTGACCGTCCCCCGAGTGTGCTGACCATCCCCCGAGGAGTGTGCTGACCATTCCCCGAATGTGCTGACCATCCCCTGAGGAGTGTGCTGACCATCCCCCGAGTGTGCTGACCATCCCCTGAGGAGTGTGCTGACCATCCCCCGAGTGTGCTGACCATCCCCTGAGGAGTGTGCTGACCATCCCCCGAGGAGTGTGCTGGCCATCCCCCGAGTGTGCTGACCATCCCCCGAGGAGTGTGCTGGCCATCCCCCGAGTGTGCTGACCATCCCCCGAGTGCACTGACTATCCCCCGAGTGCACTGACCATCCCCTGAGGAGTGTGCTGACCATCCCCTGAGGAGTTTGCTGACCGTCCCCCGTGTTCTGACCATCCCCCGAGTGTGCTGACCATCCCCCGAGTGCACTGACCATCCCCCGAGTGTGCTGACCATCCCCCGAGTGCACTGACCATCCCCCGAGTGTGCTGACCATCCCCCGAGTGCACTGACCATCCCCCGAGTGAGCTGACCATCCCCGAGTGTGCTGACCATCCCCCGAGGAGTGTGCTGACCATCCCCTGAGTGAGCTGACCATCCCCCGAGTGTGCTGACCATCCCCCGAGTGTGCTGACCATCCCCCGAGTGAGCTGACCATCCCCCGAGTGTGCTGACCATCCCCTGAGGAGTGTGCTGACCATCCTGCAAGTGTGCTGACCATCCCCCGAGTGAGCTGACCATCCCCCGAGTCTGCTGACCATCCCCCGAGTGAGCTGACCATCCCCCGAGTGTGCTGACCATCCCCCGAGGAGTGTGTTGACCATTCCCCGAGTGAGCTGACCATCCCCCAAGTGAGCTGACCATCCCCCGAGTGAGCTGACCATCCCCGAGTGTGCTGACCGTCCCCTTCTCTTACAGGACAGACGCAGGTTGGGACTCGGCCTTGGGCAGCACCATGGAGCCCTTGTTTCCGGCTGGAGCCCTGGGCTGGAATGCCTCCTCGGCCCTTGGAGGTGGCCACAACCAGACGGTGGCCGGGCCGGCGCCCTCGGCCGGGGCGCGGGCGGTGCTGGTGCCGGTGCTGTACCTGCTGGTGTGCGCGGTGGGGCTGGGCGGCAACACGCTGGTCATCTACGTGGTGCTGCGCCACGCCAAGATGAAGACGGTCACCAACGTGTACATCCTCAACCTGGCTGTGGCCGACGTGCTGCTCATGGCCGGCCTGCCCTTCCTGGCCACGCAGAACGCCGTCTCCTACTGGCCCTTTGGCCACGTCCTGTGCCGCCTGGTCATGACGCTGGACGGCGTCAACCAGTTCACCAGCATCTTCTGCCTGACCGTCATGAGCGTGGACCGCTACCTGGCGGTGGTCCACCCGCTGCGCTCCGCCCGCTGGCGCCGGCCCCGGGTGGCCAAGCTGGCCAGCGCCGCCATCTGGGCCTTCTCCCTGCTCATGGCTCTGCCGCTGCTGGTCTTCGCGGACGTCCAGGAGGGCTGGGGCACCTGCAACCTCAGCTGGCCGGAGCCCGTGGGGCTGTGGGGCGCGGCCTTCATCACCTACACCTCCGTGCTGGGCTTCTTCGGGCCGCTGCTGGTCATCTGCCTCTGCTACCTGCTCATCGTGGCCAAGGTGAAGGCGGCGGGCTCGCGTGCGGGCTGTGCCCGGCGCCGGCGCTCCGAGCGCCGGGTGACGCGCATGGTGCTGGTGGTGGTGGCGGTGTTCGTGGGCTGCTGGCTGCCCTTCTTCATCGTCAACATCGTCAACCTGGCCTTCGCGCTGCCCGAGGAGCCCGCCTCCGCCGGCCTCTACTTCTTCGTGGTGGTCCTGTCCTACGCCAACAGCTGCGCCAACCCTCTGCTCTACGGCTTCCTCTCTGACAACTTCCGCCAGAGCTTCCGGAAGGTTCTGTGCCTCCGCAGAGGCTACGGTGCCGAGGACGCAGACGCTGCCACCGAGCCACGGCCGGACAAGAGCGGGCGGCCGCCGGCCAGCACGCAGGCGCCCCGGGGCCGCGAGGCTGACGGACGCATGCAGACCAGCACACTGTGAGGCCTTCCGCCATCCAGCCTGGGGAGCCGGCGGCCTCCAGATCGTGGGGTGCGCTTCGGGGTCCTCAGAGGGGCCATGAAGACGGGCCCAGGCTGTGGGTGGACACAGGTCAAGGTGTGGGGGCTGGTCAGCTGCCCCTCAGCCTGCTGTGCTAGGCTGGGGGCTCGGAGAAGGGACACCGGCCTGCCCGAAGTGCCCAGCGCCTCCGCTCCCACCCCGGCCTGACCCCGCCAGCCTCCCGGGATGGGGGAAGCGCCCCCGCGAGGGCTCTGACCAACGCTGTGAACTGGTGACTGCACCCCAGGCCGGGCTGGACCTGCCCGGCCCCCGCGTGTCGCCCGCGCCCCTCATCGCGGGGCCACACGGTCAGTCCCGGGTGCTGCCCTCTGAAGAGAAGCAGCCCCACGGCCCCTGCGGCTACGTGGGGGACGGGCACAGGACCGCGGCCGGCCCTGGGGCAGCCAGTGCCCACTGGAACCCCCGAGGGCCCGCCCTGGGGCAGCCAGTGCCCAGGAACCCCCAAGGTACCTGCTAGAGCCCCCGGAGCCTGCCTGCACCCCCACCCGACACACCACTCCTGGTCCAGCCAGGGTGGCCCCTCTGACCCCGGGCCTCCACGGTGGAGGTGAGGGGCAGACCCCGGAGCGAGCTGTGCACGCAGCAAACACCAGCCAGCGCCGATCCTGGGGAGCCTGCCCCCTCCCATCCCGGCCACAGCCCCCCAAGAACCCCAGTCACACCCCGCTGGGGTCCCCAGCACCTCAGGCTGCTGAAGCTGCCAGGAGAAGACGCAGGAGTATGAGTTGGGGATCCCCCACCCCGCCGGATGAGGCCAGCCGCACCCCCACCGCTGCCCCCCAGCCCCGGAGCCTGACCACACGGACTGGGCAGGGCTGGGACCCAGCAGAGCCCGGCCCCGGTGCACGCTCTTGTGAGGAGGCCGCTCCCCGATACACGAGAGAATAAATGTTTGATTCTTTCCCAGAGCAAACACTGAGGAGACAAGGCACACTGAAGCGTTCTGGGAGAATGAGGCGACCCTGAGTGGCCCTGACCAGCCCAGCCCAGCCCGCCCGCCCGCCCCGGGACACCAGGCCTTCCCCAGCCCAGCCCCTGCCTGTCCCGGGACACCAGGCCTTCCCCAGCCCCTGCCCGCCCGCCCCGGGACACCAGGCCTTCCCCAGCCCAGCCCCTGCCTGCCCCGGGACACCAGGCCTTCCCCAGCCCAGCCCCTGCCTGCCCCGGGACACCAGGCCTTCCCCAACCCAGCCCCTGCCTGCCCCGGGACACCAGGCCTTCCCCAGCCCAGCCCCTGCCTGCCCCGGGACACCAGGCCTTCCCCAGCCCAGCCGGCCCCAGGACACCTGGGCTCCAGATGCAGGTGGGGCTCAGCCAGGCTTCCCTTTCAATGTAGAACTCCTCACTTGGGGTGAGAACAAGGGTGAAGAGAACTGCGGAGCTTTGTTGAGTAACAGTAGGCCCACAGGCAAGCAGCAAAAAGCAGACCAGCAGAAGGGCAGGGGCAGCCTCTCTCCCGCGGAGAGACGCACACTGACACAGCCCCTGGGCTGCGGGAATTTCTAGGGCAAGGCTTCGACGTGATGGAAAGATATGCGCTTTGTCTTTGCTCTCACCACACCGGGTGTTGCTTTCTGAGTTTCCCATCAAACAGCTCCTTCTCCGTGGGGTGAGGAGGTGCCCTGCTGTCTGCCTTTTGGGGCGTGTGGCTTACGTTGGGCCACATTTCTCCCAGGAAGGCATACGTCCTGACAGACAGTGCTCATTCTTGGGGCGAGGAATGCGCCCTCAGGAAGGGACGCATCCTGTTGTCTCTTTTCGAAGCAAGGACGGCTCTCCTGTGTTTCTAAAAACCACCTTTCTGAGCTGCCTCCACCAGGTCTCAGTTCCGAGTTACCGCCTCACGTTCCCCTGAATGACTCTGGTCCCTTCCTCTCAGGGAAGCCTGTGAAGGAACACGTCCTGTAGTTGCTGTAAGCTCACAGTCCCACACTTTCCCGAGTCGATCGGGCTTCGTTTCCCCCACGATGGCTTTGTGGGTAGACGGCCTTACGCTTGAGTCTGGACTCCTGGTGGCCATTTTCCATCTTCACGCCCCCTAGCTGTCCGCCTCCAGCCCAGAGCCCAGGTCAGCTTTGACTCAAGACTCTGTGGGGAGTCTAGACGTGAGCCCGCGTCCCCTCACCCCCCCCGGGGGACCCCAGCCTACAGGAGGAACCCAGCTGTGTGGAGGGAGGGAGAGGTGTCTGGACCCGCTCTTCATGGGGCCTGGGGTCTCCCCCATCCTGCCACGTCTCCGGCCCGAGCCCATGTGCCCGCAGCCCCGTCGGGACCCCGGCCTCGGGGGCGCCACGCTCCTCTGGGGCGGGCCTGCGGGTGGAGGCTCCGTGCGGGTCGGCCTCCGCGGGGTGGCCAGCGTGCTGAACCTGGGCCACCGGGGTGGACAGGCCGCCTGGCCCTGTGGCGGATGGGATGGGGCCCCAAGAGCACAGTCCTTGGTGAAATCGGTCCCCTGGCAGGGCCACCGCGAAGAGAGAGAGACCCCAGAGTGTTCCGAGGAGCCTGCGGGGTGTTCTGGAAGGTTCTATGGTGAATGTATGTCCTGGGAACACTGCCTGGTATGTGTAGACACATGCACCCAGGGCCCCAAGGGGACAGAGTCGGCAACCAGGGCCCAGACACCCCCTAAGGCGTCCGGCGGGAGGCCACGGGCGGATCTGCGCAGGGACACGGGCCTCCACGCCAGCCCGGGGGCACAGGGCAGCGCGGAGCACCGGGCTGCGGCTGCGGCGTGCAGGGCCACAGAGCAAACATCCTGGGTGGCCAGCTTTATGGTCTCTGTCCGCCTCGATGGGTTTTATGGGCCGCCGGGCTCCAGCGCTCAAGTGACCTTGCTCAGGAAATCCGGCCTGCAGGGCAGGGCCGAGGATGGGGGATGGAGGTGTCTGTTTGCTGGGTGGGGTGGGGTGCAGGCGGGGGGGGCTGCCGTAGCCGCCACCGGCTCCGGCTGAGGGCACCAACACCCCCATCACAGGGGAGCCCGGGGACCCCCCACCCCGTTTCCTGGGGCCTGTGCCCCGAGCTCCAGTGCTGAGGGTGTGGGGAGGGCGGGCTGGGGGCCGGGCCTGCTGGGCGCAGCGCGTGCCGGGTGGTCTTGGGCCCCGGTGGGTAGCGGGTCACAGCATTTCACCGGGCATCGTGGCCTCCGGTGTAGTGGGCTTGGCAGTTTCCCGACTCCCACCCCGCGGTGGCAGCGACCCTCCCCTGGCCGCTTGTGCTCCGTGAAGGTTGGGGACAGGTGGCAGGGGGGTCTGCCCGCGTCCCGGCCGCGCTGGAGGTGGGGGCTGGGAGGCTTCTCCGTGGTAGAGACGCCACCTGGCGCCCAACACGTTGCCTCCGTCCTCCTACAAGCGTTACCCGTGATAGCCAAGGGGCAGCCCGGACGAATGCCGGCTGCCCGAGGCGCGAGGAGGGGTCGGGCGCTGACCCCTAGCTCCCGGGACTCCGGGACAGCTCAGGGGCAGCAGGGCCCCGGGGCTGCCGCAGCCCCCCGCTTCCCCAGGGCTGGAGCGCGGGGTGCAGCCTGGGGATGCATTGAACAGCTCCCACCGACCACCCCCAGTGGAGCGCTCCACGCGGTGCGAGTTCCGCGTGGTGATGTAGTTGTATTTTTGTATTGGAATTCCAGTGTGGGGGCCTGTCCCCCGGCCCACTCGGGCCTCTGGACGCTGGCGGGCCCGTGCACGGGCACACGTGTGGGTCCCAGTGCTCTCCTGGCCAGGAGCGCGGTGCTGATTAAATCAGCATGCACAGCTGGGCGGTGGGGGGGCTCCCCCCATCTCCCGGTTGCTGGGGCCTGGTGGAGCCCAGGGCAAGGTTGGCATTGATTGTCTCCTCTTCGCAAGGACAGCGGCCTTATCGCTCGGCCTCCCTCCGGCGTCTGTCTCTGCAGAGCAACCCCCATCCTGACTCTAGCTTGGCCTCTTCCAGATCTTTTTTTTTTTTTTGCATTTTGAGTCCCTTGCGGCCTCCAGAAAGAAGAGCCTCCCTCCCTCCCCGTCCGTCCATGTCTGCCCACGCCGGTGCCGTGGACCCGCTGGACCTGTGACATTTGCTCTTGTGGCTGCAGCCGGAGCGGCTCCCGGGCCGCTGGGAGAGGAAGGGGGCCTCCACCCACCTCGCAGTCACCTGGGAGAGACTGAGGCACAAAGGGAGGACGCGGGACGGAGCAGACACGGCCCAGGCGCGGGCGTGCGTGCGGCAGCGTCACCGTGGCGGGCTTTCCACACTCGAGCCACGTCTCCACGGCCGTCTGTTGCTGGTTTATTTGGAAGTGAGGGTTAAGCATTTGTCTGCCGTGGCTGTTCCGCGCTCTCTCCGGTCTCCGCCTCCTGAGCAGCTGGGGCACAGGTGTGCCCCAGTGGCTTTTCTTCAGTCTCTTCTTCGATCAAACCTGGGCCCAGGGCTCTGCCACCCAGCCACCTTCCGCCCCGAAGGATGGGCCTTCGGGAACACCCCTTCCAAAACAGGGGTCCACCCTCGGGAAAAGCACGCTCCTTTGCAAACGCTTTGGTGATCGCGGAGTCATTTTAGCACACGTCCTCTCTCGGTGTGTGCGTCTTGCTTATCATATCCTTGCAGGAGTGGGATGGCTCACACCTCCTTGGGGGGCTCAGATTGAGAGGCTCGAGGTCTGAGGCCAACCTGGGCATGCACAGACCATGACGGTCATCCCAGCCGAGCGGGAGGCTGGAATCAGGAGCATGGCAGGTCCTGCACATCCCAAGCAGAAAAGCCAGCGAGGCTCCCTCTCATGGAGAAAGCTGGAGGTGCTCAATCAGCAGGGAGATGAAGACCCGGCGGAGGGGGCAGGGCCGGCACAGGAGCCCTGGAGTCCCCGCCCCTTCCTATTTGGGCGCCTTGGTCTCTACGGGGTCCTCTGCCCCGGGCTTCCCATTCGTGCAGGCAATGGGTGTGGATGCCCGCAGGTTGCCTGGCGCCGGGGCAGCTCCAGCCATTGCAGCCAGGCCCAAGCCCAGGGCCCAGGGCCAAAGTGCAGCGTGAGCGGCTCCCACGGCCGCCTCGGGGGCTGGGCTGCCCCCGGCAGGGCCAAGGAGGGTCGGTGAGAGTGCGATCAGGGCAGCCGGGGGCGTGGCCATCTCAACGGCTTCCGTGTGAAGGTGATGGACGGAGGACAGGACGCGAGCCCAGCAGGGCCACGGGTGTCCTTGCAGGGGGTCACGGCCCAGTCACCGCACCGCCGTGGGCCCTGCTGCCACACAGGCCCAGTGCGGCCCAGGCGTGGGGCGGACCCCATGGGCCCGACCCCAGGCCGGCGCCCTTGGAGGCCCTACTTCCTGACAGACAGAGGACCCTGCAAGCGTCACTCACCCCGTGCTCTCCCAGGACCAGCCCCCCCCCCCCCAGCCCTGCGCGGCGGCGCGTGGCCGACCCACAGAGGTAAGCCATGGATCCACCCGGCTCCTGTGGCAGCCAACCACCACACACAGCTGGAAGTTGGGCATTTATTCTGCTCTGGGTCTGGGGGGGGTTGGGGGGTATGGCCTCTAGAGCAGGGTGGCGGGGGCCACCAGGTGGCCGCTGAAGGTGACGTACAGGTCTCCAGCCTCCCCGTAGACGGCGCTGCCGGCGGCCAGCGGCAGCAGCAGGCTCTGGGCCTGCATGCGGCTGCGCTTGCTGGGCTGCGCGTACAGCATGGTCGCGGGCCGCTGGTCCAGCATGATGTGCAGGTAGGCCTCCTTGTAGCTCCAGGTGTGCAGTGCAGGCTCAGGAAGTAGACGCCGGGCACGGTGCAGCGGAAGCGGCCCGCGGCCAGGTTGAAGGCAGCGTCCACGTTCACCAGCGCTGTGTCGAAGGGCACCGCCCGGAAGCCGTCCGCGCTGCAGCCCCTCGCGCCGGCCCACCGCGAAGGCTGTGTGGGGGCACCGGCAGGGGGTACCCGGGGGCCTCGCCTGCCCCTTCTGGCCTTTGTGGCCCGGCTGCCCACAGGGTCCCTGAAGACCCCCCCCTACCCGCTCCGTCCTGAGCAGCCGCGGACGCCTTCCTGGCCCTTCTCTCCTGCAGGGGAGCGGGCGGAAGCTGCAGGTCAGGGGCCAGGCCGGGTCAACGGCTGACCTTCACCTTAGTGCTTCCTGGCCTCGGTTTCCTCTGTAAGGGGGTCTAGCCCTGCCCCTCAGGCAGACCATGAGATGCCACTGCACACGCTATGGCCTAGGTGGTGGTCATGGGGCCGGTGGGAGCAGGGAGCATGTGTGGACCAGCCCCTGGGCCCCGCCTAGGGGGATCTGCACCCCGGATGACCACTCACCTTTGAGGATGGTGATGTCGATGGTGGGGCGCACGCGGGGAGGTCCTGCCCACGGGTCTCCGGCGCTCGCCCGGGCATCCGGCCTGGAGGCCACAGCCGGGGACCCGGCCTGGTGGCAGCAGGGCACACAGGGCTGACCCAGAAGCCCCAGGCCCGTCCAGGCTCCCACGGGCAGCACCAGGGCCAGGACCATGAGGCCCGGGCCTGCCATCACAGTCAGACCTGCAGGGGAGGGGCAGGGGAGGAGGAGAGGCCCTGGAGGGGGTCACGTGCCCACTGTGCCCTTCCCTGGATCAGGAGATGACTAGAGGCCCCTTAGCTGGACGGTCAGGAAGCCAGGGCAGCTCTGTCCGCCCACCTCCCAGGCTCCTATGGGCTAGGCAGAGCCACGGTGGGCGTGGCCACCATGGGGTGGGCGTGGCCACCATGGGTAGGTGTGGCCACCATGGGGTGGGCGTGGCCACCATGGGTGGGCGTGGCCACCATGGGACAGGCTCTCTCAGGAAGTTCTTCAGGCTCTTCCAGGAAGGGCAGGCCCTCAGAGCTGGCCCTGGGGGAGACCTTTTCTGAGGCCCAGCCTAGGGGACAGGCCGCCCCCATCCTAGCAGACACAGAAGAGCCTCAGGACGCTGGAGTGTGTGTGGGAATAGTCTGTAGTTCCGGCTCTGGGCCTCCCCTCCGGAGGAGCCCCAGGAACGGGGTCACAGATCAGTGAGGCCACCAGAACAAGACCCCGCTCCACACGGCCCTCAGTCTGGGCCTCCGTTTCCTTCCTGGCCAGGGGCCCTGCCTGGTTTCACAAGCAGCATCGGGGGCTGCAGGATCTCTTTCTGGGCAGCAGGCCAGGTCAACCCCCCGGAGCTTCCCTGTGGCCTCTGCTGGGTGCAGACCCACCCCGCCCCCAGGAAGCCTGCAAACTTGAGGCTATGTCCAAGCCCCCCCAGAACCCCCAGACCTGACCCAGCTGGCCGGGCCAGAGAGCCAGGCCCGTGTCCTTCCAGGTGAGCCAGGCAGCAGCCCCACGGGAGACACACTGCACCCTGACCCTCTCACCCCTGCAGCTCGGGGTCCCCCATGGAGGAGGGGGTCCCCCTCACCCCTGCAGCTCGGGGTCCCCCGTGGAGGAGGGAGTCCCCCTCACCCCTGCAGCT
This sequence comes from Dipodomys merriami, assembly GCF_024711535.1. Taxonomy (NCBI): domain Eukaryota; kingdom Metazoa; phylum Chordata; class Mammalia; order Rodentia; family Heteromyidae; genus Dipodomys; species Dipodomys merriami. The sequence continues at coordinate 727,590 of NW_027202682.1, forward strand.
CGGGGTCCCCCGTGGAGGAGGGGGTCCCCGCGTGCCGTGAAGACCCGCACCCCCGGCTCCCTCCCTGTTACCGTCTCCCTTAGAGCGCGGCCGCTGTCCTGCTGTCCCAGCTCCGTGCTCAGCTGCCCGCCAAAGGGGCCTTTCATGGGCCTGGGCGCCGGTGGCTTCCTGTGCTCTGTCCAAGGCCCACAGGCCAGGCTGAGGGCCAGCGCGTGGAGCGGTGGAGCAGTGGGAAGCGTGCTCCGCGCCCTCCCTCCATCCACCACCTGCTCTGGGGCGGTGCGGCCGGCCTGGGCCTCCAGGGTCCTCCTGCCAGCTGCCCCCCCCTGCCCCCCAGCCCCACCCCCACCCCCGCCCCCGCCCCCCACCCGCACCACCTGCCCCCTGCCCGTGGGTGGCTCTGGGTTTGCCAGGCCTCGGCTGGCTACAGTTGGAGTGGTGCCTGGGACTGGCGTCTCCTCCACCGCAGGGGCTGGAGCCCGCTGCCCGCTTGGGGCGGGGAGAAGTCTAGGGGAGGGGGACCCAGGCACCAGGCTAGCTTGGCCACCAACCCGTCTGGTGACGTGGTGTCTGGAGCGTGTGCATGGTCTGCTACAGGTATCTGCACACACACGTGCACGCACGCGCAGGCACGCACGCTGGCACACTCCCGGACACCCTGGGAGGCCCGGCAGGGCGGGCAGCGGCCCTGGGGACAGCCCAGAAAGCCGAGCAGCGGGGCGGCCTCGCGGCGCGGGCCCTGCCCCTGCCGCCTGGGGGCTGGGGGGCTTCTCCAGTGGGTGGCTCCCAGAGGAAGATGCACACCTGCTCTGAGCCTCAGTTTCCCCTTGTCAAGCAGACTGCGCTGCAGCTCGGAAGGGACTGGAGGGGCCTCCCCTCCCCCCCGTGCCAACCCGGCACCCCAACACCCGCGAAGCTGCCCCCAGAGACAGGGGAAGGCTCCAGTCCACGGGGTGGGGGCTCCCTGGGTCCTGCCGGGGCAGGCGGGTGGGCCTGCTCCCCGCGCGGCCGGGTGTACACAGGGTGACTCAGCCGGCAGGACAGCGAGTCTCCGGACAGAAATAGCCCGGGCTCAAAGAGGCCACCCGCATCGCCGTGGCGACGGGAGTGGAGGCGGAGGCGCCCGGCCCCGGGCGCCCGGCGGTGGCCGCCCGCGCCAGCCCCAGTCCCCAGGCCACGCTCTCCTCCCTAGGGAGCTGGGGGCAGGCCCAGGCACGGCCGCTGCACCCTGGCCGCTCCCGGAGCTCCAGATCTTCCTCTGCTGGAGAGAGGCCGCTCGGGTCCTCAGCAAAGCTCAGGGCCCGGTCTCTGCCGGAGGGGGGGCTCTCCGAAGAGGCCTGCCTGTGGACATCTTGGTAGGATCGGTGGCCAGCCAAGCGGCGCCTCCCCGCCGCGCACACCCTTTCCCCGCTGTAAAGTGTGCCCGCCGACCGGACGGGCCAGCCGGAGGCCTGAAGCCGTTAAAATGTGCGGCTCCATCTCAACTGTGCCTGCAGATCCAGCTGGGGGCATCAGAGTGTGAACTCACACCCCCCACACTCCCCCCCAGAGAGTGTGAACTCACACCCCCACACTCCCCCCAGAGTGTGAACTCACACCCCCACACTCCCCCCCAGAGAGTGTGAACTCACACCCCACACACTCCCCCCAGAGAGTGTGAACTCACACCCCCACACTCCCCCCCAGAGTGTGAACTCACACCCCCACACTCCCCCCAGAGAGTGTGAACTCACACCCCCCACACTCCCCCCGAGTGTGAACTCACACCCCCACACTCCCCCCCAGAGTGTGAACTCACACCCCCACACTCCCCCCCAAGTGTGAACTCACACCCCCACACTCCCCCCCCAGAGTGTGAATTCACACCCCCACACTCCCCCCCAAGTGTGAACTCACACCCCCACACTCCCCCAGTGTGAGCTCACACCCCCCACACTCCCCCCCAGAGTGTGAATTCACACCCCCACACTCCCCCCAGAGTGTGAACTCACACCCCCACACTCCCCCCCAGAGTGTGAACTCACACCCCCACACTCCCCCCCGAGTGTGAACTCACACCCCCACACTCCCCCCCGAGTGTGAACTCACACCCCCACACTCCCCCCAGAGTGTGAACTCACACCCCCACACTCCCCCCAGGGAGGTGTGAACTCACACCCCCCACACTCCCCCCCAGAGAGTGTGAACTCAAACCCCCACACTCCCCCCTGAGAGTGTGAACTCACACCCCCACACTCCCCCCTGAGAGTGTGAACTCACACCCCCCACACTCCCCCCGAGAGTGTGAACTCACACCCCCACACTCCCCCCCAGAGAGTGTGAACTCACACCCCCACACTCCCCCCCCAGAGAGTGTGAACTCACACCCCCCACACTCCCCCCCCCCAGAGAGTGTGAACTCACACCCCCCACACTCCCCCCCCAGAGAGTGTGAACTCACACCCCCCACACTCCCCCCACAGAGTGTGAACTCACACCCCCCACACTCACCCCCTGAGAGTGTGAACTCACACCCCCACACTCCCCCAGAGAGTGTGAGCTCACACCCCCACACTCCCCCCCCAGAGTGTGAACTCACACCCCCACACTCCCCCCCAGAGTGTGAACTCACACCCCCACACTCCCCCCAGTGTGAACTCACACCCCCACACTCCCCCCAGAGTGTGAACTCACACCCCCCACACTCCCCCCCAGAGTGTGAACTCACACCCCCCACTCTCCCCCCAGAGTGTGAACTCACACACCCACACTCCCCCCCAGAGAGTGTGAACTCAAACCCCCACACTCCCCCCTGAGAGTGTGAACTCACACCCCCACACTCCCCCCCCTGAGAGTGTGAACTCACACCCCCACACTCCCCCCGAGAGTGTGAACTCACACCCCCCACACTCCCCCCCAGAGAGTGTGAACTCACACCCCCACACTCCCCCCCCAGAGAGTGTGAACTCACACCCCCACACTCCCCCCCAGAGTGTGAACTCACACCCCCACACTCCCCCGAGAGTGTGAACTCACACCCCCCACACTCCCCCAGAGAGTGTGAGCTCACACCCCCCCACACTCCCCCCCAGAGTGTGAACTCACACCCCCCAACACTCCCCCCTGAGAGTGTGAGCTCACACCCCCACACTCCCCCCAGAGAGTGTGAACTCACACCCCCACACTCCCCCCCTGAGAGTGTGAGCTCACACCCCCACACTCCCCCCAGAGTGTGAACTCACACCCCCACACTCCCCCCCAGAGTGTGAACTCACACCCCCACACTCCCCCCCAGGGAGTGTGAACTCACCCCCACACTCCCCCCCAGGGAGTGTGAACTCACACCCCCCACACTCCCCCCCAGAGAGTGTGAACTCACACTCCCCACACTCCCCCCCCAGAGAGTGTGAACTCACACCCCCACACTCCCCCCCAGAGTGTGAACTCACACCCCCCACACTCCCCCGAGAGTGTGAACTCACACCCCCCACACTCCCCCAGAGAGTGTGAGCTCACACCCCCACACTCCCCCCCAGAGTGTGAACTCACACCCCCGACACTCCCCCCTGAGAGTGTGAG